>NC_069660.1:70657333-71282333 GCF_027244095.1 Hemicordylus capensis
CTTGGCCTCCTCAGGCCCACTCAGCAACCATCAGCTGCCAGATAGATGGGCACTCTTTCTTTATCATCGTGGAAGATGTGGGTTTATTTTATACTTGGCAGGTCAGCAGCAGCAACACCTAAATTACAGCCAATGGCTACTGTCCATCATGTTTCGCCCCACAGTGCCCCATGTAGAATCAAAATCCACCAGAAGTCACCTTGCTGAGGACTCTCTCAGACCTGGAACCTTCCAATCCCTCTCACCCAGAAGTATTGATTGAACTGTTATGATGTCATGGGATGTTCACAAACATTCTGATTGTTCAAGATGAAAGTGTTAGCAAGAGAATGCTTACAGTCAGTGCAGATCCTATGAGGGAAATGAAAGGACAGTTTGCCTTTTTAAAAAAACTGACACCGGTCGGAAAGACACCCAGGCAAGAAAGAAGTGAACAAGCAAGGGAACCTTGGTAGCAAGGCCAGGCCAGGGGACTAGACCAAGAGCCAACTGAATTGGTGAGAGATCTGAATTTCCATCTTGAATTAACAAGCTCAATCTCTGGCTAACAGAATCCATTTATAGTATAAAACAACCTTATTGAACAGTATTGATACCTAAAAAATATACCAAATAATTCTAACACAATAGTGCAGAAATTGAAGGGCTTTTTCACACATTTGAATCAAATGATGTGAGAATTCAGAACATCGTGTGATTTTACAAGCTAGATGAAACAACTAAATATATGTCAGCATTTAGAAAATAAACAGTCTTCAAGGCAAAATAGATGATTGGAATACAGAGTTTATTCTAAAATTATTATGTGCAGCCAGGATTGGTTTGGCTGCTAATTGGAAAAACAAACCTCCTACAGTTGATTATTTCTTGGGAAAAATATGGAAAGTAGCTGAGATGATGAAGCAATCTAATTATATCATAATTAGAGAAGATCGACAACAAACAGATTTGTGGAAAATTGGGTTTTATTTGTTCAGTATTGGAATGAGAAAAAGAATGATAACATCCACTCATTTTCTTTGTTATATAAATGCTGTCTCTCCCTGTACAAAATACTGTACCATTAAAAGATATTAAATATTATGGCCGACACGGTGAACAGTGGTATGGTGCTGTTGCACACCACACTGCAGTTGCTGTGGACCCATAAGGCAGCCCTGATAGAGAATGTGCAGTTGCACAAGCAATGCTCTCAGTTTCTTCCATTGCTCTGAGTGGGGAAAAACAGTGGCAGCACTGCTTTTGCAACCACATATTCTTTACAGTGTTTACAGGGACTCTTTTAGGAACATAGGAAGCTGCCATATACTGAGTCAGACCATTGGTCTATCTAGCTCAGTATTGTCTTCACAGACTAGCAGCGGCTTCTGCAAGGTTGCAGGCAGGACTCTCTCTCAGCCCTATCTTGGAGATGCTGCCAGGGAGGGAACTTGGAACCTTCTGCTCTTCCCAGAGCGGCTCCATCCCCTGAGGGGAATATCTTACAGTGCTCACACTTCTAGTCTCCTGTTCATATACAACCAGAATGGACCCTGCTTAGCTAAGGGGACAAGTCATGCTTGCTACCACAAGACCAGCTCTCCTTTTGATGGAGAAGGACTATAGCTAACTGGAAGATCATCTGTTCTGCAAGCAGAACATCCCAGTTTCAATTCCTAGCATCTCCAGGAAGGGCTGGGAAATATCCATCTGAAACCTTGCAAGAAGGCTGCTGTCAGTCAGTGTCAGTCAGACTGCTGTCAGTCACACCATACTGAGCTAGACACCGCGAGCCAGTGTGGTGTAGTGGTTATAGTGCTGGACTAGGACCGGGGAGACCCGAGTTCAAATCCCCATTCAGCCATAAAACTAGCTGGGTGACTCTGGGCCAGTCACTTCTCTCTCAGCCTAACCTACTTCACAGGGTTGTTGTGAAAGAGAAACTCAAGTATGTAGTACACCACTCTGGGCTCCTTGGAGGAAGAGCGGGATATAAATGTAAAATAAAATAATAATAATAATAATAATAATAGATGGACCAATGGTCTGATTCAATACGAGGCAGCTTCCTATGTAACTTATAGGCTCTTGCAAATTTCATTTCTTTCCTTATATATCTTTCTAGAGACTGGTTTTCACAGGAGGGCTACACAGTCATGTCTGAAAGAGTCCCGCATCATTGTCCCAGTAAGTCTTCCTGTTATAGGGAAAACCTTTCCTTAAAACAATCCTACTTCTAACTTGCCACTAGGTCGAATTGCTGCTAAAGAGTAATTCCCGCTACTGAGAGATCTAACAGTTGCACTTCCTTCGGTAGAGCTGGTGTCACGGGCACTTATGGGATGGTGCCAGTTACATTAAGAAGAGGTATCACAAGTCCCTCCCCTGCCTACCCATGCCCACAGATGGAAACTTCCTTCTGTTTCTTTGTTTTCTGAAGGCTGCAAGCTCATCCTAACCTGTGCTCAGGTGCATGTTCCCTTAAAATAATTATACCCCAATACACACTAAAAATAGCCTACAGAAAGATTATCCACCGACAGTAAGGCAGCCCTGCCTCCTTTCATTGGGATGGAATGATGTGCATGAAACAGCACTGAGGTGCAGACTCACCATACAACTGAATGTATGCTAGTGATCCTGTAAATCTTTGGAAGGGGGAGGCTCATACTGGCAAATAAAAAGTTCATTTCCCTAAGTTCATTATGAACGAGGTCCATTGCTCACACAGAAATTCAGGCTCAGCTCATACCAGTTGGTCCTCACCTCCTGTCACCCCTTTCACAAGCAGTCTTACCCTTGCAAAGTATGGGGGAGGAACCAGCAATGGGGAGGTCTGGCTGCCTATGGCACAAGACTTGGAAGCCTCGGTTACTCCTGATCCTCCTGAGCATGCTCAGGATAATTGCCACTGCAGTATCCAAAGTTTCCTGGTTCAGTTAAATAAGCTGGGAGGCTGGGGTGTAGCGATAATTGAGAAAAAGGGTTCAAAGAACCCAGGCTCCAAGCTACTGGGCCCTCCAGTCCACCACTCCCTATTTTCTTCATTATCTCCCTCATTCTGGGGTGGGGCACCAGAGAGAGGGGTGAACACGGCCCCCTCTCCCCTAGCTACTTTCCTGTTGAGAGGCATTATAATCTACAGTTCCCTTGTATCCTGCAACAAAAGATCCTCCTGAGCACTCTCATAAACATTTAGGGTTTTATTATTATTTATTTACACAGACAGGTGTTATTGACTGGTTTGTTTTATCCAGACATCGAGTCCTTCCCAAGGACGTGGGATGGCTGAATTTTATTGTCAGTTGTTATAGATATCGTCGCAGAATATAGGCTGTTCCCAGTAAAGCTGCGTTTTGTAATTGGCTGATGGTGATTTCTGTGGCCCCTATGGTGTTGAGGTGCTCTTCAAGGTCTTTTGGAACTGCACCCAGGGCGCCAATTACCACTGGGATTATTTTGGTCTTTTTCTGCCACAGCCTTTCAATTTCAATTTGTAGATCTTTGTATTTGGTGATTTTTTCTATTTCTTTTTCTTCTGTTCTGCTATCCCCTGGTATTGCTATGTCGATTATTTTGACTTGTTTTTCTTTCTTCTCGACTACAGTGATATCTGGTGTATTGTGTGGCTGATGTTTGTCTGTTTGTAGTCGGAAGTCCCATAATATTTTTACATCTTCATTTTCTTCAACCTTTTCAATTTTATGGTCCCACCAATTTTTGGCTACGGGTAGCTTGTATTTTTTGCAGATGTTCCAGTGTATCATCCCTGCTACCTTGTCATGCCTCTGTTTGTAGTCAGTCTGTGCGATCTTTTTACAACAGCTGATTAGGTGGTCCACTGTTTCATCTGCTTCTTTACAAAGGCGGCACTTGCTGTTTGTTGTGGATTTTTTGACTTTGGCTCTTATTGCATTTGTTCTTAGTGCCTGTTCTTGTGCAGCCAGTATTAAACCCTCTGTTTCTTTCTTCAAGTTGCCGTTCTTAAGCCATTGCCAGGTCTTGGTGATGTCTGATTTTCCACTTATATTGTGCAAATATTGACCATGCAGGGGCTTATTTTTCCATTTTTCTGCTCGGTTCTTGACTTGTTCTTTCTTGTAGGCCTGCTTTCTTTCATTGGTGTTGATGTTGAATAGTTTCTCGTTCTTGACCATTTGAAGTGCATCTTCTTCACTGTCCTTGATATATTCTTCAAGGCCTCTTTTCTCCTCCTCTACTGTTTGATGGACTTGCAGCATTCCTCTTCCACTGGAGCTGCAAGGGAGGTATAGCCTATCGACATCACTGCGGGGGTGTAGAGCATGATTGATGGTCATTATTTTCCTGGTCTTACGATCTAGCGTCTCTAGCTCTGCCTGGGTCCAGTCTATTATTCCTGCAGTGTATCTGATAACAGGTATAGCCCAGGTGTTTATGGATTGTATGGTGTTCCCACCATTGAGTTTGGACTTGAGGATTTTTATAACTCTCCTGATGTATTCACATCCAATTTTTCTTTTCACTTCAGTGTGTTCAATGTTATCAGCCTGGAGAATGCCCAAGTATTTGTTAAGTTCTTTCTCTTCCAGGTTCTTGATCTTGCTTCCATTGGGCAGTTCTATCCCTTCTGGTTTTCTTATTTTTCCTCTGTTCATTATTAATGCAGCACACTTGTCTAGTCCAAACTCCATTGCTATATCGCTACTGAATATACAGACAGTGTTTAGCAGTGATTCAATTTCTGACTGGGACTTTCCATACAGCTTCAGATCGTCCATGGACAGCAGATGGTTGATTTGACTTGATGTTTTAGATGTTTGGTATCCGAGGCCTGTTTTGTTTAGTATTTGTGAAAGTGGAGTCATGGCAATTACAAACAACAGAGGGGATAGTGAGTCCCCTTGGAAAATGCCTCTTCTAATGCTAACCTGTCTAAGTGTCTCGCCATTGATTGTTAACTGTGTACTCCACATGCTCATTGCTTTTTAAATAAATATCTGAATGTTTTTGCTGACACCAGTTGTTTCTAAACATTTTAGTATCCATGTGTGAGGCAATGAATCGAAGGCTTTCTTGTAGTCAATCCATGCAACACTTAGATTTGTTTTTCTTCTCTTGCAATTTTCTAAAATCATTTGTCAATCAGCAGCTGGTCTTTTGTGCCTCTGGTGTTCGGGCAATTTCCTTTCTGTTCAACTGGAAGCTGTTTGTTAGTTAATAAGTGTTGCATCACTTCATCTGCTGTTATTCCAGTTAATAATTTGAACATGGTTGGCAGGCAGGTTATCGGTCTATAATGACTTGGAACTGCACCTTATGCTGGGTCTTTCATGATGAGATGAGTTTTCCCAGTTGTTAGCCATTGTTCAATATCACCTCCTTGCAAAATGTGATTGAACTGTTTTGATAGTTGCTTATGAAGGCTTGTTAGGTGTTTAAGCCAAAAGCCATGCAGTTCATCGTCGCCTGGAGCAGTCCAATTTTTAATTTTCTTTGCTCTTCCACTTATTAATTCTGGTGTTATTATTAGATCTTGCATTTGTTGGTTACATTTTTTGACCTCTTTCACCCAGCCTGCTTTTTTATTATAATCTATTGGATTGTCCCATAATTTCCTCCAGAATTGCACTGTTTCTTCTTTATTTGGTGTTTCTACATTTCTTGCAGTTTCTCCTTCTATGCTTTGGTAGAAACGTCTCTGATTTGACTGGAATTGGAGATTCTGCCTGTGTTGTGTAATTCTGGCTTCGTATCTGCTAATCTTCTTTGACACTGCTGTTATTTGCTGCTTTATTATTTCCAGGACTTCTCTAATTTTCTTTGAATCTAGGTGGTATTTTTGGATCAGATACTGTTTGGTGTTTTCATTCTTCAGCTTCTTGTCTTTCATATCTTTCAATTTACTAGCATCTAATCTAAGCCTGGAGATTTTATTTTCTAATCTAATCTTCCATTTAGGTGATGTACTGCTTTCTTTTTTGACAGGTCCACAATAACAACACAAGAGCTCAGATATAAGATCAGTGGACCTGTAAACAAAAAAAAGCAGTACATCACCTAAATGGAAGATTAGATTAGAAAATAAAATCTCCAGGCTTAGATTAGATGCTAGTAAATTGAAAGATATGAAAGACAACCAATAATTTGTTATTTCTGCAAGTGCAGCATTGACATCTTTTAATGCCTGAGTAAGTTGTTTTTTGGCAACTGTTTTTAGAGCTGGAAGTTGAACCCTGGTGGTTATTTGGTTCATGTGCTCAGTTATTTTTTGCTTTAGTTCTTGTTGATTTTCTGTTGTTGTTGTTGTTTTGTTTGATTTCTATACCGCCCTTCCAAAAATGGCTCAGGGTGGTTTACACAAAGAAATAATAAATAAATAAGTTGGATCCCTGTCCCCAAAGGGCTCACAATCTAAAAAGAATCACAGGTATGTCTACACCATTTCCATCATCACCAGTTAACTCTCCCCACCACTAGTATTCCTGCTTCACTCAAGCAAATTTGTTTGGGGAGGGCTGGAATGGATGTTCCCCAGATGCAGAAACATTCTAAGCTTTCTGAGAGAGCCTCCAGGATCAATAAACAAAAAACCACCACCACCTCACAAAAAAACCCCACCTAATCTGAGAAAGTTAAGAATAATCAAACAAATTATGCGGTGACCTAGGGAAAGTTCACCCATCAACTTCATAAATATACAAGTAGGAACATTATCCTCCCCCCCCCACACACACATTTCTACATGGAAACCATTTTTATAGCCTCTACAGGGGTCTTCTATGAATAAAACAGTCATAAATGATTATTGTGGGACCCTGCTGCTTTCATGGGGTTGGCTAAAACCTGAGCACTCTACCAGCACACAAGTTGTATGCACAAAATAAACAGGCTGTGTCCGAGGGATGGCTCTTGTGTTGTTTTTAAGCTTTAACTATGTTAACACTGGCAATGCATTCCATCATCCAAAAGCCAGAACCAAGAGGAGAGAATGACCATGTGAGGAGGGGGTACGTTTTAAGAGCAAGAACACGTGCATGATACAGAAACAACACTTGCATGCATCCCAGAAGATAGGCTACTCTTGTTTTTCTACAATTGGCCATGCATTTAATGTCCATCACCAAACACCTTGGTCAGGACAGTCTGGGCTTATAAAAGTCTCTCCCCACCCCTTGGACTGGGTTGTTTTGCTTTCCCTGTCCTTTAAAGGATGGAGAGAGGAATGTTGCTCATTGAGGAACTGGAAAGAGTGAGGTCACACTGAGAGAATTCTACTTGCCCTCCTTGCTTTAGCCAGGTGGTTCAGGAAAAGCAACAAAGGAGAGCACATGTTTTGAACGTTCCTTGGATATTTTGGTCATTGAAACTGTGGACAAATTTTCCCCAGGAGAACAAGGAAATAGATGCACCCTGTCCAGCACTGGGGAAATTAAGCAATGGAAAAAACTGGGCAAGTCCATCAAGGCTTATAAAGCTTGCACTCAATATACAGCTCATCTCCTCTGCTTTGGTTATTACCTTCTTCTGGCACTTGCTTACAGCCTTTTCAGATCTGGCAGCCTTATAATAGAAGAGGAAAAACAGGCAGGGCAAAATAATTTAATACAGAAGTGTCACTGCTGTCTTTTTAATCTGCAGAAGCTTTAATTCACTTTCTACCCAGGCAGCAGAAAAGATGGAGAGCAAAGCTGGCAGCCTTAGATCCTTGAACCTCTGCTGGTGGGAACTGGAATAGCTCCACATACTGTCTGACCTGGGCTCATTTACACTAGCTGAGGCCTTGCATCCTGGATGCGGTCATTTCACAAGATCTACATCTCAGGTTTTGACAGATATGGCCCAAGGAAATCCACCTAGAAAGATGGCTGTATGCTACTGATTTGTGGAAACAAGAGGTGGAGCAGAAACTAGTGTTGAGCTGTATGGGTTAACCAGCATTATAGAAACACACAGGGAATCCTTTGGTATGGATTGTAATGGAAGAAAACAGGAACGGTGCACTGGCAGTTTATTAAAAGGTAGGTCCCGATGCGTTTCGAGTGGACATCTTCTTCAGGGGAAATAATTCATAAGCCCAACTTTTCGGCAGCTACCAGCTATGGATAAGAAGTCCTAGCGGCTTCTATGGAGAAGAAGTCCTCGAGGCTATTCGCATGAGTAGCCAAACCCAGGCTAGGGCAGCACAGACAGGTTGGGTTGCTTGTGTGGAGTGCTGGGATTGAGGCTGACCTGCTACTGCCCTGCCTTTTAACCCACCTTTTAACTTGGATTGGTAAGGCCTACCACTTGTTCTCTTGACCCTTGTTCAACATGGCTTATTCTATCTAGCAGGGAGGCTGCTGTAGGCAGCCCGGTAGAAATCATAAATGCTTCTCTGAGGGAGGGCAGGATGCCTCCTTGCCTCAAGGAGGCAATTATTAGACCTCTTCTAAAGAAGCCTGCATTAGATCCCTCAGAGTTGAGCAATTATAGGCCTGTCTCTAACCTCCCGTGGCTGGGCAAGGTAATTGAGAGGGTGGTGGCCTCTCAGCTCCAGATGGTCTTGGAGGAAACTGATTATCTAGACCCATTTCAAACTGGCTTTCGGCCGGGCAATGGGGTGGAGCCTTGGTCAGCCTGATGGATGATCTCCAATTGGCAATTGACAGAGGAAGTGTGACTCTGTTGGTCCTTTTGGACCCTTCGGCGGCTTTCGATACTATCAACCATAGTATCCTTCTGGAACGTCTGAGGGGGTTGAGGGTGGGAAGCATTGTTTTACAGTGGTTCCGCTCCTATCTCTCACGATAGGTTCCAGATGGTGTCTATTGGAGAAGGTTGCACTTCAAAATCTGAGCTTAAGTATAGTGTCCCTCAAGGCTCCGTACTTTCTCCAATGCTTTTTAACATCTACATGAAACTGCTGGGAGAGATCATCAGGGGATTTGGTGCTGGGTGTTATCAGTATGCTGATGACACCCAGATCTACCTCTCCATGTCAACTTCTTCAGGTGATGGCATATCCTCCCTAAATGCCTGCCTGGAAGCAGTAATGGGATGGATAAGGGAAAATAAACTGAAGCTGAATCCAGATAGGATGGAGGTACGTATTGTGCGGCGTCAGAACTCCAGAGACGATTTTTTTTGTTCTAGATGGGGTCACACTTCCCAAAAAGGAACAGGTCCGTAGTCTGGGAGTACTCCTGAATGCACACCTCTCCTTGGTTTCTCAGGTTGAGGCAGTGGCCAGGGGTGCTTTCTATCAGCTTCGGCTGATACGCTAGCTGCGTCCGTTTCTCGAGATCAATGACCTCAAAACAGTGGTACATCTGTTGGTGACCTCCAGACTTGACTTCTGTAATGCGCTCTACGTGGGGCTGCCTTTGTACGTAGTCCGGAAACTTCAGTTGGTTCAGAATGCGGCAGCCAGGTTGGTCTCTGGGTCATCTCGGAGAGACCATGTTACACCTTTACTGATGGAGCTACACTGGCTGCCAATAGGTTTCCGGACAAAACACAAAGTGCTAGTTATAACTTGTAAAGCCCTAAACGGCTTAGGCCCTGGGTATCTAGGAGAGCGTCTTCTTCAATACAAGCCCCACTGCCTGTTGAGGTCATCTGAGGAGGTCTGTCTCCAGTTACCGCCAACTCGTTTGATGGCTACACAGAGATGGGCCTTCTCGGTCACTTTCCCGAGATTGTGGAATGCACTCCCTGCTGAGATACGATCCTCCCCATCTTTGGCAATTTTCAAAAGACACCTTAAAACCCATCTTTTCACCCAAGCTTTGTCAGCTTCCTAAAAAAAATGTGTGTGTGTGTGTTAATCTCTGGTTTTACTTTTAAATTGTTTTTAAGTTTTTTGTATATGTTTTAAACTGGTTTTATGTTATTGTTGACCGCCCAGAGACGAAAGTCATCTGGGGTCATCTGAGGAGGTCCGTCTCCAGTTACCGCCAACTCGTTTGGTGGTCACACAGAGACGGGCCTTCTCAGCTGCTGTCCCGAGATTGTGGAATGCGCTCCCTGCTGAGCTACGATCGTCCCCATCTCTGGCTATTTTTAAAAAACATTTGAAAACCCTTTTTTTTACCCAAGCCTTCTCAGGTTTTTAATTAAAAGTAGTTTGTTAATTTTATGGTTTTTAAATTATTGTATTGTTTTAACTTTTATATATGTGTTATATGTTGCATTGTTTTAATTTTTATATATGTTTTAATTGTTAGCCGCCCAGAGACGTATGTTTGGGCAGGATATAAATTAAATAAATAACTACATACATACATACATACAACTCTGGCCTTTAGCCAAAGTCACTTGGCCTGAATAAGAGTTCCACTCGAAACATGTTGGGACCTACCTTTTAATAAACTGCAAGTGCACCGTTCCTGTTTTCTTCCTTTATTCCTGTTGGCGTAGTGCTCTCCCACCCCTGCTGCCGCCCCGTGTACTTCCTCCATGGATTTTAATGAGCCATTGTCTGAAAATGTGGTATTGCTTTCCCATTGCCTGGGCCATCCACTTCCAACAGTATGGAGCTCTCGACACACACTGGATGCCTCCATACTTTTCTTCTCGTAAATATGTGAGCTAAGCTAGATTCTTTGTAAGGGGTTTTGTTTTGTTTTGTTTTGTTTTACCTCCGTGAAGCTGCAGAGACTGCTTGGGAGGTCTGGAGGACTTCAAGAGGATAATCTCATTTGCTATGGAAATTGTAACAATCACCTCCTCCCAAACACTCACGCTTACACACAGACACACTCACACACACAGAGACAACACACACATGAGCGCGCACGCGCGCGCACACACACACACACACACACACACACACGGGTTTTCAGTGGTGAGTTTAAGTGCAGGGAGAGAGAAAAGAATTTCATTAGGTTCCACATTCCTCCAGTATAAAATCATCCAAATATTCATTTTAAATTAAAACATTTGTATGAACCAACACACACTGCTACTAATAGTACAAGCACTACTACTACTACCACTATCTGAGTTCCATAGCCATATATTAGCTCTTGGCCTGCTGTACCCAGCTTTTCCAGCACCCATTTGTGATGAGAGAACATACATAGGAAGAGCAGAATCACATGCTTGCCCTTGGCCTGTGTGTATATACATTAGCAAGTAAGAAGAGAACTTCTGCACATACAACAGTGTGGAAGGAGGACTCTCTCTGTAGGGCACAACTGAGAACCCTGCATTTTCAGGATTCCTAATGGCACAGAAAGCCCTGCATTCATTGCATGTTGGCAAGGCTCTGTTTCAGACATCAAATGAACTTGCATAGTTTGGTGGTAGGCTCTGCCACCATGATCCCATTCCCCGCTAGTTTGCTTGCTTTCTAACAAAAGTTCCCAAAGCAGCCTAGATAGATAGATAGATAGATAGAACAAATGAATGAATGAATAAGCTATCTCTATCTCTATCTGCATAGCTTCATCACTATGCACAGAGGTTTTCAAAATACCGTATGTTTGATAAACATGTTCATTGGGGCAAGGTTGCAGTTGCTCAGCAGCTGGATTTAGAGGCCTGACCTCTTGGAAACAGTAATTTACAGGCAACAGAAGCAGTTGCTGGGGTGACGTTTTCTGGTAGATGAGTGACAACTGCTGAAACCCCTCCAGGAAGACCACAGAGTCTGGAAAGGCCTTAGTTATCAGTACCCCACCCACTCGCTAATCCATCATAATGCAGGTATGGGTGATGCTTTGGAAGTCAGACATTCCCTGACAGCTGCCAAACTTCCTGAACAGGGTATGTTTCATAATAACTGCCTGGTTAATATGCAGGCATTTGTGGTACTCTGAATGAATGAGTGTAAAAGACACTAGGCTTTCTATTCATCTCTTTAGTCTGCTAGAAGTTGTCAAATTTCCCAGACTGTGCTGTCTACAAATAATGTGGCTAGTGGTTTCTTCTCACCCCTTTTGCAAAACCAAAACTTTTTCAGTTACCCAACTGTACCATCTCCAAGGATGTCTTGCCATCACTGCACTACAAGAAACAAAACCTTTACATTAATTAATTATACTGACAAGGTAGTGCCAGTGGCTGACATGCAGTACAGCCTTAAAATGGCAGAGACAAAAGCTCCATCTTCACAAGGAGTCAGTAAACTAGCTGCAGCCCAAATTTGGCTTACATCCCAGGATGGGCAGAAGGAGAGGGAGAAGTTATTTTTACTGCTCTCCCTCCACTGCAAAAGGTCTTTTCTCTGTCAAGAGTATCTCCCTGCGGGCTGTATAACCACGAGGGACTCTATGGGAAAGAGCTACTATTCTTTTTTTATAGTGCCCCGTCAGATTTTTCTTTTCAAAAAGCCTGGAAATTTAGCAGTCCCAAAACCTTCAGTTTAAGATGCGAGTTCAGGTTCTTTAATATTTCACTTACGCACGAATAAGTGTGGAAATTGCAAGTTAAGGTACCCATCTTAACTTCTGTGCCATATGAGCTGTAAAGACTTTATACTGTCTTGTATATTATGCTGGCTTTAGAAATGATGCTCTAGGTACCACACTTTGCCTAGGTGACATTTTGGAGAAGGACTGTGCTTTGTAGAAATGCATCAGGCAGAAATTCATCAGTTGCAGGTGACTGGGGAAGCTGCACCTATTGATTTTCTGCTTGGATGTATCCCTCTCCACCCCAATGAAAAGCTAAAAGACAGAGGCAAAGTGTGAGTGCCTGGAGTCACACATTTCTAAATGTGACTCCAGCATAATATGCAAGACTGCACAAAGTCTTTACAGCTTATATGGCATGGAAATTAAGATGAGCACCTTAACTTGCAATTTCTACACTTTTTAGAACATGATTGAAAATTTAAAGCACTTTAATTCTAATCTTGAACTGAAGGTTTTTGGATTACTGAATCTACATATAACTAAATATAAATTCTAACAGAGCATTATAATAATAGTCCTCAGTTTTCCATCACAAGTTCTGTTTTAAGCCTAAGAATGCCACTACATAAAGAAGGAAGCTCAGCACTATGTCAGGTTTAGAATTCTGATTGAAGAATGCCTGCAAGACTCATGTGTACCAATCACTACATTATGAATGATTTTCATTGCCAGTGGATATGTTTTCCTTATTCTTAACATCTACTGTTATTTTAGCTACAGTTGACTCACCTGGTATCTTCCAAGAAGTTAGCAATATACTCCACAAATCAAGTGTTTGAGTCTTTTTGGATGGCCTTTAAAGGAGGGATTCCCATGTCTTGTTTTGACGGGCCTTAGCTGTGAAATGCCATGACAGAGGTCTTCCTTTCTAACACGTCATGTGGGAATAATTATGTTGCTGAATGGAACCTGGGGATATCTCATTGAATGAATGGAAAGCAATGACCTTTACAATAACAGCTGATGGGTACAATGATACCATCCAATGGCATAACTCTGATCTCTTCAACTGCTGCTAGTAGGGAAATACCTGGAACAATATAGCTGAATCTTCCTCTGCTTCAGCTTCCTGTGGCACATTTTCATTTAATGCTGCAGCCTGCAGGATTTTTCTTACCCAGAGATGACTTCTGAATGAACCATGAGCAGGATCTGATTCTCATTAAACACTTCCCCTGGCCTCTGGTTCTGGTTCAACTCTAGAAAGAATCTGACAATCATAGGAACCTCACATAGACCAATGTATTATTATATATGCTAGGGTTGTTCCAAACATTATCTACTTTCAATTTTCAGACTGAAAATAGCAATGATGGCATAGAAATAAGAAACTGTATGCATATGGATCACCTGGAAGATTTCTTCAACATGAATTTTTCAAATTTGGAATTTCCAAGGCTGTTTATATGCCAAAAAAACAAAAGAAATGTTCATAAATACCAATGCACTGTGCAGCAAAATGTCCTCCTCTTTAACTCATCCAAAACAACCAAATAAGTGAAATAACCCAACTATCATCTTCATACATGTAGGGGGATCATCTATGTTCCTTCCCATGGTTCCTATGATTGGACATAAGAATTTGGCATAACCAGGGGGATATATCAGTGAAAAAATTCTTCTCAGTAGAGAAAATTAAAGGAGATCTTTTCCGCCTTCTAGCAAAGGATCTAATTCTCCAACCAACAACAGCAAAGCAAGTGTTCTGCACTTTCAAAGATACAGTGAGAGAAGATGATGGAATCACCCACATCACTCCTTTGTACAAAATATCAGATGTATGAGTTTTGTTAAATGTGGGATGCTGTGAAAAATGGCCACAAGAATGTTATTATTTAAACAGTGGACTCTAATGCTGTTGCTGAAGCACGGTTTGGGTTCTCACATATTCCAAACCTAGAAGAACTGTGCATTGAGAGAGGAGCTGGGAGCCTCTGCTTATTTACATAGATATTACATTCACACCTCCCTGTCTCTACATTTGACATGTTTCCCTGGTTTCACAGAGTGCGAAACAGTGTATGCCTTTTCAGGTACAGGAAAGAAAACTGTGTAGAAGGCACACATGCCATTTCCAAAAACTGTTTCTGCTTTCCAAGAATTGTCCAGCATCCCAACAATGGCTGAAATGTCCTACAGCATAACGGGGTGTGTGTGCAGACCCAACTCTAACACACATAGTGATGCTGCTAAGCAAGAGCGCTGTACTGGTGCATCTTACCCTTGTGCGATTGCAGGTCATGTGGTAGTATGAATTATTCTCAAAGCAAGTAGCATAACAAACTGCAATCATGCATGGGTAAACTGTACCGGAACAATCCTCTTGTGTAGCAACATCACCATGTGCATTAAGACCCCCACAGTGGCGTGGGTGAGTCTGCACTGCCTGTATTATGAAGTGATACATGTCAGACAATGTCTCCTCTCTTTTTTATGATAACCTCAAGTAATACTACAAGAAGCAGGTAGTAACTATCCACTTAGGACGCTTGTTCCATTGCATGTGCATATGTGAAATTAAAAAATGAAAATGTATAAATTATAGCTTGCACACAACTGCATTCATTTATCCACCAAGTTATGTGAAATCATATGAACCAAAGTAAGGGACATATCAGATTAGCCTAATATGCATACATAGGTGATATTTGGATGAATTGACAGCAAAGGGACATGTTCCATGGTACGTAAATATCTGTAATAATAATAATGATAATAATGAATCATTTAGGTGGTATTACGGAGGTGCTCATTTTAGGGGCTCAGAATCTGAGGGAGGAATTAGATCTTCTTGTACTGGACGGGGTTACCTGGAAGGTGTGCAGCTTGGGAGTACTCCTGGACCCAGGCCTCACCCTGTTATCTCAGATGGAGGCCATGGCCAGCAGTGCTTTCTATCAGCTCCAGCTGATTCAACAGCTGTGCCCATTCCTTGAAGAGAATGACATCAAAACAGTGGTGCATCAGCTGGTAACCTCCAGGCTTACCTGCAAAATGCTCTACGTGAGGCTGCCTTTGTAAGTAGTTCAGAAACTTCAGTTAGCAAAATGCGGCCACCAGATTGGTCTCTGGGGCAACTTGGAGAGACCATATTATGCCTGTTTAGAAACAGCTACACTGGTTGCCGATATGTTTCCAGTCAAAATACAAAGTGCTGGTTATTACCTTTAAAGCCCTGAATGGCTTAGGTCCGAGTTATCTTAGAGAGTGCCTTCTTCTACACGATTCCCACCACACATTAAGGTCATCCAAGGAAGTCTGTCTCCAGTTACCACCAGTTCGTCTGGTGGCGACTCAGAGGCAGGCCTTCTCTGTAGCTGCTCCGGGGCTGTGGAATGCACTCCTGGCAGAAATCCGTCATCTGAATTCATTGCTGGCCTTCAGGAGAGCCCTTAAAATCTATCTGTTTGGCCTGGCCTTCCAGGGTTTTTAATTTATTGTAAATTGTTTTTAATTGCTGTAAATGTTCAGCCTGGTTCTACGTTTTTTAAAAACTGTTTATATGTTTTAATTGTTTATTAGTTTTATGCTGTCTTTATAGTTTTGTTTTTAATTGTTAATTGATTTTAATTGTTTTATTTTGATGTGAACCACCCTGAGCCATTTTTAGAAGGGCAGTATATAAATCAAATAAAAAATAAATAAATAAATAAATAAATAAATAAATAAAAAATTTTCATATTTGGGGTCTTTTTGGCATTTAGAGCCATATTAGAGCACTGAAAGCCTTATAAGATTAATTTGAAATATCCATGTTGGAGTCAGTTGTGGGGAGTGAAGAAAGAGATACTTTGTCCTATAGAGTAGCATTAAGGTTCTATAACCTACTGGAAAACTTCCCACATGCATTCCAGGACCCTTTTGGAAAGTGTCCCAAACACTCCATCTGGACTGTGTGTCTCCCAAGCGATATTCAATGCCATATGTATGCAATTTCCACCTGCAATATGCAGTGAGTAGCCAACAGTGAAATATTTTGGCTGTACCTCACACTAAGCTCCTGCACTAAAAACACTTGGTATGTGAATATTCATCTTTTCTTGAGTTTGTTGGGTTAGCTTGGTGCTTCTCAAATAGATGTTTCTGCTTTGCCACCCCACCCCCCATGGTAGGGATGTGCAAATTGATTTGGGTACAAATTGGTCTGTACCCGAATCTAGCTGATTTGGGTGATTTGGAGACAAAACAAATCACCGCTGTGGTCCATTGATTAGATCTGGGTACAAATTGAATTGTGCCTGATTCCATTTGAATTGATTCGAGATCGGGATCCCTCCTATTAATTCCCCCCGTTTCCCAGCTTTCATTAAAAAAAAAAAAAGCTAAGCTCTAGCTCTTGTAGAAGTGAGTTATGGAGCAAAATATGTGGTCACTATTTTTCAAGTGTTTGAATTCTTTGGTATATAATAACGTTCCCTCAATGAATTCCTATGAGGATTCATTACAGACCTTCATTTCTTATATTCATTTTGACTGTCTTTTTGACAGTGCCAACTGTCAACTGCCATGTGCCAACTACACCCCACTCCCACCCGCAAGGCAGTGGGCTACTGTTCAGTTTATGTGCTCTTTGGTGTCTAATAACCTTTCCTCATAATGAATCCCTATGAGGATTCATTACACACCAAAGAGTCTAAACACCTCAAAAATTCCTAAAATATAAACTGAGTACCCAGTGACTTGTGGGTTGCAGGGTAGTTGGCACATGGAATGCCACTAATTCTCCACTCCCACCTGTCAGCAATCTGGCCACCCAGAAGGAAAGTCCAGGAAGATAGTCCACAATACAAACTGGGCTGCAGAAATGAAACATGGCTCGGAATAGTTCTCTATATCAGGCTTGGTCTGAAAGCTGTCAACACGAGAGTTGACAAATGTTGTCTTCCAGCGGCTAACAGAAAGCTGTTGATGTGCTTTATAGTCCAAGCTGATAAAGCTCAGCTGGCAGGAATTCAAGGTTTATCAGCCCTCTGCAAGAGGCGTTTACTCCTCCTGATAGTTTCCAGCTGTGCTCTTCACCTTGTGACGTGCCTTTGCTGTGGAGTCAGTGGGGGTTACCTGCACGGCTCATCTTCTAGTCTGTCCGTCGCTGTCTCTGCTGCTTCAGACTGCTGTGCCTGCTCTGAAACATCAGCCGGACCTTCCTCAGCCATCTCTTGGGAAAAGACAGCCGGGCTCTGCCCCTCAGGCACCCCTGCATCGGCTGAAAGGCTGTCAGCTTCCCCCTCCTCCTCGCTATCTGAGATCGAAGGCGTGACACCACCTGCAAAGCAGTGGGGTCAAAATGAACTGAAGAAATGAAGGTGTGTAATGAAGACACCAAAGAATCTAAACACTTCAAAAATACTTAAAAATAAACTGAGTACCCCAGTGTGTGTGGGGGGGGGGGGTACAGCTGACACATGGCAGTTGACAGTTGGTACTGTCCAATGATAGTCAAAATGAACAGAAGAAATGAAGGTGTATAATGAATCCTCATAGGGATTCATTATGAGGAAAAGTTATTATACACCAAAGAAACCAAATACTTGAAAAATGACTGCACATTTTGCTCTATAACTCTGCTTCTATAAGGACTAGAGCTTAGCTTTTTTTTAAAAAAAAAATGAAAGCTGGGGATCCATGTTAGGGTTAGGATATGACAACTTCGAATCCCCATTGTTTCCTATGGCAGAAATGTTCAAAATCAGTGAAAACTAAATCAATTAATTAAAAATCTACCAAATGTCCCACTGCCTTGAAATTTGGGTGGTATGTGGCACCCATGGGTACCTACCCATCACCCAAATTTAGTGTCCCTAGGACCTTGTTAAGTGGTCTGAATCAGTCCAAGTATGAATCGAATCAGAGCAAATACAAATAGAATCTGGGGTGATTTGGAGGGGGTAGATTTGGATACAAAACAAATCAGGTGTGATTTGTTTGGGGCACAAATAGAATTTAAAAAAATTGATTTCTGCACATCCCTACCCCATGGTTACTGCTTCCTTCTCTTTCCTAGAACACATCACAAGAGTGCTGTGACATTTCACAAAGTCAATGTGAAAAGTCAATGAAAGAAAGAGATATTTTTGACACCGAATAAATTCCTGAGAAATTATGGCTAATTTCTGCTCAGGGCCTAATATATATTGTCTTAATACCCTAGATTTCTAGGGGTCTTTCTAGTGCGATAAGCACATTTGGAAGAACCACCAGAAATCCTTTGATTTATCTATTTATCTATTTTTATTTATTCCTTAGGTGAACCTTTAATCCCAAAGCATTCAAGGATCTCATGATCTTAGGAAAAGCCTGCTCTACTTACACATGTGGAAATCAAATACTCTCCGAATTCCAGCTGTAAGTGGCTGGAAGTAAATGGATGGACTCCTTGCTGAGCTGGGAGTCCACATCTATTTCCCGATTAGATGATATAATGCAGTCCTTATACTGTGAGCTGTTAGTGATCTCATGCTAAGGGAACTGATGCGGAGACATCCAGGCCAAGGCATCTCTGTTACAACCATTCCTATCATAATTTCACACGCTGTGAAAGAGGCATTGCATCCTGTAGGCTATGCCTTGTAGAAAGGTAGCTTTACACACAATCCATGTCTTTGCAATCAGATCCTAACTGTTCCTCCATGCTGTGAATGGGAGACATCAATTCTATCCTGTGAACCTTGTGGCAGCAGCAGTTATGCCCTAGAATTCCAGGCCTGGGTGAATGAAGCAGAACCCATTTGCAGACTGCCCTTTTTGCGGGGGATGAAGCTCACAAGAAAAATAGTTTTCATGGTTGCTTGGCTGGCCATCCATCCATGCAGCACACTTAACCCTTTGGTGAGGGCCATTACTGAGAATGTATAAGCACTGGAAGAAGCTATAGAAGTCTTCATTCTGTTATAGTAAAACACCTGGCACTCATCATGCACACAAGCATTGTTAACGCAATAGGACTCCTCAAAAAATTCTAGGCAAATCACCAAAACAGTTTCCCAAAGCCAATGAAACGGAAAAAGATGATAATTATCATTTCTTGTTTACACAGTCAGACAGGTGTTATTGACTGGTTTGTTTTATCCAGACATCGAGACCTTCCCAAGGATCTGGGATGCCAGAATTTTATTGTCAATGTTGTTGCTGTTGTTATAGATATCGTCGCAGAATATAGGCTGTTCCCAGTAAAGCTGCGTTTTGTAATTGGCTGATGGTGATTTCTGTGGCCCCTACGGTGTTGAGGTGCTCTTCAAGGTCATTTGGAACTGCACCCGAGGGCACCAATTACCACTGGGATTATTTGGGTCTTCTTCTGCCACAGCCTTTCAATTTCAATTTGTAAATCTTTGTATTTGGTGATTTTTTCTATTTCTTTTTCTTCTATTCTGCTATCCCCTGGTATTGCTATGTCGATTATTTTGACTAGTTATTCTTTCTTCTCGACTACAGTGATATCTGGTGTATTGTGTGTCAGATGTTTGTCTGTTTGTAGTCGGAAGTCCCATAATATTTTTACATCTTCATTTTATTCAACTTTTTCAATTTTATGGTCCCACCGATTTTTGGCTACAGGTAGCTTGTATTTTTTGCAGATGTTCCAGTGTACCATCCCTGTTACCTTGTCATGCCTTTGTTTGTAGTCAGTCTGTGCGATCTATTTACAACAGCTGATTAGGTGGTCCACTGTTTCATCTGCTTCTTTACAAAGGCGGCACTTGCTGTTTGTTGTGGATTTTTTGACTTTGGCTCTTATTGCATTTGTTCTTAGTGCCTGTTCTTGCGCAGCCAGTATTAAACCCTCTGTTTCTTTCTTCAAGTTGCCATTCTTAAGCCATTGCCAGGTCTTGGTGATGTCTGATTTTCCACTTATATTGTGCAAATATCGACCAAGCAGGGGCTTATTTTTCCATTTTTCTGCTCGGTTCTTGACTTGTTCTTTCTTGTAGGCCTGCTTTCTTTCATTGGTGTTGAATAGTTTCTCATTATTGACCATTTGAAGTGCATCTTCTTCTCTGTACTTGATATATTCTTCAAGGCCTCTTTTCTCCTCCTCTACTGTTTGATGGACTTGCAACATTCCTCTTCCACCTGAGCTGCGAGGGAGGTAGAGCCTATCTACATCACTGCGGGGGTGCAGAGCATGATTGATGGTCATTATTTTCCTGGTCTAATGATCTAGCGTCTCTAGCTCTGCATGGGTCCAGTCTATTATTGCTGCAGTGTATCTGATAACAGGTATAGCCCAGGTATTTATGGCTTGTATGGTGTTCCCGCCATTGTGTTTGGACTTGAGGATTTTTCTCACTCTCCTGATGTATTCACTTCCAATTTTTCTTTTCACTTCAGTGTGTGCAATGTTATCAGCCTGGAGAATGCCCAAGTATTTATAATGTTCTTTCTCTTCCAGGTTCTTAATGATGCTTCCATTGGGCAGTTGTATTCCTTCTGTTTTTGTTATTTTTCCTCTGTTCATTATTAATGCAGCACACTTGTCTAGTCCAAACTCCATTGCTATATCGCTACTGAATATACAGACAGTGTTTAGCAGTGATTCAATTTCTGACTGGGAATTTCGTTATTATTATTTCTTGTTTACACAGTCAGACAGGTGTTATTGACTGCTTTGTTTTATCCAGACATCAAGTCCTTCCCAAGGACCTGGAATGGCTGAATTTTATTGTCAATTGTTATAGATATCGTCGCAGAATATAGGCTGTTCCCAGTAAAGCTGCTTTTTGTAATTGGCTGATGGTGATTTCTGTGGCCCCTATGGTGTTGAGGTGCTCTTCAAGGTCTTTTGGAACTGCACCCAGGGCGCCAATTACCACTGGGATTATTTTGGTCTTTTTCTGCCACAGCCTTTCAATTTCAATTTGTAGATCTTTGTATTTGGTGATTTTTTCTATTTCTTTTTCTTCTATTCTACTACCCCCTGATATTGCAATGTCGATTATTTTGACTTGTTTTTCTTTCTTCTCGACTGCAGTTATATCTGGTGTATTGTGTGGCAGATGTTTATCTGTTTGTAGTCGGAAGTCCCATAATATTTTTACATCTTCATTTTCTTCAACTTTTTCAATTTGATGGTCCCACCAATTTTTGGCTACAGGTAGCTTGTATTTTTTGCAGATGTTCCCGTGTACCATCCCTGTTACCTTGTCATGCCTTTGTTTGTAGTCAGTCTGTGTGATCTTTTTACTACAGCTGATTAGGTGGTCCACGGTTGTTGTTGTTGTTGTTGTTACATTTATATCCTACTTAGGGATATGCTAACTGGTTCAAACTCGAACCAGTTCGAATTTGAACCAGGGTGGTTCGATGGTTCAAATTTGAACCAAACCAGCCATCAGGTTCGAGCTGCAGGTTCGAATTCGAATCAAACTGGGGGTGGTTCGATTCGAACCAGTTCAAACCAGTTATGACTGGTTCAGACCTCCAAAATGGGTGGGGTGGTAGATGGCACCCATAGGTACCTACCTTCCAATCCCCAAAGCAATCGGACACTCATACGATTTTTAAATGAATTTTTGAAATTTATTTTTATTTTTTTCGCATAGGGTATAATGGGACTCGAACCAGCCCATTATTCCCTGTTGTGGAACACCCATGGGTGCCAACAACCACCTAAACCCCAAAGCAATTGGACACTCCTATGATTTTTTAATGAATATTTGAAATATTTTTAATTATTTTTCTCATAGGGTATAATGGGACTGAACCAGCCCATTATCCCCTATTTTGGAGCACCTAGGGGCACAAAAGTGGGATGCGTGGTAGACAATCAGGGTTGCCTACCACCCACAAAGCCCCAAGGCAATCGGACACTCCTCTGATTATTGGTGTATTTTAAAATTATTTTGGAATTCCTCATAGGGAATGAGGATTGCAGCAAATGTATAGCTTCACGTCAGGGGGGATGGCATGTTTTAGAGTGGAATGTGGTGGGTGGTAGTGCCCAAGGGGGGCCAGGTAGCTATCAGAATTATTTGAAAGGAATTGGGCAAAGGGCTGGTTTTTAAGTGATTTTTGAAGTTTATGTATCTTTAAGTTTGGCAATGAGAATGGATTCATGGTTTGTCATTGAAAACCTTATATGCTACCAAAGAATTTACACTCAGAACACTTCAGAAACAACAAAACCCAGTACCCCATTGGTTAGCAACCTATGGGGGTGGTTAGCACCCTCTGTTCACTACACCACCACTCACTCTGGACCACCCCAGCACCCCACAAGTGGCTTTAAGGTTTTTCTCCATAGGGAAGAATGGAGGTTTCAGCAGCCCCATAACTGCACTTGGGGGGTGCTGGGGTGGCCCAGAGCAAGGTTGCTAACCCATGGGGTACTGGGTTTTGTTGTTTCTGAAGTGACCCATGGGTGCTCCACAATATGGAATAATGGGCTGGTTCTAGTTCCATTATACCCTATGAGAAAAAATAAAAATAAATTTAAAAAATTCTTAAAAAATTGTACGAGTGTCCGATTGCTTTGGGGTTTGGGTGGCAGGTATCCCTGGGTGCCAGCTACCACCCTACCAATTTTTGGAGGTCTGAACCAGTCTGAACTGGTTCTAAATGGTTCAAATTCAAACCAAACAAGGGGGAGGTTCTAGCAAAATCAAAATTGAACCACCCCCTCCTGGTTTGAACCTGGTTCAAACCTGGTTTGAATTCAAACTGAACCGGGCAAACTGGTTTTGTGCACATCCCTAATCCCACTCTTCCTCCAAGATTGGTCGGTAGAGATAATGAAGAGGTTCCCAATCCAGAGGGAATGGGATTAGATATGCTGTATCTTGATTAACCCTTTCTCAGGCATTTTCTGATGCCTTTGGCAGTTCCTTGGCAACAATACACAGGATTTTTTCAGCCATTTCCCACATGAGAGGGTTAGATTCCCTCTTCAGGAGCTGGAGCAGGGGGTTTTCTGCTGCTGTAGAGGAAAGAAAGCCCCTCATCACAACTTCAGACATATGAGTTTACTTTGTCATCTCTATAATGTTCTGTGGTGGGAAAGGGGACAGAGAATGATATTAATTAGCTCTATGTTTCACAGAGTCAGTCAGTGCTGGAAAGAATCCAGGTTCCTTGATCCTACAGTAAAATAATGAGATATTCCCTCATTAAAAGGCCTTGTGTTTCTTTCTTCCACCCCCTTGTGTTCCTTCAGCTGCCTCAAAAACTGTGCTGTGCAAATGCCTAGTTGATGTGTGTAATATCCAGAGCTCTTCCCACGACACACTAGCAGAAAGAAACTGCCTTTCTTTTCTCAAGCCCTCCTTTTCCCTACAGAAAATATATCCAGCCCGAAGTCACATTTGTTACTATCATCCTTTTCCCACAGCCTGCTCACTCTTGCATAGTTCAGTAAGAGTGCATATAGAAGTGTGCACAAAGGGTGTGTACATATTCCAGCTTGGAGACTTGAGTGCCATTGCCTATGGTACATACATTCATTTTTGTCTCCTATCATTATGTCTGGTCCAAATGAGGAATCCCTCCCTCCTCACATAGAAACAAATTACCTGTGAGGATAACAAGAAAGAGGAAGAACCTCTTGTTTTATCAATAAAACATTGTATTGATGTAAAGCACCTTGAAGTAGGAGTGTGCAAACAGGTTCAAATCTGAACCAGTTCGATATCGAAATGGTTTGGTTCGAAGATTTGGGGTTGAGCTGAACCATCCCCAGTTTGGCTTCACCATGGACCAAAACCCACCCACCACCCCAGTTTGGGGGTTCATCAATCAATTTTGGGGAAATTTATTTACTTTTTAAAAAATTTACCCCCTCTGGGGGGCTTCTCCAAGGTGATGGGGGGAGGTTTGCAGAGGCTCCCTCTTCCCCCATTGGCCTTCCTTTTAGTAAAAATTGCCCAGTTCTAGCATCTTCGACCCTTTCCAGGCCTATTCCCCTGCACAGTGGCCATTTGGGAGACTGCTGCGCCTGTGCAAGTGGACGCTGCGTGTCCAGGTCATGATCCCTACCTTGAGGTCTATGGACAATAGGAAGAAATGAGAGAGAGAGAGAGAGAGAGAGAGAGAGAGAGAGAGAGAGCGCCAGGCTATTCTCTGGCAAAGTCAAAACCACCCCCCAGCAACATGACCTGAACCTTTGGAAGATGGGTATTTGATCTTTGAGTGGCTGGGCCAACAAAGTGGCATAGAATTCAGCTCTCCAGAGCAAAGCCTGATTGGAGGTGTCCTGCATTCAGATGAGAATGTGCAATGCAAGGCCAGTGAGGGGGTGGAGCATTTGGGCCATGTTAGCAGGCAAATGGGAGACTGACAAGGGAGTGGACAGAAGAAGGCAAGGCAAGGAGATGAAGGAATGAGTAGACAGTAGGATCCTTGTGAGAGCAGGGTAAGATCACTGTGATAGATGAAAGTCCCTGGTGAGATTTAGGGACGCGCGGGCTCGGGAAGCTGTGGGTTGTGGGGCGGAGAGCAGTTCCCTTAAGAAGCAGGTAAGCAGGTCCTTACCTGCTCCACTGCCACCCCGCCACTTTTACAGTCATGGCGCTTGCACTGTCAAAGACTTTATGTGTCTATGGCACTGTTCTGTTAATGGGACTCTTCTGGAGTGCTGGCCAAACACTCAAATTGGACTTTTAGTCTAATGTGGAGAATCAATGTGACTATATGGAACAGTTCGTTACAGAATAAATTTGTGCAAACCTTTGGTCTGGAAACAAGAAGAAGACAGGAATATGGTACAATCAGGTTTATTTAGCGGTTATAGGGGGACAGGAAGGGAAAAGATTGATTAGGCAAGGTGAGGAGGCAATCAAATCTTAACAAACAGTATTAACTAGAGTCTCATGTAGAAGTGTTTTAGCTTATGGTCCAAATTGTCAATTGAATTGGCTTAAGGCTTTGCTTGAGAAAGGACCCATATGTAGACTTGAAGAGAAGAGAGAAGGGAGCAAGGATACTTAAAAAGGATAGTAAGTTAGTTATTACCAATCCCAATCTGTTGGTGTTTTGAATATACTTGCAGGTTGGCGTGTGCAGGCAGACTTCCTTGCAGGGGGAAGGCAGCAGAAAAGCAGGAAGAAGAAAGAGTGAGGAGCAAAGAGCTACCACTCAAACCCTTGAGAACCAGCATGGCAAAGATCCATGTGGAGTCTGATTCTAATTCTGGTCCCAAGGCCATGTGGCTGGGCCAGGGGTATTTGTACCCAGAAACATATCTTGAGGCAATGCATAAGTTAGGCGCCCTGGTTGCAGGGGCTGAAACTCACATGTAACAAAGAAGTTCATGTTTACATGAACCAACTGAGTGGGTGTGCTCTATAAGAAACAAAAGATGGAATGGCTGGCCGAGGGGTGTATGCAGATTATTGTATGGGTGAACTCAAAAGCCATATTGGACACTGGGACATTTCTTCCTGAGAGAGATATAGGTTTCCTTTTATGTTAACAATCCTACTTTGGGTCCTTGACAGCTCATTAACGCTGAGATAGAAGTCTGGGTGTGTGCCATGCTTATCTGATTAGTTGTGAAAGTGATTAGTGAGGCTAATCCCAGTGTGAAGGGAGTTAGCTATTTTGCTTGTGAAGGTCTCTTTGACCTGGCCATTTGTTAACCTGACCTTGAGCAGTGCTGCCACATGTTTGCTTGTGCCAAGTGATCAAACTGCATAGTTTGCCAAACATGGGAATGTGCAGAGTTCATGATCCTGTGAGCTCAAATGTCCAAGACAGAGGCTGCAAGCCTGAAACTCCAACTCACATAGAAGGATGCTGTCTGTAGCCCCAAGACAAGCTGTTTCTGTAACAGTACCCTTCAACCTGTGTGTGGTGTTGGCACACACATGGCTGCCGCACATATTTGACGGCCATTTACGTGGTAAACATGGTGTTGCTGACCATGCACATGGCCATTGTGCATGCATGTCATGTGCATGCTGACGCCACACACACGCTGTAGGGAACAGTGCTGCACTGCATGTGGCCTTTGGTTGAGTGAGCTCTGCACCCGGAAAATCAGCAGGGCAGCAGCGGAGCAGGTACCTTCTTCTTAAGGGAACCACTCCCCATCCCACTGAACCAGTTTGCTAAGGTTGCCTGTCAGGAACCCACCCTTATGCTATGAGTAACTTCTTCATGCCTATCTCCTAAAAAATAAACAATAAAATGTTCCTCAGACCAATCCAAATGTTTCTTTTGATAGGGGGCGAGTGAGACTTGGTGTAATGACCCAGACCTTTTAGTCTGTTTATCCAGGGTTTTTTTTTTTTTTGCCTCTGGACACCTTTCTCTCTCAGGATTCCCCCTTAGGCTTATTACTCCAAACTTCCCAGAGTACTGTACCAGTTCACTACTGGCTATTCAGTCTCTGCACATCCACTAACCAAGAACTTTCACAAAACCTGAACAATTTGCTTTGTTTAGTCAGCGCACAGAAACTCTCCCTCTGAGCTCCGTTCTCCTGTCCTGCTCAGTCACTAACTCCTAACCTATTC
Source organism: Hemicordylus capensis (assembly GCF_027244095.1). Classification (NCBI taxonomy): domain Eukaryota; kingdom Metazoa; phylum Chordata; class Lepidosauria; order Squamata; family Cordylidae; genus Hemicordylus; species Hemicordylus capensis. Next base: position 70,684,140 of record NC_069660.1, read on the forward strand.
TCCAACTGTCACCAACTGTCTTTTAGTCAAATCCTCCCCTCAACATTCCATGCCTGGTTGCTATGGCAACTCTTGGCCCCCACCCTCTCCCTCTCTCCAACACTTTGCATGAACATTTCTTCACAGTGCCCAAGCCAGTTTCCCTAAGGAAGTGCTGAACGGGTTTGTGCACATCCCTAGTGAGAGTGCATGAGAAGAAAGCATCGAGGAGGAGCAGGAGCAGGAGGATATGTGCAAAGCTGGTGAGAGGCAAGTTATGTGGACAAGGATCCAGGGCAAGAACAACCCCTCTCCCCACTGAGCTGAGGGACTGGGACGGAGAACAGGAAGGGGTGGCAGTCCAAGAGGCAGACATGGATATACATTTTGATGTGTCATAGATGCCTGTTCCCATGGACAGCGAGAATTACAAATAAGGAAGTTTTAGATCGAGTTAAACCAATAATATCGCTAGAAGCTAAGATTACCAAACATAGACTGACATATTTTGGTCATGTTATGCGAGCTGATTCACTCGAAAAGACAATTATGCTGGGAATGATCAGCGGGAGAAGGAGGCGGGGACGGCCTTATGCTCGGTGGCTGGATATTATAAAAAATCTATCTATCTATCTATCTAATTTGTACACTGCCCCAAACCTTCATCTCTGGGCGATTTACAATAATATAAAACCAGTTAAAAACATATACAAAAACGTAAAAACAATTTAACAATTTAAAAATAAACCAGAGATTAAAACCCAAAAATATTAGGAAGCTGAGAAAGCTTGGGTGAAAAGATGGGTTTTAAGGTGTTTTTTTAAAATTGCCAGAGATGCGGAGGATCGTATCTCAGCAGGGATCGCGTTCCACAATCTCGGGGCAGCAACCGAGAAGGCCCATCTCTGTGTAGCCACCAAACGAGTTGGCAGTAACTGGAGACAGACCTCCTCAGATGACCTCAATGGGTGGTGGGGCTTGTATTGAAGAAGATGCTCTCCTAGATACCCAGGGCCTAAGCCATTTAGGGCTTTATAAGTTATAACTAGCACTTTGTATTTTGTCTGGAAACCTACTGGCAGCCAGTGTAGCTCCATCAGTAAAGGAGTAATGTGGTCTCTCCGAGATGACCCAGAGACCAACCTGGCTGCCGCATTCTGAACCAACTGAAGTTTCTGGACTACGTACAAAGGCAGCCCCACGTAGAGCGCTTTACAGAAGTCAAGTCTGGAGGTCACCACTGTTTTGAGGTCATTGATCTCGAGAAATGGGCACAGCTGGCATATCAGATGCAGCTGATAGAAAGCACCCCTGGCCACCGCCTCAACCTGAGAAATCAGGGAGAGGTGTGAATCCAGAAGTACTCCCAGACTGTGAACCTGTTCCTTTTGGGGAAGTGTGACCCCATCTAGAACAGGCAGATTAAAATCATCTCTGGAGTTCTGACCCCGCACAACAAGTACCTCCATCTTATCTGGATTCAGCTTCAGTTTATTCTCCCTCATCCAGCCTATTACTGCTTCCAGGCAGGCACTGAGGGAGGATATGCCAGCTCCTGAAGAAGCTGACATGGAGAAGTAGATCTGGGTGTCATCAGCATACTGGTAACACCCAGCTCCAAATCCCCTGCCCTGATGATCTTTCCCAGCGGTTTCATGTAGATGTTAAAAAGCATTGGAGAGAGTATGGAGCCTTGAGGAACATACTGTAATACGTAAGCTCAGATTTTGAAGAACAACAGTCTCCAATTGACACCATCTGGAATCTATCCAAGAGGTAGGAGCAGAACCACTGTAAAACAGTGCCTCCCACCCCCAACACTCTCAGACGTTCCAGAAGGATACTATGGTCAATAGTATCGAAAGCCGCCAAGAGATCCAAAGAACCAAAAGAGTCACACTTCCTCTGTCAATTGCCAATTGGAGATCATCCATCAGGCCGACCAAGACAGTCTCCACCCCACAGCCCAGCCAAAAATCAGTTTGTAATGGGTCTGGATGATCAGTTTCCTCCAAGACCGCCTGGAGCTAAGAGGCCACCACCCTCTCAATTACCTTGCCCAGCCATGGGAGGTTGGAAACAGGCCTATAATTGCTCAACTCCGAGGGATCTAATGCAGGCTTCTTTAGAAGAGGTCTAATGATTGCCTCCTTAAGACAAGGAAGCATCCTGCCCTCCCTCAGAGAAGCATTTATGATTTCCACCAGGCTGTCTACAACAACCTCCCTGCTAGATCGAACAAGCCATGTTGGACAAGGGTCAAGAGAACAAGTGGTAGGCCTAACTCCTCCAAGCAGCTTGTCCACATCCTCAGGAGTCACAAACTGAAACTGATCCAGTCAAATCACATAAGAGGAGTTGTTTGGCACCTTCAGCTCAGACATCAGATTAATTGTGGAGTGTCCATCTAGGTCGGCCTGAATCTGAGAGATTTTATCTGTTAAAAACTCTTTAAACACATCACAGCAGGTAACTGATGACTCCACATTCTGGTTCAAGGGATGGGGAGCAGATACTCACAACCCTGAACAAATCCGCTGGACGTGAACTCGCAGAGGCAATACGGGCAGAAAAGAACCGCCTCTTTTCCACACGTATTGCCTGAGCATAGATCTTTAGATGTGCTCTTTGTCGCAATCTGTCAGATTTGAGTCGAGTCTTTCTCCACTTGCACTCCAGTCGCCTACCTTGCCGCTTCGCAAAAATGATACTGGAATGACCATGGCGGACTTAAAAGAAGCTTTCCAAGATAGGATAGCATGGAGTGCAGTGATCCATAGGGTGACCGAGAGTTGGACACAACTGAACTGGAAGAAAGAGAGAGAGATGCCTGTTCAATAATTCTCATTATTTAACACATTTGTATACCGCCCAAAACGCAAGTCTCTGGGTGGTTTACAACAAAACAATTTTTTTTAAAACCCAGATAAAAAGATTAAAACATTACAACAATTAAAATTTAAAATGTTAAAAATATTAAAAACACAATTAAAACAATATTTAATTAAAAGCCTGGGTGAACAAATGCGTCTTGGCTGCCTTTTTAAAAGTTGTAAGAGATGGGAGGGGAGGCTCTTATTTCAGCAGGAAGTGTGTTCCAAAGCATCAGGGCAGCAATGGAGAAGGCCCTTCCCTGAGTAGCCACCAGACGAGCTGGTGGCAACTGCAGACGAACCTCTCCAGATTATCTCAATGGGCGGTGTGGTTCATAGCAAAGAAGGCGTTCTCTTAAATACGCAGGGCCCAAGCTGTTTAGGGCTTTATAGGTTATAACCAAAACCTTCTATTTTGCCTGGAAACTTATCAGCAACCAGTGTAGATCTTTTAAGACAGGAGTGATATGGTCTCTCCGAGATGACCCAGAGACTAACCTGGCTGCCACATTCTGGACTGACTGCAGTTTCCGGACTACATACAAAGGCAGCCCTACATAGAGTACATTGCAGTAGTCAAGTCTGGAGGTGAACAGCAGATGTCCTACAGTTCTGAGGTCATTTATCTCAAGAAATGGACACAGCTGGCGTATCAGCCGAAGCTGATAAAAGTCTCCTCTGGCCACTGCCTCAACCTGGGACACCTGAGAGAAGTTTGTGTCCAGAAGCACCCCTAGACTGAGTACCTGTTCCTTCTGGGGAGGTGTGACCCCATCCAGAACTGGCAGATCAAAATCAGAGGGGCTATCTCTGGCCCTCTATAGGAACGCTGCCTCCTGCCTCAGCCTGCTAGAAGCCCTGCAGCATTGGGAGAGACAACCTCCTTCCTAGACAGCCCCAAGGGTGAGAGACAGGTGTGGGCTGTCTGCTGCTGTTGCTGCGTTGAACACCTGCCTGCTAGAGTGGTGGGGGGAGGTGAGTCCACCTGCTAGCCCCCTGCCTGTCCTGCAGAACTGTGGCCTTTGGCAGTGGCTGCTTCGCAGGATCGGGGCCAGGAGTGAGTCAGCAATTCTTGCTTACCAGCTGACCAGAGGGGCTAGCTCTAGCCCTATATAGGAATGCTGCCTCTTACCTCAGCCTGCTAGAAGCCCTGCAGCATTGGGAGAGACCACCTGCTTCCTAGACAGCCCCAAGGGTGAGAAACAGGTGTGGACTGTCTGTTGCTGCATTGAACATCTGCCTGTAGGAGTGAGGGGGGAAGGCAAGTCCACCTGCCAGCCCCCTGCCTGACTTGCAGAACTGTGGCCTTTGGCAGTGGCTGCTTCGCAGGATCGGGGCCAGGAGTGAGTCAGCAGTTCTTGATTACCAGCTGACCAGAGGGACTATCTCTGGCCCTATATAGGAATGCTGCCTGTGGCGGCAGGGTTGTAACCAATGGGGCAACACCAAAAGGGGTTGCCCCTTTGGGGGACAATGAGGGTGAGGGCCAGGCCTCTTGGCCCAGGTATTTGTATGTGGTGGGCATTTAATAATGGGGCTTCTGTTTTAATTAGTCCTGGGTGAGGATCTTTTAGAATGTGTCTGGGCTTGCCTGGAGATGGGGAGACAGGGGTGTGTGTTCACTGACTGTGGGGCAGCAATTCTGGTGGTGGTGGGGAACAGAAGAAGTAACGTTGGCAGGTCAGCGGGCCATTACAGGGGAAGGGGACTAAGAAATTTAATAGCTGTTTCCCCCTCCGTCTGTCTTGCTAGCTCTTTGACCTTGGGGAGCAATGCCAACCACCCTTGGAACCTCACCTTGCTCCTTTGTAATGCCAGCTCGGTCCAGAACAAATCAGAAACCATCTATGATTGGATTCTGGATGAACTGAAGACCTGGGATGTATTACAGAAACCTGGTTGGGGGAGGCTGGGAGCTCAGTGTGGTCCCATCTTCTCCTTCCAGGGTACTCTGTTGAGGAGCAGGTGAGGAACCGGGGGTGGAGAGGTGGAGTGGCTGTGGTCTATAAGAATAATATCTCCCTTACCAGGATCCCTGTTAGAGTGTCGGATCATATCGAATGCGTGTACTTAAGTTTGGGGGCCAGGGATAGACTGGGACATCTGTTGGTGTACCAATCATCCCACTGCTCAACAGAGTCCCTAACTGAGCTGATGGACCTGGTCTCGGGTTTGGTGTTGGAGTCCACCAGGCTTGTGGTGTTGGGGGACTTCAATGTTCATTTGGGGACCAATTTGTTCAGGGCGGCTCAGGAATTCATAGCGGCCATGACAACTCTGGGCCTATCTCAAGTGGTCTCAGGACCGATGCACGTTGCAGGTCATATGCTTGATTTGGTATTTCACTCTGATCAGGGTGGTGATCCATGGGTGGGACTCCTGTGATTTCCCCATTGTCATGGACGGACCACTATGTGGTTAAGGTTGGACTCACAGTCACACCCCACCTTCGCAGGGGTGCGAGACCTATTAAGATGGTCTGCCCGAGAAGGTTATTGGATCCCATAGGATTTCAAGAAGCCTTGGAAGGATTTAGTGTTGGCTCTGCTGGTGATCCTGTTGATGCCCTAGTGGAGAACTGGAACAGCAAACTCACCAGGGCAGTAGACATAATTACTCCTAAACGTTCTCTCCGACCCGCTTCAAAACTGGCCGCTGGGTATACAGAAGAACTACGGGGGTGAAGCGGCGAGGTAGACGACTGGAGCGCAGGTGGAGAAAGATTCGGCTTTAATCTGACAGATTGCAACATAGAGTTCAGGCAATACGTGTGGCAAAGAAGCGATGCTTTTCTGTCCATATTGCATCTGCAAGCTCACGTCCAGTGGAGTTGTTCAGGGTTGTGAGAAGCCTAGTATGTGCCCCTCCTCCCTTGAATAAGAATCTGGAACCATCTATTACCCACTGTGATGTGTTTAACAAATTCTTTGTGGAAAAAAGGAAGTGTGACTCTGATGGTCCTTTTGGACCACTTGGTGGCTTTCGATACTATTGACCATAGTATCCTTCTGAAGCGTCTGAGGGGGTTGGGATTGGAAAGTATTGCTTTGCAATGGTTCCGTTCCTACCTCTTGGGCAGGTTCTAGATGGTGTCCCTTGGAGACTGTTGTTCTTCAGAATCTGAACTTTTGTATGGTGTCCCTCAGGGCTCTGTATTGTCTCCTATGTTGTTTAAAATCTACATGAAACTCCTGGGAGAGATCATCAGGAGATTTGGTGCAGGGTGTTATCAGTATGCTGATGACACCCAAATCTATTTCTCCATGTCAGCATCATCGGGAGAGGGCATAACCTTCCTAATTGCCTGCCTGGAGTCAGTGATGGGCTTGATGATGGATAAGAAATTAGACTGAATCCAGATAAGACGGAGGTACTCATTGTGCTGTGTCAAAACCCGAGAGACAATTTTGATCTGCCTGTTCTGGATGGGGTCACACTTCCCCAGAATGAACACGTATGCTGTCTTGGGGTGCTTCTGGATCTGAGTCTCTCGGCAGTGGCCAGAGGTCCCTTCTATCAGCTTTGGCTGACACGTCAGCTGCGTCCATTTCTTGAGATGGATGACCTCAAAACAGTGGTACATCTGCTGGTAACATCCAAACTGGATTACTGTAATGTGCTCTATGTGGGGCTGCCCTTGTACATAGTCCAGAGTGCGGCAGCCACGTTGGTCTCTGAGTCATCTAAGAGAGACCATATTGCTCCCATATTGAAGGAGCCACACTGGTTGCTGATATGTTTCCAGGCAAAATACAAGGTTTCCAGGCAAAATATAAATATGGGATAGGCCCATAGTTGTCATGGCCGCTAGGAACTCCTGAGCTGCCCCAGACAAATTGGTCCCAAAGTGGACATTGTAGTCCCACAGCACCATAAACCTGGAGGACTCCAACGCCAAACCTGAGACCAAGTCCATCAGCTCAGTTAGGGACTCTGTTGAGTATCGGGGCGATCGGTATACCAACAGAAGTCCCAGTCTATCCCTGGTCCCTAACCCTAGGTACACACATTCAATATGGTCAGGCACTTCGACAGGGATCCTGGTCAGGGAGAGGTTATTCTTATAGACCACCTCCCCGCCCACATTTCCGCCCCTGCTTCTCAGCAGAGTACCCTGGAGGGAGAAGCTGGGACCAGACTGGGCCACCAGCCTCCTGCAACCAAGTCTCTGTAATACATACCAGGTCTGCACCTTCATCCAGAATCAAATCATGGATGGTTTCTGACTTATTCTGGAAGACCTGGCATTCCAGAGGAACAAGGTGAGAGTCTGCGGGAGGTTGGTACTGCTCCCCAAGGCCAAAGAACTGGCAAGACAGCTGGAAGGGGAAACAGCTAATAGGTTTCTGACTTCCTCCCCTGTAATGACTTACTGACCTGTCAACTTTATTTCTTCTATTCACCACCACCACCAAAATAGCCACCCCACAGTCAGTGGACACACCCCCTGTCTCCCCATCCCCAGACAAACCAAGACACATCTGAAACACCTAGGACCTAAAAAAAACCCCAACAGAAACAAAAAAATACCACCTGGCCCTCACCTTCTTTGTCCCCAGAAGTAGCTCCCCCCCAGGGGCAACCCCCTTTAGTGTTGCCCCTTCAGTGGTTGGCCCGCCGCCACAGGGCAGCAGCCCTTTCATAAGCCCAGAAAGATGGGTAATCTGGGCAGCTGGTCCTCAAGAACTGCTGACTCACTCCCTCTGGCCCCAGTTCCCCACACTCACCCACAGAGCAGCAGCCACAGCCCCACACATTAGGGGGCACACAGGCTGGCAGATTGATGACAGCAGCTACACAGGCTCTCACCACTGGGCAGTAGTTGTCTCTGGAAAGCAGATTTTAAGGTGTCCTCCTCCCTGCAAGGCTCTCATGACAAGTTATACACCCTCCCCCAAGCATTTTGGAACCTTTTCCAGACTTTTTCATTCCATTTTTAAAAGTCTATGAATGGATGAGTTGGTGTCCACATATAATTTAAATGGTCAACTATTCATTTTGTATTGAAATTGATTAGACCAGAAACTTCTTGTAGTCAATTTCATGTCCCCTTTGAATTCTATGGTTCTAGGGTGAATGGCTGCAATCAAGAATTAGGAAAACAGCAAATAGGCTCCCCCTCCCCCATTATCTTTATCTACCAGTGCTGGATCATGGCTAAGGAGTACATTGTTTCTGCAGCCTCAGAAAACTAATCATTCATACACAGCTGAACTCACAGCTGTGCTTATTTCCCACGCATTCTTCAGATGCTATTTGTTCACTAGCAACATTTAAGCTGGCTGGAAGAGAAAAGTAACTCCCTTCTCTTATTTTCATTCATATACCGTTAGTCTCCATCCCCTGGCACTAATCCTTGCAATAATAATAATCCTCCATTACAGGCTGAATGCTGTGCCAGAAATGACAGCTGATGCCACTAGCTGGAAATTTCTCTCATGGCCACACTAACCGTTTCTGCAATGGATGGAAAAGGGACAGTGTGTTCTTTTGCAGTGTGCTGGGCAGTCAGCTCTGTCTCACCAACAAACAAGAGGGATATTCTGTGGAAATTCAAAGGTCACACACATTTTCCTAAAAGGGAATACAGTATGTTGACTCAGCATCCAATCAGATCATGAAACTCATAGACACAGGACATTGCTGGGTCCACAAGTTTAGTAGGACTGAAATAAATACTGGATATAAAATATTTATTTATTTATATTTACATACCATCTTTTGCCCTAAACACCCAGGGTCTTAACAAGTTAACAAGGTGGTTTGCAAGTGGTCCGGTCCACCTCCAATGCCCAACCAGACTCCTCTTTGCAAATATAGTCACTCGAACTGCCAAACCACTTTGGTCAAACAGACAGAACTGGCCGGTTGGTTTGACTGAAATGGTTTGGCGACAGGCATAGGCGAAACTAGGGTGGGGCAGCCAGGGCATGTGCCCTAGGCACCACTGGGGGGGTGCCAGTGCCATGCTGCCCCCCACCCCCTCCCCAATTTGCAGATTTTTAAAAATAAAAATATTTTTTAAAAATTACTTATAGCCCCTTCGGGGTGCTTCCTAAAGGTTGTGGGGTGGGGGTTCTGCAAAGGTTCCCCCTCCCCCTGCTGGCCTCTTAGATCACCACCACACCCCATCCTGGGCTGATTTTCAGGCCTGTTTGGGCCTACAAGATCGGTGTGGTGGCCATTTTGGAGATTGCTGCACATGCTCAAAAGGCCTCTGTGAGGCCTGGCAAAGCATAGGACCTCTCAGGGACCATTTGAGCATGTGTGGTGGCCATTTTTTAAAATAAAAAAGGCTGCTGAAAACAAAAATGGCCACCGCAAATGCTCAAATGGCCTCTGAGAGACCCAAGTCTAGATTTTTCCCTGATCTAGGGAGTCAGAAGAATGCAAAGTTGTTGGCAAGGGACCCGAGCATTTAAAAAACAGATATAAATGTCACAAAAGTGAGTGGACAAAACATCCCTTTAAAAGACAATGTTGGTTTAATACCTTGTAAGCTAGCAAAACTGAAAGGTGGCAGGGAGAGGCAAGGAATTGCCAATAAAATGGAAATATTCACTCGCATGCTGTTTAATTCTCTATACAGAGCTCTATCTTTATCTGCATATTTGTCAAGCTATCTGATTATAAGGTTTGTGAGATTTCAAACTTGGAAAGTGCCTGCCTTTAACTTGTGTGGTGCTTAAAAAAAACCTGTTGTAAGAATTCACACCCAGAAATGTTGCATTTGCAATGTATTGCCATCCCTGTGTTGTGCAGTCTTACCATACTGAGAAATGGCTTGTCTTTTGAAATAAGGGGTTAACGTGCTGCAAATTATTTCCTTCAATTTAGCTGAGTTGTACTCAGGTTTTTATTGTCTGTGCATCCCAAGTAGATTTGCTCATGTTTCCTTGCCTTCTAAAAAAAGTTGTATTTTAGAATGTCTTTTTTAAAAAAATCAATGAAACTCCCTTTTTACTTTGAACACAATTGTTTTTAAAAGACACATTGAATAGTCATGCTGTGATTCTGATTGACTAGTGCATTTGATAAACTAGACATAAAGTTTACTGTCCAGTCTGCCTGTTGCCTGACTCTGTATTGAACAAGGGAGGTGTAACTTATCCAAGGCACCATATTTGTGTGCCTACTTGGTTTATTCATGGCAGAGCTCACTTTTGAAAGGGTTGTAATGCTATGAAGGTGGCTGGTGTCCTCCATCTAATACACACTATCACAGGCCATATGCTTTTACTACCTTAGTATCTGTCACAGCGACAGATAGGAAATGGAATATGTGTGCAATAGAATTGGGTTTTTTGTTTTGTTTTTACCTTTAGACCCAGGAACTCAAGGGGAGGAGGCAGGAGAAACCTTTTACCAAACCTTTGCAGTGTGGCAGAGACAGAGAATTGGTAGATTATTGTTATATATTTCTCTCTCTCACTCTCTCTCTCACACACACACACACATGCACACACACCCCATTTTTCTGATTTGAATATCACACTGTTTTGCTGTTCTGTGGCTAGTTGCAACTTCCATCTTCTTCCTGATCAGGCTGCTGGATCCAAGCCTATTGTAAGCTGCTGGATAATTTCAGATTGTTTGGGGCCCCTAGGATTTCCCATTGCAACCATCTCCCTTTAAGGCAAAAGCTGTTTGTACAGAAAAAACCCATCCCTGAATTTCTCGGAGGCAGCAACCTTTAGTGAGGTGTGCTGAGGTGGCAGAGCATTTGCTAAAGAGAGCTTTCACTACTTACCTCTATGGAGGCATGCCCAGCACGTGGATGTCCTGTTCTTGGGAACGCGACTGGCACATATGTGCCACATGTGTGGTTGTATGTGTGTATGCATGTGTCTGTTGCTTACAACCTGTTTCTCCTGAAAGTGTCTGAACTTGTATTTTTGATTTGATATTATTGTAAGGTTATTTGAAAGATGGGTGTCAGATGTTTGGACAGGGGTGCAATTTCAGTGCTTGCCCTAGGCACTATTTTCCCTAGATACATCCCTGGCGACAGGCAGTATGGTTCAAATTCAATCTGAATTCGTATCAAACAATGATTTTCAGTTCACGTACACCCCTATTCTGGATGAGGTTACACGCCCCAGAAAGAACAGATTCATAGCTTGGGAGTGCTCTTGGACCCGGGTCTCACCCTGGTGCCCCAGGCTGAGGCTGTCACCAGGAGTGCTTTTTAGCAGCTGCAATTGATTCAACAACTCCACCCGTTCCTTGAGAAGAATGTCCTGAAAACAGTGGTGCACCAGCTAGTAACCTCTACGTTGGACTACTGCAATGCATTCTATGTAGGGCTGCCTTTATACATGGTTTGGAAACTTCAGTTAGTCCAAAATGCAACAGCCAGATTAATCTCTGGGGTATCCCGGAGAGACCACTTTATGTCTGTTCTTAAACATTTGCACTGGCTGCCAATATCTCTACAAGATCTCCACGGCTCATTAAGATCTTCTGTAGGGGTCTATCTTTGAGTGCCACCAGTTCATCTGCTGGCAACCTGGTATTGGGCTTTCTCAGTTGTTGTCCCTGGGTTGTGGAATGTTTTCCCAACGATTGTCTTCTCTGGAGGCCTTCAGGAGAGCCTTAAAGACCCATCTGTGTACAAGTGGAAAAATGAGTCATGGAGACACTTTTGAAGTGCACTCACCATGCTTGATTCACCAGAGTTGTGTTCAAGGGACACTGGTTCTGCAAGTTTGCAACAGCAGCAAGTTGTGCACAGCACTGACTGGCTGATGTCCGTGAATAATGAACCCTCCTCTTCTATTCCTTGATAACTTTGCAACTTTTTTAAAAAAGAGAGAGAGAGATGGTGACAAATTAACATGTAAATGAAATAGTAAATATAAGTGTTGCTGTAGCATGGAAGAATGGCAAGACTGATGACTGAATCAGCATTTGATTTGCTGGGATGTATAACTGTAAATTATATTTCAGAGAGAGAGAAAAGGAAGGCTCATTTTACAAGATAAAAATTCTTGCAACTCAGCTGTTAATATTTTGTTTATATCCAGCCTAATTGTTAGGATAGTTTGGGCATGCACAGTGTCTTCACCACCAGTAAGATTTTTGGGAACATTTTTAATGAGGGGGAAGTGATCCAGAGGCCTAGTAAACTTCAAAAACAACAAGCTGGTTCTAATTATTTGTGGGTTCAGCATGTAAAAAAGCAAAACATCTGATTGTTCATAACAAAAAGCTTAACCTGTTCTCAGACGGAAGATTCCAAATCTTCAGCAGGAGCTTCCCCAGACAGCAAAGCTTTACTACGAGTTTGAAGTTGCCCCTCAAAACTGACACAAATAGTGGATTTTTTTAACCCCGGCTACACTCCATGGCGCAGCAGGGAAATTATTTTATTAGCAAGCCATAGGTTGCTGGTTTGAATCTCCGCTGGTATGTTTCCCAGATTGTGGGAAACACCTATATTGGGCAGCAGCGATATAGGAAGATGCTGAAAGGCATCATCTCATATTGCACGGGAGATGTCAATGGTAAACCCCTTCTGTATTCTACCATAGAAAACCACAGGGCTCTGTGGTCACCAGGAATCAACATCGACTCGATGGCACACTTTACTTTACACTCTAATGCACAGTGAAAACCCCGAATTGTGTGAAGTGCTCCCTGATAGCTCACGGGGATTTGGGGTAAATTTGGCTGATACATGAACATACACTTCCATTACGGAGGATATGTGTACTAAAAGCTGAATGTGGAAAACTTCGTAGAGGGAATATTAAATTCTCTGGAGTATTAATTCAGATTGCTGAAGAATCAGACATGGAACAGTAACTGCTTGAGCCCATTATTGATTTGTTACTGACCCCGGCCACAGAGAGACCCATTGTGCAGGTGTGGCAGCCTCCAAAATGGCCATTGTACTGGGGAAAAGGCCCAAACTGCCCGAACAAGGCTGATTTTGAGAATGAAGGCTCACAGGAGAGGGGGAACCTCCATGGACACACCTCTGCCACCTCGGAGAAGCTCCCCGGATGGGGTAAGTTTTATATATATAACTAAAAGGTCTACGACACCCCGCCCTGGTCCAAACCAGACGGGTTTGAGGGGTTGCCAAACCAATCTGGAGCCAATTCTATGTGATCGGCCATTTCCCCACAGCAAGTCAGATCTTCTGTTCTAAGAGTTACAGTGCTAAAATGCACCATGCTAAAGGCAGTCAGGCTGGTGTTTTTCCAGAGAGAAAATAATTCTTCCAGAAAATCTAGAGTCTACCGTGCAGCAGAGCAAATCACATTCTTGTAATCTCTTCGAGCCGCCCTTGTTTTTCCTTAGCAAACACATATTGCACTGATGAAATACATTTTGACCACTATCTGACAGATGGAATAGGAATATTGGACTGATATGCCCAATATCAGAAGGATTTCTGATAGACAGCAAGGAGCCCCGATAGTTGGAATTCCAACTAAAATCTCTGTTATCCTATCAGAAATCCTTTTACAGTACTTCCAATTGGAATATTGGAACAAATCCAGCCTGCAGGCTTGGATATACTTTCTCTCTAAGCCAGCTCCAGGCTAGATTTTAGAGACTGCATCCCCGAAATCATGTGGTGGAGAAAAAGGTAACCCTCTAGGAAGCACTCACTAGGCCAGTGGGTGCTTTGTGGCAGGTTACCTTGACCCCCACCCCCTGATTTCAGGGGTGCAATCCTAAAAGTCCAGGTTTGAAGCCAACGTAGAGACTACCAGCTCTGGGCTGTTTTTAGTCAGGTCTTTCCAATAAGGATTATCAGTAAAATATCGGGATTACCAACCTGATACTGATACTGTTGGGTAGACCATATCAGCCTCCCCAATATTTGTTCTGCAAATCGTTCAGATTGGCTTTGAGCCAATATTTCTGGTGATAAACACAGGTCTACAGTATTGCCCCCTGCAAGGGGCAGATTATCAGCAGAGTGTGCATCCTGGAAAACATCCCAGGACTCCCTGCACATTGCAAAGGATGAGGGCATATTCTAGAAAGCATGCTAAGTTCACAGATGGTACTGGATGGCCTAACAGGGCAAGAACTCTATAGATTATTTATTTTCATATCCCACCTTCCCATTTTGTATTAAAACACTCAAGGCAAATATCCTGGGATCATTTGAAATTCAGCTAGTGGGACCTGCTCCAGGGCCACATCTAGGAACTCGTGCCCCAGGAGATCTTCACAACCTCTTCCTTACTTAGATTCTGAAAGGAACTAGAGCCAGTGGAATTGGGTGGGGTGGGGTGGGGTAGAGGGCATTTAACTTGATTTTTTTGCCTGGCTCTCTGTGATGTGATCTGTGGTGTCTGTACCGTTTTCCATTTTATTGTTGCTTTTTAAATTGTTTTATTTCTAAGTCACCTTGGATGTCTCAGGAATTAAGGCAGAAAGCTGGGGTTTAAGTGCTTTAAATAAATTTACTACCTAAATCAAACATTATCTATCTTTATCATGCTGAAATGTTCATTCTCAGACCTATATCTGATGACTGCAAAACCTTACAAGTATTGAGCACTCTCCTGTTAGCATTTCATATATTTAATATGGAACAAAGAGCTGTTCATTTTTCACATGTTAAAGTAGTCTTGTAAAAATATTATTTAAAAATGAGTGTGAAAATAGACTCAAGTTTCATTAGAGGTGAAGTGTTGGGGTTTTTAACCTGTTACCCATAGTTTAACACATCAATAATTGTGGGGTAGAGGGTGGGGTGAACAGAAAATGGTATCAGGCAGAAGGTCTGTAGTTCAGAGGTACAGCACATGCTTTGCATATGAAAAATCCCAGCTTTAGTTTGTAGTATCTTCAAGAAGAGCTGGGAGAGATATTTGTCTGAAACCATGGAGAACGGACGGACCAATAATTTGACTTAGCACAATGTAGGTACTATGTTTCTTCCTATTTTCTTATCCGGCTTTACAGTATGTGACCAAGAATACACCCCAAAAGCCTCTTAAACATTATGTGTTATCAATATTAACATGTACATTATAGGTTTATTTCTACATATGATTTCATTTTCCAGATGTAGGTGTTCAAGGAAGACAAGAGGGTTGGGCAAGATGTAGGTGCGAGAAGGCAAGGAGGAAAATGGAGAATGGAGAAAGGAAAAGGCATGGATTGTGGTGGCTGTTGGGCAATAGGGGCTGGGGTAGCCATGGAAAAGCTAAAGCAGACCATCGAGAGAAAAGATCACTTCTACCCCACTTGCTTCTGGATTCTTTCCCTGTCCTCCTCATAATCATCCCCACTTACAGGCAGGCTGCTCCACATCAAAAGGACTGGAAACTTGACTTTTTAACTATGAAAGTTGAGTGTTTCACTTTTTAGGATGCCAAGTTCTGCTTCTGATATCATCCTCGGTTTTCAGTACTTATGCAGTGAATCCACAACTGTGCGGAATACACACAGCCCCATCTTGAAGAACTTGATAGTAGTACTCTACGCATTAACACTGCATGAAATTTTCACGTGATTTGATCTTTAGCGTGCACCGACTTAAAATAAAGCCACCCTCCACCTAAATAAATAAATAAATCACTTTTTGCAAGAATAATGGCAATCCACAGCACAATCCCTTCCTCTCTCCTGAAAGCTCTTGTCAAGATAAAGGGGACCAGGGAGTGATGGGCAATATTATTCAGTGCAGATCACCACCTTTAAAGTGGCAATGGAGGATTGCTTTCTTTTTGCCCCAGTTTGCATATCTCCCTGAAAGGTTACCAAAATGCAGGGAGCCTTTTCTAGGAGTGAAATGTTTTATGAGGAGCCTCCTCATTTCAATCCAGCACCACTGCTCATTTCTGTCTGTTGATTTCCTTGGGCATCTGTCTGCTGTTAAAAAAGATCTGGTTCATCATCAGTTCAGCCTCTCATTGTGGTTTCATCCTCCATCTAGTTATCTTCCCTGCTCTTCTATTTATTCTTGCTAATATCATGCTGCATTTAGGCAGTATGGAAAGAAAAGAATAACTCAACTGAGAAACATAACTCTCCTCACAGACACTGCAGGAGCCTCACCAGACACTAAAGCAAAGCAAACTTTGGTATTAGGGAAAGCTATTAAGCTCCATGAAGAGGAAACCAGCACACCAGGCACCTCTGTCTGTTGAAATAGGCAATTGCAGGCTTCACAGAGGTAAATGAAAATGTTTTCAGGACAATGTGGCATTATTCAGGGCAAACCCGGGCCTTTCTATTAAGTCTGTATCCTGCCAATATATTTATCTATGCTTAGAAGAGCTGCACATCACTGCAAAAGGTTCCTTCTCCACTTCATAAGGAGGCATCAAATATGAGGTGAATGTTTGCCGCATTCGCTCATAACACGGAACTGGAGTTGCAGGGACCAGAAGTTTCCCTACAGTTACAATATGTCTGAATGCGGGTCCTCCAGTCCCATCTGGAAACCCACCCAAGGTTGTGCTCAACAAACTCCAATTTGAACCTTCAGTTTGTAGTGAGTTTTGCTGCTCATAACCAGGGTCCCAGTGCCAGAGCGTTTCATCTGAATGCAGCACTGGAGGCTGCATTAGCTCCAACCAGAGTTGAGGGAGGAAGCTCCTCCCTCCCGCCAACTGTAATTGGCTTGTGGGCTGTCCTTAAAACAGCCCTCCTTCCTGCAGTCTACCTGACTGCAGAGAGACTGCTCTCCATTTCATTTGAATGAGGTCAGAAAAGCGGGGTAGTGGTGGAATCCAATGGACTCACAATTCCATATTAGAAGTACATGCAGCTGTACTTCTGTACCTAGGCCTATCTCCTAACAAAATATAAATCATTTGTACAGAAAGCTCTGTACCACCCCTTTGCTCCTTTAGGCCAAGGTCCTGAAGCAATTAGAATCCATAAGCTTCTTACACTTCAAAAGGCAAGAGGACTATTGGAGCAAAAAAACTGACCTGAGGGTTGCAGTTAATGTCTTTAGAAAACCAATCATACTAATCGGTATAGATGTTTGCAATTTTACACACTCCAAAGTGTAATAACCTCTTGGAACTAGTCAAAGAGGCACCTTTTAAAGTAGTGGTTCTCTTACATTTAGCAGGAAGAGAGCAACTGTTCCAATTATACAATATATTATATTGAGTGAAACAGGATACTGAACTAGATAAGTCTTGGGCCTGATCCAGCAGTAGGGGTGTGAAAACCAGTTCAAGGTCAAACTGGGTTTGAGTCAAACCAGCCTGGTTCTGCCAATTTGAGCTCGAACCGGCCCGGCCCTCCATGCTGAGGCTCCACACAACATTCGAAAGCACCAAAATCCATCCCGTGGTCCTTCCAGATTATGTCCTTCCACCAGCAGGATTACACCAGAATGACCTGATGAAAAGGAGGACAGGCTGGATGTTTCAGGCTCTATTGGAAATTCTGGTAGGTACAGGGGGGGTGAGAAAAGCTGCAGTTGCTGACATTCTCAAAACAATTCAAGGTACAGGAGCCCTTCTCTTTAAACGTCATGACTTTACTCCTATCATTTTACTCATGTTGGCCATTTCTAGTGATAGCCCCCATTCATACGTAATGTAAAGGTCTGGCAGAGGTTCCTCCCAATCCTACCCTTCCAACTGCAGCCTTCCACCCTGCCTCCCCACTTGCCCCAGTGGGGTCAAATTACACATTACACACAGCGCCTATTCCCACAAACCAGTAGAAAGTGGGCTAAGGGAGCCTAGCCTGTTTTTAGTGATCATCGGAACCACCGGGCTCGCAAGTGAGCCCGGTGGATCCATGGCAGTTATCCCGCCTAATTTCCTCCTCCCCTTAAACAAGGTTAACGAAGCAAGCGCTCCATTAACCTTGTCTTTTTGATCGTGTGCCGCCGCAGTATGTAGCAACACACGAGTAGACCCCCTACCGGGAGGCAACAACAAGCCTTCTGGTCTTGAGGGTCCCCTCAGAATACCCCACGCATTCGCGCGGGGCATCCTGGGACTTCCAGGGTCTGGGCGGCCCACAATCCCCTCAGCCCCCACCGGCTCCATGACAGAGCCGGTAGTCTTGTGGACGGCTGATCCGGCTGCCCAGGGCTAAGAGCCTGTTCATCCACAGGGAGAGCAGGCTAAGCCTGCTCACCCCGCCAAACTCTCCCAGGCTCTACACACCGCTTGTGTGTGGAGCCTCAAAATGTGTAAACATACCCTCCTTTTTAACCATAATAGCAACTTCTAGGAGGCCAGTCCAGATTAGAACAGTGGAATGGAGAGCTCTGCCCCATCATGATCCCAATCCAAGTGGGGGCCCCTGCAGCTGCTATTTATGGTTGAGGGCGGGACTGGCATAGAAGTGTTAAGCATGGATGTATTATAACGTGTAATTTGGCCCTTGGCACCCTTACGAGGAAGGAAAGGATTTTTGGCCATTCATAGATTTTCCTAAATTTTATCCATCTAGCAGCGGAACAAACGGTATTAAACCCTGCTTGGAATTATTTTATCAATATTTTTACAAGTCAACCACAGGAATTGGGATGGAAAAGATTAGAAGAGACTTGAGCATTTGGGACCTTATTTCGAGAAAGCTTCTGGATAATTTTTATACAGGTTTTGAATTAAAAGAAGGATGCAAGAGGCAAGTCACATAACTGACTCCCCCAGCCACACACCCGCCCAGGCTTCCTTCAGTTGTATTCATCCTCCGAAACTGATGTGAGTGTTAAAACCCGGAGCTACCAGAACAGCATGTCTTTCTCTAGTACCATTAAATGACTTGCATTGTCCACAACACTATTCAGCCTCATTTAAGATTTATTTTCTTCATGAGCTGAGCTTCAGTGGAGGGGGGGGGGGCATTTTAAAATTTTGTCTCCGGGCCCACACCAATCTTGCTACGTCCCTGGGTGTGGCATCTGCCAATGAAACTATAGCCTAAACCTTAAATGGCATAACCTAAACCGTAGAAGTGGTAGAACTAGCTATCACTTCTAAAGTTGTAGAACATGGGCTATCTTGGCCAGTTATTTCTGTGTTAATCCAGCACTAATGACTGCAACCAGACTTATTTAAAATGTTACTACCATTTAGCAAGCAAATTTCTCCCACTGGCTTGATGTCTCTCAAACAAATGTTTGTAATAATCTTCCCTAACTAAAGTAATGTATCACTCCTGGGGCAGCCAAAATAATTCCTTGCATCTAATTAAAAAAACCCCACACACAATTCATTAGGTTATTTAATGAACTACTAATTATTAAGCCATTTGGGTTGTAATCATCCCATCCCAGAAACTATTTACAAAGAAAATTTAGTAAGTCCAATCAGTCTCAGTCTTTCAGTCACTACTCACTGTTGAGTGACCCAGATCAATAGGCACTTCCAGTTTAAAGTTATTTTGTTATTTGTTTTGGAACATTTAGGGGAAAGTAGAACTGACATTCCATCTGCTGCAGCAGCATTGTGCACATATTTAGATAGTTAGAAATTGTTTTCAAATTGGCCCATGGAGGAAAAATTACAACTCGTATGACTGCAATTGTGAAATCACCATGTCTGCACTAAGGACTTAAACTGCTTTAACACTCCCTCTCCCAAAGGAACTCTGAGGGCTGTAGTTCTGCAAGATGGGCTAAGAATCTCTATGACTGTCAATACCATCATGAAAAAAACCTCCTACAACTTCCAACATTCTTTGGGAGAAGCCATAAATGAGAAACTGATATGAAACCAGTCTACCTATATAGGGTAGATATACCTTTATTCCAGAAAGGTCTTGAAATCTGCAGAACCAGGGGTGTTGCTATAATTGAGCGGATGGGTTCAAAGAACCTGGGACCCTCAGCTCCTGAGGGCTCTCCAACTCCAGCCCTCCCTATTTTCTTTATTATCTCCCTCACCCTGAGGAGCCACCACAGAGAGGGGCAAGCACGGGCCCCCTTTCCCCTAGCTACACCCCTGTGCAGAACAAATTAAGTCACTTGTAGATTGTAGCCTTAGATCCTATACATTGAGGCAGGGGAGCATAGAATCTGGCATACGGGGGTCTCAGCACTGGCCCAATGGCCCCATCACGCAGCTGCTACATACATTGTTCATTCTAAGGCCTTGAATGTTGCAACTGTTCCAAAAATCCAAGGGAATTTTCAGAGTGGGGGGGCAGAAGGAGCCCTGACCACTATCACTGGTAGCCTTACTCTCTTCTTTTGCCACCTGACTCTTTCCCTCTCATGTAATGTTATCAACCTCTAATATCACTCTCTATAGACTACTTTTAAGGTAGTAGTTGTCTTGCCCATGCCCATCAGCCAATAATGGACACTAAGGTAAAGGTTAAGTGTACTGTCGAGTCAGTGTTGACTCCTGGAGACCGCAGAGCCCTGTAGCTGTCTTTGGTAGAATACAGGAGGGATTTACCATTGCCTCCTCCTGAAGAGTATGAGATGATGCCTTTCAGCATCTTCCTATATCACTGCTGCCCAATATAGGTGTTTCTATAGTCTAGGAAACATACCAGTGGGAATTCGAACTGGAAACCTCTGGCTTGCTAATCAAGTCATTTCCAGTAGTTACACTAAATTTCATGTAGCTGAACAACTACTTTAGGAAAAAGTAGTTCTAATGACATAATTATTTTTGCTAGTTAACTACTGTAGTTTAATTACCCGCAATACTAATAGTAACCTTCATCCATTAAGAAAACTCATACAGAATTATTTGCACAGGTTGTCCAACTAAAGTAATTGTCTAAAGCAGGGGTTCTCAACATTGGGTCTCCAGATGTTGTTGGACTTCAACTCCCATAATCCCCAAACAAAGGGCACTGGGGCTGGGGATTATGGGAGTTGAAGTCCAACAACATCTGGAGATCCAAGGCTGAGAATCCCTGGTCTAAAGTCACTAAAGTAAAGTAAAATAAAGTTGCACTGTTGAGTCAGTGTCAACTCCTGGCGACCACAGAGCCATGTGGTTGTCTTTGGTAGAATACAGGAGGGGTTTACCATTGCCATCTCCCATGCAGTATGAGATGATGCCTTTCAGCATCTTCCTATAGCGCTATCTATATTCAGCATCTTTCCCATAATTTGGGAAATATACCAGTGGGGGTTCAAACCAGCAACCTCTTGTTCACTAGGCAAGTTGCTTCCCCATTGCACCATTAGGTGGCTAAGCTCTAGTAAACTGACCTATTTAGCAAGTGCTGGGAAGTAGTTATAAATATGTAGTTGAACTTAACTTCAAAATAGTTATAAAACTAGTTTCAAAATAGTTTTAAAACTTCAAAATAGGTACTAAAATGTAATTAACTAGCAGTCAAGCTACTTTTTATTTAGCAGGTACTTGTATTTAAAACTACTTTTAGAGTAATTTTAGTGCCCAGGGCCATTAGAAGTGACTAATCCCTTAGAAGGAGGTGCAGCCCTTCTGTGTTCTTTCTGTAGGTGGGCCAGTCTTGTGCTGCTCATAGCTACATGGTTTCAATGGTCAACAGATCAGATCTGGGCTAACTTGTGCAGAAGCTAACTTGTGCCTTTCCCCAAATAACATGTCAGGGATGGCATCAGAAGTGAGCCTTTTCAGGGACCTGCTAAGGTCCAAACTGCAGCAGAGGGCCCACTGCTGACCACTAGAATCCTCTGGCCCCGCTGCCCACTTACTTGCCATTTCCTGGTGTATGTGTACTACAGTGGGAAAGCAAAGGAGCACCTGCTACCTACTTAGGAACATAGGAAGCTGCCATATTGAGTCAGACCACTGGCCCATCTAGATCAGTGTTGAGGCGAGTCTCATGATCGGTGAGAATCGCCGAGAGCAGGTTAGCAGGGAGAGCAGTCTTAGCCCACTCTCCCCGCAGATGATCAGGCAGGAAGCCCTGGGTGGCCGAATTGGCCACCCACATGACTGCCGGTTCCGTCACAGAGCCTCCGGGGGCTGCGAGGATCGGGGGCCACGTGGGATCATGAGAATTAGCTCGTTGTCTATCCTGACTAGCAACGGCTCTCCAAGCTTTCAAGGAGGAGTCTATCCCAGCCCTACCTGGAGATACCCAGGATTGAACCTGGGACCTTCTGCATGCAAAGCAGATGACCACTGAGCTACAGCCCTAACCCCAAAGGGGACTATCTTACAGCCACAGATAGTGTTCACATATAAGTAACCCATCCAAATGTGGGAAACCCTGCTTAGCAAAGGGGACAATTCACACTTGCTGCTTCTCTACCCTAGCCACTTCCTTTCCCCTCCCTCTGAGGGTAGTGATGGAGGAATTCTGGGTTTGTTTAATGAGCAGAGACCATCACTGCACATCAGGTTCAAGCTTTTATTGATCACAACATGCCAGGTGTCTCTCTTCCAAGAGCACACACTCAGGCTTTTGGCAAGTCATTTATACTGTTTACAAACAGGCTATAGGACTGAGTACAGAGCCTATCAGAGGCCAAAGTTTCATGGTATACACCAATCATACTAGTACAAGCAGAATAAAGCTTAGCCATTGGTTGATAAGGTGAACCAATTACAAGGCAGAAAACAGCAGGCAGGGCAAGATATGGTCAACAGGTGTGTATCTCTAGTCAGGTGGGGCAGATTATTGTTTCCAGGGAAAGTGGCCCTGTAACAACTGGGTGTAGAAACTTGTGACCTTTAGGGCTTATGTAGGTGACACTAGGTGAAAGGGGATAGTGGGATTTTCCTTCATCAGTAGGAATTAGGGGAATAGGTAATGGCAGTGAGGAAGGGAGGCCTTTGGCAACATATTGTCCAAGGCCACCTCAAAGCTGTAGCCAGCACTTTCACATAGGCACATTTTCATGTTCACGCTGGTTCTGATTTGTTATTTATCAGATTTCGCTGGTATTTTGCAACTCCAGCTTCACTTTATCTCAGAAAAAAACTAATGTGAAGCTCCAAAACCATTAATGAACATGTTAATTGAGGCCATACCTTAATATCCATCCTTCCCATCCCACAGGACTTGCCTCCCATCCAGTTTGTTTCATTGCTGCATGCTGCTCCTTCAGCCTGTTTCAAGAATCCATTCCACAGGATAGTATCCAATATCCATTTCCAGGCCAGCAGGAATTCATCTTGAAGGCGAGACTTCCCTCTTTAAAGCCCAATCAAATTGAAAGTTTATAAGGGCATTTTGAAAAGCCAATAACTATGACAAAACACAAGGTATTCACTCAAAGAGCTCTTTATCCTTTTCCAGCTTTCAGCAAGAGGCACTATAAATTCAACCAAGGCATGTTTCTGTTAAAGATGGGGAAGGTTAGTGTGAATTGGCCACTCCTCATATTTAGCCATTTTAATAGCTTTCAGTGTTCCTGCTCAAGGTTAGAGTGGGTCTCTCTGTTTGAATTAACATGTCAGTAGTGATTTAGCAATAGCATTTCTAAGAAGATCTTGTCTGCACCATGGAGCAAATGCTACCCTCAGAGTGCCTTTGTTAATACAAGCTCTAGAGGCTCTCTTTGCTTTTATTGACATTTCTTTGAATTTAACAAAGCAGAGGTTAGTAATGACTAAAGAGAATAGTTCAGACACACAGGTTTGCATCTTGCTCTTTGCTTTCCTCTAGGCTTTTTGGTTTCCTTAGAGATGGGGTGGTGGTGGGAAAGATAAAAATATCCTGGCTTTTACTTTAGCTTTCCTCCTTCTGGTTGCTGATACATTAATTAAGGACCCCTGTTTCTTTAAGCATCTGCTGCTGGGAGATGGAGAAAACAGCAGCTTTCCCCAGGATGCTCCTTAAGAATTAAGCTGTAGCACACTCAAAAACTGAGCAATCAGTTTTGATCTGAGTTTCTAACTCTTTTAAAATTCCATCCTTTTTCAACCCATCCTGTGTTAGATTCAAATCTGAGAACAAAGAGATTGGTTTTGTGTGGGCAGCTGTGAATTAATTAGCTCTAAATGCTGCCCCTGCTTCCCCAAAATTCCAATTTTGTATGACTGTGTACCAATTCTTTATTCCAATTATCAGCTTCATCAGTCAAAGTCTGTGCAACTTGATAAAGTCTCCGTAAGCAAGTTGCTTTCATCTTTTCCTGGCCTGGACACATTTTATTGGTCTTCTGAAAAGTACCAAATTCGACTTTGAAAGTTTTTAGAGTTTCTTGAGCTGGGAATGTCCCTGGCATCCAGGGGCTATGTCCCTTAGATCTGAGGTATGTAGCCAGTGGTGAATCTTTTACCACCTCCAAAGCTTGGGCTGCCTCCATTTTCCCTACCTTAATCCCTACTTTTAAACTTCAGTTATCAGAAACCTATACTCTCCTTTTCTTTCCCTCAAACTCTTCCTCATATACAAAGAGAATTTTCACAGGAGAACATCAAAACCCCCGCTCACTAACACTAATATCCTAAAACTCCAAATTTTGTTGTAGTTCACCTTCCAGGCAATGCTGGCCTAACATCCCAGCAGTGCCTCCAATTTGTTAGAATTATTTATTACGAACATTCTCCAGTAGCCAAATCTTAGCTGTGGTGTTATTGGGGTCTGACCAGCTGCTTGCCCACTGCCCAGAAAATGAAGCACACACTCCAGAAATCAAGTTAACATTTTATTTGGGTTACATTTATGATAGGTTAGAAGACCTAATTTTAAAAGGTCTAAATATATAAAGAATTCAGTGGGCATGTCACCACTCCTGCTGAATCAGTTTGCAAATCAGTCTCAGCAACACAAAAGATGAAACCCAAAACAGGAGACCCGATGAAAAATTAAAAGAAAAATCAGAGAAACTATTGTTAGAGCTTGAAGCCCACAGTGAAGAAAAATGGAGAGGAAAAAACTCAAAAGGGAGTGGAAAAAATCTGAAAAGGAGATAACAAATTCCAAAAAAGGAGAAAAAACCCAAAAGCAAATCCATGGCTTAAACTCTTATTGTGCCTTGTCTCAGGGAAAGGTCTTAGTCTCCCAAGGGGATGGTTTGGGAGTTATTAAGTTTTGGTAGACCACTTAGAAGATAGAAGATA
This sequence comes from Hemicordylus capensis, assembly GCF_027244095.1. NCBI lineage: Eukaryota > Metazoa > Chordata > Lepidosauria > Squamata > Cordylidae > Hemicordylus > Hemicordylus capensis. Next base: position 70,708,915 of record NC_069660.1, read on the forward strand.
CCACCTACCTTAATCAGAAAGACGTAATTTTAGAATATACTTAAGAATTGATTACTATTGCCTCATTCGCAAACATTTTAAATTGCTGACTGTTGCATCGTTTCCAAAAATTGTGAATTAGGTGACCTCACCAGTCAGCCGAACAGACTGTTGGGGAGTGGGGCAGTCCATATTCCCATCAGAAAACATTCTAACTGTGGCATCTGATTTGCATAACTGACCCATAGCTAGCCAAACTTCCTTTTTACCCCCCAGTTACAAGTCTGCAAAGCAAATTTAAAAATAACTTATCAGCAGTAGGCCTGTATAGACAGACATGAATCAAAGTCTTCATATATGGATGCCTGATTAAAAACAGAGAAGCCCCTTATGTGATAATGTGAATAAAATAATGTGATAAAGTGGTCAAATATTGAGATAGTGTGACCATATGATGGATATGGTGTGTGTGTGTGTGTGTGTATAAAATAATGTAAGCCCCATTCTCCTTCAAGCCTAAGCTCCTAAGCTTGTTTGCAGTGATTGCCACTGATGGTGGCAATCAGGATGGAGTCGCGTTGAGAGTGCACCCACCGAAGGATGTCCTCACATTCTCTCTGGGCATCCCTTAATCATGTGAGGAGAGTGTTCATCTGAATTGTCCCTCTATGCACACTCCCAAATTCTTATCTATACAGGTATCGGGGGCACATGTAGAGGGGCAATTCAGATGAACAGAACTCCCCTCGCATGATTAAGGGCAGGGGCGTAACTATAATAGAGCAAGGGGAAACAGTTGTCTGGGGACCCACAGCCTCAGCCTCTTTTAAGATTTCTTTACTTCATGAACTGAGCTTTAGTGAGCGGGGCCATTTTAAAATCTTGTCTCTGGGCCCACTCCAACCTTGCTACACCCCTGAGTAAGGGACATCCCGAAAGCATGTCAGGATGTCCTCCGGTGACATCAGGGTGGTTGTGCACTCAGAGCAATCATACCTTGATAGCATATTGCAGCTGCTGTCCCATCCAAACCAATCCATTGCTTTAGCAAGACAGATTGTTTAAATGCTAGCATGCCTAATTGTCTTGTGCTCAGTGTTCTATGAAGTAACTATACCTACAATCCTTCTGCTCAAAAAGATTTGCAATGAAGAAGTATAATGAGTGAATGCCCCTTAGTCTCATGGGGCTTCTGTGGCAACGGAAAATGCCTGAGACCCTTACAATGAGGTCATCCACACAATCAAAAACTGTGTTCTCCCCAGGTTTGGGAGCTGTGTGTGCTCCCAATTTTGTGCTCCAAGTGTGCTCCCAAACCTGGGTAGCTTTTCCTTCTACCTTGCTTCCACACAATCACTTCTACCCAGGTTTTCTTCTTACCTTGCTTCCACACAACTGAAAATTGGGAGCACACACAGCTTCCAAACCCCGGGTAGAAGACAGTTTTTGATGGTAACAATGACCTTTATGTATGGACTATTTCTCAAAGAGTGAATTGGCTTTTTCTGAATATCCAGTCTTGGTCAGCCACAAAATACCCAATGTTTATTCTGTGATGGTCTTCTGTCGACCTAAATTGCAGGCAGTAGTAATCATGGAGGCAGGATAGATAATGGAAATCTGGAGCACTCAGTGCAATGCCATCATGGAGATGTGCCGCACCACAGGGAACCTCCTTTTTCTGATTGAAAAATACTCCATTTCTGGTAAAGCCATCCCAGACTAGAACGACTTCCAAGGATCATGCAGATTCAGACTTTGGAGAATTTCAAAAGGCAAGGAGCTGCAATGTAATGATGCAGTAACCAAGAATGCCTTAGTACAGGGGTTTCCAAGTTTTGGTCTCCAGATGTTGTTGGACTACAATTCCCATCATCCCCAGGCACAATGGCCAAAGGTTGGGAACCCCTTCCTTGGCACATGTGTTTGTTGCTCGAGTTTGGTGCAAGACCACAGTCAGCAAGGTGCTATTGGTTGTTATGGAAAGTATGGAAGATGACAGACTGCATTCCAAACCAACACCTCTGAGAGCCAAAGCAGACATAATGGCAAAAGAACAATGTGTCAGAATCAGATAGTTGTTGGAAGGGAGGGGTGACGAGAGCTTCAAAGTTGAACCCTTTCCCACCTGTACTTCTCTCAACCCCACAATCCATTTATACTATTTTTTCCCTCCTGGTAGAGCTTCCTGAATGGCAGTAATTCCTACCAGAGAAAAACAGCTTAAAGTGTTTTTAGCAGAGTGGAAAGCATGGGCTTTGAATCCCCCCTCACACAGATACATACACATTTTTCAGGTCTTGCCACATGACTTGGGTTGTACATACCCAAGTCATGTGGCAAGACCCATCTAGTTACACCTTGTATTGTGCCCTGAAAGTACTGGGAATCCAGTGCAGGTGCTCGAGTACTGGTGACTCACCAAAGAGGAGGCAAATCATTCTGTTACTGCCTGATATTTCCCAATAGCCTCCTTCCTGCATAGGAAGCTCTTCTTTTAAAGGATTCGCTGAGCTTCCCACCACTTGGAGAAGGTGGAGCATGAGAAAAGTGATACTGGCAGCCTTCACACTGTGACCATAGGGAGGCCTGCATCATGACTGGGGAATGAGCTGAACTGGAGCTTGTAACTCTGCCAAGCCTTTCACCTTCTCAAGCTCCAACACCCAATAACAAATTTATTCTGTATTATACAGATGGAAAAATAAATGTATCTCCAAGTTCAGGGACTCCAGTTATTCTAATTTTGAGAATTTATTTTTGCTTTCAACCAACATGGGTGGAAGAGAGCGAAAGAGGCGAGCAGGATTAGCTGCCAAGGCAGTAAAGCCAGCTGTCAAAAGTATTCCCAGAACATAACCCAGGAACACCAATCACGACTGCCTGAGTCCATGACTATGTTTGTTGTGGAGAGTTTTTATTGAAGGACTGGAGGCTGGCCAGTTCAGGCAACTCTGGAGGACACAAGAACCAGGTTATGGAAAATCTAAGGCAGGGTGGCTAACCTGAGGCTCTCCTCCTGTTGTTGGATTACAACTCCCATAATCCCAGTTGCAATTAATTATGATTGGGGATGATGGGGGTAGTAGTCCTATAATAGGAGCAGTCTCAGGTTGGCCACCCCTGACCTAAGGCAATTTAAACTGTCAAAGAGCAATTAATGTTGAACTTTTTCATAATCCTTCTAAGGCCTAAAATAGCTCAGTGTTTCACAATGTCTTTAATCTGGTGGCACACTTGACCCTTTCCCCTATTGCAGCACACTTACCCCACTGTGGCATCCTTTTTCTCTCCCCATCCCCTCTCTTTTGTGTGGTGGCAAAGCGACTGTACAACGTTTGTTTGTTTCTTTAGGAGCTGTCTGGGAGGGACATGCCCTTCCCAGTGCATTATGGGGCAAGTTGGCTCCAAAAGCTGGGGATTTCAATGCCCTGCTCTTGGAGCTGGCTCACTCCCTTATGTTCCAGAAGGGACATGCTCTTCCCAGAGCATTATGAGGCAAGCTGGCTCCAAAAGCTGAGAGTTTAATGCCCTGTTTTTGAAGCTTAGTCATTCAAGCACATAAGCTAGTGTCCTAGGACATGCTAGTGTGCCACAGTACACCGGTTGGGAAAACTGCATAGCTGCAAGCTCAAAGATCATTCTTGCTAATTTAGAAGGGTGTCCTACAAGTTTTCCATCAGAACTGAGCTGCTGCTGTGAAGGAAAGGGTTTGCTTCTTCTGGTGGAAAGAAGATGCTGCTGCTGCGTATAAGCAGGCAAAGCCTCACCCTTTCCCATTGTCTTCAGAATGGGAATATACAGAACCTGTCTGGGAAATATCACTGGCCTTATGAAAAATCTGTATGATTTTCTTGAAACCCACTGGATGTTTCCCCTGAGCAGGAGCCTCAATATTTTGCTTTAGGTGGAATGTGGTGACAACTTAGGGATGTGTGGAAACCCTTGAGCAAGTTCTCTAGAATTAGTGACATTCTTTTGGCTTCCCTTGAAATTTCTTGGCTGTTTCTCCTGAAATGGAACATTTAGCTGTAGTTGACATTTTAGTGCTATGTGCAAACCCTGTGAAAAATTATGGCGTACTCTTATCAAAACCTTTTTCCATTCCTTGAAAATTTTCAGATGTTCTTCAGCAGTGGAAACCTCCACATTTGCCTAGGAAATTTACTTTAGTTGAAATTCAGTATCAGTTCTACTTCTGATCTGTTATTCCCAGGAATATTCCACAGTTTACACACATACTTTATATATCAGTTAGAATGTGAGTTGAGCCCTAACAGATCCCATGGATGTTAATAGCCATCTGTGTAGAAAGCAAGTTAGCGAATGACGGAGGGAACTTCCATTGGCCAGCTCCATCCTTTCAGATAAACACAAATATTGGCAACCAGTACTAGGAATTTTCTCCTCCTGTAATCCCTGTGGAACAAAATGTCTACTTCCTATGATCGTTATCTATTATTGTTATTTTATTGCTACTGTTAATAGGACTTCAAAGGCCTCAACGTGAGTCACATCTCTGCTTTCTAAAATGCATATGGAAAAACAAAGTTAAATAGAAGGCCCAACTTGCAGCTGTTGTTAAAGTTGCTCTGACATAGCCTGCAAAGTGAACTTTTTCTCCTGGAACTATGAATGAATGAATACATGAATGAATAAGTCAAGGTAATGTAAGGCAAAGGCTATCAAAGTGTGGAAGAATGTGAAAGTGAAGGGGCTTCATGGGTTTTGTGAAGCCATGTTTGAAATGCAACCTTGCCTTCATACCCTGATTCTGGACTTCGCAGAACCATGCCTGATCGCTGTTGGAAATAGGCTGGGGCTCTTCCAGACATCAATAAACAGCACTTTGCAAACAGCTTGTGGGTTAGTTTAAGGTGGGCACATATTCGGTACCCACATCCTCTTGAAGACTTCCGTTGTCTTTTCCAGTGGGATCTCACATGCAGGCCACATGGCCAGCAGGGACCCTGCATGATTTCTCTTTCCCCTTATTGTGGGGAAAGTAGTATTGAAAAGTAGTGGATTAATCATATAGAGCAGGAATTGATTGGAAGGTGGCATTGTGGAAATCATGTGAGGTCCCTGCTGGCCATGTGACCTGAATGTGCTAAAGGTGCAAGCCCACTCTTAACCCCAGCTCCGGGATCATGTGTTTGCTTGGGCTACGTTCAGCCCAAGCGGACACAGAGAAGGGCACCTAGAGTGCCCGGTGCATTGCGGTGCATTGTGGGATATCCGGGGGCTGGGATGTGTGGTCCCAGCCTCAGGAGTTTCAGGCTATATGGTGCAATGTAGGCCATCTGTGAGCACGGTCTGTGCTCCCAGCAACATTCAGTTGCTTGTATGGGGGGAAGGTGAATTGGCCCAGCCTTCTCCCGCCGTCTCCTTGCTCCCCACCACCCACCTGCACAATCATGTGAATAGCCCCTATATGTTATGTTAAGAGCATGATTATTGCTGACGTGATTGTTGTATGTTTTTGTTCAATAAGAGCTGTGGGGGGCCTGACCTGGTTTGGAATCTGTAGGGGAAGAATGACAGTTCAGTCCCCAAACAGCAAAGCAAAACCAGTATGGTGAGAATTCAGCCAAGCAAGAGGTCTGAAGGCAGTTCTTTAAGTTTGAAGAACAATAAGGATTTGTTTAAAGAAAAGTTTACAAACAAACGTGACACAGCCTGCAGCTTAATTTCAGCTGTAGCTCATGGCCGAAAAGAGAGACCAAAGCAAACAGCCATCTCTGGAAAGACAAAATGGAGACTAACACTAGAAGAACTAAGAGGGGAGGAGTCCAGCACTTTTATCCATGACCCTAACCACCTCACCCCGAGCTCACAATGCAACATTGTTGTGGAGAGCGGATGCTGCCAGGGTCCTAGCTCCAACAGGATCATGGTGTGAGAGAATGGGGTTTAAACACTTTGTCCTCACTACTGTCCCAGTCTGCATCACTCCACTCTACAGCTGCAGCAGATCTTGGCTTCCCTAGCCTGGGTCAGGCTGCACATGAGAACAGCCTGAATGTAACACGTAGTTTGGTCCTTGTACATTAGTTGATTTGGCATAGTTGAGAAATCGGAGCCAGTTCTCCAAAAACAAGTCTGCAAAAGCTGGGTTTACTGAGCTCCTAATCTGAGTTGGATTTTTGTCCATGACCACAATCTCCCCTGTTATTTCAAACCACCCTTGAATATGGGAGCTCTACTGTCTTGAAGCCAGCTGCAATTTGACTGCTGCCAGTAGTGCTATTAACTTTTGCCTTATTTTTGGAATGTAGCCGATATCTAAATTTCCTAACAATACCACTACGGAATCGAGTGCTAGTTGTACATTATACTCAACAATTTAATTTATTGATGGATGTGTATCCAGTAAAATATAAATATATATAATTGTTATTTATTTTTTAAGGCACACCCTTCACAAGAGGTAGTAATATATCCCACTGTCTTCCTATTTCTCCTAACATCAATCAGAGCAGTGTTTTGTGTTTTTTTAATGTGGTGCATTTTAACTGAGATGCAGTACCTAATATTATTTGAAGATGGCACCGAGGGTTAATTAGTCTAGCAAAAATGTTCAGGGTGACTTTGCTTATTTATGGGTTTTTCTTTAAAAAAATCTCTGTGATCCAAAAATGTGTTTTAATTCTACTAAGGAACAGTGCATACATGGGATCCCTCAAGGCATAATGACTAATCTGTATGAAATAATCCTGTGTTTACACTCTTGCTTAAGAGAATGTTGGATCAGGCCAAAGTCCACTCAGACCATCAATCTTTGCAAGAATCCCAACCAACAGTAATTGCTAGGTGGGTAGAAACTGACCAATGGTGCCTTTTGTTTGTCCCATAAATATGGCTACAAGATCAGAGGTATATTTCATGCAGAGATACAGGTAGACAGGTTGATATAGCAGTAAACATTGATAGAAGCCAGCAAGAAAATATGTTGTATTTATTGCTGGGACCTTAAAACATGATGGAAGTGACAGCTCTGCAGACTCTCCTCAGTTAGTAATCTGAGTTTGCCCAGTGACTGAACTCTAAACATTGAGCCTTAAAATGGAAGATGGCTTGGGTTTGTTAATGCAGAACTGAAGTTGGGAGCCAAAACAACTTTGCCTCTAATCACAGTTGTATGATTCAGCATCTCTGAAGCTCATAATAACTCATTGTTATGGCTGGATAATGCCAAGTTTGGGACAGAAGAGCAAACACTGGGGGTGGTGTCAAGCAAGAGATGGAGAAGGAGGCTGTGTGCACCCAGCGCACATGCTCACAGGCAGTCTCTCTGGGCTGTTTATCTTTTGAGGCAGACTGGGGCTGGAAGAATTTATCTTCCCAAAAGAGTTTTGTTTTTCATAGAGGAAATGAGACAGTGAGAGTTTAATAGGAAATAAAAACACATAAAATAAAAGAGAAGCTGAGAAGACAGGCCTGGAAAAATCCTATCCATCCAGCTGTCTGGCCAGCTGTGCCAGACACTGGTAACCATTCTTGCAGCTGCTTTGCAAACACTGGTATCTCAGCTCTCCCTTCCTCTCTGGAAAGGTGAAAATAAGGAGAGTTTGCTTCACCCTCCAGAACTGCCTGCTTGTCTCTGCTGTTTTTGCAGTAGGGGGTGTATCTTTCAGTGTCTCCTGAATTTCCTTTCTTGATAATCTAGTGCATACAGAAAACAGCTGCTCTGATTCATGCCAGAGCTGGTTGTGGAATCTACCATTCTTCCCAGACCAGAAAGTTCTCTCTCAGCTCATCAGAGATGCAAGGCATTCAGATCTGTGAGATTTTCTGATGGTGGAAGTTTAGTGAAGTTGAACTTGTCATTCCTAGTTCCTTATTAGTTTTTCCAGCAGAAGATACAGCCTGAATGAGGACCTGGGACAGCAGAGACCTCAACCGTAGGGAATTTAGCAGCAAGTCTGAGGGGGCAATAGCCTCATAGAGGGCTGCCACCTGTGCCTTTTAACAGCTGCAGGCCACACAGGTGAATTGTTTCCTGCCATGTGTTCTCCATGCCAGAAAAAGCCCCACTTGCTAAATTTCTGCTTGTCAGGCAGGTGTTAAAGGCACAGGAGATCTGCCAGAAACAAGTTGGCAGCTCTGTTGTTGGATTTTGCGGCCACAAAAATATCCTTGCTGTGGAAAGAGGCACTTAGAAAGGAATGGGGGAGGAATTTCTTCTCCAATAACCTTTGTGTGGTGAAGGCATTCAGAATAGGAAACTCCTCTACAAAACGGAATCCTTCCCTTTAACTCCTCTTTCAGGGCTGATTGTCACTACCATTTTATAGGTTAGATGGGTAGCTACTGGAGAGAGAGCCTTTTCAGTGGTGGCACCCAAACAGTGGAATTTCCTTTTCCTGTGCACAGTGCCTCACACTTTCTTTTCTATCCTTTAGATGCCCACTGAAGTCTGTCCTGTTCTTTTGTACCTTGAATGGCTCTTGATGTATGAGACCCAGAGGTGCACCCAGGTAATTTTGGAGCCTGGCCCTAAGGGCCTTTGGAGGCCTCTCTGCTGCAAATTAAGCATTGTTTTTTAACATGTAGGTTCTTGAGGGCACAAACCACACCACCCAGGACTGACTAAAGAGGATTTGAGGGCCCCCAGGGGTGTGGAAGCCCTGGACTTTGGCCCTAAATTCCAGGGGTAAGAGCACCTCTGATTAGACTCTTTGAACTGACTTGCAGGACTTTGTTCTTTTAATTCAGGGATGGCCATCTTGAGAATCTCCAGTTAGCTTGTTGCTGAGAATTATAGTCCAGCAACAGCTAGAGAGTCTCAGATTGGTCACTACTATATTGGTGGTTTTATGGAGTAGGTTTCCATAGTCTCCTCTCCCACCACTCACCTGCTGCATTATGGAGTTTTGTTGTTGCTGTGGTTTTTATTCCTTTATTTTTAACTTTGTCCTCAAGGCAATGGGAGGACACATATCTTGTACAGTCTTATAATAAGACAGGACACATATTTTATACAGAAATACATACAAAGGCTATTCACACGTGCGTGCAAAGCCTGTCTAAGCAAACCCAGCCTGGTTTTGCTCACGTGTATGAACCACTGGGATTGGTCCCAATCTCGGTGGCACAACAGTGGCAAACCTGCTTGTGAAGCCTCCCTCCAAAATGAAGTTAGGAGAGGGAGCACTCTCCTAACCTTGTTTTTTGGATCATATGTCAGCCGTGGCTGCTTTCAGCCATGGCTAACAAACTTGGGAGGGAGATCCCCATTATGCCCCGTGCACTTGTGCAGTGCATTATTGGGGCTCCGAGGGTGAAGCAATGCAGGACGATGGGTCCTGACACCCCAACACTCGGAGCAACCAGCTGCAGCCAGTGATTGTCTGGGCAGGTGATCGACCCACCCAGAGGCAAGGACCTGCTTGGGCAGGCGATTGACCCAACCAGAGGCAAGGACCTGCTCATCTGCGGTGGAGGTAAACATTTTGAGGCTTACTCCCCTTGCTCTGTTGGAGCCCTTTCTCTGCTCGCGAGGACCTCCCTTGCAAGGGGGAACTTTGTCGGGTGAGCAGTTTTGTGTATGCTCAGTTTCTCAGCTGCGTAGGGCTGCTTATAGTGCAGCACTTCCAGGAATACCTCAGGCTGAACTAAAATGGCTCACAAGCCACATCTCAACATGTATTGGAACACTCACAAGATCGGCCATCGTGCCAAAATCTCCTTCCCAAAGGGTGATTTTGCCATGCAATAAAGTGACATGTGAAAGACATTTCTGTGTGGATTGTCCCTTTATGAGAACAGGGTAGGAGCTGAAGCAACTCAAGGAATCATTGGATTGAAGCAACAGGAAGTGATTTGTTCCAGCCAATGGAACTTCCTTACAGGCAGCTTGACTAGATGATTTAAGGAATCACATCAAGTTTTCTGTTGGGTCTTTTCTTGTAGGCATAAAGATAGATAGCCAGGCACTCAAACCATTTATAGATCAGTATCTCTCTAAGGAGTGTAATGAACCTATGGAATGCAATCCTTAGCTTTCTCTTTATAAATAACTCTTGTTGTTTTTTATAGAAGGTATTAATATACCCAGTGACTTCCTAGATCTCTCTTAGAAAAGAATGAGCCATGAAGACTATCACTTACCATCAAGTTAAAGAGGAGCACTAGTTCCTTCCTTCCCTCACACAGCAGTAGAATCTGCCTATCCAGGCAGGATCTACTCGTTCATACCCCCGCATTCCATATCCTGGATCTACCGTAGTTTCTTCTTCCTGTTCTTATAAGAGGTGCACCTAGGTAATTTTGGAGCCTGAACCTAAAGGGCATTTGGAGCCCCTGCTCCCCTGCAAATTAAGCATCATCATGCTCGGCCAGGTGACCATACCACTCGAGATAGACTAAAAAGGGTTGGGGGGGGGCAGGGTCTGTGGAGGCCCTGGACTTCAGCCTGGAAGTCCAGGGGTAAGCACGCATCTGGTTCTTATTATAGCTAATCATTCTGATAGACATTCACTCCTCCATACATGAACGTAGCCTCCTCTACAGTCTCCTATGCATCCCCTTCAGGGTCAGGTGGTACATAAGCAACTTGGCTGGGCCTCCTCAACTGCCCCCTTTTTTCCACCACAGAAAAAAAAATCCAAGACAAAACCACTTGAATTCTGGGAAGGTGATGCTGTCACTCTGTGATAGAAGTTTCAAGCATACTCAACCAGATTTGTACCTCTGACTAGTTGTGCGTTATGGTGATAGTAGAAACAATGACTGACATTGCCATCTCAACTTGGGGCAAGACAAACTAGTCACCTATAGCCAGGGAAATCCCAGCCAAATCTATTCTGCTACAACATTAAAGCATTATTTATTTATTTATTTATTAATCAAATTTGTACACCGCCCCAAACTTTCATCTCTGGGCAGTTAACAATAGCATAAAACAAGTTAAAATATATACAAAAACTTAGAACAATTTAACAATTTAAAAACCACCTGTAAATTAAAACCTTAAAATTTTAAAGATTAAATGCATACTCTTTTAAAAGAGCATTAAAATATACTCTTCAGGCTTCCTCTTATGCCATTAGACATGTCCTATATACGCTAGTAAAAAAAGATTGAAATATGAATCAGGAAGTCCAAAGTGAAGCCCCACTTCATGAACTCACCAGGTAGCTTTAGGTGAACCCCTCTCTCTCAGGAACAGCCCCCATCTGCAATATGGGGATGATAATAATAATACCCACCTTATTATTAGGATTATTGTAAAGATTACAACACTCTAAAATACTATATAAATGCTTATATATGCTGCTGCTGCTTGCTACTGATGCAAGACTACAACACCTGGGTTTTTTTAGTTTAGAAAAAAGACAACTGCGGGGAGACATGATAGAGGTCTATAAAATCATACATGGTGTGGAGAAAGTGGATAGAGAGAAATTTTTCTCCCTCTCACATAACACTAGAACCAGGGTCATTCCATGAAACTGATTGCCACGAAATTTAGGACCAACAAACAGAAGTACTTTTTCACACAATACATAATAAACTTGTGGAATTCTTTGCCACAAGATGTGGTGACAGCCAACAAACTGGATGGCTTTAAGAGGGGTTTGGATAACTTAATCGAGGAGAGGTCTATCAACGGCTACTAGTTGGAGGGCTATAGGCCACCTCCAGCCTCAAAGGCAGGATGCCTCTGAATACCAGTTGCAGGGGAGTAACAGCAAGAGAGAGGGCATGCCCTCAACTCTTGCCTGTGGCTTCCATTGGCATCTGGAGGGCCACTGTGTGAAACAGGATGCTGGACTAGATGGGTCTTGGGCCTGATCCAGCAGGGTGTTCTTTTGTTGTTGTTGTCAACCTTTCCTTGGGTCACTATAGCTGCATCCTTAATGATGGATTGATCTGCAGGATTGAGCTGGTGGAGCTTAACTAATTCAAGGAGTCATTACAGGGCTATTTACACATTTGTACATTGTATACATATTGTTGATCTGTTTGCAATTTCAGTTATTTACACATTGTGTTCAATACACATACAACAGCACACACAATCTGTAGCTTACCTGTGAGGGCTCCAGTCCCCAGATTCATATTTAAAATAAACAGTATTGCCTAACCTAATGGAGACCACCCCATTTCCTGAAAACACATGATCACATCGGTGGGGAATTTTTAAATGGGGCAGTATCTGCTCCTATAATACTGTTCTCTTTTGCTGGCACAGGCCAACTGCTGATATGCAATAAGTATGATCTCTGTAATCACTATTCTTTCTAAAGAGATCTACCAATGGTTATATTCAAGACCATTCACTGTCCCAGCTGACATGGAAACTGCAAACATAATAGGGACACAGGAAGCTGCCTTATACTGAGACAGAACAATGGCCCACTAGGGATGTGCAAACTGGTTCGAATTTGAACTGGTTTGAATTTGAACCAGGGTGGTTCGAAGGTTTGAATTCGAACCGAATCAGCCATCAGGTTCGAGCTGCAGGTTCGAATTCAAACCGAACCATGGGGTGGTTCGATTCAAACAGGTTTAAACTGGTTTGAACTGGTTTGAACACCCAAAAATTGGTAGGATGGTAGCTGGCACCCAGGGGTACCTGCCACCCAAATACCAAAGCAATCGAACACTCGTACGATATTTTATGAATTTTTGAAAATTATTTTTATTTTTTTCTCATAGGGTATAATGGGACTCAAACCAGGCCATTATACCTTATTGTGGAGCACCCATGGCTGCCAACAACCACCCAAACCCTGAAGCAATCTGACAGTCCTACGATATTTATAAATATTTGAAATATTTTCAATTATTTTTCTCATAGAGTATAAAGGGACCCAAACCAGCCCATATCCCCTATTGTGGAGCACCTAGGGGCACAAAAGTGGGGTGGATGGTAAACAGACAGGGGTGCCTACCACCCACAAAACCCCAAGGCAATTGAACACTCCTCTGATTATTGGTGAATTTTAAAATTATTTTTGAATTCCTCATAGAGAATAATTAGGATTGCAGCAAATGTATAGCTTCCTGTTGGGGGAAAGGAGTGTCCTAGAGTGGAGTGTAGTAGTTGGTAGTTTCTAGGGTGGGCAAGGAAGCTATCAGAATTATTTGAAAGGAATTGGGCAAAGGGCTGATTTTTAAGTGATTTTTGAAGTTTATGCGTCTGTAAGGTTTTTCTCCATAAAGAAGCACGGAGTTGTCAGCAAATGTATAGCTTCACATCGGGGGCAAAGGGGTGGCCTAGAGCAGAGTGTGGTGGGTGGTAGTGCCCAAGGGGGGCCAGGAATTCAGAATTATTTGAAAGGAATTGGGCAAAGGGCTGGTTTTTAAGTGATTTTTGAAGTTTATGTGTCTTTAAGGTTAGCAGATGAGAGTGGATTCATGGTTTGTCATTGAAAATCTAATATGCTACCAAAGAATCTACATTCAGAACACTTCAGAAACAACAAAACCCAGTACCCCATGGGTTAGCAACCCATGGGGGTGGTTGGCACCCTCTTTGCACTAGACCACCACTTACTCTGGGCCACCCCAGCACCCCACAAGTGGCTTTAAGGTTTTTCTCCATAGGGAAGAATGGAGGTTTCAGCAGCCCAATAACTGCACTTGGGGGGTGCTGGGGTGGCCCAGAGCGAGGGTGCCAACCACCTCCATGAGTTGCTAACCCATGGGGTACTGGGTTTTGTTGTTAGCAATCCACACATGTACTTGTCCCTTTATCCCATGACAGCTAAGTTTCCTCAGGAGTCTTTGATGATGAACTTTGTCAAAAGCTTTTTGGAAGTCCAGGTAGACTATGTCAGCTGGATCACCTTTATCCACATACTTGTTGACACTCTCAAAGAAGTCCAAAAGGTTGGTGAGGCAAGATTTACCTTTGCGGAAGCCATGCTGGCTCACTCCCAGCAGGGCCTGTTCTTCTAGGTGCTTTACAATTTTATCCTTGAGGATGCTTTCCATCAATTTGCCTGGAACGGATGTTAGGCTAACTGGCCTGTAATTTCCCGGATCGCCCCTGGATCCCTTTTTGAAAATCAGTGTTACATTTGCTACTCTCCAGTCCTCTGGTACAGAGCCCGATTTCAGAGATAAGTTAAATATTTTGGCAAGGAGGTCGGCAATTTCACGTTTGAGTTCTTTGAGGACTCTTGGATGGATGCCATCCGGCCCTGGTGATTTGTTAGGTTTCAGTTTTTCCAGACAGTTTAGAACATCATCCCTTGTCACTTCTATCTGACTCAGCTCTCTAGCCTCCATCCCTAAAAAGCCTGGTTCAGGAGCAGGTATATGCTCAGTATCCTCTGCCATGAAGACAGATGCAAAGAACTCATTCAGCTTCTCTGCAACCTCCATATCCTCCTTAATAATCCCTTTCACTCCCTCATTGTCTAATGGTCCAACAGCCTCCCTGGCAGGTTTCCTGCTTCTGATGTACTTAAAGAAGTTTTTGTTATTCCCCTCGATACTTTTGGCTAAATGTTCCTCAAACTCTCTTTTTGCCTCCTTTATTGTCACCTTGCATTTCTTTTGCCAGAGTTTGTGTTCCTTTCTATTCTCTTCATTTAGACAGGCCTTCCAATTTTGGAAGGAAGTCTTCTTCCCTTTTATGGCTTCCTTGACGGTACCCGTTAGCCATGCTGACATCCTCCTGGACTTAGTGGTACCTTTCCTCCTTTGGGGTATACAATCTAACTGGGCTTCTAGTATTGTGGTTTTGAGTAAACTCCATGAACTACGGAGCGAAGTGACTCTCCTGATTTCCCCCCTCAGCTTTCTTTTCACCATACTCCTCATTTTCGAGAAGTTTCCTCTTCTGAAATTCAAAATATCTGTGTTAGACATCCTTGGTGATTCTCTCCCCGCATGTATGCTGAAATTGATGGCACTGTGGTCACTGTTCCCTAAAGGGTCGATAACACTGACATCACGCACCAGGTCCTGGGTGTCACTCAGAATTAGATCCAAGGTTGCCTTCTCTCTGGTCGGTTCCATGACCAATTGTTCTAGGGCACAGTCATTTAGCGTATCTAGAAATTTGACCTCTTTGTCCTGACTTGAATGTGAATTTACCCAGTCTATGTGCGGGTAGTTGAAATCACCCATTATTACAGCCCTGCCTCTCCTTGACGCCTCCCTGATTTCCTCCTGCAACTCCCAGTCACTGTCGGCATTTTGATCCGGAGGGCGATAACACATCCCCAGTAGCACGTTTCCTTTCCGGCCTTGTATAGTCACCCACAGGGTTTCTGTGGAGGACTCCAGTCAACTTAGGTTTTCTAGCTTGTTAGATTCTATCCCTTCTTTAACATACAGTGCTACCCCTCCTCCAAGGCGCCCCTCCCTGTCCTTTCTATAGAATTTATACCCAGGGATAACAGTGTCCCACCGGTTCTCACTGTTCCACCATGTTTCTGTTATGCCCACTATGTCTATTTCTGCGTTAGCAACCAAGCACTCCAGCTCACCCATCTTGGCTCAGAGGCTTCTGGCATTGGCATACAAGCACTTATACACTGAATCTCTCCCCTGATGTATGCTGTTCTTTTGACTCTTTGACCTGCTGGCACAGGCTCCCGTCTGCTCTTTATGCGGTTCTGCTCTGTCCCCTTCTGTTTTATTTGAATTCTTTGCAGCCTCACACTTTAAAGGATGGCTTTTGCCAAATGGGATACTGCCAAGCTCCCATCGGCTGTTCCCCAGGTGTCATTTTAAAAGCTGCTCTGCAACCTTTTTGATTTTAAGCGCCAGCAGTCTGGTTCCATCTTGGTTCAAGTGCAGCCCGTCCCTTTTGTACAGGCCTTGCTTGACCCAAAATGTGTCCCAGTGCCTAACAAATCTAAACCCCTCCTCCTGGCACCAATGTCTCATCCACGCATTGAAGCCCCTCAGCTCTGCCTGTCTCACTGTACTTGCGCATGGAACAGGTAGCATTTCTGAGAATGCTACCTTGGGGGTCCTGGACTTCAAAATGCTACATATCAGCCTAAATTTGGCTTCCAGGACCTCCTGACTGCATTTCCCCACATCGTTGGTGCCGGCGTGCACCACGACAGCTGTCCCCTCCCCAGCACTGCCTAGGAGCCTGTCTAGACGCTGCCTAATGTCCACAACCTTTGCACCAGGCAGGCAAGTCACCGTGCGGTCAACACGCGGGTCACAAACCCATCTCTCTATCCCCCTAATGATCGAATCACCAACTACAAGGAGGCCCCCACCCCCCAGAGGAGTATCCCCTGTGCGAGAGGATATGGGCTCATCATCCACGGAAGGGGTCCCTTCAAAGGAGCATTTCCCTCTTCCTCAGAACGATGTCCTCCTTGCCCAAGACCTTTATTCTCCCTGACAGCAGAGGAGCTACCAGCCCTGGAGTGGGATGCCTCTATCACATCCCTGAAGGTCTTGTCCACATGCTTCTCTGTCTCTCTGAGCTTCTCCAGATCCTCCACCTTGGTCTCAAGGAACGGATTTGTTCCCTGAGAGCCAGGAGCTCCTTGCACCAAGCACACACCCATGACTTCTGCCCATGGGGCAAATAGTCGTACATGTGGCACTCTGTGCAATACACTGGGAAGTGCCCCTTCCCCTGCTGACCTTCTATCTTCATACTGTTTTGGTTGGCTGTCTACAGTATTTAGGGAGCTTATTGTCCGTTTATTAGATAGTTTATTATTATAGGTCTCAGCTGTAATGGTCAACTATTTAACTGTCCAAACAGTCTTTCCCAAGAATATGAGGGATACGAGGGAGGTATATATACTTGCGTTCTCTTCTCCACCAGGCTCCTTGTGATCCTTGTGATCGCAGGGGCTTGTTCCAGGCTCCCCCGCACACTTTCCGCTAAACTCCTGCAAAACCCATACGTCCTGTTTGCTATCCCTGTTTGCTATGCTCTCGGGCCTTCACCTCATATGTAGAGTAGCCTTCCAACTGTCACACAGGATGTGAGTCACAGGAAAGGAATGTGGGCCTCTCCCAGCCCTAGCTGACTCCACCCCCACCACTGAGTAAACACTGCCTTTAGGTAACCCTAAGAACTCCTAGCCCTGTGATATCTTAACCCTAACAAGTAACCCTAACAAGTAACACACACAGAGATAGAGAGACTAAGACCTACCCCTTAAAGAGAAACAGCCCCTGCAAAAAAAACCCTCTTCCTGTTAGTTTGTTTGAAGGGGGGAAAGGCTAGATGTTTAGAAAGGCTTCCTCACCTTCTCAGCTGTGTCTGCTCTTCCCAGAGTTTGAAGGGGGAAAGG
Organism: Hemicordylus capensis; assembly: GCF_027244095.1. Taxonomy (NCBI): domain Eukaryota; kingdom Metazoa; phylum Chordata; class Lepidosauria; order Squamata; family Cordylidae; genus Hemicordylus; species Hemicordylus capensis. The sequence goes on from NC_069660.1 coordinate 70,726,134, forward strand.
CTAGATGTTTAGAAAGGCTTCCTCACCTTCAAATAATTCTGATAGCTTCCTTGCCCACCTTGGGAACTACCACCCACCACACTCCACTCTAGGACACCCCTGTCCCCCCGACGGGAAGCTATACATTTGCTGCAATCCTCATTATTCTCTATGAGGAATTCCAAAATAATTTAAAAATTCAACAATAATCAGAGCAGTGTCCAATTGCCTTGGAACTTTGTGGACAGTATGCACCCCTGTTTATCTACCACCCACCCCACCTTTGTGCCCCTAGGTGCTCCACAATAAGGGATATGGGCTGGTTTGGGTCCCATTATACCCTATGAGAAAAATAATTAAAATATTTCAAATATTCATTAAAAAATCATAGGGGTGTCAGATTGCTTTGGGGTTTGCATGGTTGTTGGCACCCATGGGTGCTCCACAATAAGGAATAATGGGCTGGTTTGAGTCCCATTATACCCTATGAGAAAAAATAAAAATAATTTTCAAAAATTCATAAAAAAATTGTACGAGTGTCCAATTGCTTTGGGGTTTGGGTGGCAGGTACCCCTGGGTGCCAGCTACCATCCTACCAATTTTTGGATGTCTGAACCAGTTCAAACTGGTTCAAACCAGTTTGAAACTGTTCAAATTTGAACCGAACCAGGGGGAGGTTTGAGCAAAACCAAAACCGAACCACCCCCTCCTGGTTCGAACGTGGTTCAAATTCGAACCAAACCAGGCAAACCGGTTTTGTGCACATCCCTATGGCCCACCTAGCTCAGCATTGTCAACACGGATTGGCAGCAGCTCTCCAGGATTTCAGGCAGGAGTCTCTTCCAGCCCTACCTGCAGATGCCAAGAACAAATCTGGCACCTTCTGCATGCGAAGCAGATGCTCTACTACTAAATTACAACCCCATCCCCTAAGGAAAATATCTTACAGCAGATGGCACTTACATGTACTCACCCATCCAAATACAAACACAGGAAGACCATGTTTAGCAAAGGGGACAATATGCTCACTACCATAAGATCAGCCCTCCTCCTCAGCTGGAATGGACCAAAGGTCCATCCAGTCCATCATCCTATTTTTAGGGGTGTCCAAAGACCCCCAAAACAGGGTTCAGTTTGAATTAGAATTGAATTTGAACTGTGTTCCCCCAAATCAGTTTGATCGAGCTGACTGGCCCATCCAGTTCTTTCAATAGAACCGGTTCAGCAATTCACTGGCAATGCTTCAGAAGTATTGTTGCTGAACTGTAAAGTATTGCCCCTTACTTGTAAATGGGAATCCAGTGAGGATTCCCCTTTACAAGTAAAGGGGTGGGAGAATTCACTGAAGCGCGGTGGAGGAGCAACGAGAAAGGTTGTTTAAGGTGCTTATTGGCTCCCCACTGCTTGCCACCACTTGCTGCCCCCAATACACCCCAATTGCCTCTGAATATAGCCATTTAAACAGGCTACCTACATGGCGGTGGTGGCACAGTTCTGACCTCCGCAGACACACAGAGGCCATTTGCATGGCTTGGTTTCATCCATTTCTATCATGGACCAAACCAGCCCTGGTTTGGTTCACGGTCAAGCTGCTGAACCAGTTTGACATCAAACGGTTCGTGCACACCCTGTTTTCCACAGTGGCCAACCATTTGCCTCTGAGATGCCTACAATCATGGCAAGAAGGTAATAGATCTCCCCCAGTGGTACCCCCACCAGAAATTGGTATATTATTTCTGAACATGAATGTTCCCTTTTGCCATTATGGCTAATAGCGACTAGTGCTAGATCTTTTTTTCCAAACACACCCTGATTTAGCAAGTCATTTTTCCAGAATACTATGGTTATTTTGTAGTTTTGTGCATGTTTTCTTTACTTCTATATGTTGTGAGTCCACTTCCTTCTTTCCCCAAGGAATTACCATCCATTGAACCAAATTCTCACTCTCTGAGGCTATTCACACAAGCGAGCAAAACTGGGCTAAAGCAGCTCAGCCTGGTTTTGCTCACTCGTGTGAACCACTGGGTTTGGGCCTGATCCCGGTGGCTACACGGCAGCAAACCCGCCTAAGTAGCCTCCAGCTTAAATGAGGCTAAGGGAGCGAGTGCTCCCTTACCCTGATTTTTCTGATTGCATGTCTGTTGCAGCTGTGAGCAGCCACGGTGGGCACACTCGGTGGGAGGGGGGCTCCCAATAATGCACCGCGCTTTCACGGGGAGCTTTATTGGGCCTCGGGGGGACCACATAGCAGCACTTCTCTGTGCCTGACGCCTGGAACTGCCGGGCGAGCCGTGGGAGCATGGCAGGGAAACCACTGCTTGTCTGGGTGGGCGATCCACCCACCAAGGGAAAGGTGAGCGATTGTCTGCGGGAAGGGTTGGGAAAACCCGCTCTCCCCACAGACCTCCATTTGGCACTTCACCCTGCTTGTGTGAAGTGCCTCTCTGTGTGAAATTCAGCATAACAAACTGAAGACATGCGAGACCTAGCATTTGATGAGTTGGGAGGCACCTCCATAGAAGATACACAGGTCAGGTTCACAGGTAGCACACAACTGGCAGTTCAGCTGAGCTGCTGCTACCCTAGACACACGTGTGAGCCCTGCTTCCAGTCTCGGTAACAATATGCTGAGATTGGGAATGATATACATATCCGCGAAGTTTGGCATATTCTACCCTACTTGTGGCATGGAACCCGACATCTGTATCTGAGATTTGAAATGTGTGACAGATGTTGGGTTCCATGCCACAAGTAGGGTAGAATATGAGTTTGTATGTCACACCCAGTCTTGGCATATTGTTCCAAGACTGGAAGTGCGCTCACACATGTGCCCAGGGCTGCAGCCGCTCAGCTGAATTGCCAGTTCCATGCTGCATATGAACCCAATCACATTCTAGTTGTAAGCGAAGTGACTGCCATTTGGTTGGGGATTACAGAAGGAAGGGGAAGCACCCTCCCCCCCCCTTTTAATTGTGATTTTTAAAGTTTTATGTTAGCTGCCTGGAGGCTTTTGCAAAAGGCGGGATATAAATCAAACAAACATACACACACACCTTTTCTAGTGAATTAATGACATCTCCTGTAGCTTAAGAAAGAAAACACTGCAATAACAGACTTGAGCAATAAGAATTCAAGATTAGTTTAAGGAACAGATTTTCAAATGTACTCTTCCTCAAGACCAATATTCTCATTAAAAATAAATAAATAAATAAATAAATAAATAAATAAATAAATAAATAAATAACTGTTTTAAAATACAGCCCAGCCCAGAATATTTATCATACATGTGGCTCTTGTTATCCATGGTCCTGGCGCCCACAGTTTCACGTATCTGCAGTTGGGCAAAATAGACCTAACCTCCTTATCCATGGTTTTTAAAATAGGCAAAAATTGCCTATCCATAGTTCCTGGGCGGCCGGAAATTACTACTAATTTAATTTCTGGTCACTTTTTGCAGCACGGAGCCATTTTGTGGCTCTTAAACAAAAAAATCCCCATGAAGTTTTGAAAAAAATCTCAAATTTGGAGGATTTGTGAGTTTTAGGTGGCCTTTCTGGAGAGCTGGAGGCCTGGAGAGCAAGGTACTGTACTTTATCTATCTCTATATATAATTCTCTAAGGCATAGCCATGGCTAATCTCATGTGTGGCAGCTCTTGTGAGAGTTCGCGAGCAGAAGCACCTGATTGGGCAGTGGGGATTTCATATGCAGAGAGGAAGGAGGAGCCTGTGGAACCGTGGTGACTGGGCAGTGGGGATTCCATATGCAGATAGGGAGGAGGAGACTGTGATGGTTAAGGTCAGTTGGAATGCAACTGTTACTGGTTGGAAGATGTTCTTGATTGTAGAGGAGAGGAATCTAAAAGGATAGTGGGCAGGGGTCTGTGAAGAGAGGGGTCATGAGGGAGGAAAGAGTTCCTTCAGGAGAAGGAGGGTGATAGAGTGGAGGAGAGAGTCAGAGAGAAAAAGAAGGGAGGGGAAGAGAGAAAGAAGGAAGGGCGAGGGATGGGCCCGGGCCTGTCAGCTGCCTGAGGGGAATGAGCAGCCATGGCGGTGCCTATTGGCAGCAAGGAAGGGCCCAGTCAACCACTGCTACTGTTTGGGTCTACCGAGGACATTAGTGGAGGGAGGGAGGCTGCCAAGAGACGGGCCTGGGCCTGTCAGCTGCCTGAGGGGAATGAGTGGCCATGGTGGTGGCGGCAATGAGGAAGGGCCCGGTCAACCACTGCTGCTCTTGTGGGGAGGAGCAGGAGCGGGGCTCGGGTGAGGGTGGGAAGGTCTCTGGGGGTAGGGGGCTGCAGCCAATAGGCGCAAGCAACGCTGCAGTCGTGACCAAGAGGGGGAGGGGATGGAAGCAACCAGATGGAGGATGAGGAGCAGGAGTGAGACTCAGGTGAAGATGGAGAGATCTCTGAGGTGAGGGGGGGCTGTGGCAGGGGATGAGGGGATCAATCAAGTTCTAGCACGCAGATGCTCTGCGTGTGTTAAGCTAGTTTCCTTTCTTCTGTTTGTTTGGACCTTTTTTAGGCTCAAGGAATCGAACCCCCCAATTCCCATAGACTCAAGGTCTTGTTATTCCTGGTTTCATTAACCACGGTTGTAGGCTTGAGCAGAAACACTGAGAATAATGAGGGCCACCTGTGCAATGATGAAGCAATTCCCTAAAATGATGCAACACTAGAGAATACACTTCTACTAAGGAAAAGCTTCCAGTGGATGCTTCCAGTGAAAATTCATCCAGAATTTCTGGCTTCAACATACTTGGCATGTATCTGATAGAGTAATTTTCCATTTGCAGCTGTGAGAAAAATGTGTGCACTATGCTTCACATTTCAAGGTGTCACTTTCATCAGTGAGGTGGGGGGAAGGAAGATCACTGTACCCCATTTCAGCAGTCTGTTATGTATTTATGTAAACAAAAGTGGTAGAAGATATCCTGTGATAAATTCCACTGGCCACTAAATCTGAGAGAATAATGGGTCTGATGTCTGACAAGTGAATGAGTTAGAGCACTTAGTGCAATATTCTGATGATATAATATCTTGTTTTCTCCCCAATGCGAATGCAAGGCAGCAACAATTAGTCAGATTACAGTATACGCTCATAAAACTGAATCAGGATTGAGTAAGAGGTTACGCCCAACTTTTCTACCTGAGGTCCTTTTAGCTGGATGTACCAGGATCTGCACCTTTGACCATCTGCATGTACAGAGGTATACCCCAAATATACAAGACATATCTTCTTGCCCTAATACCATATGTTCCAACCATTCCTATTTATCAGGGACAATCTCTGTTTTTTTGTTATTCATCCCTGAGCCATTCCCAGATGGCACTTTTATTTTGCTTTTCTATGGAAGGGCAGGGGTGTGTTCACATATCATCTAGATTTAAGTTGAAGTCTCTGCAAGATATCGGGGAGCACTCTATACACGATTCAAGTTTTCCATTGTGCATTGGAGCTTAGCCTGATTTATGTCCAGGGTTTTGTGTTTTTTTTTAAGCCACTTTTTGCATTGGTGGTTTGTTTTTTCCCCTACACAACCCACTCTACACTGTATTGGTTTACTTAGAAATAGATTATCTTCATTCATTTAAAAGTTGAGGTCATTTACACAATCAAAAATTTTGTTCTACCCAGGTTTGGGAGCTGTGTGTGCTCCCAATTTTTGTTTGTGAGGAAGCAAGGTAGGAGGAACACCTGGGCAGAAGTGATTGTGTGGAAGCATGGTAGGAGGAATCCGGGTTTTCCTTCTACCTTGCTTCCTCACAACTGAAAATTGAAAGCACACACAGCTCCCAAACCTGAGTAGAACACAGTTTTTGATTGTGTGAATGACTTCTAAGAGTGCTTGCTCCTTGGGTTAAAGATATATCTGAAATGCACAATAAGTTATCAGCAGTTCAAAAGAAACCTCCATATCAGCAGTGTGTGAAATATCAGGCAGTGCACTGCATAGTGCCTTACAAGCGTATCTACTCAAGAGTGCAGTGGGATTTTCTTCCTAGTACGTGTGCCTAGATTGCAACTCCAGTAATCATGTACTGTACATGCATTTATATGTACATGCACTAGAGACAAGATGCTTCTATAACTACAGCTACAAATTTTTATGTCCTGCTTTTCAACAGAAGTTCTCAAAGCAGTTAGAAAAATAAATCATAATAAATCATAAAAATAAATAATAAATAAGATGGTTCCCTGTCCCAAAGGGCACAATCTTAAAAAACAAACCAACAAACCCACACTTCATTAAAAAAAAACCCCAAACCAAACAAAACAAACCTAATATAACACATCACCACCAACAGTCACTCAAGGTTTGTTATGCTGGGATTGCATAAAAAGTCTGCAGCTTAATTTCAGCTGTAGCTTGTAGCTGAAAAGAGAGACCAAAGCAAACATCCACTGGAAGAACAAAGAAGGAAGGAGTCCAGCACTTTTGTCCATGACGCTAACCCTGCCACTGCCGCCTCCAGTTGTCATTATGAAACATTGCAGCGGAGAGCTGATCCTGCCAGGGTCCTAGCTCCAATACTCCTTCTCATCGGCTCGTGCTGCTGTCTTTAAGTCCCAACTTCTCTTTTGAAATGATCCCTGGGCAACGGCTTAGTTAGCACACCTGCTACCATTTGTTCACTTGGACAATACGTCAATTTTACAAGTCCCCTTTCTTGTGCATCATGCACATAATGATATTATTTTCCAATATGTTTTGTTTTGTTCTAAATTAGTTTCTCTGCATTTGTGAGATCTGGATACAACTGTGATTATCCTCTAACATCTCGGTGGGTTTGGGTTAGTCTGTGTTGAAATCTTACATTAGCTCGTGCAGCCACGCTAATGGCTTGACATGCTTGAGTGGCAGATACATATTCTGCCTCAGTAGATGAGAGAGCAACTCTTGATTGCTCTCAGCTACACCAACTGACTGTTCCTCACCACCATAAAAGAATAGATAAACACTGTTTGACTTCCAGTCTGTTTGATCCTCAGCCCAGTCTGCATCCATATAACCTACTAATTTGGGTCCACTACTAGCAGGCAACTTTAATTTTAGATAGATTGTCCCTTTTAGGTACCTTCCTAGTCTTTTTACTGCAGTCAAGTCATCTTTGCTGGATGTGCTTACTTTCCTACTCAAGATTCCTACAGATGCAGCTATATCTGGTCTTGTTATCATAGCTACATATAAAAATTTTCCATTCCCTGTCCTGTACTCTAGGGATGTGCAAACTGGCTCGATGTCAAACAGGTCTGACGTTGAGCCGGTTCATTTCGATGGTCTGGTGTCGAACCGAACCACCCCCTGTTTGGTCTGATCCCGGACCGGACCCTCCCCCTCCGACAGTTCGGGGGTTTGTGGACCTTTTAAAAAAACCTAAATGTTTTTTAATGTCACTTACCTCCTCCAGGGGAGTTGTTGGAGGCAGCAGGGGTGTGTGTGTCCTCAGAGGTTCCCCCTCCCCCCACTGGCCTCAATGCAGCCCGAACAGGCCCGTTCAGCCAGCTCTTTGGCTTATAGGGGCCTTCCCCTTGGTGCAGTGGCCATTTTGGAGGCTGCTGGGCCTGTGCAATTGGCTTCTGAGAGGCTTGGGAACCTCCACGAATCCCCCACCACCACTACCGCCATACACACAGCAAGCAAACTGACCCGTCAGCTTTGGTTACAAGTGGCTGAGTTATAAGACTTCAGTGGTGCAAATGATGGATTACTACGTTAGGCTTTAATATGTGATTTAGTATTGTCAAAGTTACAGGTGTCTTCTATAAAGTGCTGCACTCTTATTTTCCAGGGGTGAAGTAGTTCTTTATTATAATGCAAGATTAGTATATATGTCAGCAACATTACCTAACTTATACCATGTCTACTGCAAGCTCCAGTAGTGGAACTACTAGAAGTTCCATCTTCTTATATTTATTTATTATTTCTCTGTGTAAACTACCCTGAGCCTTTTTTGGAAGGGCGGTATAGAAATCAAATACAATCAAGTCAAGTCAAATAAATGAATAAATAAATAAATAAGGAGAGGCCATATCTCAGTGGCAAAGCATATGCTTTGCATGCAGAAGCCAGAAGGTCCCAAGTTCATTCTTTGGCATTTCCAGTTAAAGCTGGGGAAGAGCTGCCAGTCAGTGATGAATCAATGTTCTGATGAATTGTAAAGCAACTTCAAATGTTCTGGTGCAACAATTACATCACTGTTGTGAAGTATTTCAGAAAGTATTTTTAGTTGTTGTTGGGTTTTTTTTTAAAGCAGGTCCATGAACCCCCTCCGGACCGGACCAGGTGGGGGATCGGGGGGATGCCAGACCAAACTGGCCTGGTCAGGTTCAAGTCCGGTCCAGACTCAAATTGAACCAGGCCAGCCGGTTCCGTGCACATCCCTACTGTACTCACTGTTGTCTGACAGAAGTTCACTCTCCTCCTTCTGTTTTAGGTAAACGTTTTGCATAGGTGTACTCATTTTTTTGGGCCTCTGTAAGTCCCAAATATTCTAGTAAATCATTTATTTTCTGTTTTTGGTTAAACAAATAGCTTCCATTCTCTTCTCTCTCTATGTGTATCCCAAGATAGTGTGAAACAGGCCCAGGTTCTTTTACTTTTATCTCATTATTCAGGTGCTTTATTATTTCAAGGGCTGTCCTCTCTATTTTCATACAAATTATCAGATCATCAGCAAAGGTAAGTATATAGGTCCATACGTTGTCTTTGAGCCTCGAGTACAGGCAAGGGTCAGCCTTTACTTAGGTAAAGCCCACATTGACTAGCAACTGGTTTAATTTTACATTCCAGGCTCTTGCAGCCTGCTTTAGTCCATAAATACTTTTCTGCAGCTTACATACAAGTTTTTGTTTATCAGGTTCCACAAATCCTGGAGGCTGTTCCATATAAATATCTTCTTTGATGTCTCCACATAGAAATGCTGAGGGGAATGCCTGATAAGATGTGAAATGTTTTCACATCTATGTGATCCACTTGCATTTTCTTTGCTACTGCAATGCTTAGGAGTGTCCTTACTGAGGTGTGTTTTACATTGGGAGCAAATGAAGATATTCTCACGATCAGTGGAAAGTGGGCTAAAGATGCAGGATGCAACTGAGCCCGGTTTAGTCAAAGCGGGTAACCCACTTAATTGCCCCTGCCTTAAGCCCAAGTTATCAGAGCGAGCGCTCTGCTAACCTGGGCTTTCCGATTGTGAGTTGCTGCGCCGTGGCTCTGTGCTGTGGCAACTCACGAGTAGACCCCCAGCTGGGAGGCTGAAAAGCTCGCGCAGGGCGTGCTGGAGCTTCCGGGGGCTGAATGGCCCCCGATCCTCCCAGCCCCCGCTTGCTCCGTAACGGAGCTGGCAGTTGTGGGGGGGGGGGCTGCTTTGGCCACCAGGAACAGACTGCCTGCTCATGTGTGGGGAGAGCAGGCTAAGCTCGCTCTCCCCACTAAGCCTCCCGAGGTTGGTCTCCTGGATCATGAGACCCACCTCATAGTCTCTTCATAATCTTCCCCATATATTTGCAAAAATCTCTTTGCTACCAATTTCACTTTGTAATGCTGGGCATCTCCTTCTGCATTTTGCTTAATTTTAAAAATCCACTTGTACCCCACAGTCTTTCTTCCCTCAGGTAGCTCTGTGAGTGTCCATGTGCAATTTTCATGCAATGGTTCCATTTCTACTTTCACAGCTTCCTTCCAGTTTTGTGCTTCAGTTGCAGGTAAGTTATCAGTTTCTTTCCATGTGCTTGGTTCTTCAAACCTTTCTCCCTTAGCAATGTAGGAAAGTTTCTTAGGCGGAACTCTGTTCTGATGAATTGTAAAGCAACTTCAGATGTTCTGGTGCAATAATTACATCACTGTTGTGAAGTATTTCAGAAAGAAGCAATGCATTCCTAAAGACAAAGAAAACTATAAGAAGCACAGGAGGGTGGTGGAGTCTCTAGAACAGAGTTTCCTATTACATGACATTGGGGTCTGGTATCTTTTTAGCAATCAAACTGGCCAACTCCCTGAAGCTGCTCTCACACCCAGCCTAACCCAGTCTAAGGAAGTCCAGTCTGGGTTAGGCTGCGCATGACAGGAGTGTATCTAGGGTGGGGCAGGCAGGGCACATGCCCTGGGCACCACTTGAAGGGGCGCGCCATTTTTAAAAATTAAAAAAAATAATTAAAAATGGCCACCAAAACAAAATGGCCACCATGCATGCTCTAATGGCCTCTATGAGGCCCCAGGCCATGCCAGGCCTCACAGAGGCCATTTGAGCATGCACAGTGGCCATTTTGTTTTCAGCTGCCATTTAAAAATATTTTTAAAAATGGCCACTGCACATGCTCAAATGGTCCCTTCGAGGCTCTAGAGGACAGCAGGGGGAGGGGGAACTTTTGCAGACACCCCCCCCCCATAGCCTTTAGGAAGCCCCCTGAAGGGGCTACAGATTAAAAAAATTAAATTAAATTAATATAAGTCACTGTACACATATTTAGTTTGGCACTATGTACAGAGAATCGGGGCTTGTGAATACTGAGCTGAAGCTTATGAGCTAGGATTGAATTCATTTGCTCTACTTTGCTTCTTGTGATAAGTGAGTTAAATGTGATATCTTAATATTATGACTATTAATGGTGAGTTTGTCTTTGAATCGGTGTGAAATCCTTAGTATTAAGAACCACTGGGAGTTTCTTGCTCTCTTTCTCTCATTTTAACTGTCTTTTTGAAATACTAGAATATATTCCAAGCAGTGACACAGTTTACTCTGCATATCCTTCAGTTATTTTCAGAGTATCTGGGAAAAGTCAAATTCTCCATTTATTTTTAAAACTTATGTAATAGTGATGCTGCAATGCATAGTAGAGCATTAGACAGGCACTTCTGTTTAGTTTTCCAAGTACACCTCCACATAGTATTTAGGTATTTCATGAGCCCCAGCATACTGAAATTTGTCATTTTCTGGCATTTTTTGGTCTGGCTACATCCCCTGCTAAATATTTTTTTAAATATTAAAAGACTAAGGAGTGTTGACTTGTATTTTTCAGCTGATATTATGGTAAAGTTATCTGAAAGATGGGTGTCAGATGTTTGGATAGGGGGCACCATTTCAGTGCTTGCCCTAGGTGCTATTTTCCCTAGATACGCCTCTGGCGCATGAGAACCGCCAGGATACAGCCGACTCCCAGCATGGCAGCACTGCCTAGCCCAGCTTTTTAGCCTGGCCATTAGCCAAGGTTAAGTTAGTAAGCGTTCCTTTAACCCAGACTTGCTGCTCATGTGCGAGCACAGGCTGCTTCCAGCAGCCTAGCTGCACACAGAGATGGGTGCCTAGGGTGCCCATCTCCTGGGGGAAATCCCCCAATGCATTGCACATGTCATGTGGTGTATTTTGGGATCCCCGGAAGCCAAGATGCATCATCCTGGCTTCCGGAGCTCCTTGCTGCAGGCATGCAGCAGCAAGGATTGTCTGGTAGCATAGTCCGTGCTCCCAGCAACAAGCGATCTGTTGTCTGTGTTGAAGCTGAGTTAAACCAGTTTCCCCTGTTGCCCAGTCATGTGAATGACCTTCCTGACTAACAAAAGAAAGATGCAGCAGAAGCTTCTAATACAGCTGGAGTTTCCCCCACTTCTGCAATGTGCATGCACAGTAGGGGGTGGTGAGGGGGGAGTGATTTCCCTGAAATGTAAATTCTGATGTGTAAATTCTTCTGAAATGTTGATTGTTATAGAACAGCACAGATGGAGAGCTGCTGACAAACTGTGTTTAGAACAATTAAGTCCATCCACTATGACCAGGATCAAAAGTACTGCTTTAGATGTGTCTAATGGTTTGGGCATACTCAGTGGGATTTTTTGCCTTTGTACTTTGAATGGCAAAACTCTGTGCCATGACAGAGATTGTTTTTGAAACTCCCCTCCGTTTCAAACATGGTCTGATATGTGGCATGGAGGGGGGATGTTGTCTGAGAAACATAAGCCCAACGCCCCCTTGAGTATGCAGAACTAGTTGTGTGGCTCTTTGTGGCCTAGCCAATTTATTTAACAAAACTGGATTGAACTGCACATCTGGAAATCATATGAAAGCCAGTTGCTGTCTTCCAATCTGGGTGCTTTCCTTCCATGCTTACATAAAGAGTGAAGCTGCCTTTTTCAAAAGCACCAGTCACCCCCAGTAACTACAACACTTTATGGCCCTACCTTCCATAGGACCTATCTCCCTCCCAACATTACATTATGTCCAGTTCAGGCCTGCTGACCCATTCTCTCACTCAGTTACATAAGAGATCTATTTTGTCCAGTCAAGTTTATCCCTTCTGAAAGTTTTCTTTCTTTCAGGTACTTTAGTACCTAATCCCAAAGTGCCACACCCAGCCATGGTATGACAGTGGACAAAGGAGAACACTTAGACTAATAGCCAAGGCCAGCAAACAGCAGGAAATGACTTTGATGAAAAATATGAGCAAAGAGGAAAAGGAAGCTGGAAACAACTGAGATGATTGTGAGATTGGCATAAAATCAAAGCCAAACTGAAATCTAGACTCTCATCAAATCCCAGTATAATCCTGTTGGTTGGTACATAAGCTGAGGCCGAGTCCTGTTCCTGGATTTATTGCCCCAGTTCCTATGGGAAAGATTTTCAAGTGCTCCATATCTACAATCAGAGTCAGATGTTTCTAAAGAAGTTGGTTTCTATTTAGGTACCAAACCATGGCAGATTTGCACAAGTACTGATTGCATACATTTGACCTTAGGCTGGGATTTCAGAGGATCTCAAGAACGTTAGGAATACTAACTGCATTCTTTCTAATAAAATAAAATAAAATCAGACATATTTATGCTACTGAACTTGACAACTTTACAATGAAGCTATTCACATGACCGCCTGAAAGCAGGCTAATGCAGCCCACCCCGCTTTTTGTGCTGTCATGAGAACCACCGGGCTCGCGGGCAAGCCCATTGGTTCTCTGGTGGCTAGCCTGCCAAAAAAACCCTCCCCTTAACCTGGGTTTTCGGGTTGTAAAACATCACAGAGTGTCACCTCTTAGCCTCGGGGTCTCCCCAGCATGCCCCATGCATTTGCACGGGGCATGCTGGGACTTCTGGGGGCCAGGTGGCCCCCAATCCCCACCGACCCTACTGGCTCAGTGACGGAGCTGGTAGTCGTGTGGGCGGCCAATCTGGCCACCCGGTGTGAGTGCTCTGCTTGTGTGCGGGGAGAACAGGCTAAGCCCAATCTGCCCACACTAAGCATCCTGGCGCTTCACACTAATCATGTGAAGTGCCTCAATATGTCTCTAGATACAGTTGTGTGGTAATCGGAGTTCCTTTGGTGTTGCTGAATATCCTCCAGACCTTTGAAAGCATAATCTAGGCCCACATCAGTGGTCAGCACAGATTAGGCCACTACTACAGCACCCCAACATGAGCCCTGCCCACCATTTTATTTTCCTTGCTTACCTGGACTAGCTGTAAAGCATTACTATAGTAAGGCCTATGTTAGACCCTACATGCAGCCATGATAGCCTTCAGAGCTTCTGGAATCCATGAGAAGTATAATTCCTATGGTTTCCAGCATCTGCCAATCAGGGATGTGCAAGTCGGCTCAAACTTGACAAATGTGACTCACACTTGACTCAAAGGCTCAGGTCCGGTTCTAGTTCGAAAATGGTTACTCATACTGGCCGCAGTGGCTGCAGTCTTCCGACCTCCTCCAGCCAATTTGGGCTAGTGCGGGCCTTTCCCAACCCAATTCAGGTTTCTGCATGTGTGTGGAGACCATTTGATTGACCTCTGCACATACACACCAGCCATTTGCGTGTCCTGGGTCCAAAATGAGCCGAAGAAGGCCTGAACTGGCCCAAATTGGGCCCGAATCAGGCCCAAGCCAGCCCTGGACACTCGGGGAGGAGGCCGGGGAGGGGGAGCCACCACCACCACGCTGCTGCTGCGAGTAATTTTAAACCCTATTTAATGCATGGTAGGGGCACTGATCTGGGCCCGAGCACATTCAAATTTGAACCAAGCCAGGGGTCCAGTTTGGGGGGTGGGGTGGGGGGCAGTACTGAGCTGGTCCAGTGTGAATCTGGTTTGGAATTAGCTGAACTGGGAAACTGGGTTTGTGCATACCCCTACTACAGATAGTGACTGAGATCCTGACTACTGAAGCATGCATGTAAACAGCAATTTCAACACTGCACCTACAGTTTCATCAGTTCCCTTACACTTGCATTCGTTGTGCAACAGAGCCAGTGGACATTTCCCCCAGAGTGCTTTCCTGCGCTCCCAAAGCCATCTGTTGCAGCAGCATCCATAGATGCTGGGAACCATGGGAACTACATTTCCCATGGCTTCCGGTGACTATGAGCACAGCTTGCCTTCTTGTGGCAGTGTCCATATATACTGAAAAGCCTATTGCCGCACCCAATGCAAGTCCTCCCCATTAATCCAGTAAGTCAGAAAAAGAGGGCTATAGGGAGGGCTTGCATCAGGAGCTGCAGTGTGTGTGCATGTGGGGGGAAAGATCCTTGTCTTAACACTGGGATTATAGTCAGGAGAGGTCTAGTCCAATTATCTTTGGTCTTTTGGAGGCAAACACCGGGTTGTAATCCACTCTGTTTTGTACTCTGCCCCCATCACTATAAATGTAGTATACTTTAGAGCTGAGTTAAGTTCCATAAGGAAATGGAAATGCAATTAAAACATATTTATTGCACTGTATGAAAAACATAATTCTTAAAATACTGGAAGGAAAAAATGAAAGTTGGAATATGGAGTTTTGAATATGCATAATGCTTAAATGTCAGTTTGTTTTTATTGAGATTCTTGGAGATTCAAGACCTGAAACATCAGCATTAACTTTATGACCAACACGTCGAAATGTTGTGGAAAAGCTTTGCCCTGAAACTCTGAAAGGTTGTTCTGTGTCATCTCTGTTTTGACATTTTGTATTCATGTTGAATTATGATTATTTTATTTCTAATGTCTTCTTTTGAAAAATGGGCCAGAAATAATAGCCAAAACTGTTTTCTAGTTATTGAACAAACATGCTGTTAAGTCCACAAGCTACATGGATTTTCAGATTTATTAACTAAAGACTGCCAAGCAACTGTTTGATGATGGGGCTGCTAGTAATCTTGGATGGATTCGAACTAGTAGCACAAAGCATTCTCAACGTAGGGCCCTTTAGAGAACTGGTTTTGATACATTGCAAAGCTTCATGTGGCTTAGATGTTAAGCCTGCCACACACCCAGCTCTGTAAATCAGCCTCATTTTGTGCTTGCTTGTTATGTGTTCCTTCCAGCTAGCTGATTTCCTCCTATAGCTACTCATCCATGGCAGCTCCTTGCCTTTGTCTTGGAGCCTCTGCCTTTTGCTCCATCGAGCCGAGACCTAGGAGGGAGACAGCTTTCTGCTTTCAGTGCTCTTTCTTAAGACCTGCTTATGCTCCAAGTTCTTTCTGCTCATCAAGCAAGTTTGACATCCTTTTCTAATTATAGATGTATTTCAGTTTAATGGGGACTGCAGTGGGATGTTCAGGATATATGCCGTATGCTTCCACTGACCGTAGTGCCTCCTGCCACACCCTACTTCTGGAGATGTTTAGGGCATTTTCAGCAAACCCAAAGAGTCTATATATTAAATGAATATCATGCGTGGAAAATGTTCTGTGGATTCCAATCCAAGTTGCACATCCTGCTACATGTGAAACAAGCCTCCGGAGAACTGTGAGTTTCATAAGTGGAGAAGATACAGTGAACTGGTTAAATTCCTTAGAGCTGCAATGAACAGATTCCACAAATCCTTCTCAATATTCATTGTGAATATATTTCCGAGGTGTTCTCTAAATGTTTGAGTGTTCTCCAGGTATTCACTGTCTGTATTTGATTCCCAGTAATATTTGGTTTTAATATTTGGTATCTGACCATGGATATTTTACTCTGAAGCTCTTCTCGCGATCAGTGAGAACAGCTTCTTCCGGGTCCCCGCAGACGAGCAACTGCTCGTAGTTGGGCGGCTGGATCGGCCGCCCACACGGCTGCTGGCTCTGTCACGGAGCTGGTGGGGGCTGCAGGGATCGGGGGCCACGCGGCCTCCAGAAGTCCCAGGATGCCCCGTGCAAGCGCACAGGGCATCCTGGAGAGACTTACTCATGTGTTGCCACACACCGCGGCAACACAGGAGCAAAAAAATGAGGTTAACGGAGCGCTCACTCCATTAACCTCATTTAAGGGGAGAGGGAATTAGGCGGGCTAGCCACCTTGGGAGCACCAGGCTCGCCTGTGATCCTGGTGGTTCCCACGATCTCTGGAAAGCAGGCTAAGCTCACTTAGCCCGCTTTCTAGGGTTGTGGGAATAGCCTCACTCTTTTATCGCAAACATGACATTGTAGAGTGCTCTCTACTTCTTCAGGTGGCGAGATGTTCCAATGGGTAATGCTACCCACGTTTGACTCCTTTGGATGAGAGAGTTCACTGGAGACTTTTGGTGGGGTTTGTCATACTTACATTATTTACAAATGTAGAGCTTAAGAATAGACAAACAGCAAGTACTCTTACAAGGCAGCAGATCTGCTTCCCTGTATCAGATCCTGAGAGCTGGGGTTTACAACCTTGGTCCCCAGTTGCTGTTGGACTGGTGACCTTCTGCATGCAGAGCAGATGTTTTACCACTGGGCTATGGCCCTGTAGGATAATTTTTATCCTCCTGGCCTCCAAAGAGCTCAGAGCAACGAACATAGTGTTGGAGATAGGACCCTTGCAGCCAGAGGCGTATCTAGGGAAAATAGTGCCTAGGGCAAGCACTGAAATTGCGCCCCCTGTCCAAACAACTGACACCCATATGATTCTCTGTACATAGTGCCAAACTGAATATGTGTACAGTGACTTATATTATATTAATTTTAAAAAAATTAAAAAAAATTTTTAAATTTATTTTTTTAAAAAAATTTGTTTAAAAAAATTACCTGTAGCCCCTTCAGGGGGCTTCCTAAAGGCTGTGGGGGGGTGGGTCTGCAAAGGTTTCCCCTCCCCTCTCTGGCCTCTAGGGCCCCGCAGGGACCATTTCCACATGTGCGGTGGCCTTTTTAAAAAAAAATATTTTTTTTAATGGCCACTGAAAACAAAATGGTGACTGTGCATGCTCAGATGGCCTCTGCGAGGCCTGGCATGGCCTAGGGCCTCACAGAGGCCATTTGAGCATGCGCGGTGGCCATTTTGTTTTCAGCAGCTATTTTAATTTTTTTTTTTTTAATTTTAGAAAAATGGCGCCCCCCTTCAAGTGGCACCCGGGGCACGTGCCCTGCCTGCCCTACCCCTAGATACGCCCCTGCTTGCAGCATCAGGTCTGAGCTGCAATGTCTCATAGTGACCACTGGGGGGTGGTTTAGGGTAATGGATAAAAGAGCTGGACTCCTCCCTTCTTTGTTCTTCCAGTGTTAGTCTCCATTTTGTCTCTCCAGAGATGGCTGTTTGTTTTAGTCTCTCTTCCCTTTCAGCCTTAAGTTCAGCTTTCCTATCTTTCTGTAACTTGTAAATAAATCCTTGTTGTTCTTCAAACTTAAAGAACTGTCTCCAGACCTCTTGCTTGGCTGAAATCTCCCCAAACTGGCTTTGCTCTGCTAATGAGAGTTGAACTGCTACTCTTTCCCAACACATAGCTCCCCCTCATAGCCTCACAACAATCCTGTGTGGTAGGTTAGGCCAAGAAAGAGTGAATGGTCCAAAGTCACCCAGTAAGTTTGGTGAATTAGTTGGGATTTTGAACCAAAGTTCAAAATCTAGGTTCAGCACTCTAACCACTATACTGCACTACCTCTTACTAGAATCTAGTTCATCTCTAATTCTGGGAGGACAGAGTGGGAACCCCAGAGGTAACATGCCATGGAGACCAAGACAGGTGCTTTCCCTCATATTTTTGTGTTAGAGAAGCAGAAGTCTGTCAAGGAAATAATTGGGCAATTCTGTTTGAAAAGCCAGGTAGAAGAGGAAAGAAATATGAAAAGCTGTTTAGAAAGTAACTTTGCAGCCGTCTTCCTCAACAAAAGCCCTTTAGTCCTTGTGCTCCAGGCTCTGCAAATGAAGCCAATGGTAACATTTTGGGATGTGAGAGCTAGAAGGGAATGTGTTTATTTTTTAGTACAGCCTCTGAAACAGTACACACATGTGACTGTAGCTGGGAGACACCAGAGCCAGAAGTACAGCTGACACAGAGGAAAAAAGGGGAAAAAGTCAAAAGGAAAAACTGTGTTGGAATGTAGGGGTTGTCTTGATTTACATCAGGCTGAGGATCTAATCCAAAGAAACGTTTGCAAACTCACTCTCCCAAACTCCCGAATAATTCCTACTAAATGGAGCAACATTATCTTTTGCAATATGTTCAGCTTTTTCTATGCCCAGTTATTTTCATCTATATTAGGAACTGGTGTTCCCTCTCCAGTTTACCAATCAGTTCTGTTAAAATCCTGGGGCAAGTAATTTGCTGCTGTGTGATCTGATTGCCTGCTTTAAAAATAATGCTATAATTAATTAATTCTGGTTCTGGATTTTCATCTGCTGCAGAGCACAGTTGACCTTCAGTGCTGGGGCCTTCACAATAGTTCAGGAGCATATAGAAATGAGGGTCTTCAGTCTGGGAGAAAAGGTCATATATATCTCACCCAGATGCCTTGCATCCATCTTCACTGAAAACACGGAGAGGAGAAGGGGAGTGTGCCAGATAGCCACTCCTCTGCTCCAGTGTTCTCCATGTTCTGCCTCTGGTCCTCTCTTCTAGATCCAGATTTCTTCTACTTGATCTGACTGAACCTACCACTTTGCCCCTCTGTCCTTTGTTCACTACTCTGGACCTAAACTTCAGCCTGGCCTGGGCAACTACTCACCTATGGCCCATCCATCTGGCTGCTTACAAGTCGCACTCTATGGGGCCTTGACAATGTTTAGAACTGACAAAGGGAAGTACTTTTTCCACACAATGCATAACCAATCTATGGAATTCTCTGCCACAAGATGTGGTGACAGCCAACAACCTGGATGGCTTTAAGAGGGGTTTGGATAACTTCATGGAGGAGAGGTCTATCAATGGCTACTAGTCGGAGGGCTATAGGCCACTTCCTGCCTCAGAGGCAGGATGCCTCTAAATTCCAGTAGCAGGGGAGTAACAGCAGGAGAGAGGACACACCCTCTGCTCTTGCTGTGGACTTCCCAGTGGCATCTGGTGGGCCATTGTGCAAAACAGGATGCTGGACTAGATAGGCCTTGGGCCTGATCCAGCCCAGCTGTTCTTATGTTCTCAAGCACGGTACACCCTTAATTCTGTTTTGGATGGTTGGCTTCAGTGGGGTCATCCAATTAAACTGATTGGCAAAACATTCAAAACAAACAAAAGGAAATATGTCTTTATGCAATATCAGATTAACATGTGGATTTCAGGGCAGTGCGATATGATGATGGCTGCTGGCTAACACTTACCTTTCCTGAGACATTTTATACTCAAGTACAGGGCTCTGTGGGTGCCAGGAGTGGAAATCGACTTGAAGGCACACTTTACCTTTACATATACTCAAGTACAAAAACACATCAAGTATGAAAGACATCATGTCATATAGGCATGTCACTTCAGGGATGATGGATGTTTGCTTGTATATATTACAGTTTCCCCCTTTCAAATTCTTACAAATAGAACTGGGATGCTTTTCTAATTACTGCCTGTGAAAGTTTTTGAAGGGAAAAGCTGTTATGTGTATTACTTGCATTCCCCACTCCTGGTAGCCAGATATGATGATAGCACCAAATTATTCAGTATGGTGAAAGCCAAGTAGACTGCAATGAACTACAAAAAGATCTCTTCAGACTGTGTAAATGGGAAACAATATTGCAAATGAGATTCAGCATAAGTAAGTGTAATGTGATGTACATTGAGTTAAAAAAAATCAAATTTACATACACTTTGATAGGATCTCAACTGGCTGTGACTGTGGGCTTTTGCACTCTATGGTTTATTCTATATCTTTTCAAGCTTCCACCTTATTTAACGATGAGCTCCTGTGTGCAGGAGTACAGACCCCTGTGTTGGTTTCTGAAAAAACTCATCATCCTTCCTTACAGGTTGTAGACTCCAACCAAATGCCAAGTGGTATGGAAAAGCCCTGTGGTGGGATCTTGCTGGATAGTTCATTGTCAGAGTGAAACAGCAGTAAAAAAAGACAAAATATATGTTGGGGAACTTGAGAAAAAGGTAACCAAAATCATCAAAGGTACTTTCTTTCTGTAGAAAGGCTAAAATGGCCAAGGTTTTTCTTTTTCTTTTTAAAAAGTCCATTAGGTGGATACATAATAGATATATAAAATTATGAATGGTATGGAGAAAGTATATAGAGCCCCCCCTCCCCATCTCATTATACTGAGACCTCTAGTCACCCAGTGAAATTAATTGACAGTAGATTCAGGACAGCCCCCCCCCATAACCACCTTCTTTACACAACAAATAATTAAAGTATGGGATTCATTACTGCAGGAAGTGGTGGTAGCTAAAGGTCTGTGACAAGGACAGGTGACGACTTGCTCCAGAAGCATCCATCTGTGCCTCATTAATTTACACTGCAAGTTTGAAAAGGCAAGGGTGCCACGACAAGTTTGATCTTAGATTGCAACAAATTGCTTCAAGACTGACGGTTTTCATCAATGAGGGTATCATGATCAGCTTAAACCAAGTGAGACAAAAAATTGCTTGTCAGATTCTTCCTTTTCATCAACACTTCCAAATTAAAAGTTGTTTACAGGATTTGAAGAATTTTAACATGTTGAAACATTCACAACATCTGAAAAATAGTTGGTGTTCCCTGTTATCCAAAAAGGTCTTGTATCTAAAATATACATTGAATATGGGAGTAGAGATTATAAAAATAAACAAAAGAGAGATTTGCAGATTAGAATCTTAATGGACATCGGTCATCCATATATATAAAATGGGCTCTTATATTATTCTTTAAATTATAATGGAAAAGAAATTATAAAGGTTCAATAGTACTATAAAATAAAAATAAAAATGATAACATACAAAATGTTGAAGGTGTCATCAAGAAGATGCTGATTGTATGCACATATGGTAGAAATGTAAGCATGTAGACATTTTCTGGAAATGTAAAATACATTACTGTGTGTGTAATTTCATTAATTTCTATTGTTTTGCTGGGATATTTCAAGAATGCTGCTAGGAAAAAAGTCATTGGGATACTTATTAACTACTCCCCTTATTTACTTGTAAAATACTGGAAACAACTACAGGTCCACACAGTGGGAGATTAGACAACGAAAATTTGGCACACAGTGTTAATGAATAAGCTCACATGTTATATAAGATTCTTGGAAGGCTCAAGAAATGTAGGCGTGTTGCTTTTAGAACAACTGTACCATTTTACTCTCTATTCATGCAAGTCAAGAAACATTGGCTACTGTTGAAGTTCTGTTATATGAATATAGTTTATGTTGTTTAATTTTCATATAGCACCTTCAGGTGTTTTTTTTCCCCTTTTAATAAATGTAGTATCAACCACTGGCCTAGATGGTTTTAAAGCAGTAGTTGCTCTATCAACAACTATTGGCTATAATAGCTAAATAGAACCTTTGTGTTCAAGGCAGTATATCTTTGGATATCAGTTGCTGAGAGGGGAAAGAGCATGGCTGTTGCCTTCATGCCCTGCTTGAAGGCTTTTTTAAAAAGGCATCTAGCTCACCACTGTTTGATCTAGGATGATCAAAGTTCAGAGAAGATGAACCCTTAGTCTGATTTAGCAGCATTGTGTTTACAAAAGATATGAATGTATTTTGTACTAAGGTGTCAGTTAGGGTTGCCAACTGTCCCCTATTAGTTGGGACTTTCCATATTTGAGGGGGAAATCATTCGTCGGGGTGCCATTTCTCTCCCGTAATTTCTTTGCTGCTGCCACCGCCACCTCCTTCTCCTTCCCCTCCAGATCCTCCTCCTCCGCCTTGGCCACCTCCTGAAGCTTCCCTACCACTGCTGCCTTCATTTCTCCATTGATGTTCATGGTGGGGAGTAGGTAGATGGGCCATTTCTTTTCCTATGTGGGAGAGGAAACGACCCATCTACCCCCTCCCATCATGAGGGGTTGGTGGCAGCCACGCATGTGCCCTGAGGACACCTGAGGGCACATGTGTGGCCATTGCCATTTCTGTGCTGGCACTTGCAGAGGGAAGGAATAGATGGGTCATTTCCTCTCCCACAAGGAAGAGGAAATGGCCCATCTACCCATTCACCCCACAAGGGTCCATGGAGAAATGAAGGTGGCAGTGGCGGGGCGGCATCAGGAAGTGGAGGAAGAGGAGAAGATGGAGGAAGGAGGTGCGCTGGTAGTGACAGCAAGGCAGGGGGCTGCACTAAGGAGTTTGTGCTAGTCCCCATCGAGGAATGGGGGGCATAGAGCAGAGGGCTTGGTAGGGCTCAGTCATGTCCTGTATTTGGGCAATGAAATGTTGAAAAGCCTATATTTAATAGCAAAATATCTCTGAGAAGCAGCCCATCAATGACTTTACAAAGGTAAGCTTCTCATAGAAACAGGAAGTTGCCTTATACCAAGTCAGACCATTGCTCCATCTAGCTCAGTAATACACTGACTGGTAGTGGCTCTCCAAGATTTCAGGCAGGAGTCTTGCACAACTTGCCTAGAGATACCAGGGGTTGAATCTGGGATCTCCTGCATACAAGTCCATGTCCTACCACTGAGCTACAGCTCCAATATCTTCCAGCAGACTGTGCTCATCTGTAGACACCCATCCAAATGCAAACCAGACCAGACAATTCATGCTTGCTACCGCAAGACCAGCTCTCCTTCCCAGCGGCTGTTCTTAATGACTGATAACCATGACAGCTAAAATGGAACTCCAAAATTCAGGGGCAATATTCCTCTGATTATGGAGAAATGCACAGACACACACGCACACACACAGCTTCTCTATCATGCCTGGCTTGTACACTCCCCATGGGCATCTGGCTGGCCACTGGTAGAGTGCTGGACTAGGCAGAACATCGGTCTGATCTGGCAAAGTTATACTTAATGCCTTTGGCTCTTACATTTTCGGGGTTTGCTGGTTGCATAATTAGGGTTATTCAGTTCTAGATTTGCTCTCCATAGTTTCATTGTTCTTCTACCTTCCTCCTTCCTAAACTTTTGTGCTGACATTTGATCCCATCTCCTCCTGCCTCACAGCTGGCTCTTCACAGCTATTTGTTGTAGCCACTAGGGGTCAAGCTTTCACATCTGTTTTCAATTGTCCATAACTTTGGAAAGAACAGGCGGTTGCTTGCTTTTTTCTCTTCTACTGCTAATAATTTATCTGACCTAAAGTATGGTCACTAACAGATCCTACAGCCACAGATGGTTCTGGAGGGGGAGAGCAGCCATGGGCCTGCTGTAGCATCCAAATGATTATGTCTCTCGAGACAATTGTGGGAGATGTTACTCACCCTCTGCATATAACGTTTCTGTATCTTTTGCCATATGTTCATGTGTGTCCTACTGGAGGATTACTGCAGCATACTGGCTGTGGGCCAGGAAATCCCTGGTTCAAATTTCATTCCAGCCATAAGCTCACTAGATGCTTAGGAAAGCTACTATCTCTTGGCCTCAGTCCCTGATTTGCAATATGAAGATGATAATACTTCTCGAGGCTGTTCTCACAAGCAGCCAAGACCAGGCAAGGGCAGCTAAGCCTGGGCTTGGCTGTCCATGAGAACCAGCATGAGGTGAATGGCTCCCACTGGCACCTCTGTAGCAAACCCGCCTACAGAGCCAGCCTCTTAAGGGTGGCTCTATTAAGGGAGCAAAGCCCCTTTTACCTGATCGTCTGCCAGCACTGGCTACTTTTAGCCGGCACTGAAGCAGTGATGAGCAGCCGCCCATTGCTGGGGGTTCCCTACAATGCGCTGCGTACTCACGTGGTGAATTGTGGATCTCCAGGGGGGCCAAGATGCATCATCCTGACCCCTGCACTTCCACACTGCAGGCATGCAGTGCTGCTCATCTGGGAGCATGTTTTGCGCTCCCAACAGGACAATTTGGTCATCTGGGGGGAAGGTAAGTTATCCAACCCGCCTGCCGCCCTGTTCGTCCAGTCGTGAGAATGGCCTCATCTGTCTTTACCATACAGATTGTTGTAAGCAGTGAGATGGTTCAGACATCATGTACCAGTGGCTGTTGCTGGTATCTATCTTATGTTTCTCTTTTAGATTGTGAACCCTTTGGGGACAGGGAGCCATTTTATTTATTTGTTTATATCTATGTAAAACGCTTTGGGGACTAAGTGGTATCTAAATATTCATCGTATTCTTGTTCATATTCAACACACCTTCACCATGCGCATTGGAAAAACTCACTTCCAAATCACGTGAGACAATAGCACTATGTTGGTTCACACCTGAAAGGATTGCACTATAATTTGCTATAGAACCTCCCAAAATGACTGCACACCTGAACTTTAAGAAAAGCAGGGCGAAACAGTTTGGGAGGAAAGTAATTTGGATTCTGACTAATAATGAGTGAGCAAATATCAATACTCGGGGGAAAGGCTAGTGTGGAAGCATCCAAAATGCTCAGAGGCCCCTGGCCTGGACCATTTCAAAGTATGTGATGGGGCATGCTCCCAGCTTTTGCATGCTGCCTACCTACTCATTAGGAACTGAGTTCCTAGCACCTGGGTTTGGAAGGATATAAGACCTGGGCCTTGCCCTCTTTTACCATAGTACAGGGATTCTCAAACGTTGGTCTCTAGATGTTGCTGGACTACAGCTCCCATTATCCACAGCCACAATGGCCTTTGGTTATCATCCATTGTGGCTGAGGATGATGGGAGGTGTGGTCCAAAAACATCTGGGGACCCAAGTTCGAGAACCCCTTCTGTAGGCCAATATAAATCTGTGCCCTGTCCTGCTGAAAGCAGCCCATTGTGATCCTTTTCAGAGCTAAACACACAAACACACACACACACACACACACACACACACACACACACACACTTGTGGGGGGCGGGGTGGCTCCCAAAGACAATTTGCTTTTCTCTTGTTTCTTAACCCTGAACTGGAAGCCAGTTTTCTATCCTCCTAACAAAATCTGGAATCCCTGATAATGCTAGATTACTTGTCTTTCCAATACATACTAGTGGCCAGTGATTCTGCAATCAGTATGAGAAACTCTTGCTCTCTATCACTTTAACTGGCTATAGATGCCAAAAGCGTCACAACCTCTCCGTTATATTATTCCTCCATTCTTCGTGTTGTAAGATGTGCTTTCTCTGTTCTGTGCATTTTTGACATAGACTGTACACTTCCAGATCTTTGGTAAGCAATTCCAGACACCCATTTCAGTTTAATATTAACTCTTGTTTGTTCCCAGTGAAGTAAAATGAACCAGCAGATGGACTCCACATTCCACACCAATACTTGTTTCCACCCCTAACATTCGGATTTTGTGAATGTCACCAGGATACATTCTTTCCAACCCTCTGTCCAGGATGCCTCTCTCAACCATCATGTGGTTAATTTATTTTGATTCTGGCAAGCAGGCAGAAGAGAACCCTGGGACAGCTTAACATGATTTCAATTAACATTATCCTGTGTGTAGGAAATGTGGCCAGTACATGAAGTTTATGTAAACAGTATGCCTATAGAAAATACCAGGTTCTGCTTGCTTTGTGCATGTGAACACAGCTTCAGCTGGTCTGTGATAAAGATTCCTATTGACTTTCAGATTTGGAAAAAATATATAGGACCCTGTTATTGCAAATATGCACAGATATTGCAGTGCATATTTGGAGTATGGACTGAATAAAAGAAGGAAGGTGAATAAGTCAGGGTTGTTTGAAGCATTCTGGAAAGCAGTCAAATCAACAGGAAATGCTAATTTCTTAAACATAGCCAAAACAACCAAGCATACTCTGAATGTAGAATGAAGTTGTTGAGAGCGTGAAAGCACAAAAAGGAAACCAGTGTTTCTGAGATGAAGGAACTGACGTGCTCCTGGAAATCCATCATTTTCTAAAAATAGAGGGAGTGGAACATTACAAACACCCAGCTCCTTTTCCTCTGACAGTGTATCCAGGCTGCATTTTGTAGTACTTTGAAAGTAAAGAAACTAAATACATTCAAATTCTTCTCAAAGAGCTATACAGATAGTAAGGCATACAGGTTCAAGAGGTGAGAGCGAGCAGAATTGTAAAATCCAACTATTAACTATGGCCCAGTATGCTCACATCAGCTGCACTGGCACAGTGGGGAAGCAGTTTGCCTAGGGAGCAAAAGGCTGTTAATTCAAATCCCTGCCGGTCTGCTTCCCAGACTGTGCCTAGTAAATTTATATTTTTTGTAGTCACCTATATCAGGCAGCATCGATATAGGAAGGTTGCTAGAATGGCTGCTGGAAGCCCAAGAGGAGCTGCAGGCAGCCCAGCTGCTCACACGACCGGGCGGTGAGGGAGGAGGAAGCATGTGCTCTTCCTCCTACTTCACTTTCAGCCCAGGTAAAAAAAACCTGGGCTACCTGGCCAAGGATTGGTCCTGATCCTAGCAGTTCTCATGAGCCGCTCTACCCGGATAGGGCTGTGCTAGCCTAGATTGAGCTGGTCATGAGAACAACCTTGCTGCTTTTCTATAGCTTCATTTCTGCCAGTGAGGGAGCAGGCAGCATTTCCCATAGTTTCTATTTAAAATTCTCCCCCCACCCACTTTATTTTCCCTTGCGTCCGAGAAATGGCATGGGTACTGCTATTAGGAAATATAGTCTTTTCTGAGCTTGCGTCAATGGCTACAGCATCAGAAAAGAATACATCTCCCAGAAATACTTGTGCCATTCCCAGGACTCCGGAGAGTATAAAGAGGGGAAAGGCATTTGAAAACTGAAGCCATGAAAGATGCAGCCAGTTTCATACTGCCAGGAACAGAGATATAGGAGAGTGGTTTGTCTCCTGCCCGCTGCCCAGTACTTTAAGTAGTACTTTTAGGTGTGAGGAGGGGGCTGAAGCAAAGCTTCAGAGGGATTAAGGATTCAATCTGGTTTGCTTCCTTTCAGCCCAACTTTGACCTCTACCAGATGGTGTTTCACTTCAGGCCGAAGTAGGCTGAAGGTGAATAGGCCCCTGAAGTTTCACAAAGTCCTATAATTCTGCATTGATTTCAGGGAGTTTATTAAGTGGTTTATTAAATGGATGTGGTATGTATCACAGAGACTTGGTTGGGGGAGGCTGGTCCTAGCTTCTCCCTCCAGGGTACTCTGTTGGGAGCAGGTGAGGGGACATGGGTGGGGAGATGAAGTGGCTGTGGTCTATAAGAACAACATCTCCCTTGCCAGGATCCCTGTTGAAGTCCCTGACCATATCAAATGTGTGTATTTAAGTGTGGGGACCAGGGATAGACTGGAACTTCTGTTGGTATACCAATCACCCCACCACAGCCCAAATGAGTCCCTAACTGAGCTGATGGACTTGGTCTCAGGTTTGTTGTTAGTGTCCCCCAGGCTTGTGGTGGTGGGGGACTTCAACTTGTACTTTGGGACCAGTTTGGCTGAGGCAGCTCAGGAGATCCTAGTGGCCATGACAACTATGGGCTTATCCCAAATGGTCTCAGGACCTACACATGTTGCTGGACACGTGCTTGATCTTGTCTTTCACTCTGATCAGGGTGGTGTTCCGTGGATGGGGACTTCTGTGATTTCCCCATTGTCATGGACGGACCACCATCTGGTTAAGGTTGGACTCACAATCATGTCCCACCTCCGCAGAGGTGAGGGGCATATTAGGATGGTCATCCTGAGAAGGTTATTGGATCCAATAGGGTTCCAAGAAGCCTTGGAGGGATTTATTGTTGGCTGTACTGCCGGTGATCCTGTTGAGGCCCTGGGGGCGAATTGGAACAGCAGACTCACCAGGGCAGTAGACATGATTGCTCCTAAGTGTTTGCTCCAACCTGCTTCAAAAAAAGGCCCCTTACTATATTGAAGATCAACAGGAGCTGAAACAGCAAGGTAGACGACTGGAGCAAATGTGGAGGAAGACCCGACTCAAATCCAGCAGATTACATTTGAAGAGCTATGCTCTGGCAATACATGCAGCAAAGAAGTGATTCTTTTCTGTCCATATTGCATCCATAAGCTCATGCCCAGCAGAGTTGTTCAGGTTTGTGAGAAGGCTAGTGTGTGCCCCTCCTCCCTTGAATCAGAACTTGGAACCATCAATTCCAATGTCAATTGGAATTCCGTGACATTTTTAATGAGTCCTTTGTGGATAAAATATTTCATATTCAGACTGGCTTAGATTCAGATCCCACAATGATTGCAGTGTCTGATGTGGAGATGTCCAGCAACTCCTCTTATGTGGTGAGGCTGGATCAATTTCAGTGTGTGACTCTTGAGGATGTGGACAAGCTGCTTGGAACAATGGAGCCTACCACCTGTTCTCTTAACCCTTGTCCAACTTGGCTTATACTATCAGCCAGGGGGGTTGTCACAGAAGGCCTGGTAGAAATTATAAATGCTTCTATAAGGGAGGGCCGGATGCCTTCCTGTCTCAAGGAGGCTATCATTTGACTTCTTCTGAAGAAGCCTGCATTGGATTTCTCAGAGTTAAGCAAGTATAGGCCTGTCTCCAACCTTCTGTGGCTGAGCAACATAATTGAGAAGGCAATGGCCTCCCATTTCCAGGCAGCATTGGAGGAAACTGATTATCTAAACCCATTTCAAATTGTCATTAGGGTGGGCTATGGAGTGAAGGCTGCTTTGATTGGCTTGATGGATGATCTCTAGATGGGAATTGACAAAGGAAGTGTGACTCCGTTGGTCCTTTGGGATCTCTCAGTGGCTTTCAATACTATTGACCATAGTATCCTTCTGGAGCGTCTGAGAGGGTTGGGGGTGGGAGGCACTGCTCTGCAGTGGTTCTGCTCCTCCCTCTCAGGCAGATTCCAGATGTTGCTCTTCAAAATCTGAACTTTTGGATGGTGTCCCTCAGGGCTCCATATTGTCTCCAGTGTTGTTTAACATCTACATGAAACCGCAGGGATAGATCATCAGGAGATCTGGTGCAGGATGTTATCAGTATGCTAATGACACCCAAATCTATTTTTGCATGTCAACATCATTGGGGGAAGGCATAACCTCCCTTAATGCCTGCCTGGAAGCAGTGATGGGCTGGATGAAGGATAACA
The DNA here is from genome assembly GCF_027244095.1 of Hemicordylus capensis. NCBI lineage: Eukaryota > Metazoa > Chordata > Lepidosauria > Squamata > Cordylidae > Hemicordylus > Hemicordylus capensis. The sequence goes on from NC_069660.1 coordinate 70,755,297, forward strand.
AACTGAAACTGAATCCAGATAAGGCAGAGGTACTTACTGTGCGGGATTGGAATTTGGAACTCATTAGATTATTTTGATCTGCTGATTCTGGATGGGGTCATGCTTCTCCAGAATGAACAGGTATGCAGTCTGGGGGTGCTTCTGGATCTGAACCTCTCCCTGGTGTTCCAGGGTGAGGCAGTGACCAGAGGTGGGCAGATATGCCTGTTGCATCTGTTTCTTGAGATAAATGACCTCAAAACAGTGGCACATATGGTGGTAAACTCCAGACTTTCCTGGAGCACCAAACTGGTTAGAAATATTGGCATTCAAGTCAGTTCAGAGGCTGGAGGGTTTACTTTAAGGGACAGGGAGGGTGCCTCCTACCTATCCGTCCCTGCCCTGCCGCTTTCGCCCCACTGATGCTCTCCCAAAAAGCTTGGGTGCAGTTCTGCAGCATTCTTCCTTGTAGCCCTGTTCAGTGTTGCCATGCAAATGCTTCTTAAAGTCACACACACACACACACACACCCACACACACCCGGGAGTGCATGGAGCCAGTTTCGTACACATCCCTACTCCAGACTTGCAATGCACTTTATGTGGGCTGCCTTTGTACATAGTCCAGAAACTGCCTTTGTACATAGCCAATTTGGTACAGAATGTGGCAGCCAGTTTCATATCTGGGTCATCTCAGAGAGGCCATATTACTCTTATATTGAAGGAGCTACACTGCTGCTGATAGGTTTCCAGGCAAAATACAAGGTGCTGATTGTAACCTATAAAGCTCTAAACAGCTTAAGCCCTGGGTATTTAAGATAACATCTTCATTATCATGACCCCCACAGTCCTTTGAGATAATCAGAGAGGTTCGACTACGGTTGCCAACAGCCCATCTGAAGGCTACTCAGGGACAGGCCTTCTCCTTTGCTGCCCCAAGGCTTTGGAATGCACTGCCTTTTGAAATAAGAACTTCTCCATCTCTGATAACTTTTTTAAAAGTCAGCTAATGTTGGAGCTAGGACACTGGCAGCATCAGCTCTCAGCTGCAATTTCTCATAGTGACTGGGTGTGTGTGTGTGTGTGTGTGTGTGTGTGTGTGTGTGTTTAAGGGTCATGGATAAAAGTGCTGGACTCCTCCCCGCTTTGTTCTTCCAGTATTAGTCTCCATTTTTTCTCTCCAGAGATGGCTGTTTGTAACTCTCTACAGCCATGAGCTACAGCTGAAATTAAGCTGCAGGCCTATTCACATTTGTTTGTACCCTTTTCTTTAAATAAATCCTTGTAGTTCTTCAATACTAAAGAACCGTCTCAAGACCTCTTGCTTTGCTGCTTTCTCACCAAACTGGTTTTGCTTTGCTATTTGGGGACTGAACTGCTATTCTTCCCCTATAAAGGGTTATGGGCCCAGAAGCCAGTAAATAAAAGAGAATTAAATAGAAAGCAAAGCAAAGCTTTGAAAATGGAGACAGCACAAGGATTCCAGATGAGTGAAAAGTTGCAAGGTCCTGAGTATGAGCTCTGGTCTTTCAAGATGGAGAGTCATGGACTTGGCAGTGTTCTGCACACCCAGTGTCCTGCAGATGCAGGAAATGAGCAGAAAAAAATGGGACGTTAATCTGTTATAAATCAAACCAGTCTCTGAGAGTCCTCTGCCATTAAATCAGGTTGAACACAGCAGAAGAAAAGTTGCCCATGAGAATCTAGCAGTTTAGAAAGGCAACAGAAGAAAGAGAAACTTACAGATTTTGGTATTTCGGAAAGACCTTGATTCAGCTATTGGAGTTGCTAGCTTTTTCCATGAGACCATCTGGCTTGTTTAAAAAGCCAAGAGGATGCAGATTGCTCCAGGGGTAAGATTATTACCTCCCCCAGAGCTGTACCTGCTCACCTCTATCCATCTGATCACTGACTATCATCAGGAATGTTCTTTTTTCTCATGATTTAGCACAGCAGTAAATCAAACTGCTGCTCTTCAGGACACCATCTTAACAGAAGAAAATAGGACAGAGCAGAAAATGGGACAGAGCAGATGAAAAGGCATCAGGAATTATTTGCTTGGCGGTGAGTGACCCAATCCTAGTGCATCTAAGAGACAAAGAAAATGCAAAGAATATGTGGGAAACTCTGAAGGGATTATATAAAAAGAAGTCTGTGGTTTCCAAAGTGCATCTAGTAAGAAAACTGAGGAATAAAAGACTTAGAGAAGGAGAAAGTCTGTCCAAACACATACATGAAATGTTAGAAATATCTATGCAACTTCAAGCTCAAGAAGTAATCATGCCAGATGCAGTTTTGATGGGATTGCTGTTGAATAGTTTGACACATTACTTTGATAGTGTGACTAGTGCCTTGGAAGTCAAGGAGGATGCAGACTTACAATTTGTAATTAACCATCTAGAGGACTTTGATAAGTGTAGAAGGGATGATAGGAAAGCTTTCAAAGGAAAGCGAAGAAAATGATTTAGAACCTTGCAAAGAAATAAGGAATGCTCTATTTGTGGAAGCCCCAAACATTTGCAGAATAAGTGTCCCAAGAATAAAGAATAAACTCTTATAAATTTTTGACTTTTAGTAATTAACTCCCTACTTAAGATTGGGAGGCTTTTGGTGGTTTCAGTAATATACCCTAGGGTATTGTGATAAAAGTGGTATTATGTTTTTATCTTACTGTGTTATATGTTCTATTCTATTTCCTTGTTGTGCTGGTCATAGACTGTAATAAACCGTGAAGTGAAGTGAACTGAACTGAACTGACAAAAGGCAAGTAAAACAAAGTTGCAGAGAGAGTGAGTCATCCAGGAACACAGAGTACAGAATTTACAAGCAGTCCGGGACTAAAGCTAATCCCTGCTAACTTGGCAAAGAGGCACGTTTTTAACGTGTTGATTTTCTTTATTTAGCAGTGGGAGAGTAACTGGCCCTGTCCACCCCCAGCACAGTACCTCCAGTGACTGTTGCTGGTGTCTATCTTATGTTTCTTTTTAGACTGTGAGCCCTTTGGAGACAGGGATCCATCTTATTTATTTATTTATTTATTTATTTATTTATTTATTTATTTATTTCTCTGTGTAAACTGCCCTGAGCCATTTTTGGAAGGGTGGTATAGAAATCGAATGAATGAATGAACGAACAAGCAAAGGATATACCTTGCAAGAACAGATAAAGTTTTGGATGCGGAGTCTGAGAAATGCAAGAGTGGCATTTGCATTGACTCAGGTGCTACAAGCAACTTGATTAAAGAAAGAGAGAGATTTATAAATCTAGATACAAGTTGTAAACCCCCTATATGTTTGGCAGATGGAAAACTGATGTATGCAGAAGGGAAAGGATCTGCACAGTTGCTCTGCAAACTGGAGAAAGGAGAAACCATTGGATTAACAATGGAAGAAACTTTGTATGTGCCTATTCTAGAAACAAGTCTGATGTCTGTAAAACATGCTACAGAAAGGGGCTACAAAGTAAAATTTAAAGGAAGACACAGTTTCATTACTCATAAATAGGAATTGCTTATGAAAGCAGTTTTACAAGGGAATGGATTGTTTGAAGTAGAATGTGTGACTGAAAAGGCCAAAACTGTGAAAGAATGCACACACAAAGGATGTCTGAATTTGTGGCTTAGAAGGTTAGGCCATAGAGATGCCAAAATGATATGTCAGGCTGAGAAGTTGGTAAAGAGTCTAAAAATAGCTCCCTGCAGCACTAAATCAAAGTGTGCATGCTGTATAAGAGAAAAGGCAACATGGCCTGCTTTACCTGCACGCAAAGAAAGAGGAACACAGCATTCTTTGAATCTGATTCATAGTGATGTTTGTGGACCTATGCAAGCTCATCCATCAGGAGGAAATAAATATGTTCTTACTTTCATTGATGACTATTCTAGATACACATATATATTCCTGTTAAGTGAAAAGGGACAAGTACTAGAAAGACTACAAGAATCTGTTGCAGGAGTGAGCATCAAGTTTGGGAGAAAGCCACAGATCCTCCACACTGACAATGGTAGCGGGTACACTGGGACTGATGTCATAAGATGCCTAAAGGAGGAAGGCACTGAACACCAAAAGACTGTTCCTTATACCCCAGAGCGAAATGCAGTGGCAGAAAGAAAGAACCATTCCTTATGGAAATGAAGAGATGCATGCTTGTAGTTGCTCGTTTGGCTACTAAATTTTGGGGAGAGGCAGTGATGACTGCTACTTACCTGCAAAACAGATTGCCAGCAAAGGCCACAAGAACAATGCTACATGAGTTATGGCATGGCAACCAGCCCACTTTGAGTCATATAAGAGTGTTTGGATCTAAAGCATACACCTGTATACCAAAAGATAAAAGTACCAAACTCAACAGTAGATCTGAGGAAAGAATACTTGTTGGCTGTTCCATAGGATGTAAGGGATATAGGATTTTAGATCTTGCCACAGAAACAATTAAAATGTGCAATGTAGCATACGTCAGTGAAAATGAAAAACCAACCACTACTAGTGAACAGCAATTACTGGCCGACACAGAAATTCAAAATGAGAAATCTAGTTTACCACAGTTTTATATAAATCTGTACAGCTCAAGTTGGATTTAAGTCCAGCTACTTATTTGTTTATGATTACTTTAAATAATCATAGATGGGCCTTCTCTAGGGCAAGGTTTAATGCCTTTCCATCAGCGCTATTATACGGGAAGTATAACAAATTGCCCTATGAAAAGCACATATGTATTTGTGGCCAGGAGATTAAGTCAATGGCCCATATTCTATTAAAGTGTCCACTTTACCAGGATGTAAGACAGCAATTAATTAATTCCTTGTTAAATAATCTGAAGGGAAAAACCGATGATTTCCTTGTAAAGTATTTGTCAATGAAGATTCAGCAATTTCCAGAATAGTTGCTAAGTACTGTTATGTGGGTTTTAGAATAAGAGCTTCAAAGTTATGAGTGAATGTTAAAATAGCCATTTTGGGGCATATGTTTATACTATGTTTTAATTTTAAGGATTTTATGTTATGTCATTCACTATTGTATATCCCTTTTTTGTTCATTGACCGTAAATAAATAAAAATATGGGATGGAACTGCCAAACTTAGAGCCGAATTTTCAGTTGGAGAAAGAATTAAGGCAATATGACCAAAATGAAGGATCTAATCTAAGTTTTACACCTGGCAGCGATTCAGCAGAATAGGATGCTGATGATGAACAAAGGGTGTGGCGTTTAACATGACAAAATAAAGAGTTCCACCTAAGAAATTTTCCTACATTGCAAAGGGAGAAAGGTTTCAAGAACCAAGCACATGGAAAGAAATTGATAACTTACCTGCAACTGAAGCACAAAATGGGAAGGAAGCTGCAAAAGAAGAAATGGAATCATTGCACCAAAATAACACCTGGGCACTCACATAGCTACCTGAGGGAAGAAATACCATGGGGTGCAAGTGGATTTTTAAAATTAAGCAAAATGCAGAAGGAGATGTCCAGTGTTACAAAGTGAGACTGGTGGCAAAGAGATTCTTGCAAATATATGGGGAAGATAGTGAAGAGACATTTGCTCCCATTGTAAAACACACCTCAGTACGGACAATCCTAAGTCTACCAGTGGTTCTGTATTCTTTTTATGGTGGTGGAGCAGTCAGTTGGTTTAGCTGTAAGCAATCAATAGTTGCTCTCTCATCTAAAGAGGCAGAATATGTATCTGCCACTCAAACATGTTAAGAAGTGGCATGGCTGCACAAGCTAATGTTGGATTTCAACATAGACGAACCAAAACCCACTGAGCTGTTCAAGGATAATCAAAGCTGCATCCAGATCTCAGAAACAGAGAATATTTAATTTAGAGCAAAACACATTGAAACAAAAGATCATTATGTGCAGGATGCACAAGAGAAAGGGCTTGTAAAATTGATGTATTGTTGTTCAATACTAAAGAACAGTCTCAAGTCCTATTGCTTTCTCACAAAATTGGTATTGCTTTGCTGTTTGGGGACTGAACTGCCATTTTCCCCCTACAGTTAAGACATATTTGTTCACCCTGGCTTTTAATTAGATTTACCAGTTTTAACAGTGTGTTAAATTTTAAATTGCTTTAATGTGTTAATGTTTTAATTCTGTTTTAATATGTTTTTGGCAGCATCCTGTTTCATACAGTGGCCCACCAGATGCCTCCGGGGAGCCCACAGGCAAGAAGTGAGGGCATGCCTTCTCTTCTGCTGTTGCTCCCCTGCAACTGGTATTGAGAAGCATCATGCTTCTGAAGCTGGAGGAGGCCCACAGACACCAGACTAGTAGCCATTTATTGACCTGTCATCCATGAATTTATCTAAGCCTCTTTTAGAGCCATCCAAGCTGGTGACCATGACCACATCCCATGGCAAAGGATTCCATAGATTAATTATGCACAGTGTGAAAAAGTATTTTTTTCTTGTCGGACCTAAATTTCACAGACTTCAATTTTATGAGATGGCCCCTGTTTCTATTGCTGTGAGAGTGTTGTGTTCTAGTGTCTCTCTGTCCACTCTCCCTACTCCATGCATAATTTTATACATCTCGATCATGTCTCCCCTTAGTTTCTTTTCCAAAGTAATGAACCCCAGATGCTGTAGCCTAGCCTCATAAGGAAGGTGCTTCAGACCCTTGATCATCTTGGTTGCCCTCTTTTGCACCTTTTCCGTGACGTTCTAAACTGTCTGCAAAAATGAAAAATTAACAAATTGCCAGGGCCAGATGGCATCCACCCAAGAGTCCTTAAAGAACTCAAATGTGAAATTGCCAACCTCCTTGTTAAATGATATAACTTATCCCTATGATCAGGCTCTGTCAGAGGACTGGAAAGTAGCCAACACTGGTTTTCAAACAGGGATCCAGAGGGGAACCAGGGAACTTCAGGCTGTTTAGCTTAACTTCTGTGCTGGGTAAATTGATGGGAAGCATACTTAAGGACAAAATTGTTAAACATATAGAAGAACAAGGCTTGCTAAAGGAGAATCAGCATGGCTTCTGCAAAGGGAAGTCTTGCCTCACTAAGCTTTTGGAGTTCTTTGAGTCAACAGCCATGTGGATAAAGGTGATCCGGTTGTTGTAGTATACTTGGACTTTTAAAAAGCTTTTGACAAAGTTCCCAACCAAAAGCTTTTGAGTAAACTTGGCAGTCATAAGATCAGGGGACAGGTAGGTTCATGTGTGGATTGGTAACTGGTTGAAGGACAGAAAACAGAAGGTAGGAATAAATTGATAATTTCACAATGGAGGGAAGTAAGAATTGGGGTCCCCAGGGATTTGTACTGGGACCAGTGCTCTTTAACTTGTTCATAAATGATCTAGAAGTTGGGGTGAACAGCAAGGTGGCCAAATTTGCAGATGACACCAAACTATTTAGGGTAGTCAAATCCAAAACAGATTGTGAGCAGCTTCAAAAGAATCTCTCCAAACTAGGGAAGCAGAAAACAAAATAGCAGATGTGGTTCAATGTTAGCAAGTATAAAGTGATGCACATTGAGGTTAAATAACCCCAACTTCACATATATGTTGATGGGCAGTGGCACAGTTAGGTCATTTGGGAGCCCAGACCTGAGGGATTCAGAGCCCCACCACCACCATTTGCGTGGCCAGGGAGTGGGGATGAGCCAAGCAGGCCTCCCCCATGGTGGTGGCTGCAGTGGGTGCAGCGGCTGGTGGTCCTGTCTGTCCAGGTGCTCTGAACATTCTCAGAGCCACATGCACCCTATTGTTTGTGCCATCAGCTTCCAAATTCAGCAGGGCCAACTTTGCACTTTTAGTCTGAGGCATAGAGCAGGAGCAGCAGCCCACCAGAGCCCTCTGTAGGGGAGGGTGCCGGGCAGGGCACGTTCAGTGCTTGATGCGGCTCCCTTCCTCCCTGCGCCCTTTTCTTGCTGGATCCATGGGAGATCCGCCGAAGCAGCAGATCCCCCCAAGCTGCGCAGCGGGGCAAGGTGCACTGCTGAGTCTGGAGAGGTCGTCTGCCCACCTGCCCTCACCATGGTACTGCTGAAGCAGGATGGAGCTGACGGCCTTGGGTGCCTCCTCCTTGAACAGCTTGGAGGCCCACCAGCTGCTGTGCCCGCCTGTTGCCGGTGTCTATCTTATGTTTCTTTTTAGATTGTGAGTCCTTTTGTAAGAGGGATCCATCTTATTTATTTATTATTTCTCTGTATAAATCACCCTGAGTCATTTTTGGAAGGGCGGTTTAGAAATTGAATAAATAAAAATAAATAAATAAGTGTCTATTCAATGTGCAGCAGCTGTGGAAAAGGCCAATACTAAGTCATGGGGAGAAGTCTTCCTTGATCAGCTCCTGCCTTCTGAAGACAGCACTGCATGTAAGGAGGCATATCCTGAGGGTATGTTGGTGTAGGGCAAGGCATGGCTAGTTGACACATTCCTGTTTGCCTCCCTGATGCATTAACCTTCCTCTACAGAACTAATATCTGTTAGGGCTGTGCACATGGTGGGGGAGGGTCGATGCACATAGGGGCAGGGAGTAGGGTCAATGTTGAACCTGTTTGGATTCGAGCCGGTTTGCACACCCCTAACGTCTGGAGAGGGCAATGATAATCTCAGCTCTCTCAGCACAAGGAATTAGCACAGCCCTCTGTAATATATTGTCAGGGAGTATCTTCAAGGTAGCTGTAACTGTGCCTGGTGCTATTCAGAGGAGCAGGTATGTTTTTTTGTTAAATGCTCAGCAGTACCCAAAGAAGAACCAGAACCAAAGAAGAACCAGAATTTCAGAAGTGAAATGGGGTGCTGAAATCTGAGGTGATCAAGTAGACTTTACCACTTCAGACTGCAGGTGGGGGTGCCATTTTAGAATGTTCTCCCATGGAAATAAAATCCCCCTGCAAGCAACAAAAAAGAACAAATCAGGGAGACCAGTATTAGCCCAACATGCACCTTGCTATGAGGTTTTATGCTCACAGGAATTCACACAAGAGCAATGAAAAAACATGTGCTCCTACTTGCAGACTGAAGTGGTACAGTCTATTCCTCTACCTCAGAACTTTACCAATGCATTCCCACCTAATCCTGTTAAACATGTTGACCAGACTTCAGGTGTTCCATTCAGAGTGGCTTGTCAGTCTGTACAGCTGTTGGAGCCTGGGCTATGCCATCAAGTGCCAGGGACCAAAAGGTTCTGCAGATCATTGGAAGGTCTCCTCCCCTGAGTTGGCATCTTGACCATTGGCCAGCCCCTAAGCCTATTTGCAGCTCTTTCTGTCCCTTCCTCTGGAGGGCAGCCTGGAATGTGAACTATAACATCAGTTGCCAGGGACAAGAAGAGACTGCCAGAAACACTTTCATGCATCATCTTTTCATGTATTTGAACTGCAAGGTGCTTTAGGAACCCCTTTTGGCTGAAAAGTGAGGCATCCATTAAACAAAATTGGAATTCAGCTCCTCAGATAATGTGTCCTTATACATCTGTGAAAACTGCCTATAAACTTCTTAGAAACTTTAATTTGATAGTGTTGTGCTTAACTCATAAGGGTGAAGCTTGGAGATCTGGTAATTTCTGCTTTACAGAAGGAAGTGGAGCTGTTCACACATGTAAGCTGAATAGGGCTGTGCACATATCCTCTCATTTTGAACTGAGGGAGCAAATATAGCAATTGTGGATGGGGAGGAGAAATATTTCCTGAAAACACTCCAATTGTGTAAATACTGTATTCACCTCACCCCACCCCCACCCCCACCCCCCAATTCTGCTTAGTGCCATTGTTTGGCGTCTTTGTTTGTGCCATTTTCATTCCTGGTTACTGCTTTTTAAAATCCTTCCTCTGGATTAGTCATGAAAGTAATCCTAACCAATCAGGGATCACATAGTGAATGAGATGATTGTATCATAATGTAATATAGTCAATCAGGTTTGACTACATGGTGATGTCACTCAAGGGTTTCAGGGGTGAAACAAAGGTGTGTATATGACAGAGAGGCAGGGGAGGGAGAGAACCATTGGAAATTTCAAACTGCTGAAAATGTTACGAGAAAATGATGAATAGTTTCAGCTTCACCTAAAAAATGAATCCAACCATTTTGGAGTGGAAGTAATGATGACCAAGTATTCTTTCACCATAAAATGTAAGCTCACTAGGGAACTATTATCCTCAGATGAAAGAAGGAATGGAGAAGGCTGAGCACTGACTGCATGCACAGCAAACACTTCATCTCTTTGTCTTTGTCTTTCCCATTGTGGTTACAGCCATAGAGACATACTCTTTTTCATTCACTTTGACACATCGTCCTTCTAACCAATGGATTGTGACAACTGCATGATGTATTCTTAACTGATATTTCCCATGAGAAAGTCATCTGCATAATTAAGACCTCTCTGATCCAGATAATATTGATGAACATTTCTTATAACATTGGAGCCTGAGAATCAGGTGGTGACAAGCACAAAATTGATGGATGTGGCTGATGACTTAGAACAAATCCTGCACTTTCCATTCTCAGGCATTCCCTCAGGCAATTCAACTTCTCTGCTCATACAGAGATTCTTCCAAAAAACTAGAATCAAATGCACCAGGCTGCAGGAACAATGCCAAGAACAGATGAAGCCACTACAGATTTGCATTTACCCTTGCATCTGTTTATTTTCTCCCGCCTCATCATATAAATTCTCCCCGGCCTGATTAGCTTAAATGCCTTGAATCCTGGAGCCCATTCAGCTCAGAAACAGCTCAAAGGTCCCCCAAACCCAATTCCTCCAGTGACCCCAAGAACTGTGCTTTGATTAAGCTGCATATATTACTATTACAGACCATTGATTCCATTTAAAGTCCCAGTGTGGTGCTCCTTCTTTTTTCTTTCCCTCTCCCTTCTCGCCTCCTGCTCACCAGAGCCAACAATGAGCACAACAGAAATGTAAGCGCTTGGGCTAGATTCTATAGGAAATTCTTTGCTGACTGTTTGGGAGTTTTATTTCCAGCCATAGAGGACCTGGGGAGCCAACGAGACCCAGAGTTTACACATCAGCACAGCACTGTCCTGATCTTTCTCATTCTTTCAGTCGTGTGTGTAGTGGGGAGAGGGGGAGATCTAACCACATGCTTCCTCTTCCAGCAGCCCCACCCCATTTCCAAATAAAGAAGTAGTAGATGGATCTGAAAGAAGCTGGGTTTCATTAGGGAGTGGGAGAGAGAGAGAGGGCGCACTAATGCATTTGCAGGAACAAATAAAGTTCTCATCAAACATCTTCTATAGATGTTTTTAGAGGCAGAGTAGGTTCCTTAAGTGGCGCAGCAGGGAAATGCTTGACTAACAAGCAGAAGGTTGCTGGTTTGAATCCCCACTGGTACTATATTGGGCAGCAGTGATATAAGAAGATGCTGAAAGGCATCATCTCATACTGCATGGGAGGAGACAATGGCAAACCCCTCCTTTATTCTACCAAAGAAAACCACAGGGCTCTGTGGGCACCAGAAGTCAAAATTGACTTGACAACACACTTTACCTTTAGGTGCCAGAAATGTTGAAGCACTGGGGATTTTGAGGAGGGGAGTTCCTGTAATGTGGCAAGGCAAGGACAGTACTTACCCTGTTACTGAGCCTGGTGATGGTGTGTTGCTTGTATCTGATCTCAGTGACCGATGGACAAAACTGTCGCCTGCATAGGCAAAGCTCTAGACCAGGCTTCCCCAACCTGCGGCCCTCCAGATGTTGCTGAACTACAATTCCCATCACCCCCAGCTACAATGTATTGTGGTTGGGATGATGGGAATTGTGGATGGGATGATGGGAACGAGAGCCAGCGTGGTGTAGTGGTTAGAGTGCTGGACTAGGACTGAGGAGACCCGAGTTCAAATCCCCATTCAGCCATGATACTAGCGGGGTGACTCTGGGCCAGTCACTTCTCTCTCAGCCTAACCTACTTCACAGCCTTGTTGTGAAAGAGAAACCTAAGTATGTAGTACACCGCTCTGGGCTCCTTGGAGGAAGAGCGGGATATAAATGTAAAATAATAATAATAATAAATAATCATCATCATTGTAGTTCAGCAACATCTGGAGGGCAGCAGGTTGGGGAAGCCTGCTCTAGACATCAGCACAGCTCCACAGGTCCCCATGCTGCAGCCCAGTTTAAGTGACACAGCAATAAGTGTCGGACCAAGACTGGGGAGTCCCAGGTTCAAATCCCTACTCGACTGCAAAGCTCACTCTGTGACCTTATGCCAAGCATTTTCAGCCTAACCCACCACCTCGCAGAGTTGTGGTAAGGATAAAATTGCAACCAGTGGGGGCATGTATGCTGCCAGAGTCATAGCTATAACTGAATGGGGAGGAGCAAAGGGAGGGGCCAACCAGTTGGGCGACAATTTGCCCTTTGTTCTCCCTCTCTGAAGAAGAAGATGGGGGGAGGGAACAGGGGCCCATTCCAAACTGGCTCTGTTCCTGTATGCTGCCTTAGCTTCTTGGAGGAGACAGAGGGGCTTCCTCCTAGACAATAAACAAATATGTATTTATATTAATTGTTAAATATTTACATCATGTACATATCATAATCCATATATGTAATAAATGTAACAAACATTTAATATGCAATAAACAAATGTATAATAAACAAACTAAATAAAAGTTCCACTTGGTATAGTCAGAACCAGGATCACTTCCTCCCTACCCAACTCTCCAGACAATCATCCATATTAGCATCCTCTAGGTACAAGAGACCATCTTCACTTTCCAGCACAAAGGTTATTGTATTGCTTTTCTGTATGTTCTTATGCTGGCTGGTCAGCCATATCAGGCACCTATTTCCCTGTGCATGCCCACTCACCACCTGTGCATGCCCACTCACCACCTGTGATCAGCACTGAGGATGAATAATTCATTTAAGTGAAAAGCAATATTCAATTCACCAAGGAGCTGCCTCTGGGTCAAATAGTCCTTGCACCTTCCCCATCAGCTGAGCTCACTGCAAGGGAGGGCTTCTTCTGTTGAATTTCTGCCTGTCCTGAGATAAATGCACAGGAACTCTGCACTACAAGTCTTCTCACAGGGACCAACACAAATCTGGAATTGGCCCTCACCACAGTTCTAGCTGGACGCCAATAAACTGAGGGGAAATGAGATTTTCTTTATTTCCTCACATAGAATCTAATCAGATAAATGAGTCTGCCGTGGTGATGAGTTCACATGCCTATTTCAAAGTGCTGTTTTGTTTTGTTTTGACCTTCAAAGCCATTAATGCTTTGGGCTTTTCAGGTAAAATGTTAGGTTAGGCGGGGCAGAACTGCCAGGTTCAGGAGCGATCCCAGCGCTCAGTGCGAGCGGCCTAAACAAGCTTTGGGTCCCGATTGCCTCATGGAATGCCTTCTTCTGTAAGACTCCAGCCCACTGCCCAATACTTAAAATCTTCGGATGAGGCTGTGTTCCAAATTCCATCCTATGAGGCTTCCTCTAAGAGCAGGGCCTTCCTCGTAGTGGCTCCACTGTTCCAGAACTCTGCTATGAGAGATCCATACAGCTCCCTCCCAGATTTCCTGTTTTCCTGAAAACAGGAAAAACTGTTTTTGTTTTGGTTGGCCTTTGAAAATTAACTCTTTTTGCTTTCTTTCCCTTAGTTGGATCATATTGCTGTGCTATATTTTCTTCCAAATACACTGTTGGCCGGTGTATTTAGATTGCATTTACATTATGGGTGTTCACTGTTTTGTTTTGTCTCTTAGGTTGTGTCGTTGCGCTGTGGAAGATATTGGCGTGGAGGCCGAATGGTGTGATCCATTTTACGCTCTGCACATGTCAACTTCTATACACTGCTTATATCCATGTATTTAAAAGATTCATTCTAAGCCTCTCTAGCTTTAACCTTTAATGCCCTATACTCCTGTTTTATATTGAAAAATGTGTAACCATTTTCCTGTATCCATATTTTGAATTTTTATGACTGTGCCAATTAGTGTAGCAAGGCATAGATAAGGTTTATGTAAAACCTACATGTTAATTATCCACCTGGAGCAGAGAGCTTGGGAAGATACACTGCCTGAGCATGGACTATACTTGGCCACTGGCCAGGTGCCTTGGTCTCACATAGGCTAGCTGATAGTGGGGGTGGGGGCAATGGCCCCTTTCTTGATGCTGCTCGTGAGAGATGTAACAAGTATAAGAAAGACACAAAAACACCTTAGCAATTTGGAGTTCAGCGTAGACCTAGATCTGGGAAGGTGCTGCGCAACCGCTGGTGTTACAGGGGCCATGTCTTTTTCATCGCCAAGAGGGCTCTCGGATGAAAGAGATCGCAGCGGATCAGGGACGTATGCTTTATCTTTTGTTCTGTAATCCTCTTTGAAACATTATTCAGCCTTCTCTAATAAAACCTGTTTGGCATTTTGCTCTGGTTTGAGCTCATTGTCTTCGAATCCAAAAGAAACCTGTTGGACACAAGGCTGGCCACCAGTGCCAATACAGGTTGTGAACTGCGTTTGAAATGAATACGAAAAAGCGACACATGAGTGAGGTTTTTCAATAAACAAACTCCACATGTGGCAGGACAGCAGGATTGTGCTCACTGATCTGCTCTCATCTTGTTTGTATACTCAACACTCAGGCTTGTCTTGTCTCCTTGCACTGGCTGTAACATGGGGCTTCTATACAGACACCATCCAATACTCATAGGCCAGTATCAGAGGATCCTTCCCCCATTTATCTGTTGTATTGTTTTTATGCCAGTATTTTATAGTTTTTAAATTTGGTCTGTTTACATATATATTTTTAGCTCAATATTTTTATTGTCTTTTATTGTATTTTTAACTTTTGTAAACCGCCTTGGGGTTGTCTTTTAACGAAAGGCGGTATATAAATGCAACAATAAATAAATAAATCCCCCATTACATCTAATGTGCAAGCTGAGCCAGGAAGCAGAGTGGATAGAGAGGAACTGGGTTGGGAAGTCAGGCGGCTCTTTGTGATCCATTACTCCACCACACATAGAAGCCCTATTCACACGCTGGCCGCATTCACACGTAACACAAAACCGAAGGTCGCTGGACTCACAGTTAATTGTTGCAACTGTGAATCACATAGCAGACATTCGTCCAACCATGGTCTCCCTGTTCTCCCTGCAGAACAGGGGAGCCCCTCCCTCTTCCTGGTCTGCCGAGGCCACATCCCAGCAAGCTCTGAAATGCTCGCATTGCCAGACTGTGGGCAAGGCATCAGCGCATCACTAGAGCAGCTGCCATTGGCCATAACTTTAAAGGGGCTGTGCTGAGCACGATCATGCAAATCCCTTTAAATGTCATGCCATGCCAGCACTTCCTCTGACAGCAATTGCACTGCCACCCTCCTAAAAGCCTTGAAACAAAACTGAATCGCATAAGCAGAATTTCTGGTGGGGTGTGTCCTGGGAGGCACTGTTTTCCTGTTACTCAGGAAAGGGAAGGGAACATGATGACTTCCTAAGATGGGATATGTATATGAGGGAGGGCAAAGGATACTGGGATCTGGCCTCTTGTGACCAAGGATGCTCTTGCGAGGGCTCACCCCAGCAAAGCACTCCATGCAGACCAAACCACACTCCTGCCCCCATAGCATCTTGCTACCAGCAGACTAGCACTCTCATGAGAGGGCCTGTCTACATGCACCCAAAGAAGAGTTTGATGCTCCATATGTGTGGACTGGGGAAACACCAGTTTCCCAGGTTCTTTACTCTCATGCAAAATTCCCAGGTTTGGACCAGCATTGTGCCATATGCAGATCTGCCACAGTGGGGAATCATGGAAGAGGGAAGCCCCAATTTCCAGAGACCACAGGAGAGTGGGATTACTGTTCTGGGCAAAAACAAAAGTGGACATATTCAAAGGCATGGACGGGCTGACCAAGGGCATGCTTTGACAACTTCTTGGCAGCAGTCGCCAGGACAGAGTGAGTTGTTTATGGGGTAGCCATCCCCACAGCTTTCTTATATAGAATAACTTGGATGGGACACATCTGCTGTGCTGTCTGGGCCGCATTGTCTGACACAGTGTTTCTCAACCACCGGTCCCTGGACCGCTGCCGGTCCCCGAAGGGTTGAGTGCCGGTCCCTGACTGGGAGTCAACCCCCCCCCAACTGAAATCAAGGCACTCACTTCCTCAGTTTTGCACATGGCACGGAAGAGGAAGAGTATCACGGAGGCATGGGACCCTTCTTGTGCCTTGCCTCCACGTGCTGCTGAGATCTTCCTACAGCTATCTTATTCCCTATCTTTACAGCTTCAAACTGTATGCGGTGCGGGGGCATGGAGGAAAAAGTATGGCAGTGGGCGCCACTTGAAGGGCTGCTGGTTCTTGCATGCTCATTGTTTGCAGCCAAAGGTTGGTTGATTGAAGCTGCCTGTTGTGGTCGAGGCGCCTTGAGAGGGAACGCTGTTTCCCTCTTGCATCAGTGGGGCTTGCTTGTATGTTGTTTTCATTGGCCCCATGTAGCTTTTGAATTTTTCTAATGGCCCAACATCCCCTCTCCATTGAGTAATCACAAGCACCTCCACTCCAGACATACTGGAGACAAATTTGTTCACCCAGGCTTTTAGATTCAGGGGTTCTCAACCTTGGGTACCCAGACGTTGGTGGACTTCTACTCCCATAATCCCCAGCCATAATGGCCAAATGCATTGTTGTTGGGGGTTATGGGAGTTTAACTGAGGGACCCAAGGTTAAGAACCCCTAATATTCCATGTTTGCAAAAGATTCCAAATTTAATTATTTTAATGCTTATATTATTTTCATTCTAAACTGCCCAGAGATGCAAGTTTTGGGCAGTACAGAAGTCTGATAGATAGATAGATAGATAGATAGATAGATAGATAGATAGATAGATAGATAGATAGACTTGAAACCCCTTTACTAACTGCTGGTCCGGGAAACTGCGCATGAAGAATGTAGCGGTCCTTGAAACTCTGCACGAAGAATTTAGCGGTCCTTGACTCCAAAAAGTTTGAGAAACACTGGTCTGACACATTCGTGAGAGAGCAGTCCATGGGAGAAGGGGGATTGTTGTCACATATTATTAGTGATTCTGCCAGACACTTCTATTCTCACAGATAGTTCTTCTCATGAATTGTGAAGCGGTATCCCCATGGCCTTACACTCTCATGAGTGAGCATCTGCTCAGGAACAGCATCCATCCATCACATATGAGGAATCGCTCCTTTCACTGGATAAATGTTGATTCTGCTGCCCGGCCCTTTTCATGAATAAGGGGACCATACAGGTACCCCTAAGGGGAAGGGGCTGGTCCCCGCTTCCCCAACATCACTGAACAAAAAATAGACTTGGCCATTCAAGAATCCATGGTTGGGGCTGGCTTTAAAAACCAACCCTGGGTATCCCAGTCTGCCATATGTTTCTGTCCCAGCACTCTAATGGGGTTGCCCTGCCTGTGTTGCCATCTCAAAGGGGCATGCTTATGAACAAACATCACTGTTGTTTCATTTTCCGGGAGCAAATCACTTAGAGCCCATCTTGCTATCCTGCCCCTTTTCTCTCCTGATTGACAGTCTTTGCATCTTGAGATGGGACATGGCAGCTGGACAACTGCTTTGTTGGATCGGAGACATGGGGGCGGAGCAAGCGAGAAGCACTGCAGGCATGGAGTGGGCGTAATCCCGGGTGGGTCTATACTGCCGTCACAATGATTGCGGCTCTAGAAAGTGAACAAAACCATGGTTCCTATATCATTCACCCCTGCTAACTTGGCAAAGAGGCACCTTGTAACATGGCAATTCTCTTTATTTAGCAAAGGGAGAGTAGCTGGCCCTATCCACCCCCAGCACAGTACCTCCAGTGACTGTTGCTGGTGTCTATCTTATGTTTGTTTTTAGATTGTGAGCCCTTTGAGGACAGGGATCCATCTTATTTATTTATTATTTCTCTGTGTAAACCTCCCTGAGCCATTTTTGGACGGGCGGTATAGAAATCAAATAAATAATAAAATAATAATAATAATGGTTATGGCGCCGTCCATGTTTGGATGTAATGCTGCCACTGCCAAATCTCAGGTTGGGGCAGCGAAACATACTACAAACTGAAGGGTCAAAATGGAGTTTGGTGACACAGACCTCCGCAAGTGAAACTGCAGTTGCATATATTCAGACGTGACAGAGTTCCAACCTCTGCCCCATTTAACTGCCATTTCGAATTATGTGCAGATATGGCTATTATGTTACATGCATGTACAATCTGTGTACAACATATGCACATACAGCTCTGCACATAGTTATTCCTGTATCATGTTCCATGTATGTACAATACTACACTATCTATCTGTTCCCTGCTTTTGAGGGGGCTTGTACCCAGGCACTTTTAAAATAAACACATGTACAATCATTCATACAAATATATGAATGTGCAGGTGCCTGTCTGCAACATAGTGAGGCTATTCTCCCTCAGGTGGGGCAGCCCAGCCTGGGTTAGGTACCCCAGTGACAGGGTTGTGTGTGTGCTCGGGCTGCAGGCAGCCTGTACACACACAGAGCTGGGTGGCAAGAGCTCCTGGCACAATGTATTGAAGGATGCTCCCTGCTCTGCTGCTCAGAGCAGTGCCGCTCGTGCCGCAGTGAGTAGCAAAGAGAACTGGGGATGGTAATCATGTGTGGCAAGCTGGGTGGCAAGAGCTCCTGGCACAATGTATTGAAGGATGCTCCCTGCTCTGCTGCTCAGAGCAGTGCCGCTCATGTGCCGCAGTGAGTAGCAAAGAGAACTGGGGAGGGTAATCATGTGTGGGGAGGCAGGCAGGTGCCTGCCTCCCTGCCCTCCTTCCTCAGAAAGGTCATGTGCATGACCTCAGCGTTTGAATAAGGATACATAATAATAATAATAATAATAATAATAATAATAATAATAAATAACTTTATTTGTAGGCCACCCCATAACAAATTGTTCTCTGGGCAACTCACAATAAAACTATAGAGTACAATGAACAATTAAAATACAAAACAAAAATTACAATAAAATATAAACACAATACACAAACATTTTAAAAACTTTAAAAACCCTATTTTAAAAAGGCCTGAGTGAACAGAAAGGCCTTCACCTGGCATCTAAAAGAACAAAGTGACAATGCCAGGCAAGCCTCACTGGGGAGGCTATTCCATAAAACAGGTGCCACCACTGAGAAGGCCCTCTCCTTAGTAGCCACCCTCCTCACCTCATTTAGCAGGGGCACTAAGAGCAGGGCGTCTGAAGATGATCTCAAGGTCTAGGTTGAGACATATGGGACAAGGTGCTTTCTCAGGTAATGTGGTCCCAAGCTGTTTAGGGTTTTAAAGGATAAACCAGCACTTTGAATTGGTTCCAGAAATGGGCTGGAAGCCAGTGCAGCATATGCATCGAAAGTACATGAGAATAAGGCTTCTGTTCTCTTTTATTTTAAGTTTCTGAATGCAGAGAGCTTTGCAAATTACTGTGATCTGTATTTCTCAGGGCTTTGAATCTCATCAACAGCTGATGCAGGTTTTCACTCTTTGGGGCTGTGTTAGGGTTTCTGCTGATTTTCTTAAGTCAAAGAAATGAATCACCCTGACAGCTTGTTGAGAACTCCCAGGAGTGTCAAACATATTTCAGGTCTAATTGAACAAGAAAGAAGGAAAAAGCAGAGGCTACATTTTCCCTGTGTGCTTCAGCCAGTAGAAGAAAATTGGGCCTGGATTGGAGTGAATCAGATATGTGATGTTTGCAATGACCTGTGCTAGATTTTGAAAGGGGCTGATAATTCTTTCTCAGATCAGACAAGCTGCTGCCAACCTGAAGCAAATGTGGTGAAGCTTGCTGCAAATGCAGCTTAAGACACTTCTTAAACTATCATCCTGATCAGGGTTGCCACCTTTTCACAGATGGAAGCTCAATGCTTTGGATAGCTGCACAACAGGCAGGAATCAGCCAGTGAAGCTTTCTCTGCATAAAAATGCAGAGCTAGGGAAAGCTGGAAGTGCCAAACATTGGCCCGTCACATCAGACAGTGAGGCGGGTCTCACAATCAGTGAGACCTGCTTTTGATGATACTGTGAGGAGAGTGGGCTAAGCCCGCTTTAGCCCACTCTCCCAGCAGACGATCGGGGCAGTAGCCCTGGGTGGCCAGATCGGCTGCCCACACGATTGCTGGTTCCGTGATGGAGCCGGCGGGGGCTGGGGGGAGTGGGGGCCAATTGGGCCCTGCAAGCTCCAGCATGCCCTGCGCGAGCACGCAGGGCATGCCGGCGAGACCAGGGTAAGGCATGCTGGTGAGCGTGCAGGGCATGCTGGCGAGACCTCCCTTCTGGGGGTCTCCTCATGAGTAGCCACAGCGCAGCTACTCACGACCAGATAGCCCAGGTTTGTGGAGTGCTCGGTCTGCAAACCTGGGCTAAGAGGAGGGCTACCAAAATGGATTACCCGCTTGAGAACCACTGGGCTCGCAGCCGAGCCCGGTGGTTCTTACAATCGGGAAAAATCGGGCTAGGATTTGCTAGCCCAATTTTTCCCGATCATGAGAATAGCCCCAGTGGCTACAGCGATAGAACCTCTGACAGGAAAAAGGTAGCAACTGTAATGGTGCACTGTTTTCTTGTGTCTATCAATATGGAAGTCATGGCTTGCTTTTTGTTTGCATGAAGGAAGAGGAAAACTATTCATTGTGTTGAAGAAGCAGGGGTACAGATACCCACCTAAGTATTAGAGGAGTTTCCCCCTCATTTTCCTGAATGTCCCTCTTCCCCACCAAATCTAACCACCCATATCTTCAATTTCAAAACATATTTTCCCCATAAAAGTGCCTTTCCTTCCTCCCTCCCCACCCAAAATGTGAGGATTTGCACCTCAAACCTTCCCTCCTGCACTCCTGAAAGGAAGCAAGCAGTATAAATAAGCCATATGAATCCTTTCTGTAAGGTAAGAAGGCTGAGCAACATTAAGAGTGGGAGACAAACAGATCTGACCCAATGGGATATTTCACTTTGCTCTTGGACAGGTCAAGTCCATGAAACTTGCACAGGAGAACCCATGGATTGGATCCCATGTGCTGGATGCTTCAATTCATCTAGAATGTGGCTGCCAGGATTTTGACCAGCAGATCAAAATGGACTACGATGATTCTTTACCAACTGCACTGCTTAGCATTTGCTTGCAGGCGCAATTAAAGGTGCTGGCATTGATCTTTAAAGCTCTGTACAGTCTGGGACAAGAATTGCCTCTTTTTGTGTGAACTTGCCAAGGAACTCCATTCCACTGTGGAGGCCTCTTCTGTGTTTATTGACAGAAGGCTTTTGCAGCAAATAGCTGCTTGGGGCTTTCAATTTTCAGGGCAGGGAGAAAGGGTTAGACCTCACTCCCCACACATTGGCCATATGAACATGTAACATGGAACTGTGGGTCCAATGGACCCGTGGTTCTGCTTCCCACCATACCCCCATGCTCCTGTCCAAATCTGAATGTAATCGAGAGCACTCTCTCTGCAATCAGCAAGAGGAAGGGAAGCTGGTTGTGCAGGCTTCCTTCGTGGAAGGACAGCCTACACAGTCAATCACAGCAGGAAGAGGGAGGAGCTTCCTCCCTCAGCTCTGGTTGAAGGGAACACAGCTCTGCAGTTCTGAATTTGGATGCAACACAGGCTGTGTTGAACCTCAGATTGGGGCAGCGAAACTCACTACAACCCAAGGGCTCAAATTGGAGTTCCAGAGAGGAAACCTTGGGTCGCTCACATAATGGATCCGGAGTTCCACGCATTCAGATGTAACAGTAGGACAACCTCTGGCCCCGCATTATGTGTGGATGCAGCCATTGTTATCTCAACCCAGATCACTCCCCCGCCCCACCTGCTTTTTCACAAGAGATATTTCTTGTTTACTTCCTGTTCTAAGCCCATCTCTCAATGTCATACTCAACATAACATGTAATTTAGCCCTGATTCACCTGGTGATGGCGTAGTGACTGTAACTGTCTTTTTATCTGATGTATATTTTTCAGAGCACATACACTCTGTTTCCAAGAGCAGATGTGGAACATCTGCTAACAAAACCAAAATGTCAATGACTGGTTTGTTTTATCCAGACATCGAATCCTTCCCAAGCACCTTGGATGGCTGAATTCTATCATCAATACTGTTGGTTATTATAGATATCATCACAAAATATAGGCTGTTCCCAGCAAAGTTGCTTTTTGTAATTGGCTGATGGTGATTTCTGCGACCCCTATGGTATTGAGGTGGTCTTCAAGTTGTTTTGGAATTGCACCTAGGGCGCCAATTACCACTTGGATTATTACTGCCACAGCCTTTCAATTTCAATTTGTAGATCTTTGTATTTTGTGATTTTTTCTATTTCTTTTTCTTCTATTCTGCTATCCCCTGGTATTGCTATGTCGATTATTTTCACTTGTTTTTCTTTCTTCTCGACTACAGTTATATCTGGTGTATTGTGTGGCAGATGTTTGTCTGTTTGTAGCAATAGCAATAGCAATAGCAATAGCAATAGCACTTACATTTATATACCGCTCTATAGCCGGAGCTCTCTAAGCGGTTTACAATGATTTAGCATATTGCCCCCAACATTCTGGGTACTCATTTTACCGACCTCGGAAGGATGGAAGGCTGAGTCAACCTTGAGCCCCTGGTCAGGATCGAACTTGTAACCTTCTGGTTACAGGGCGGCAGTTTTTTACCACTGCGCCACCAGGAGCTCTGGTGGGAAGTTCCATAATAATTGTAGTGGGAAGTTCCATAATATTTTTGCATCTTCATTTTCTACAACTTTTTCAATTTTATGGTCCCACCAATTTTTGGCTACAGGTAGCTTGTATTTTTTGCAGATGTTCCAGTGTATCATCCCTGCTACCTTGTAATGCCTTTGTTTGTAGTCAGTCTGTACGATCTTTTTACAACAGCTGATTAGGTGGTCCACAGTTTCATCTGCTTCTTTACAAAGGCGGCACTTGCTGTTTGTTGTTGATTTCTCAACTTTTGCTCTTATTGCATTTGTTCTTAGTGCCTGTTCTTGTGCAGCCAGTATTCAACCCTCTGTTTCTTTCTTCAAGTTGCCATTCTTAAGCCATTGCCAGGTCTTGGTGATGTCTGATTTTCCACTTGTATTGTGCAAATATTGACCATGCAGGGGCTTATTTCTCCATTTTTCTGCTCGGTTCTTGACTTATTCTTTCTTGTAGGCCTGCTTTGTTTTATTGGTGTTGAATAGTTTCTCATTATTGACCATTTGAAGTGCATCTTCTGCACTGTCCTTGATATATTCTTCAAGGCCTCTTTTCTCCTCCTCTACTGTTTGATGGACTTGCAGCATTCCTCTTCCACCTGAGCTGCGAGGGAGGTATAGCCTATCTATATCACTGCAGAGGTGCAGAGCATGATTGATGGTCATGATTTTCCTGGTCTTACGATCTAGCCTCTCTAGCTCTGCCTGGGTCCAGTCTATTATTCCTGCAGTGTATCTGATAACAGGTATAGCCCAGGTGTTTATGGCGTGTATGGTGTTCCCATCATTGAGTTTGGACCTTAGGATTTTTCTAGCTCTCCTGATGTATTCATTCCAATTTTTCTTTTAACTTCAGTGTGTGCAATGTTATCAGCCTGGAGAATGCCCAAGTATTTGTAATGTTCTTTCTCTTCCAGGTTCTTGATCTTGCTTCCATTGGGCAGTTCTATTCCTTCTGTTTTTGTTATTTTTCCTCTGTTCATTATTAATGCAGCACACTTGTCTAGTCCAAACTCCATTGCTATATCGCTACTGAATATACGGACAGTGTTTAGCAGTGATTCGATTTCTGACTGGGACTTTCCATACAACTTCAGATCGTCCATGTACAGCAGATGGTTGATTTGACTTGATGTTTTAGATGTTTGGTATCCGAGGCCTGTTTTGTTTAGTATTTGTGAAAGTGGGGTCATAGCGATTACAAACAACAGAGGGGATAGTGAGTCCCCTTGGAAAATACCTCTTCTAATGCTAACCTGTCCAAATGTCTCACCATTGATTGTTAACTGTGTACTCCACATGCTCATTGCTTTTTTAATAAATATCTGAATGTTTTTGCTGACACCAGTTGTTTCTAAACATTTTAGTATCCATGTGTGAGGCAATGAATCGAAGGCTTTCTTGTAGTCAATCCATGCAACACTTAGATTGGTTTTTCTTCTCTTGCAATTTTCTAAAATCATTTTGTCAATCAGCAGCTGGTCTTTTGTGCCTCTGGTGTTCGCACAATTTCCTTTCTGTTCAACTGGAAGCTGTTTGTTAGTTAATAAGTATTGCATTACTTCATCTGCTATTATTCCAGTTAATAATTTGAACATGGTTGGCAGGCAGGTTATCGGTCTATAATGACTTGGAACTGTACCTTTTGCTGGGTCTTTCATGATGAGATGAGTTTTCACAGTTGTTAGCCATTGTTCAATATCACCTCCTTGCAAAATGTGATTGAACTGTGTCAACTGTGTTGAACAGTTGAATTTGTATCATGTGAACAGTTGTTTACCTTGTATTCTGATGTTTTTGAAGGTCTTGGTGAATTTGAAGGTCCTTATCATATACATGTGTCCTAAGTTGTAGCAGAGAGTCCAACACACAAGAATCCGTATTTATGGAAGACAGTTTTATTACTACGAAGGAGAGGTGAGGAAGACAACGCAGGCCAGCTACATAAGGCCTCCAGAGATGCTAAAGCCTGCCTCTCCCCAAAGGCAAGCTCCTTAAGTATCTTTCATAATCTACAGGTGTGCTAGAAGAGCACACCTCTCAACAATTCCATTTAAAGTAAAACATACATCACACCACCCCGCTCTCCAGATGTAATGTAGAGCAGTCTCTCTGTGGTCCGGGAGACTGCAGAGTGGGGGGAACTGGTTGTGTGGGTTTCCTTCTTGATTGAAGGACAGCCTGCACAGCCAATCACACCTGGAGAGTGTGAGATGGAGTGTGAGATGGAGGAGCTTTCTCCCTCAACTCTGGTTTCAGAGAATGCAGCCTTCAGTTCAGCATTTGCACATAATGAAGGCTGTGTTCAACCTCGGGTTGAAGTGGTGAAACTCACTATAACCCAAGGGTTCAAACTGGAGTTTGCAGAGTGTAACCTCAGGTCTCTCTCCACATGAAAATGGAGATTGGACAGGGTGTTCTGCATTCGGACATACAATCTGAATTCAGCCTCTGGCCCCTTCAATTCTGTTTCACCTTACTTTTAAATGAAGCAAGGGTCTGAATAGTGCTCT
The DNA here is from genome assembly GCF_027244095.1 of Hemicordylus capensis. Classification (NCBI taxonomy): domain Eukaryota; kingdom Metazoa; phylum Chordata; class Lepidosauria; order Squamata; family Cordylidae; genus Hemicordylus; species Hemicordylus capensis. Next base: position 70,780,441 of record NC_069660.1, read on the forward strand.
GGTCCCAAGGAAATGCTGTATTCTTTAAGCAAATCAAACTTCATTTGAATTCTGCCTCACATCCTCTCCAGATCATTGACACTTGTCTTTGTTGTATCCATGCTTTATCCTTCTTCTCCAACCCACCACAGGCTTCCTGTAAGGAATTATCTTATTTAAAGCTTCTTGAGTTCTGTTGCTGCTGCTTCCCTCAGCCTGGTTTCCCTCCATTGGGCCCTCTCTGGAGTGATTCCCTGACTTGATCTGCAATCCAGACACTGTGTACAGGTCCTATTTTTTTTTTTTTTGTACAAACCCTGATTCTGCACTGTGGTTTCAAGCTCAGAGGCCTGTGAAGGCTACTCATATTTTGGTTCCTTACTGGGTGTTGCTTAAGTTATCCACTTTGATCTTTCTCCACAAGGCTTGTTCATTGCAAATGAAGGTATCGGTGGACAACAAGCTGAAGTTGCTTTTGCAATGTGAGATGTGAGCAGAATCTTATGCCATATAGCTGGCATTTGAAAATGAACTTATTATTCAGCCAGACTTTTCCTATATAAATTGTCATGACTATTGCTCACAAGTGGCTTTGATCATCAGGATTAGTCGCTGTGGATATTTTGGCAGCACCTGTAATGCTGTCAACACACACAGGGAGACAATCTGTGCTTTTGTGCCTATGTACAATAAGAATTTCAAAAATTGCAGGCTGTATGGTGGATGTCAAAACAGGAAGATGTGTTGGTGTCTGTAATAATAGAAGCAAGGATCATCCACTCACTGTAAACCATGTAATTCTGTGACTATGTTGGGGACACATACTCTTCAGACTGTTGGTAGCCCTGTGATTATATTGTTATGCCCTGCCTTTTGTCAGGCAGATTATTGGTTAATGGCACAGAATGGTTAGTTAATGTTTCCTTAATGGGAGCTAATGGTTGGGGGATATTTGGAGAACTCTTCTGAGTGCTTGGAATGGGAGAGCCACCAGATTTTGGGGAAGCAGACCCCACCCTCAGCTAAGAGGATGGGTGTGTATATGTACATGTGTGTGTGTGTGTGTAAAGCTGCAGTCTTGGGTAACACAAGGACAGAGGCAGAAGCATAGAGAGACCAAAAGGTACCTTGGATTATATGAACACAAAGATATTTATTTATTTATTTATTCATTCATTCATTTATTTTCCGCTATTCCTCCAAGGAGCCCAGAGCGGGATACATAGTTATGTTTCTCCTCACAACAACCCTGTGAGGTAGGTTATTTATATACCACTTTTAAACAAAAAGTTCCAAAAGTGGTTTACATAGATATAAACAAACAAATAAAATGGTGTATCTCTCTCTGGAGATCTGATGTAAGGTAGTGGGTCTTCTGCCTGATGCAAATTTCCATGGCACTTATTTCCACTATGCTCCACCTATGTATTTGTAAATAAAATAACTATTGCTAAAATGCCATTAGTGTGTTTTCTCTCTCTCTCTTTCTCTAAACCTCCCCCCCCCCGCCCAAAACCCAGGTTGCACTACCTCCTCTGCAACGTCTCACCAATCAGGGATATGAACAACAGTATGTTTGGCTTGAGGACCAGGGCATGATCTGATGGCAGATATACAGCCACTTTGCTGAAGCTGAGAAGGTCTGGGTGAGCCTATGCCTGGATGGAAGACCACCAAAACAACTACTTCATCTTGAGTTCATTGATGGAAGAAAAGTGGGATACAAATATAAACAACTGCAACCTTTTTGATTGTAAGAGTTCTCAACCAGAGCTGGGGTTTTTTCATGCCACCACAGATGTAAGTGACCTTGCTTGGGTGCACAAACAGTCCAATCAAGGGTAGCCCACAGTTTCACACAATCAGCCATCAGCAACCAGGAACTGCCCATGCTCTTAAGCTGAAAGAAGTCACACTGTGTCCAAGAGCCACGTGGATCCCCAAACAGCAGAGATACTAGGGAAGCAATTTGTCAAATGTACTTAGGGTTACTGCTTAGATATATCCCTTAGATTTTTCTGAACTTTGTGCTGGATCTCACTGCGTTTCACCCCTGTGGAGAAGAGAGAGGGAACAGTGACCAGGGAATTGACTTCAGCTCTGCTATTTAACCTATTCATTCATTCATACATACATACATACATTTTCCAACTTTTGCCAATAGCCCCTAGGTGGCTAGCAAAATAAGTTTTAAAAATATTAAACACATATTAAAATATAGCAGCCCACATGTTCTGCAGTGTTAGAGGGCAGAATAAGGGCAGAGTGCTTGCAGAGTTGCTGGAGAATAGCTGTGTTGACACATTGGCCTGGGGGCCACCCTGGAGAAGGCCCTGTTTCATATGCATGATAACTGGGCTTCAGCCAGAGAGAACATATGCCACAGCCATCCACCCAAAGTTCTCAATAGGTAGACAGAATCATGTGGCTGTAGGCAGTCCTGAAGGTTGCCCTTAAGGTATCCAGGGCTCCAACGATATGTGCTATGTGGTGAGCAATAAACCTCTAAGCCATAGAAGATACTTTCCCCTATCCAGATGCTTTTTAGGATACCACACCCCTGTTTGAGAAAAATCTGTTACGTCTAATATGCCTGAGAGCTAACTTTACTTAAGTCATTTAATTTTTTTGCAGTGAATTAGTAGAATCTCTGAGGCATAACACTGGCTGAAATCTCTGAGGCACAACATAGGCGAAACATAGTCTGTCAGCTGTCAACAAATCATAGGTTACATAAATATAGCTCTAACAAATCATGAATTCATATATTGCAAATGCACATATTCAGCAAGGAAAGGCTTGGCAACAACTTTGCAAATCCCTAGCACTGACACGCACTTTGAAAACTATAACATGTTTGCATTCATCCCCAGGCAGGAATGGAGAAGACTTAGATTGGAAACCCTGGAGCACTGCTCCCAGTCAGGGTAAACAGTCCTGAGCAAAATGCATCAATGGCAGCTTCCCATGCCCAATACACAGTGAGCATGATCAAGTCAAAGTTAAGCTCTGTTCAGACTCATCAACTTAGACATGTGCTTAATTCTCCCATTGAAATCAATGGGACTGCAATGCGCTTAATTTTATCTGGGTAACCTGGAATGTGTGTCTTGTGAATTTCTGAAAGACTTTAGTCCTCTGTGGAAGACCAAAGCATGATGGGGGTTACAAATGAGAGTGTGCTGGTTAGCTACACCTTTCACACCCACACATGCTCTGGCCATGCCCTGGGTCATCCCCACATTTAGAATTTGCAGTGGGCAGTCATTGAATGCAAGGAGAGTTCTCCTTGTGATTTAGAACCCTCGTTGAGATATCACAATCGGGCACAGGGAAGCTAGTTTTTGTAATTTAGTTATTGATTTAAAAAATCAGTTAGACAGTCCTCAGATTAGTGCAGTTGTGCCTCAAAAGTTTATGCAACCACCATCTTGGATTGGGGTGAGTGACATCATAACAAACTACAACATTGGGGCATCCCTATCTGTCCTTTCAGCTGTTTCAAATTTGGTTCAAATCGGTTAGACTGTCCACAAGTTAGTGCACTTGTACTTCAAAAGTTTACATGTCCACCATCTTGAACTGGGGTGGATGACATTGTCACAATCTTTGCCATTGAGCTGTCCCTAGAGCTGTAGCAAATTTGGTTCAAATTGGTTAAGCGGTTCACAAGTTAGCTCACCTGTGCCTCAAAGGTTTATGCTTCCACCATCTTGAATCAGGGTGGATGACATCATCACAAACTACACCACTGAGGTGCCCCTGTGTGTCACTCACTACAACTGTATCTAATTGTTTCAAATCAGTTAGTCCACAAGTTAGCCCACTTTCACCTCAAATGTTCACACATCCACCATCTTGGATAGGGTAGATGACATCATCACAAACTACACCATTGAGGTGTCCCTATGTGTCCCTACAGCTGCAGCAAATTTGGTTCAAATCAGTTAAGCGGTTCATGAGCTAGCCCACTTGCAACTCAAAGATTTATGCATCTGCCATTTTGGATTGGATTGAATGATATGATCACAAACTATGCCATTGAGGTATCCCTATGTGTCACTCACTGCAGCTGTACCTAATTTGGTTTAAATTGGTTAGAGAGTCCACAACTTAGCCCACTTGTGCCTCAGATGTTCATGCAGCCACCATCTTGAATTAGAGTGGATGATATCATCACACAGCATGCCATTTGGGCATCCCTATGTGTCTCTACAGCTGCAGCAAATTTGGTTCAAATCAGTTAGGTGGTTCACAAGTTAGCCCACTTGTGCCTCAAAAGTTTATGTGTCCGCCATCTTGGATTAGGGTGGATGACATCATCACAAACTATGCTGTTGAATTGTCCCTATGTGTTCCTACAACTGTACGCAGTATGGTTCATATTGGTCCAGGTGTTGCGAAGTTGATAGCAGGGAGGAGACCATACGGATGGACACACACATAGGCACACGGACACACACACACACACACACACACACACAGAATGCTGGGTGATCTCATAAGCCTACTGGAAGGTAGGCTAAAAAATGGTAAGGTGCATGTTATCACTTTTATTAAAGTTCTAATCTAAACTATTTTCAAATTACTTTTCTTAAATCTGTAGCCTGCTTCCCACTTCCCCAAGCCATGAGAAGTTCCAGGGGCAGCACTATTGGAATTAATTTCCTTTGGATGGGAGAGCACTAAGGAGTGTGGGTGTTTTTATAATATTTGTTTTTTTTTATTTACAAATATTCAAGCAAAGTATATTGGAAGCAAACAGATACACTCCTACCATGCATCTGATTCCCAGAGAGTGTCCTTGGATCTCCAGGTGCTTAACCTTCAGCCAGCTCACAGCTCTTTTTCCTTGGGTATTTCCAGATGGCAATAAATGACAGAATGTTCAAAGCTTCTTTGCAAGTTTCAAGTGTGGATCTTACTCCTCAAACACATGCTACTGCAATCTTCTGAATGAATTTCTAGCATGATCTTTTCCTCTGTACATATGCCAAGAAGAAACGTCATGCAATTTTTGCAGCTCCACCTGCTGGCCAGCTCTTGCATTCCAAGAAGAATCCACCATCTTCTCCAATTCATGAAAAAGGATGGATTCTTCTCAGAATGCAAGAGCTGGCCAGCAGGTGGTGCTGTGAAAATAGCACAGAGTCCCTGATCAGCAAGTGTACAGAGGATAACATCACACTAGGAAGTGGGACAGAAGTGTGCAGCAGCATGTATACACAGAAGCTCTTCTCACAATCAGTGAGAAGAGCTTCTGGCAGGTCTGTGGGGAGAGTGGGCTTAGCCTGCTCTCCACGCAGATGAGCAGCCTCCAAGACCTAGGCAGCCGGATTGGCTGCCTACATGACTACCGGCTCCATCATGGAGCCGGTGAAGGCTGCGGGTATCAGGGGCCACTTGGTCCCCGGAAGTTACAGTATAGGATGCACCGTGTGAGTGCGCGGGGCATTATGAAGAAACCCCTAAGGCCGGGAGGCTGGTTGCAGCCTCCTGGTTGGGGGTCTACTTGTGTGTTACCGTGCACCGCAGCGGCACACGAGCAAACAAATGAGGTTAATGGTGCGTTCTCTCCATTAATGTCATTTAAGGCGAGGGGGAATTAGACAGGTTAGCCACCTTGGAACCACGATCCGACCATCAGTAGGAATCAGTGGTTCCAATGATCAGTAGAAAGCCGGCTAGGTTCCCTTAGCCCACTTTCTACTGATCGTGGGAATAGCTTCACAGAGTAAGATTCAGGATTTTGCCTGAAAGCTTTGAAACATCCCACAATTTCTTGCTGCCTGGCAATGTTCCTTACACAGGCAGAAAAATTGGCTTCAAACTGTTTTCTTTGCCCCTTCATCTAGTTCTTTAGGCCAAACCACAGTGACAGACCAATTTATAGTAATCAAGACTATTTAAATTCATTTTTAAAAGTAAGAAAAAATGTGAGGATGCCCTTAAAATAAGTTTAGTTACTGAAGAACAGATTACAAGGTTTTAAAACCACATTTTCTTTAGTCTGTGTATCTCCACCGTTTTTGTGAACTAACCAGTTCCCTCTTTAGTCAAAATGGTGTGGTGTCCATGTGTGGAGAGTGTATAAACAGCAGAGCTGGAATTTGAAAAAGGAGAGTGAATTGGCCTTACAGATTGGTTCAGGGAGTACTCTGGCTGTGGACTGAGAGAAAGTGAAGCAAGATGAGAAATTAGGTGCTGGACGCCAGGACAGGAAGACACTTCAAAGACATTTTATTTGGATATTTTATTAGTTTTAACTATTAAACAGGTGCTGGTCAGGCACACTGGAATTCTAATAGCTTTCCCAGAGACCTGGTGTTTTTCCTCATGTCATATCTCAGACACTTTTAAGAGGAGAGACGTCCACCCTCTGCCCCATTTAGAAGCCAAACTCTGTCCAGTTGATGCTCTGTACAATGTTTTTTTTCTAAAGCTGCCAAGTAGTTTCATTCCAAAGTAGTAGAAACTGGAAAAGCTATTTGGCTCTGGGGGACTGCAAGACATTCCACACGTTCTGTGGCCTGAGGTGCCCGTCAGCCTGATTGCTGGTTGCCTGTGGAGATGGAAGAATAAGCAGGAGGACTGGAAGGTCCACTTCTCTAAAGACAACAAAAGGATACCATTAGTAAAACATACTGTATTTACCAGAATAGAAGATGACTATGAATTTAAGACGGCCCTCTTGCAAAATAGAGGTTAAAAGAAGAGGATGCTGATTTTAAGATGAAAACACGACCCCGCCCCCATTTCTAACATCATAGAGTTTCGGAAAAGCCTAGTATTGGATTCAGGGCAACACGGTTTAGGATGCAATGCACAAAAGTGCTATTCATTCAGAAGAAACCATGGGTCCCTGTGGAGAGCAGAGGACACTCAGAAGTGCTTTGTTATATGGTTGTTGTTGTTGTTGTTGTTATTGATCAAATTTGTACACCGCCCCAAACTTTCATCTCTGGGTGTTTAACAATAGCATAAAACCAGTTAAAAACATATACAAAAACCTTAAAAACAATTTAACAATTTAAAAATAAACCAGAGATTAAAACCCAATTATTTATTTTTAGGAAGCTGAGAAAGCTTGGGCAAAAAGATGGGTTTTCAATTGTTTTTTTGAAAATTGTCAGAGATGGGGAGGATTGTATCTCAGCAGGGAGCGCATTCCACAATCTCGGGGCAGCGACTGAGAAGGCCCGTCTCTGTGTAGCCACCAAACGAGTTGGCGGTAACAGGAGACGGACCTCTTCAGATGACCTGAATGGGCAGTCTTCTGTAAAATTCCTTATACTTTCCAAACACTTTACTAAATAAGCCTTATCAATTATTTGGATTTCTGTTCCATGCTTAGGATGATGATGAGTTATGGCTATTAAAAAGAGTGCATTAAAAATTATTATGACATAAATGTGTAAATACAATTATAAATCTTTAATTAGCACCAACACAGCTCTGGGCTTCTTTAAAAGAGTGTGTATGTATATGCATGCATACACAAGTGCATGTGGGTGTGGAAGAATGAATATAAATAGCCTGAGAATGGCCGGGTACTTGTTTTGGGGAAGAAAAGATAACTGATTACAGTGCAGGCTGTGCTGGTCTTTCATGACTTTCCAACTTTGCTTCCACTTCTAAAGTGCAGAGTGTAGCATTATATAGCTGCTAGGAGTAGTTGTTGTCATTAAGGATCAGTTAGCATGATTCCCTTCTGATCAAAGGGCCTTTTTTAAGGAAGGAGTTTGTCTTCATCTACTGAGGCTGAGCAGCTGATTTCTTCCGTTCATTGCTCTGTAAAAGCTGCTTGTGTGCTTCAGGAAACTGCCTAAGGCATCTGTGACAATGAACTTATCCATACTGTCATTGACCAAATATCCTGTACACACAGTAGGGCATCAGGACTAGTTTTGAATTCCACCCCACCCTGTGTATGTAATTGTTTCTTTGTTTGTTGTATATTTATCCTGCCCTTCAAAGTAAAAACTTCCCAAGGCAGCTTACAAAATTGAAAACATCCATAGAAAACAACAACAAAAACCAAGCAGTTCTAAGTAGAATAACAGAGCCTGCTTTCTGGTTCTTTTGATATGGTGACTCTTCCCTAGGACCGCCACTGCACCCCACACCCCCATATGCTGTGAATTTGGTTGGTATCCAACTTTCAGCACATGGGTTACAAAGGAGTGTTGTCTATACTTAAGTGGCCACCATCTTGAAACAACATGGTGGATCAACCAAACAAAAAACAATCACAAAAAATCAGGATCCCCTAGAATCCCCTTCTATGTGCTGTAAATTTGGTATGTATCCAGTTGTCAGCACATAAGTTACAAAGGGGTTGTTGTTGTTGTTGTTGTTGTTGTTATTCACATTTCATATCCCGCTCTTCCTCCAAGGAGCCCAGAGTGGTGTACTACATACTTAAGTTTCTCCTCACAACAACCCTGTGAAGTAGGTTAGGCTGAGAGAGAAGTGACTGGCCTAGAGTCACCCAGCAAGTATCATGGCTGAATGGGGATTTGAACACGGGTCTCCCTGGTCCTAGTTCAGCACTCTAACCACTACATCGCACTGGTGTTCCCTATATTTTGAGTGACTTCTATCTTAAACCAACATGTTGGCTTGGCCAAAAAAAATTTACCCTTGTCATGTATAGGACTATAAATGCAAAAGTTATTAGACAGAGAGAGAGAGAGAGAGAGAGAGAGAGAGAGAGAGAGATCATACATCTTCTTCTCTTCTATAACTGAGTTCCACAGTTCCATAAGTTTTGAATAATTTTTACTTTGATCAATTTCTGATCAAATTTCTTTCCTTAGATTTCTTTCCTTTATTTATTCAATCATATGTAAGGTTGTGATACATTCATTTGAAAGTTGGTTCTTTTTAAAAAAAATTATATACCGCCTATATAAAATCTCTGGGTGGTTCATAATTAAAATCAAACAATTAAAATCTTAAATCATATCAAACAAATTAAAATAACTATCAATAACATATTTTAAGGTCATTCTCAGGACCATTACTAAAACTTTCATTCCCCCAGATTATTGGTCATCCTCTGCGTGGCACGTGGCTTGCACGCCCACATGATCCACGCTGCTCTGAGAAGTGCAGATTTTTGGCGGCCAGGAAAATGAAGTCCAGCCTCCAGGTATCCCAGGTATCCAGATCATCCTAAATGCAACATATGAGTAGCTGGTGCATTGACTGATTTCCTCTCAAGCCGGGTGCTCCAGGCACCCAGCTCTTTGTCTGCTGGACTGCATGCAGCCTGAGCATACAAATGACCCTGTACTTACCTGGGTTTTACCCAGGTAAAAGGGCAGGTAAAAATCTTGGGCTACCTGGGAAGGCAGCACCGGGATCGGCCTTGATCCTGGCACTTCACATGAGCAGCCCTACCCAGATAGGCTGCCCAAGTCTGGGTAGGGCTGCTCATGTGAACAGCTTCATTGAATGTGATACAGGGCTGTGGCTATAACTGAACTGTTAATGCAACTGTTTCCGGGGACTTGGCGGGACCCTGAGCTACATTTTAGGCTTGTGTGGAGGAATTAGCTATCTTAAATGTCCAGCTTCATAATAAATTTTTTCAAAGCTTTGGTGGCAGAAAGAACTGAATGAAGAGGTCAAAGTTCAAAATAAAATGTGGTTTATTGAAGGGTTTACAGGAAGAGAAAAAAATGGTTATTAAGCAATGATATTTAAATGATATGGACCAACAGGACCAACAAGTTACAAAGACTAAGTTACGGCTCACAAGGAATTAATCTGGCTTGGGTTTTCGAATTAGGTTCACTCAAGGCTGTCTAGCAAGAAATGAACCGAATTAGATTTTAGGAGAAATTAGCAGAAAGGTAAGTAGAGTTTAAGGATAGGGGTTATATTCTCACTCTTTCCAAGATAAATGCATTAAAACCTTGCAGCTCAGTCTTTACCGAGAGGCTTATCTTCTCCAGGGCAGGAAGGCAGCAACAGGGATCCAGAGGCCCAGCAGGAGTCCAGGAACCAAAAGTAAATTTAAAAAAAGAACGGGTTCCCGAAGCCATGAGTGCTGGGCAGGCTGGGTTAGGAAAAGCCAGTGTGGAGGTGCAGGGCAAGACAGGGCAAGATGGAAGCGCCAATGCGAAAACGTGGGGGAAAGAATGGTTGTTCCGAAGTACGCAGAAGGCACTGGTGACCCAGAAGACACATTGATTGATGGCGTCTTCACCAGTTATAGGCAAATTCTTGCCTGAGGGCATTATGCTAAGTGAAGAGTAAACTTCTTCCTGGAGAAAAGTTATCTTCTTCTTGGGCGAAGTCTAGGGAAGGTCTGAAAAGACCTGTGTGGGGAGAGGCCAAATGAATGCATCAAAGTTTATCTCTCGTGTCTGTTAGAATATCTGTAAGTAACTAAAATCTAAACAAGCAAACTTCCAGTGCCTTGAGCTAGCCATTCATGGGCTCATTATCAAAGGAGACAACCTGTTGCTTTCTTATCACTCCTTCCTGAGGAGGTGCTATCTTGACTTAATTTGCTGTACCAACACAGGGAGAATACTTGGCTTATTCTTTAAATAATAGCTCTTGACTAAATCGCAGATTCATAGTGGACAGGTCTATCAATGGCTACTAGTTTGGTGGCTGTGGGCCATCTCCAGCCTCAGAGGCACAATGCCTCTCAATACCAGTTGTAGGGGAGCAACAGCAGGAGAGAGGGGCATGCACATACCTCTTGCCTGAGGGCTCCCAAGAGGCATCTGATGGGCCACTGTGTGAAACAGGATGCTGGACTAGATGGGCCTTGAGCCTGATCCAGCAGGGCTGTTCTTATGTTCACACCTACTTCAGCTTCCCACCTGTTGAGTAATCAGGGGGCAACTGAGCGGGGAGGCCCTCCTGCAGTCTTATGCTTTGAACTTAACCTAAGAGTTCCTTCTCCCAAGCTGCTTGCCAAAGTGACATGTCCTTTGAGTTAGCTACAGGTGAAACAAAATGGAGAGCTCATGATCCCGTGAAGTCCAGGGTGCAAACAGTGGTAACTACAGTCTTGTACTTCCAAACATAGAGGGGTGCTTCATGGGGAGTCCCTGAACAGGCTCTCATGGTAGCAGAACCCAGGCCCCTGAGCTCCTGAGGGGCCCTCAGCTCCACCCCTCCCTATTTTCTTCATTCCTCACTCTGAGTGGCTGATGAGGAGAGGGCAAATACAGAACCCACTCTCCCCTAGTTACACCCCTGATGTGATAGAAAATAACTTTATTATTTCCATATAAAATAAGCAGATATAAAAGTAGGCAATATTAATCATGGTCCAGACTGCCTTGAGGCCTCAACCCCACCTTAAAACACTTCAGGGGTGCCTGGGTCTGCTGGCTGTTAAAAAGATGGAAAGAAGTCTGCTTCCCTTCTGTTTGTTTAGGACTAGGAGCAGACTTTGGAGCAGTGCAAAATACTCAAAGGTTCTTTCAAAACATGAATGAAAAACTGTGACTAAGGAACTGCAACATTTTCCCCTTTCCAACATCTTGAAGAGCTGTTGGCGGTTCTGGATCCCTTGATATGAGAGAGAGAGAGAGAGAGAGAGAGAGAGAGAGAGAGAGAGAGAGAGAGAGAGAGAGAGAGAGAGAAATGAACAAGCCCACTACATTGTGCCCACTGTGTGCGTGGTGAAAGCACTCCAAATACCAAATTAGGGCAGAATTAGTCGATAAAGACCAGACTACATCAGGTGACAGGATCTAAACATCTTGTCCTGTGGCGCCGCTTCATGTCCTCTTCAACCAAATGTTTAGGCTTTTTAGTGTTCAGGTCTTTTATCCCCTTCATCTAGAGATGAAGGCAATGTCTGATGTGTTTGGCACAAATATGGCCTCCATATGGAATTATATAAGCTTATGTTAGGGAGATGCACTTCACCATTATTATAGATGTGCCCCACCAAAATTCACAAACAAATAGACACAGAAGGGAGTCTGGAACTATGTACCAAACAAAATTCTGAAGTCTGTCACAAATTTGAACATCTGCAACTATTTGTCATGCTCAGAGATTTTTGTATTGGAATGCTGCTCTGGACCTCACTTCTCTGAGCAATGAAACGTTCCAGGTGTTGCAGTGTGTCTTGGATTCTGGTTTCCATTGAGGAAGGATTACTGGAGACTTATGATGTCTTCATAATATTTGGTTTATTTACACAAATATACAGGCTGAGCATTAGATGTAATTGGAAGAGGAGAGCATTCCTTATAGCACAGCGACAGTTACATCCATTCCTAGAGAGCCCAGCCTTGCATCCTAAGATCCCTCAGCTCTGTTTGGAGTCTTCATTCTAGGCTCCAAAAATAAGTTTGTCCCTCTTTCACAAAGCAGCTGCTTCACAAACTACTCTTTTGGGGGGTGGGGTGCAGAACATTCTGAGGTCGGAATGTTCCATCTTGAAATTGGCTGTTTCATGTGTCCCAAGCTTGGAACAGAACACCCCTAAAGGGGGTGGGGGGGCTGTTCCAAACTTGGAATGGAAAGAATGACCCATTCTGAGGTGGAACGTTCTGACCCAAACACAATTTTGGAATCCAAAATGGCGCTCGGAACAGGATCGGACCATTCCAACACACTAGGGTTGTTCCGACTGAACGTTTCATGCATTTTGCATTCCATTCCAAGGGCAGAATGGAATGCAATATGCTTTTTATGCATACCCCAATTCTATTTGCCAATCTGCTAATGACCCCAATCTCTGAGCAGTATTAATGTTATCATTTGTTAGACAAAGAAGATGGCAATATTGCATTTGGCTTTCAATAACATCTGCTGAGTTCAAATGTAGCAACACAAACCATAAACTGGTAAACAGAGTCATGCTTTGGGCTTGTGTGCTTCCTCCCACCTTGTGTGCTCCATATCACTTCCTTCCTTTCCCTGGTTTGGGCAAACTATAGCTTGCTGTTATTACTTATTATTTATTATTTATTTATTGCATATATAAACCGCCCCATCTTGGGTGGTGTACAACAAATTTTAAAAGACCTAAAAACACACATCATTTAAAACACAGTTCTAAAAACAATATAAAAACAATTCAAAAACCATTTTAAAAACCATTTAAAACTAATTAAAATACTTTAAAAAAAAAACAATTTAAAAACCTTGGAAGGCCAGGCCAAACAAGTAAGTTTGTAGGGCTCTCTTAAAGGCCGACAGTGAGCCTAAACTGCGGATATCTGCCGGGAGTGCATTCCATAGGCCAGGAGCAGCTACAGAAAAGGCCCAGTTCCAAGTTGTCACCAGACGGATCGGTCGCAACCGGAGACGGACTTCTCCAAATGACCTCAACAAGCAATGGGGATCATACCGAAGAAGGGACTCTCTGTGGTAGCCCGGGTACAAGCCATTCAGAGCTTTAAAGGTAATAACCAGCACTTTGTATTTCGCCAGGAAACATATCGGCAGCCAGTGCAGCTGTTTTAAGACAGGCATAATATGGTCTTTCCGGGTTACCCCAGAGACCAATCTGGCTGCTGCATTTTGAACTAACTGAAGTTTCCAAACTACGTACAAAGGCAGCTCCACATAGAGTGCATTGCAGTAGTCGAGCCTGGAGGTTACCAGCTGATGCACCACTGTTTTCAGGTCATTCTCTTCAAGGAATGGACACAGCTGTCGAATCAACCAAAGTTGATAGAAAGCGTTCTTGGCTACAGCCTCCACCTGAGACACAAGGGCGAGGCCAGGATCCAAGAGCACTCCCAAGCTGCGTAACTGTTCCTTCTGAGGGAGCGTAACCCCCAACCAGCACAGGAAGATCTAACTCATCCCTTAAATTCCGATCCCCCACAATGAGCACCTCCGTCTTGCTTGGATTCAGCTTCAATTTGTTATCCCTCATCCAGCCTATTACTGCCTGTAGGCAGGCATTTAGGGAGTGAATGCCATTTCCTGAGGAGGAGGAGGAGGAGGAGGAGGAGGAGGAGGAGGAGGAGGAGGAGGAGGAGGAGGAGAAATAGATTTGGATATCATCAGCATACTGATACCAAATCTCCTGATGACCTTACCCAGTGGTTTCATGTAAATGTTAAAAAGCATTGGTGACAGAATGGAGCCCTGAGGGACTCCATATAATAGCCCCCATTTTGAAGAGGAATTGTCACCAAGCTCCACCATCTGGAATCTGCCTGAGAGATAGGAGCAGAACCACTGCAGAACAGTGCCTCCTATTCCCAATTCCACCAGGCGATCAAACGCTACCGAGAGATCCAAAAGAACCAACAGAGTCACACTCCCTCTGTCGATTCCCTGGTAAAGGTCATCCATCAGGCCAACTAAGGCAGACTCTACCCCATAGCCCGCTCTAAAGCCAGTTTGAAATAGGTCTAGATAATCAGTTTCCTCCAAAACAGCCTGAAGCTGGTTAGCCAGCACTCTCTCAATCACCTTGCCCAACCATGGGAGATTGGAGACCATCCTATAACTATCCATCACTGAGGGATCTAGGGAAGGTTTCTTAAGAAGCGGTCTAATCATTGCCTCCTTCAAACAAGAAGGCATCCTACCCTCCCTCAGCGATGAGTTAATGATATTAACTAGGCCCTCTCCAACAATTTCCCTGCTAGATAGAAGCAGCCAAGTTGGGCAAGGATCCAGAGAACAAGTGGTAGGCCGCACCGCCCAAGCAGCTTGTCCACATCATCAGGCATCATAGATTGAAACTAATCCTAATACTGAATACTTGAAACTAATCTAATACTGCAAGAGGGATTGCTAGACACCCCCTTCATAGGTTTTGCAGAAACAGTGGAATCCAAGTCAGCCCAAATACAAGAAATTTCATCCACAAAGAACCCATTAAAAGCATTGCAGCAGAACAAAGTCCCCAGGGATTGGTTCGAATTGGAAGGAGCCTGAATCAGACTCCTCACAACCCGGGACAGCTCTGCTGGATGCAAACCTGCAGAAGCAATGCAGGCCGACCAGAATTGGGTTTTTTGCCACATGCACCGCCTCCACATAAACCTTCAAATGGTAAGGGAAATGGTAGCCTTATGGACCACAGCCACTCCACCACCACCACCCCGCTGCCCACTTCCCCTAGCCTGCTCCAAAACAGAGTAGCCTGGTGGAAGAAGCTGGGCCCAAAGTGGGCCACTAGCCTCCACCAGCCAGGTTTCAGTTGAGTTATGCAAGCCAGGTCAGCTCCCTCATCCATGATCAAGTCAAGTTATGGCCTGAAGAGCAAACTGGTTTTATTCCACATACTGTTGTGAGAAAACACCTGTCTAGAAAACCAGATCATAGATTTATAGGACAGTAAAGCCATATATTGGACACTGAAGATCTGCAGGGCTCAAGTTACTGGATTGAAGTGCTTTATTGTGATATTATAAATATGTCACTGGTGTCCTTATGAGCCAAATGAAATACATCATGGAGCCAAGATGGACTTATTTTTAAGTGCAGTTGTGGGACACTGACACAAATGCCCCTTAACTACCACTCTTCACATGTTTTAATGCATGTTTACATATAGAATAGTGATTGTGAATACAGAACCAGGATACAGAATCCACTTATTAATCTGGAATAAACTCATGCAGTTCTGTGTATGTATAGAACTGCTTGATTGAATGCACTTTTGTTCTACCTTGACTTCTTCACACACAACATACAACCAAGACCAAGACCTGTGGCTGGTATTATCATAATTTCTACAATTCCTATTTTGTGGTACCATGCTTATACACCTCACTCATGAGCTATATAGGGTTTCATCCACATCAGGTTTCTGCAGTATTCTGTGAATGACAAAATCAAAAATTGACTTTCTAATGGATTGATCATCAATAACAATAACAGAGGTGCTTCAAGCATTTTGGGGGAGATTGCACTGTTGACAAGCTGACAAGTGCATTGAGTGTGGGAAATAATGATACAGAATTCTTTCTTTGGCTTATTTATCCCATTCCTAATGAAATCACTCAGAATATTTGTATATCACTTTTAAACAAAAGGTTTCCATGGCAGTTTACATTTTTTAAAGCCCTCTTCCTCTTATCTTTCCCTCCTCTAGCATATCATGGAGCCCTTTCATTGGTTAGGAGGAGGCAGCAACAATAAAACTAAGAAAATTTAAAATGGTTTCAAAAATGAATGGGAATGAAAACAATGAGCCCCATTCATTTTCACTTGGCTTCCAATGAGAATTAAAAATGAATGGGCTCTGAAATCTATTCATTTTTTTTGTTTTGTTTTGTTTTTCTTTCATTTTCATTCATTTTTATAGGAGCCTTCGGGAGCTTTGACACAGCCTGTATAATGTGTAGGTTACAGAAAGTTCGCAGGGAGGACTGGGGGGGGGGAGAGAGAGGGGGGGCTATCTTGGTTCCCTATACAGCAAGCTCCTTTTATTCCAGCTCTCTGAAAGTTGCAGGGTCTGACTGATCTTTCCTTTGTAGGGGTCATAGAATACCTTAACATTTCATGCTAATAGGATGGAAAATGCAGAAGAGGAGTTGCTAGAGGAGGAAGAATATAGAAGGATCATTGAGGTTATATTTTTGTTAGACATTTTTACATTCCTCAAGCCTGTACAAGCCTGAGATCATGGGATCTCAATGACACAAGTCACCCTCATTCTCGATGGGATCTCAGATCTGTCATTATAGAACTGAGGCCTTGGGTTTTCCCAGCATCTAATCAACCTGTGAGGAGACAGTGTTAATTGCACTAGGCTCCAAGGCCCATGTTCTGAGCTATAATTAACATGGGCCAGCTCAGAGTGTGGACCAGCAAACTAGTTTCCCAGCACTCAGAGAGTCAGGAGCTGGATGAGAGTTTAATGTGAGGCTTGTGTGTTGTTCCCTTCTCCAAAGAAAGTTCTCAGTTTAGTCAGAAGCCCTTTGTAGTGACCCCACATTTGAACTACTTGCTTTGGGGCACTTCCTTTTTGCTCTTTCTGACCTCTTTGTTTGCCACATGTGCTTAGATTTCTATTCACTTTTCTCAGTAATCCTTTTAAGCCGGGCAAAACCAGTTCAATCCCACAAGGTGCGGATTACCTAAATCACGAGAAATCACGAGAAATCTGGCACAGAACCTCATGATTTTGATGGTTCCACTTAATTCAGCCAGCTCTTCCCAAAATATCAGATTGGAGCAACAGAGCTCAGATAGAATAAATCAGGGAGGTTATGCAAGAGTACTGTCAGGTAATGCTAAGAATGAGATTCAAAAAGCTTCATTCACATTGGGGTGGTTCAGGCGAAATGTGGAACAGTGGGTCCAGTGGAAGAAGCACTTTTGCTTTCTGTGTTGAGGGAGGGTTGCCCAAGGCCAAGTCACCACCCTCCGTGCCCCAAAATTACTGAATGGCGAGCTGACCAGTAAGGGTTCCATTTCCAACTACCCCCAAGCCATGAAACCCTGAGGAGAATCCCCCTTCACTGTAATGGTGCTTCTGCTTGAACACCATTGATGCAAGCTTACTTCCTCAAAGCCCACATGCACCCGCCATTGTGATCAGGGCAGTGGCGTAACTAGGGAAAACGGTGCCCAGGGCAAGCACTGAGATTGCGCCCCCCGCCTCCCCCCCCCAACATACATCTGACTGACACACATGTTTCAGAAAACTTTTATTTTAAAAATTACAAAAATTACAAAAATTACCAATATCATACATGTGGTCAAGCTCCTATCTACCACTTCAGATTTATTTTTTAAAACTATCCAAATTGTGGGGCTATCATTAATTTGTTTGGATAGCTCAGGTTAAAATGCTGGAAAATGACAAATTTCAGTATTCTGGGGCTCATGAAATCCCCAAATATTATGTGGAGTTGTACTTGGAAAAACTAAAAGAAGTGCCTGTCTAATTCTCTGCTATGCATTGTAGCATCACGATTACATAAGTTTTAAAAATAAATGGAGAATTTGACTTTTCCCAGATACTCTGAAAATAATTAAACGATATGCAGAGTAAACTGTGTCACTGCTTGGAATATATTCTAGTATTTCAGAAAGACAGTAAAAATGAGAGAAAGAGCAAGAAACTCCCAGTGGGCCTTAATACTAAGGATTTCACATTGATTCAAAGACAAACTGACCATTAATAGCCATATTATTAAGACATCACATTTAACTCACTTATCACAAGAAGCAAAGTAAGAGCAAATGGATACAATCTTAGTTCATAAACTTCAGCTCAGTATTCACAAGCCCTTATTCTCTGTACATAGTGCCAATCTGAATATGTGTACAGTGACATATTATATTAATTAAAAAAAAATTACCTGTAGCCCCTTCGGGGGACATCTTAAAAGGCTGGGGGGGGTCTGCAAAGTTTTCCCCTCCTCCCACTGGCCTCTAGGGCCTCGCAGGCACCAATTGAGCATGTGCGGTGGTCATTAAAAAAATTTTTTTTTAAAGAAAATGGCCGCTGAAAACAAAATTGCCACTGTGCATGCTCAAATGGCCTCTGCGAGGCGTGGCATGCCCTAGGGCCTCACAGAGGCCATTTGAGCATGCCCAGTGGCCATTTTGTTTTTGGTGGCCATTTTTAAAAAATTATTTAATTTTAAGAAATTGCGCCCCCCTTCAAGTGGTGCCCGGGGCATGTGCCCCCCCTGCCCCCCTATAGATACGCCCCTGGATCAGGGCTACACTACACTTCAACAGCAAGCACCACTAACCTAGTGTCCAAATTAAAAAGATGTAGTGGAAAGTAGGTGGGGGGAAATAATGTGTGGCTAATCAGGTCGGGGGGGGGGGAATCCTACTCAGCACCAGGCAGGTGACCGGCTATCCCCCACTGAGCAATGGGTGTGTGGATGCTGAACTAAGCGTGAATGGAAGGCTGTGGGTGATACCAGCCGTCATGCCCCCAGCCTATTTGGCATGCAAATCTTGAGCCTCATAGATTGTGAACCAGTGTGCCCCCCCCCACAAGGCTGGGTGAAACCTTGCCCCTCTGACCCTGTGCAGGGTGCTGGGGGTAAGAACAGCTATATAGCAACTGCATAAGATAGGTCATCATTATAATACACATTACAAATGGGGGCTGAAGCTCGAAGACAGCAGCTTCTTTAAGGTATCTGATGAGTTAATGCATGATTCCTTGTATGTTGTTGGACTACAACTCCCATCATGCATGGGTTTCTAGATATTGTTGGACAATGGGACAATGGCCAATGGAAATGATAAAAGTTATAGTCCAAAAAGAAGTTATAGCTTGTTAGTCAAGCATTTTCCTGCTGTGCCACTTAAGGTGGTTACATCTTAAGTGTAACCCCTGCTAACTTGGCAAAGAGGCACCTTTTAACATGGTGATTCTCTTTTATTTAGCAGGGGGAGAGTAACTGGCCCTATCCACCCCCAGCACAGTACCTCCAGTGACTGTTGCTGGTGACTGTCTTATCTTGCTTTTTCAATTGAGAGCCCTTTGGGGACAGGGATCCATCTTATTTATTTATTATTTCTCTGTATAAACCACCCTGAGCCATTTTTGGAAGGGCGGTATAAAAACTGAATAAACAAACAAACAAACAAACAAAAATCTTAATCATCATTCCACATAAGTTACAACCATCCAAGTCTTCCCAAATGTAATGCAAATCAATGGAAAGTCCATTGCCTCATGCACACTGTTGATTTAGGGTTAAAGGAAAGCAGGAAAAAAAGAGGAAGATGGGTAGGCGACATGGGTGGGCACTTTAGGGATTAAGAGAAAAGAATTCTGGGAGAAAATTATGGTTGCACCAGTAAAGCACAAGAGGTACAATCAACAAAAGGGCAGTTAGCTTGGTTGCTGTCTTATTCATGACACACCCTGGTGGTAGTGATAGTAGGGAAAGGGCTGTAGCTCAGTAGTAGAGCATGTTTTGCATGCAGAAGGCCCTCAGTTCAACCCCTGGCATCTCCAGGTATGGCTCGGAAAAGAACCATTTGAAACTGTAGAAATCTGCTAGCAATACTGACTTAGATGGACCAGTAATCTGATTCAGTATAAGATAGCTTCATATGATGAAGGTAGGGAATCAGGAAAGGAGCTTTCCTAGTAAAGTCCACTTCACAATTATTTCATTGCAGGTAAGCAAACATTTGTCAGGAGTGCTGCTGCTGGGTATTGGCAAACTGTAACATAATTGGAAACAGACTACAAGCATCCCATGGGAATAATGTGACAAAGTAGAATATGTATAAACATGCAATAACTGACACCCCTCCCTTACCATCCCATTCCTGTTCACTACAATTCTAGGCCCAGAATATAGAGGCCTTGTTTCAATATGCCAAAAGATTTAAAGTATCTCCTAATGGACTCTGAAGATCTAGACAACAGGGATGTTTACACACAGCAGGCTTTACTGCAAGTTTACTGGGAGACTTAACTGTGAACTCAAAGTTGTCCCAAAAAACCGACACAAATAGTGGATTTTTTTTACCCCCAATATAAATTGGGCTATACTCTCACAGGCAGTGAAAAACCTGAATTGTGTGTGAACTGCTCCCCGATAATTTGCAGGGACTTCGGGGTAAATCTGGCCGATATGTGAATGCACCCCCTCCATTCTGGAGAAGATGCGAGTTAACGGGCTTTAAAAGCCCCGTGTGAAAAACTTCCAGCAGTGGCAAATGTTTCCTCTTAACACACAAAGGAAGTTTATTGAAAGAGAACGCCTACACTCCTTGGATTCATAATTTCCAAGAGTGATGATGGAACTGACTGCTTTAGTCACTTTGTTTCACAGCATTTATTTATCACTTTCTTGAATTGAAATTTCAATTCAAGAATGTTGTTTGGATTGAAAAAAAGGTTATTAGGAAAAGTGAGGTCATGGGTAAATCGAATCCAAAAGGAGCCCATCCAATTTCATCCATGACCTTTGCATTGACTGAGAGAGGGTAAAATAGCTACATGTTGCAGACAGTTTGCTAACATCAATATGGTGCCTCTTCTGTACATCTTAAATAATATTTCATAGACATTATGTCAGAGGGCTAGTACATGCTCCTCCTCCCCTGAATGAGTATTTGGATCCATCAGTTACCTGTTGTGACATTATAAATTAGTTTTTTGCAGATAATATCTCTCGTATTCGAGCTGACCTAGATTCATCAGTTATTGCAGAGTCTTTTGTGGAGGTGTCCAGCTGCTCCTCTTGTGCAGTTAAATTGGATCAATTTCAGTTTGTGACTCTTGAGGATGAGGACAAGATACTTGGGACGTTGTGCCTCACCACCTATTGTCTCAAGCCTTGTCCAACATGGCTTATACGATCTAGCAGCGAGTTTATTGGAGATGGCCTTGTTAAGATCATTAATGCTTCTATGAGGGGGGGCAGGATGCCTCCTTGTCTCAAGGAGGCGATTATTCGACCGCTCTTGAAGAGGCCTGCATTGGCTCTCTTAGAATTGAGCAATTATAGGCCTTTCTCCAACTTCCCATGGTTGGGCAAGGTGATCAAGAGGGTGGTGGTGTCTCAGCTCCAGGCTGTCTTGAAGGAAGCAGATTATCTGGACCCATTTCAAACTGACTTTTGGGCAGGGTATGGGGTCCAGACGGCCTTAGTTGGCCTGTTGACTGATCTCCAATTAGGAATTGACAGGGGGAGTGTGACTCTTTGATCCTTTTGGATCTCTGGTGGCTTTCAGTACCATTGACCATGGTATCCTTCTGGGGCACCTGAAGGAGTTGGGAGTTCCAGATGGTGTCAATGGGAGACTGTTGCTCTTCAAAACAAGAGCTCCAGTATGGAATCCCGCAAGGCTCCATACTGTCTCCAATGTTTTTTAACATCTACATGAAACTGCTGGGAGAGATCATCGGGGATCTGGTGCAGGGTGTTATCAGTATGCTAATGACACCCAAATCTATTTCCCCATTTCAACTTCATAAGGAAATAGCCTAACATCCCTAAATCGAAAATAATAATAATAATAATAATAATAATAATAATAATAATAATATGCCTGCCTAGAGGCAGTAATGGGCTGGATGAGGGAGAACAAACTGAGGCTGAATCCAAGAAAGACTGAGGTACTCATTGTGGGAGGTCAAGACTTAGGAAGTGGTTTAGTTCTGCCTGTTCTGGATGGGGTTGCACTCCCCCAGGAAGAGCAGGCTCATAGTCTGGGAGTACTTCTGGACCCTAAGGGGTATACTTGTGGGTCAAATGGGTCGTAACTCAAAATTTGGCTTAAAATAAGCCAAATATGGCAACAGGAGCCAGCATGGTGTAGTGGTTAGAGTGCTGGACTAGGACTGGGTAGACCCGAGTTCAAATCCCCATTCAGCCATGAAACTAGCTGGGTGACTCTGGGCCAGTCACTTCTCTCTCAGCCTAACCTACTTCACAGGGTTGTTGTGAAAGAGAAACTCAAGTATGTAGTACACCGCTCTGGGCTCCTTGGAGGAAGAGCGGGATATGAAATGTATAAACAAACAAACAGAGGCTAACCAGGTTGGGCGTCCCTAGCCCAGGTTAGGCTGCAGTTGAGAACAGCCTCTCCTTGTATACCTACAAATCAGGATTGTCTTTAGAGTAGAACTATCATCCCTCCTAACCTGCTTTTTACGAGAGAGAGAGAGAGAGAGAGAGAGAGAGAGAGAGAGAGAGAGAGAGAGAGAGAGGCTCAGATTCATTTGGAAAAAGGGCACTCGCTGCCAGTGTCAATATAAGATTTTTTTTGTAATTTCAAAGTCGGCGGGGAAAGCAGAACTGGCAGGAAGGAGCCTGCATGGATGAAAACACTCAGACAAGCCAGCCAGGAAACATGAGGCCTGTTATCCACAGTCCTGCAGGGAACCATCTTCTGGGTCTGAAGTCAATTAGTCTTGCTTTTCTTCTTCCCACTGAAATCCTCCAGATCTGAAGCTCTGTTTATTCCGGCCATTTCTTAGTTTCATCCAGTCTGTCTGCCTACACGTGTTTCTAATACTTTGTTTATATATTGTATTCAAATAAACAGGCATCTCATTGTTTTGCTTTTATTTGCTGTCTGAGATGGAATAAGAATTTAGCTTTGGCTACACAAGACAAATCAAAACCATACAGGTGAATTCATAACTTGATTTTTTATTTAGACAGATTATTATGTGTTTCCCCGAAAATAAGACAGTGTCTTATATTAATTTTAGCCCCAAAAAATGCACTACGGCAATTAGCGGTACATCAGAAATTACTGCTTGGTCTTACTTTCAGGGGAAACAGGGTCACAGACACAGACACACACACTCATACTTCCTAGGGTTAATCATTTTTTTAAAAAAGTTAATGACAACTTCAAAACCGCCAGATTTGTCTGATATTGTATTGATCATACAATATTTTATTCATCATATTATATGGTTTCATAAAATTAATTTGTGTTTTTATAAGTGGATTTTTTTTTCTGCAGAAAATTTTCTGAAATATTTTCTATTTCAGGAAATGTTCCATGGAAATCTTTCCACACCACATCACTGGTCAAGGGAAAGGGTAGGTGGAAAGTACAAATGCGCAGCAGAAGCCATAGCTGTCTCATCTCCCATGTCATTGGTAAAGACATTTAAGGTAAAGAGCAAATGTCCAGATTGCCCCCTGACAGCTGTATATCTAATAAACACAAGAAATGCCCTTCATCAATGCTAAAATGGAGATGGGGGAATCTAGAGAACTGAGGTACTGGAGGTGTAATGAGTGGGCATTTGATGTTGCCTTGTTCAAATCTGTTCCCCTTGAGTTACATCTGAACCCAGCAAGTCTTTATTTCTCAAAGCTGAAATTCATTTGCTTCATACTCAATTTCCTGTAACTTATTCGGTTACAACTTCAGTAAATAAGAAAACTAAGGCAGGGACTGAGTGGCTGAGGTCCAAGTCAGAAGCCAAAAGTTAGGGCCAAGGCAAGAGGCATGACAGGTTGGCACAAAATTCAAGGGGGAAGAGTCAAGTAGAGGCTGAATAATTTGGTCAGGCTGTTTTGCTATAGAAGTCAGAACCACCCCATAAGCTGAAGAAAGAGACCTTCAGGCTACTGTATCAGTTATTGCAGCTAAAATTAAGCTGCCACATGGAAGGTGCTTTGAATTACTCATGGTGACTATATCATGTGGCAAGGGAGGAGAGCTGGTCTTGTGGTAGCAAGCATGACCTGTCTCCTTAGCTAAGCAGGATCCACCCTGGATGCATATGAATGGGAGACTACATTTGTGAGCACTGTAAGATATTCCCCTTAGGGGATGGGGCCGCTCTGGGAGGAGCATCTAGGTTCCAAGTTCTCTCCCTGGCAGCATCTCCCAGATAGGGCTGAGAGACATTCCTGCCTGCAACCTTGGAGAAGCCGCTGCCAGTCTGTGTAGACAATACTGAACGAGATGAGCCTATGGTCTGACTCAGTATATGGCAGCTTCCTATGTTCCTAAGCCCACCACAACCTCCAAACCTCTGCAAGGTGAACCATATATGAGACTGCTTTATACTGAGACAGACCATTGGTCCAACTGGCTCAGTACTGTCCATTCTACAGTGACTGGTGGCAACTGTTCAGGGTTTCAGCCGGGGCCTTTCCCAAGTCCAGTCTGGAGATGCCAGCAGGGGCGTATCTACAGTAGGGCAGGCAGGGCACGTGCCCAGGGCGCCACTTGAAGGGGGGTGCCATTTTTTAAAATTTAAAAAAGATTTAAAGGCCACTGAAAACAAACGTCCACTGTGCATGCTCAAATGGCCTCTGTGAGGCTCTAGGCCATGCCAGGCCTCACAGAGGCCGTTTGAGCATGCACGGTGGCCATTTTCTTTTCAGTGGCCTTTTTAAAAAAAAATATTTTTAAAAATGGCCACCGCACATGCTCAAATGGTCCCTGCGAGGCCCTAGAGGCCAACGGGGGGAGGGGGAACCTTTGCATACCCCCCCCCACGGCCTTTAGGAATCTCCCTGAAGGGGCTACAGGTTAAAAAATAATTTTTAAATTTAATATAATATAAGTCACTGTACACATATTCAGTTTGGCACTATGTACAGAGAATCGGGGCTTGTGAATACTGAGCTGAAACTTATGAGCTAGGATTATATTCATTTGCTCTTACTTTGCTTCTTGTGATAAGTGAGTTAAATGTGATGTCTTAATAATATGGCTGTTAATGGTGAGTTTGTCTTTGAATCAGTGTTAAATCCTTAGTATTAATGCCCACTGGGAGTTTCCTGCTCTCTTTCTCTCATTTTAATTGTCTTTCTGAAATACTAAGAATATATTCCAAGCAGTGACACAGTTTACTCTGCACATCCTTTAATTATTTTCAGAGTATCTGGGAAAAGTCCAATTCTCCATTTATTTTTAAAACTTAGGTAATAGTGATGCTACATTGCATAGTAGAGAGTTAGACAGGTACTTCTGCTTAGTTTTCCAAGTACACCTCCACATAGTATTTGGGTATTTCATGAGCCCCAGCATACTGAAATTTGTAGTTTTCCAGCATTTTTTGGTCTGGCTACGTCCACTGCTAAATAGTTTTTGAAATATTAAAAGATTAATGAGCTTGACTTGTATTTTTGAGCTGATATTATGGTAAAGTTATCTGAAAGATGGGTGTCAGATGTTTGGACAGAGGGTGCAATTTCAGTGCTTGCCCTAGGCGCTATTTTCCCTAGATACATCTCTGGATGCCAGGGATTGAACCTAGGACCTTGTGCATGCAAAGCGTGTGTCCTACCACTGAACTATAGCTGGAACAATTAAGCATTTGCCAAATACTTGTGTACTCTCTGCCCATTGCCCAGCATTGGGGATAAGCTTAAAGCAAACCGGGAGGCCACACACACATACACAGCAGGGCTGAAATTTGCTAGATAGTAATCTCTTTACTATTGCTTATCTTTGCTTATATAAGGACTTGTGAAGAAGCTCTGATAAACTCCCATTTGGACCCCCGCCACTCAGCAGCCCAATTCTGTACAGGTCTTATTGATACAGTGAGAGGTAGAAGGAAATATATGATGGTGAGTGTGAAATAGTAGCACCAACCCAACGTATTTGTATTGCTCTGAACATTATTACCTGCATCCCAAATCAGGATAGAGTATTGTTTTTCTCACCTAATGGCGCAGTGGGGAAGTAACATAGGAACATAGGAAGCTGCCATATACTGAGCCAGACCATAGGTCCATCTCCTTCAGTATTGTCTACACAGACTGGCAGTGGCTTCTCCAAGGTTGCAGGCAGGAATGTCTCTCAGCCCTATATTGGACATGCCAGGGAGGGAACTTGGAGCCTAGATGCTCTTCCCAGAGCGGCTCCATCCCCAAAGGGGAATATCTTACAGCGCTCACACTTCTAGTCTCCCTTTCGTATGCAACCAGGGTGGATCCTGCTTAGCTTAAGGGGACAAGTCATGCTTGCTACCACAAGACTCTCTCTCTTGCTCCCTCTCTTGTGAGGGAGCAAGAGATTGCTGGTTCGAATCCCCCCTGGTATGTTTCCCAGACTATGTTTTATAGCAATTGCATATGGTTCTCCCTCAATATTTGTAAGGAGCCTTGTGCAGTTTGGTCTGTCCTACATAGTCCCAGACTATGGGAAACACCTATATATAGCGATATAGGCTGAAAGGCATCATCTCATACTGCACGGGAGATGGCAATGGTAAACCCCTCCTGTAGTCTACCAAAGACAACCAAGAGCTCTGTGGTCACCAGGAGTCAACACCAACTCGACGGCACAACTTTACTTTACTGCTTATAGTGCTGCTTTTATCCTCATGCTTTTAAAACATGTCGTATTTTATACTGTTGTTGTTTTAATGTTGACATGTTTTATTGTTTGAATTATGATAGTCATCTTGAAGTCACACACACACACACAGAGAGAGAACTTAGAGTTTCCTCCAAGCTATTTCTTCACACTTGCCATACTCTAGTCCTTCTAGCCAGTAGCCACCCCATTCCTTCCAGTCAAACTCCATCCCATATATTTATAGCGCTGTAAGCACTGTTCCCTGCAATTAGCTAGGGCAGTGATTTTTAAGTTTCTACCTTCAAAGAAGACTTTTACACTGACATAGCCACAAAAGAACCCTGGTGCATTGCAGAAGAAATTGTGGCATGTTTTAGGGTGCATGCTCAATATTCACGCAAACCACTGACCAGGCCTTTTGTGCTTCACAAAAGTCTTAGCCTTGCAAAAGCTAAGAGTGTGACCTAGAACTCACCCAGCCCATTGGCTGCATATTGCACAGGAAGGCTCATAATGGCAACCTTCCTATTCACATATTATGTTCAACACTTATACAATCTATGTACACTGTACACACATATAATTGTACACTTCCTATCTGCACCATGCATTTGAAGAGGCCTGTGTCCAGGTTCACTTTTTAAATGAACACTTTTACAGTTCTTCACACAAAAACATCTACATGCATACAGAAACGTTTACATGTATACAGCATGATGTCTGAATAGGGCTATAGACAAACTATCTTTCTGGGAAGTTTATCTGCCATTAGGGACCTCCCTGATAAGCTTCTAAGAATCCACAAGGTTCCCAAGAAACTACTGAACTAGGGAGAGAGACCCAATATGACAATCTTCCAGTTCCATGGATTTTGAAAAGGCTGGGAAAACAGTATTAGCTTTACAGTAGCTGGAGTTTCAAAAGTTCCTAATTCTCACAGAATTGCAAAGGGATTTGGGTGGTCAGACTCTTTGAAGAAACCCTTAGAGCAAAGAGTGGAGTTATCTCTGGGATTTATTTGCATTTGGGCCTTTCTATTTTCAGTAGCAGAGAGAATTTTTCAAAAAAACAATAACAACAGTTTTATCCTGTTGCTTCGAAAATATCAAATGCATTCTATTCTGGCAGAAAGTAATGGCCTTGGATGGTAAAGTTTATTGCTTATCCTGAGGCGAGTTAGCGAGAATGGAATGGAATTTGGGAGAGGCTTGGACCATAGCAGCCCACTGTGTAGATAAACAATAATACCGGTAGATTACTTTGAAGCAGGAGTCCTGAACCCTGACATTTTCTTGAAATAATGATGATGATGATGATGATAAGAACAACTAGAAGAAGAGAAAAACAACAGTGCAGAGCTACCTTAAAGGTATAGGGTTGATTCACATAAATTGTACAGCTCAAGAGAGTCACTTTTTTCTGTAGTCTGTGATAGCCCCTTGCTAATGGCGAAAGAGTGATTTGATTAACCATGAGCACAAATTGCCCACTCTGCAAGCTACCACAAATCAGCTCAGTATCCTAATATTTTTACAGATAACATGATGGGTATATACAACCTTGTTGGACTTTGCCACCTAGTGGCCAGCAGAAGGAAGCACTTGCACTCTTCCCGTTTCCTGTCTCTTTCCTATTGCTTCCTGTTTGCCTTGTCTGCATAGTCCCATCTTTTCCTCTGCACGGCTAGTTTGGAGAATATTTGGGAATGGGCCCCAGCATTTGCGGCAGCCAGCCCCAAAGCAATGCCAAGAGTTGCAGAGGTGAAGGGGGCCAAAATTGGAGGTGAAGGGGACCAAAATGGTCTGAAAGACGTTGGCCATTTGGGAGACTCGGGACTGTGCTTGCAAATGGTGGGTAGAAAGAATGGTCAATATGTAGACCGTGGAGTTGGTTGAACTGGCTGCTGTACACCCTTTGTTCCTACTGATGGGATAAGAGTGGAATAAAAATTCACTGAGCTGTGGCTGCCATCTATGGGAGGAGCTGAGAATGATGCATGTTGCTACTACCACCTATGGAAAGCAGCTGTGAATTCCAGAAGTTGTGCAGTGCTGGTTTACCTAGGAGTAGGATTTGTAACAGGTGTAGCCTGGTTGATCCACAGCTGGTATCACTGTTGCTGAGTTGAGTGTTAAGTGTGCCCAACTGCTACCTCAGCAGCTGCCAGTATACTGTGAATAAGCAATTCTTGTTTTGTCCCGGTAGGGATTTTATATTTTATGGGGGTACTTGAAGGCCTTGAAGGATAGGTCAGTGCTAACTGATAATCTTTCTGTGCCAAATAATACTTTATTATATGTGCATGGATTTGTGTAATCTGTTTAGCAATTTGTCCTCAAGATCCACTTGTTCTTTCTTTTCACCTTCCACTAGAATAAATATGCTGTCCTTTGTGTCTAGCATGTGTATTGGAAGTGGGGAAGAATTGATTTCTAAAGGACTTAGTTAATGTTAGTGAGTTCCCATGTTTCAGAGTGTGCTTGTGCCAAATCACGAAGAACTAGTTCGTAGCTCTTGTTTCTGCAAGAGCAGAATGATTAATGGTTATACTGTATACAGTATACAGTATACACATAGCTTGAAATCCAATGGAAGTCGTATTTCAAATTAATATTGTGAAAACATAAAATATTGAGTGAGAATTCAAAGGAAACATCCTAGAAGCTTGACATGGATATAATACATAACTCTAACATTTGCAGGGACATGAAAACAATTCCTGGGATGCTAATCATGAATAATATAAGTAACCCACAGAGAGATAATTTCAAAAAATAAAGGATTATCTGAGCTTCTTCAACAAAGATCAAACAAATATGGCTCAGCTAATCTTGGTCAATCCCACCTCTGTCTGGTGCAAAAGATCAAAGAACGTGTGTGTGTGTGTGTGTGTGTGTGTGTGTGTGTGTGTGTGTGTGTGTGCTTGTCCTCTAAGTTTTCTAAGGGATGATCTCCAAGAAAGCAAGAAGCCCTTGAAAAATATACTTCCCACACTGCCAGTCAGTCATTACTGAGGAAAGAGAACATACAAGGTCCAGGACTGAACTAACTAGAAAGAGGTAAGTTGATTAGCCATTCACCTCTTTAACTAGGCAAGGTACTGAAAAACTGAACTCAGGAGATGTGACTGTGGTTGAAAGTGGATGAAGGAAAAGCTCACACATTGTGCGGGGTGGGCTGCCTTTGAACATCCTAGCTTTAGAAAACATCACAGCCCAAAGGAAATAAACCACTCAAACTATCTATAGTAAAACTGAACACAATACAGTTCGGGAGGTCATTCACACAATCAAAAACTATGTTCTATCAGTTCTAACACCCTATGAACTAAGTTCTAACACACAGTTTGGGAACACACAGTTTGGGAACTGTGTGTGCTCTCAATTTTCGGTTGTGTGAAAGCAAGGTAGGAGGAAAAGGTTTTCCTCCTTCCTTGCTTCCACACTACCAAAAATTAGGAGCACACACAGCTCCCAAACCTGGATATAATATATTTTGTAATTGTGTAAATGGCCACTAGGTAGCCTGCCTTTTGCTTTTCTAGGGCACTCATGAAATGCTGGTTTTCTAAAGAGAGTTTAGTTTTGCTCTGAGCCTTCCAGCTCTTATTATGGAGCATAAATGGGATCTGAGCTCTTTTGAAAATTTGTAGTCAGGAGCCTATAAATCATATTGTGTGTTGTGTTTTGTTTTGTAACCTGACTGTCCTTGTTAATAAAGCAGTTGGGTAAGTTAAGAATGTACCTGGGATGCTGGTGTATTTGAATGCTTCTGACAGGGCTGCTAGTTTTAATCTTTTGTTATGGGGATGCTTGTGCTGAGTCAAGTGAAACCTGGGCTTTTCAAAGTAGATTTCTAGCTAAAGGTGTTTGTTGCATGGTCATTGATGTTCAGTTGATATTCTTACAGCAAGGAATACAAGCCACACGTCACACCTATCTGTTAGAGTGGGGGCTGAAAAAGATACTTTTGTAATTTGAAATCTGATTATTGGAAGAGGCAGGCTTAGTGTTTACACCTGGTTAGCAAATAGCCTTAGAAGCTCTTCTCATGATCGCGTGAGAAAGCTACCCTCTTTTGCGGGTAGGAAACCTGAAAGCACTTACCTCCCCGTAGAAGATCACAGCCAGGACTCTGGGCGGGTGGATCAGTGGTACAACCGAGCGGCAGCTCTCCTGCCATCCACCCACACCCCA
Source organism: Hemicordylus capensis (assembly GCF_027244095.1). Classification (NCBI taxonomy): domain Eukaryota; kingdom Metazoa; phylum Chordata; class Lepidosauria; order Squamata; family Cordylidae; genus Hemicordylus; species Hemicordylus capensis. Next base: position 70,811,301 of record NC_069660.1, read on the forward strand.
CCCGGCAGCTTGGGGTCGGGTGAAGGGAAATGCCACTGCGTCCCCCCCCCCGGTGCCCCAGTAATGCACTGCGCGAGTTCATGGTGCATTTCTGGGATCCCCCTCCCCCGCCCCAAGTGTGTCCGCCGTGGCTGCAAGCAGCCATGGCAGACACACGATCCGGTAACCTGTTTTTTGGGCACACTGGCACCCAAAACCCGGGTTAAGAGGCGGGCTCCGTAAGTGGGCTTGCCACCAAGCTGCCTCTAGGAGCCACACGGCTCCCATTGGTGCACACGAGCAGCAGAAGGCTGGGCTCCCTTATCCCGGTTTCTGCTGCTCGTGAGAATAGCTTCTTAATGAGCTGCAAAAGCATAGGGTTGCTTTGGGGGAACAGATGCTACTTAAAGATTGTGCTATAGTGTCTGCCTCGTTGTATCTTCCTGCTGCTCAGCTTATATATTTCTGTAAATAAACAGAAATTACAAACACAGCATAAGGCTTGCCTCATAAGGGAACACACTTGCTTGCTTGCAGAAGGTTCTAAGTTCCCTCCCTGGCAGCATCTCCAAGATAGGGCTGAGAGAGAGACCTGCCTGTAACCTTGGAGAAGCCGCTGCCAGTCTGTGTAGACAATACTGAGGTAGATGGATCACTGCTCTGACTCGATATAAGGCAGCTTCCTACATACCCACCACTCCCTTCATTGGGCCTAACCCACTCTTCCTCCATAGAGCCTAGCACTTCTGTTGCTACTGGGCACAAGAGCCACGCACCACCCGCTTCATTGAGCTTGTCAGCTGTTGTATTTCTGGGCACAAGGGGCACCTGCTGCCTGTTCTATTTAGCCTAGCAGCTCTGTTGCAGTTGGGTATGGAGTTTGCCCACCACCCTCTCCATTGAGCCCAGCAGTGTCTTGCTGCTGTTCATGAGGCCAAACACACTGAAAGAGCCATCCCCAGGAGGTTTTACAGACAGGGCTTTCCCCCCCGAATCCACTCCAGATTGGAGCATGCCACACCACATATTCACTCGATTTAACCCAACCTCTCTGTGGGCTATCAGGGACCAGGACAGATAGGACTTTGTTTTTCTCCAAAGGGAGGCTGTGAATTCTGGCTTAGCCCAAGTTATGTCCGGGGTAAAAAAAATCCTCTATTTCCAGCAGCTTTTTAAAAAAACCTCCAGGGCTTCTGCTTTCTCCAAAGGTGTTGATGGAGATGCTGATGGCTATGCGAAGGAGGTGCTGATGGCTATGCGAATGGTCCATCTAGAATTAAAATGCCTCGAATTTGCTGCGAAGGGAAGCAGATTCGCTCTTCAGATACCCCGAGGCATAGAGTGCTGTGTGAAAAACCTCCAGTGCAACCACCTCCCCCTTCCCTTCCCATGCAAATTGAAAGAGAGGTGGAGAGTTGCAGTGGAAATAAGGAGAAAGCACTCTGCTCCCTCCACTTCCCTTTCTTACAAGTGTATGGAGAATGGAGGTTCAGTGGCAGAGGAGGTAGTGATGGGGAGCAGCAGCTGGGCTAGTATTTTTAATTCCAGCCCAGCACATCTCCTTGCCACTTCCGCCTGCTTCATCCAGACATGGTCGGTGGTGGGCAGTGTGGCAAGCAAGAGGTTCGGGAGCCTAGCTAAACATTTGGGGCATGTGCTTGGTGCTAAGCTATGCTGATGGTGGCGGGGAACCTTAAAGATGAACAAATGTATTCTTTATGGTACTACTTTGTTGTTTTTGCTGCAACAGATTTACTATGGCTCCCCCTCTGGAAGAAAAGCAAAATAAATACTTCATGACTGCATGGATACAGCGTGATCTAAATAATATTCTCTGCATGTGTTGGAACATCAAAGTATGAATACTAAACAAAAGCTGTAGCACCACATGGGGAACTATTACTTTTCGTAGTGAGAGAAGAGAAAGATAACAGTGTCAAATGTGTTAATGGACTCTAATTCTGCATCAGCTTCTCATTCTGTCTGTTATAACTTTTGAGGAGGGGGGATGAGATCAGAGATATAATATGCCAGGGAGATTGAAATGTTTCCCTGCTAGTTTCCACATTTTTCAGTTCTAGTTTGATTTTCTTCTGCAGAGATGGTCCTCCTGTGTTGTCTGTATAAATGGCAAGCGTGCACTGTTGGTATGACACTGGTGGTGTTCGTGTAATCCATTGACAGTATGACTGATGTTGTTAGGCCCAATAATAGCATTGCCAGAATACATGAAACGTAGAATCAGCCCTGAGTTATATTCGTAGGTGTGTGCCTCTGGTCAATCCCTGTTGAGTACAGTAAGCACACCCTATGCTTACTGTACTAAAAGGGGGGGGGGACAAATAAAATATCCATCTTATTCATATTCTTTTCTGCTGCCTCAGAGAATCATTTCCCCAGCCAGCTAAAGAAGTTGTTTTGCCTTACTATGGAACACCAGAACTGGAATAGTGATACCCAGTGTGGAGAAAACATTGGGCAGGATTGTGGGGAGAATCTAGGGTCAGGAATCATGAGGGGGCAAGATCATGTGAGCCCAATGAGTCCAGGAAAAATGGAACCTACAGCTACAGGCATTTCCTTACTTAGGCTTGACACAAATGCTGTACATTTTGACACAAATTTGTCAGATGCCTTTCGCAGAACGGCAGGTCTTCCCCCTTTCATCAGTGTGTCTGTAATGGTGTAAATGCTGAACCTTCATTTCGAAACACCACAACATATCTTTACCATTTTAGCCTCATCCCCAGATTTTTGATTTCTTTCATTCCGGCTTTATTCTTGATGAGAAATACAGGCAAAGTTTGCAAGAGTCTGTTAAAAACAACAACCAGAGTTGGTTCCACTAACTTGTTAAACAGAGAGGCTGAAACTGCCAAGCCCTCTGCAAGGAAAAAGAGGAGAGAGGGAGAGAAATCTCTAGTTATTTATAACGCCAAGCAGCATTAAGGTCTCTTCACTCTGGTTTGCAACTGCCTGCTGCTGGGAGGTCACTCCAAAAACAATCCCTGCAGATCCCATGGCCTTCCAGCGCAATATTTGATCAGAAGTCTGGGCGGGCACCAACCTTGGCAAATTGAAACTTGCACACACATGCTCTTTAATAGACAGAAGGATCACACAGGCGAACACTGAAGCTCTGGAAAAAGGTGTCTCTGAACCTAGGTGAGTTGGTTTCTGACTTGCATATTTTGTAAATGGCTGTGTTTGCATTCCTAGGCGTAAACATGCCAAAGAGGAGACTGCTGCAGTTCTTTGGTGTGGACTGGCATAGTGGACTGGTGTGGACTAGCATTAAAGTGTCAACATGTGAGTAACACAACAATGTCATAGGTAGCAAGGATGTGAACCTGTTTTGGTGATTGGGGAAGGGAACATTTTGACCTCATTAATGATGACTGCTCTTCTTCCATGATTTGTGAAATTTTTGGCAGTGAGAGGCAAAATGAGGCACCCACCCAATCTTGCCAGCCCCATTGCTCATCCTCCTTCCACTTAATGTCCAGGACACCGTGTACTTGGATGCAGTGCTCTTGTAACTTCTACGTCAGATTCCTCACAAAGAAAAATGCATCTTGGTGACAGTGAAACCATGGAAAGGAATTGACAGTTGATACTTGCTGATTTGTGACTAGTGCATGGCAGTTATCATTCTAATTCCCACATTGCAGAACTCTTGTTGAGAAGTCTTAATCCAAATTGAAATGAATGAAGAAGCTAAAATGTGTTCCTTTAATAGATATGATGAGACTCTCATACACAGTGTGAGTGGACTCTGAAACGAAAACTAGACAGTGTACGGTGCAGCAGATGTGAGAGAATCTTCCATAAACCTAGCACTGCAAAAGGAGCTATCAGGCAGGAGAAGCTCCCGGTGATGGTGGAACAGAGCCCTTTTTAGAACGGCTAGAAGGACAGACATTCAGTGTAAACTGAGTAGTAGAGAGGAGACCTGTTCTAAAAGCGATGCTCCATGAAGACAGTTGACTTTTGATGTGTACAGAAGTGGCAGAAGTCCATTTTCTAATGGAGGGAGGAATTTTCTAATAGGGGAGGAATGTTTTATTTTTTCAGGCAAGGTGACACTGGAATGGTTTGAGGAGTGGCATTTTCTGAAGAGTTTTCTTAATGCCAAGCTTCTCCAGCGTACAAAGTGTAAACACCCTGGGTAATTTTTCAAGCACAGCTGCAGAAGCTCATGTAGGTGTATATAAAAAGAAATATTTCCATCCAACACTGTGTGTGCATGTAGAAAACACATACCTGATATTCAGTACTTGGATGAAACTCAGATATCTTGCAGCACTTCTGTTGAAGGGATATATTTTTTCACAGCATTCAAACAGCAGTGTTTTGTTGCAGGGAAATAATTCAATATGCCCCCCCCCCCAGCAAGTGAATACAGGAGAACCTCATTAATTGTGGACTCCATAACCATGGTTTTGCATATCCATGGTCAGGGAATGAGCACCCAACTGAAAAAACCATCAACTAAGGGGTTAATTTTTGCATATCTGCAGGTTGAAGGTGGCCATAAATGACCTTGAAGGTCATTTTCAACAGAGGTTGCATTTTTAAGGCCATGACCTCAGAGGTCATTTTGAGCCGCCATTTTGAGATTAGGAGCCTCAAAATGACTCTTTTTGCTGGAACACAGGCAAAAAAAGCACCCAACCCCACAATTTTTGGCCAAATTTTTGCTATGGGGGGGCATTGCTATGCCCCTGGGGACCCATGGATCAAGGTAGGCCACTCCCCCCTGCATTTTTAGGGCCATTTTGGGAACATTTCCCCGGCCTCCAGGAACCTAATCCCATGATCCTACTGCCCCAATGCCTCTGTATTCACAGTTTCCATATGCACAGTAGCAGCATAGAATAGAACCCCTACAAATACGGAGGTTCTCCTCTATACTGTAATTGTGCATTTTGTGTCTGTGCATTATATTGGTGCTGGTTGCACCAATGTTTGAGGCATTTATTGGCTAGTCTCCATGACATCATTGTGACAGGCAACACAATGAGGTTGTTCTCACGACTAGCCCTCCTGCGATAGGACAGGGCTAGCCAAGGTAAGCCCTGCTTGTGAGAAGTGTTGGGATCGCTCCCAATCTCACTGCTCCTCCCCTGGGTTATCCTGATCCTATACCCAGGCAGAAAATGAGGTAGGAGGACAAAAGTGTGCCTCCTGCCTCACTCCCTGGATGTCTGGGTGCTTATGCTGCTAGCAGCTGCTCCCAGGCTGTCAGCAACCATCTTGGCAATAGAGCCCAGGGGAAGGAACAGTCTGACAGCAGGAGAGGTTTCCCAATTCACTGTGCTGCTTGCATGATGTATTGTGGGATACCTGGCAGCCTGGCTCCCCTCCACCCGGATTGCTGCCAGACTTGCTGCAGCACCGGTTGTGTGGGCATGTAAGCAGCGGAGCCTAGAAAAGGCTCAGAGCATCTGGGGGAAGGCAGGTAGGATCCTGCCTTGCCTGCAGCACTCCCCACTTTGATCGTGTGAATGACTTTAATGTCTTTCCATTGCCATTTTGTGTCATGTAACTTGGGAAAGAGTTTGCACCCCTGCTAACTTGGCAAAGAGGCACCTTTTAACATGGTGATTCTCTTTATTTAGCAGGCGGAGAGTAACTGGCCCTATCCACCCCCAGCACAGTACCACCAGTGACTGTTGCTGGTGTCTATCTTATGTTTCTTTTTAGATTGTGAGCCCTTTGGGGACAGGGATCCATCTTATCTTATTTATTTATTATTTCTCTATGTAAACCGCCCTGAGCCATTTTTGGTTGGGCGGAATAGAAATCAAATAAATAAATAAATAGTATAAAAAGTTCTAACTTTTTCCTCTTGCAAAAACAGTTTTTCTTCAAAAGAGTTTTTAAAGATAATTTAAAGTATGAACCTTCCCTGTGTAAGTATGGATGGATCTTTGTAGGACATAAAACAGCCCTATTTTCCCCACTCTGCATACATGCAGCAACTAACATTCTTTGACCAAGCAGATATGAAAGGACCAGATGCAGGTGTATGTAAAGACCACCTTTTTTTTTTTTTTTTTTGCAGTGGCCTGGCATGATACCATACCAGCATACATGTTGAAAGGGATGGGGGGAACAGAATGCTGTACTACACTATAGCGATCCTGCTGTATGCGAGCACATGATCTTTTATGGTTATTCTTTCTAACTTTAACAGTACCACTCAATCATAAAGTGATACCCAGCCTGGAACCTTTCAGGGTCCTAAAGTAGGACAAAGAATTAGGATTTAAAAATGAGCTGTTCTTAGCATGGATTTGTCAAAAACAAATTATGTCAGACTAATCTTATAACCCTCCCCGCCTTTTAAGTTAGTAGTTTAGTAGATGATGGGAATGCTGTGGACAAAGTGTATCATGATTTTGGCAAAGCATTTCACAAAACATGCCACAATATCCTTGTTGACGAGTTGGTAAAATGTGGGCTAGATTTTGCTGCTGATGCTAGGTGGATTCATAGCTGGTAGGACAAATGTACCCAACAAGTACTCATAGGATATATATTTTAATTGTGGATTTTTTAATAGTCTTGTTTTAATTTTTGTGTGAACTGCCTTGGGATTGTTTTAATGAAAGGTGGTATATAAATGTAACAATAAAATAAATAAATACATTTAATCATAAATAAATAGGACAGGTGCCTGTCCTGGGCCCTGTGCTGTTCAATCTTTTCAAAATTGACTTGGAGGAGATTGTAGAGGGGAAGATGATCAAAATTATGTATGTATTTATTTAGCAAATTTAGTGACACCTGACTTCCATAGACTCGAGATGGTTTACATAAATTAAAACAATGAAAACAAGAGGGAAAGGGGTGAAACAGACACACGCACACACACGCGCACACACACACATTAAAAACTAGGCCTGGCAAAATAAATAAGTTTTCAAAACCTTCTTAAAGGACAGAAGGAAGGTGGCATTACAAATCTCAGGAGGCAGGGTGTTCCATGAGAGGGCTGCAACAGAGAAGGCCCTCCCACGAGCCCGGGCCCCACATACCTCCCCTGGGCCCAGAACTCTGAGAAGGTCCACCTGAGATGACCTCACAGGGCAGGTCAAAGTTGAACGGGAAAGATGGTCCTGAATTTGCAGATGAAATGGAGCTGGGGGGTAGCGAACCCATTAGAAGACAGAACCAAGTTTCAATCCAACCTGGGCAGACTTGAATCTTGGACCAAAACCAACAAGATGCAATTCAGCAGACAAATGTAAAGTCTTTTATTTGAGTAAGAAAAATCAAATGGACAAGAATAGGATGGAGGATACCTGGCTTGGTAGCAGTATACGTGAAGGGACCTAGGTATCTTAGAAAGGGTCCTGGGTATCTTAGTGGCTAACAAGTTGAACATGAATGAGCAGTGGGATGCAGCTACTAAAAAAGCTAATGCAATCATTGAAACTATCCTCACAAGCAGCCTAATCCAAACTGGGGCAGCCCAGCTTGGGCTATGCTGCTTATGTGGAGCACCAGGATCACTCTTGATCCCAGTACTCCCGCCCCGCTTAACCCTATCTTTTTGCCCCAGCCTCTAGCCAGGGTTAAGGCCCAAGCATGCCCCTAACCATGGCGCTGGGGTCATGTGCATGCTTGGGCTGCACACATGCACGTGTGTATGCTCAGGCTGCACACTGAGCCGGGTGGCAAGAGTACCCAGCTGAGAGAGGATCCCTCAAAGTACCGTGCTCCTGGTGAGGTACATTGAGGGATGCTGGAGGACTTCCTCCTCCAGCTCTCTTCTCTGCCACTCGCCGTGGCACCGATCTTGCGTAGTGCAAGCAGCAGAGCCTACAGACTGATTTCGCTCGTGTCCAGACCTCCACCCTGCCAGGTATGTTGGCCATGTGCATGACCTTCTATGCTGCATTAACAGAGGCATTGTGTCCAGACCACGAGATGTAATTGTTCCACTCTGTTCTGCACTGATCAGACCTCACTCCTTGTGTCCAATTCTGCGCCACACATTTTAAGAAGGATATTGATAAACTAGAATGAGTTCAGAGGGTGTTGGATATGTTGAGAGATCTGGAAACAAAGTCCTATGAGGAAAGATTGGAGAAGCTGGGTATGTTTAGCATGGAGAAGAGACAACTAAAGGGGAATATGATAGCCATCTTCAAATATCTGAAGGGCTGTTACAGAAAGACAAAGAGAACAAGGAGCACACTTGTTCTCTGTTGCTCCTGAGGGAAGGATTTGGGCATAGGAAGGTTGGTGGTGGCCCCAGGACAGGATGTGAGAGTGGGTGCTGTGTTGAGCCCACCCACCCCCACCCCTACCCTGTGCATTCTACCCTGTGCCGGCCACACCCCTTCTGCCTGTGTCAGCATGCCTACACAGGGGGTATTGCCAGCACCAGGCATGGACATGTGACCTGTCCAGCTGGCAAATTTGCTTTCCTTTCAATTGCAAGCAAAGCCTTGGCTGCCTTGCACAGCTTTGCAGGCATTGGCTGAGTCCTGCACCCAGGAGTGCCTATATCCCAGGTAAGCCTAACTCAAAACAGGAGGAATCAGTTTGCCTAGAGAGAGTTGGAAACCCAGCAGTGGTTTTCTATTCCTGGAGTAAGCAATAAGAAGCTGGAAGGCTAAGCTAGTTTGTGCCTTTGCTATCTTTTGGTTTGTTTGTATGGGAGTGTTGTTAATAATAATAATAATAATAATAATAATAATAATAATAATAATAATAATAATAATTCAATTTTTATACTGCCCTTCCAAAAATGGCTCAGGGCGGTTTACACCAAGAAATAACAAACAAATAAATAAGATGGATCCCTGTCCCCAAAGGGCTCACATTCTAAAAAGAAACATAAGATAGACCCCAGCAACAGTCACTGGAAGTACTGTGCTGGGGGTGGATAGGGCCAGTTACTCTCCCCCTGCTAAATAAAGAGAATCACCACGCTAAAAGGTGCCTCTTTGCGAAGTTAGCAGGGGCATCCTCTCTTACCCCCTCACTCCACTTAAACCAAGGCCCTTATCCGTTTGTTCAGATATGTTTGGTAACTGCTGGTCTGCGTTTAGTTTGATTAATTCTAAAATCCCCAGGGCCTAGCTGCAGATGAGTGTAAGGAAGGGGGCAGCCCTAGGGCTAGCCTCCTACCCTGTCAGGAGGGCCATTACAGCCGGTTCAGTAAATAAAGTGCATGCCAGGTGGACGGGCCGTGCATCTGTACCTGGCACTGGCTGTACCCCCTGCATTAGTGCAGAGGGAAGGGGTGTAGCCAGTGCAGGAAGCACACCTGGTGGTGGTGGTGAGGTAGCATCCCTGCTGGCAGCATGCAGCAGCAGCTGCAGAAGCAAGGGGGTGCCTTGGGGGCAAGAGCAACCCAGGGGCATCTGTCTCCCCATATCGGCTATGCCACATGCAAGAGAAGAACAAATTGACTGAAATTGCAAGGAAGCAGATATAGGAAAGATTTCCTGACTGTAGGAGTTCGACAATGGAGCAGATTGCCCCATGCAGCGGTGGGCTTTTCTTCGCTGCAGGATTTCAAATAGAGGCTGAACTGATATTGTATCAGTTTCCTGCACGGAAGAGGGGGTTGGACTAGAAGACCTCTGTCCATTCCAACTCTAAAATCCTATCATTCTGTGATCATATTCGGCTTTATAGCCTGGAAGGACCCTTAGAGCGCAGCCAACAAGACTTTCTTCCAGCAAGAATTTGATGTCAGGGAGTGAAGATCTTGGCCTAGGTACAGATTACAGGAGCCAAAGGACTATATCTTTTTCGTCTGATGTGTCAGAGTATAAAAGCAACATGTTATAAATATGGTTCACTAGCAAGCCACAGCACTGTACATCAAAACACGTAACATAGTGAGATAGCCAAAAGAGAAAGTAATATAATGATGAGTGATTTCAACTAGGGTCATATTGGTTAGGTAAAATGTATGTTTGGACACGACAAAGACAAAATGTCCAGATACCCCAAATATTTGTGCCTTGGATCATGGGACTGACCAGCAGGGTGGTGACACTGGACTTAATCATGAAAAGTGTGAAGAATCAAATGTAAGATGCAAATGTTGCCAAAACTGACTTGGAACTGTGATCATAATGCCATTAAATTCAACATATATGTCAATGGAAAAAATGCCCCAAAGAACAATATTTAACTTCAAAAGTGGCAACTTCTAAAAAAAATAGAGAGAGGAATAGTCTCTCCATGACATTTGGAGGTTATTTAAAACAACAATAATGGAAGTTCAAATAGAATACGTATAATAGTCTCAGAAAGGTACCATCAACAAGATGTCAGTGTGGTTAAAAGCAGTGAAGGACTATCCAGATTGAAGGACAGTATGGCACAAAATACCAAATACTGGAAAGCAATAATTGGAAGGAAGGCTGTTGTCTTTATGTGTCATGCCTTCACTATGCCTGGGACAAGCATGCTCTATTACAGAACAGAGGACCAGAGAGAAGAGTCAAGGACAGGACAGGGTTAAGAAGTCAGTCAGGCTGTGGGCCAGAGGCAGAAGATATAGGCCAAATTCTGATGTAACACAAAACCAGAGTTAAACGGGGCAGGGGTTGGGATTCCATTACGTATGAATTAATGGAACCGTGGTTTTGAGCCGAAAGTGACCTGTGGTTTGGCTTGCCAACTCAGATTTGAACCTTTGGTTTGCACAAAGGTTTGCTACCAAGACTTCCAGTTTGGCCACCAAAGGGTTACATCCCAACTTGGACGGCGCCATAACCACCGTTTTGCTCTGTTTTTGAAACCACAATCATAGAGATGGCAGTGCAGACCCACCCAGGATCACACCCGCTCCAAGCCTTTGGCACTTAGCACTGGCTGCCTCTCCAAGTGCCAGCCCCGCCCCTCCTGTCACTTATCCAGCAATGCAGTAGCCCAGCAACAGGGACACAACCACATTACCTCCCCAGCTTGTCAGCCAGTCAAGTGGCAAAGTCACACAGGGGCATTCCCGCTCGCTCCATCGCTCCACCTTCCTGGCAAGCAGGAGGGAACAGGGGCAGGATGACAGGGCGAGCATTAAAGTGCTTCACTCCCTGAGAATAAAGCAACAACGATGTATGTTCACAAGCACAAAACCCATCCCAGCCCCTTCTCTTTGGAGAATATTAGTGCTCCCTAGGCTTACTCATAAGCAGGATCAGCATTGCTCTGCTGAAAGGAGCGATTCCTCATATGCAATGAGGATGGGTGCTGACCCAGGGTGGATCACGTTCGCTCAAGAGAGTGGCAGGCCATGGGGATGCCCCCTCACAACTCATGAGAAGAACCATCTGTGGGGGCAGGAGTGTCTGCCACAATCACTAATAATGTGTGATGAAAAAACAACCCCTTCTCCCATGGACAGTTCTCTCACGAGAGTGTCAGGCCATTGGGGCTCTATATCGAGCCAGGTTGCTCTATGGAGGAAAGCCACGGGGGCGGGTGCCCGGGCAGCTTCTCTCCTTAGCTTGGCAACTGCCGCCAAGTAGCTGTCAAAGCATGCCCCCCACCAGACTGTCAGCCCATGTGGACATGTGCATCCTTGCTTGTGCCCTGAAACGGCGACGCTGCTCTCCTGTGGTTGCTGAAAATTGGGGCTCCCCTCTCCCGCAATTCCCAGCGCCAGCAGATCTGCATATGGTGCAACACATTCCTGAGCCTTTTGGAAGGGCGGTATAAAAGTTTTAATAATAACAACAACAACAACAACAACACTAGAACGATTCTGGGAATTTTGAATGGGAGTAAAGATCTATCCCCACACCGGTGTTCCCCCCAATCCGTGCACGTGGCCAGGCTCTGACACATGGAATGTCAGCATCTCCTTTGGATGTGTGCGAGGCTTCCCAGGGGAGGAGGGGGTTGCAGTGCAGAAGTTCTGTCTTTTACCAGAGAGAGTGGGAGCCCCACGCAAGCGAGGCCACTTTGTTGGGTTAACAACACAGTCTGATGGAAGACCTAGGGTCCACAACCCCATGGTCCTCCCCAGTAGACTGTCATAAGAGTGCTAGCCTGCCGGTAGCAAGCTGACAGGGGAGCAGGAGTGTGGTTTGTTCTACATGGACTGCTTTGCCCTCACAAAGAGAGGCAAAGGTGAGCCCTCATACGCGCATCCTAGGTCACGGCGGGACAGACCCCTAAGGTTCCTTTGCCCTCCTTAATATGCATCTCCCCTCCTAGGAACTTATCATTTCCCCTTCCCTTTTCTGACTAACAGGGAAATAGTGCCCTCATCCCCAAAATTGTGCTTGTGTGGGACTGTTTTGGTGCAGGGCGCTTAGGAAGCCAGCGGTGCCATCACTGTCAAAAGAAGTGCTGGCATGGCAAGGCATGGCATTTAAAGGGATTTAAATGCAATTTCCATGCCGAGGATGGGTGGACCACTCCAAAAATGCACGATTGCACTCAGCATGCCGTCTTCATGATTGTGACCAATCATAGCTGCTCTGCTGACATGCTGACGCTTTGCCCACAGACTAGTCATGGAGCTTGCTGGGATCATGTACGCAGAGGCCCCAAACAGGCTGCAGCAGAGATGCCCAGTCATTTGGGAGACCGGCGGGGGGTGGTGGAAGGAGCCTCTGCCCCCGCCTCTATTGTCCTTGCTGCCGAAGCTGCAGCTGCACCGCCTCCATCTGAGGCCCGAAACAGGCCACTGTGTCACTTGGGAGGCCAGTGGGGGGGGGTGGAAGAAGCCCCTGCTGCCGCCATCCCCCATCCCTGATGCCCCAGCTGTGGCTTTTATTTATTTATTTATTTATTTATTTATTTAGTTAGTTAGTTAGTTAGTTATTTTATTTTATTTATATACCGCCCTTCTGAAATGGCTCAGGGTGGTTTACAATTAAAACAAAAAACATTAAAAACAATTAAAACAGAGATACAAATATAAATACCAATTTTAAACAACTTAAAAAACAATTAAACTATCAAAACAATTAAAACCCTGAAAACCAGGTATTAAAACAATTAAAACTGATTAAAAACCCTGAAAGGCCAGGCCAAACAGATAGGTTTTAAGGGCTCTCTTGAAGGACAGCAAAGAATCAAGATTACAAATTTCCGCTGGGAGTGCATTCCACAGTCCAGGAGCAGCTACAGAGAAGGCCCACCTCTGAGTCGTCACCAAATGAACCGGTGACAACTGGAGACGGACCTCCTCGGATGACCTTAACGTGCAGTGGGGATCATGTAAAAGAAGGCGCTCTCTAAGATATCTTGGACCCAAGCCGTTCAGGGCTTTAAAGGTAATAACCAGCACTTTGTATTTTGCCCGGAAACATAAGGCAAATGAAAACAAGGTTAGCTTTTCCCTCCCCCACCCCCGCATTTAACCCTTTAATTGTAAAGGGGAATCCTTGCAGAATTCCCTTTTGCAAGTATCCCCACTGAGCCAGTTCACTAGCTGGGGGCTTGGCTCGACTCACTCCCCCTGGTCCAGTTTGAGGGTGAGCCTTCAAGCTGAGCCTGCTTGAGTGCGAGCAACCTCGATTTCGAGCTGGCTCGCACATCCCTACTGGCCAGCATACAGCCTTATTATAATCATACATAATCAGCATGGAGCAAGATAAGAAATGAAGCTTGGCTTCCCGTTGATGAACTCCATTGACACTTTCTCGCTCATTGTCCTGCTTAGACGGTATTGTTCCTATTGTGTCCCTACTTCAGATCCTTTGTGCCTGTGACCAGTTATGCAAACATTTTCTGCCTTCCCTCTTCACTCCTCAAGTCTCACTTTTTCGGGTTTCCACATTATTCACAAAGTGCCTTTGATCTTTGCAGTATGTCTGCTATTATTTTGGCATATGACAGCCTCTGAGCTGCTCGCTGCCTGCCTTGATCTCAATTGGTACTTCAGGCTTTTGCTAATCAGGCTGCATAATCAGTCACATAAACCACACAGAATGACTTGTGCTTCCAATTAGGATGATACTCAGTGAGATTTCCAGGGCATCTTAAAAACATTCTTGGTACAAATACCCGAGTAAGTCTACTATGCATTTAATATAATACATACTTACCATTTCACTTAGGGCAGTTTTCACACATCACGATGGCAAGGAAGGTTCTGCCAACCACCAATTCCCTGTGAGTTATGTGCTCCCAGCAAATTCCACTTCTGATGTGTCATCTGAACCCACCAATCTTATGTTCCCCAAATGCGCTTTCCTCCGGGTTGTAACGTAGATTTGGTTACATATATTGGGTTCCCCAAGGGAAGTGCAGCTGGGAAACCCCTCATTGTTGGGTTCATATTGTTGGGGTAATTACTTATATAGCAGAGTATTTCAGGAGCTAACTCACATCCATTACAGCAGACATTAACAGAGTCTCAGGGGCAACAGCTTGTAAATGATAAGAATGGAGATTTGTGTAAGGTTAAACTAATCTACTTTATTCAGAAGTTCATTATGATAGGAAAGACCTATATCTAACCACTGGCTACATGGTGGTCAGAGAAAGACCTAGAAGCATGGTGCTCAGAGAGAGAGCTAGAAGCATTCTGAGGAGAAGAAGAAGGAAGTCACTCTCAGGAAGTTCCTGAGTACATTCTATCAATAGAGGGGTCATAGAGGCAGAGATAAACAGGAAAGAGGAGATCCTAACTATCTATCTCTACTCCCAATGCCCCAGTGGTCATTGGGGTTACTGGTGCAAAAGGTCGATGGCATCGAGCTGGATCTCCAACACCCCTTCACATCACCTGTCATACCGGTTCACAATAACCATCTTATCACAAAGCATCTGGAACCGATCTCTTGGTAGTGGCTTGGTCAGTCCATCTGCCACCATCTCTTCAGTTGGGCAGAACTTCAACTTGACGAACCCCTTCTCTTGTGCATCTTGAATACAGTGGTGCTTTGTCCCAATGTGCTTTGTTTGAAACTTTATCCATAAGTGAGATCTGAATACAACTTTAGTTGTCTTCAAACATCTTGGTAGGCTTTGGTTCTTCAGTCCCAAAGTCCAACAGTAGCTTGTGTATCCACACAGCTTCCTTGCATGCTTCTGTGGCTGATATGTACTCTGCTTCTGTGGTTGAGAGTGCAACAAGTGACTGCTTGCAGCTACTCCAATTTATGGCTCTGTCTCAAAAAAAAAATCAAAAAAAAAATCAGGTGTCCCCTGGTAGACTTGCGGTCAGCTTTGTCTTCAGCCCAATCTGCATCCATGTATCCCACTAGTCTGGGGTTGCTGCTTGCTGGAATCTCTCATGTGTAGTGTGGTACCCTTCAGGTATCTCCCCAGCCTTCTGACTGCAATCCAGTCATTCTTGGTTGGTGCACTTACTTTTCTGCTTAGGATTCCCACCACTGTAGCAATATCTGGCCTTGTCACTGTGGCTGTATAAAGAAGCTTGCCAATTGCTTTTCTGTATTGGTTGTTGGTTGGTAAAGGTTCACTATCTCCATCTTGCTTCAGGAAATTTGTATCCATTGGTGTACTGACTTCATTGGCATCTGTCAGTCCCAGGCATTCTAAGATCCTTTATTTTCTGCTTCTGGTTGTGAAGGAATGTCCCATCCCCTTCTTTTTCTGTTTGAATGCCAAGATAGTAGGAGATTCTTCCAATTTCCTTCACCTCTGTTTCCTTGTTCAGGTGCTGTACAACCTCATGGCTGTCTTGCTTTTCCTCATATGCAATAATCAGGTCATCAACATAAGTCAGGATGCAAGTCCATTTATTGTCTCTGAATCTTGAAAACAGGCAGAGGTTAGCTTGTCCTTGTGTGAATCCCTCCTTGAGCAGCAGTTGATTTAGCTTGTCATTCTATGCTCTAGCAGCTTGCTTGAAGTCACAGATGCTCTTTTGAAGTTTGCACACAAGCTTCTCTTTTCCAGGTTCTTCAAAACCTGGTGGTTGCTGCATATAGATGCCTTCCTCAATTTCTCCTTGTAGGAAGGCAATCTTTACATTGGCCAGATTTACCCCGAAGTCCCTGAGAGCTATCGGGGAACACTTCATACATGATTCGGGTTTTTCATTGCACGTTAGAGTATAGCCTGATTTACATCGAGGGTAAAAAAAATAATTTTTGTCAGTTGGGGGGGGAGGCAACTTCAGACTCACAGTAAACCCACGGTAAAGCCTGCTGTCTGAGAATGCTCCAGAGTAGAGGTTAGTAGGACAGAGCAGATGGAAATGCTCGGTGCTAATTGGTTCGCAGCCTCTGGAAGATTCCAGTTGTCCATAAATGCTTATCAGGCTCAGATCCCCTAAATGGCTTGGGACCAGGGTAGCTAAATGATTGCCTACTCCCACATGAACTGCCTGGATTCATCATCTTGGGAGGCCCTGCTCTGAATCCCCCTCCCACCATCTGAGGTAGGGCAAGTAAGTGGTTATCAGAAGCAGGGCCTTCCAAGTTGTAGCATCTAACTTTTGGAATTCTCTCCCTGAAGAACTTTGCCTTCTCTGTATTCCTTTCAGCACCAAGTAAAAACATTTTTACTTGCCCAGAATGTGTTTGATGTGATTTTATGCTGAAACTTTATCCCTTCTGTTTTGCTTTTTACACTGAGTATGTGTTCTTGGTTATATTTGTAATGGTATTTTTTTAATGCTACATCTGACTGAAGAGTGGCTAATAAATATGAGTAAATAAATAATAAACTACAAACACGCATGCACGAGCAGAGTGGTGATTTCTGGTAATATGCATTCTGAGAACACGTTGCTGAAAACAGGAGCTACAGCTAAGCACCATGACTTCTGAAATCCATGTTTAATGCATGTGTGAAGCCCCACCCCCTAACCATAAGTCTGCATCTGTTCTTTCTTCATTTATGCCTGAGTTAACGTTTTCCATGGTTCTCCCCCACTCTTCCTACACCCTTTATAGGTTGGTCCAAGGTTTGCAGCAAGATGCAGTGGGCTTCAGTTCTTATCATGATTGGCCTCTGTGGAGTGTCCTTGAGCCAGTATGATGACTATGATGACGTACTGTGGCTACAACATTACCTACGCAGCCAGTCCTCATCCTATAGCTATTCACCATATGAAGATGAGTCTCCCCCTTATGCTTCTTACTCTTATGTGCCAGCTGGGTCTTCTGTTGGGGAGCCTGTCCCTGAACCCCCTGTATCTAGGGAATGCCCCCAAGAGTGCGAATGCCCTCCCAACTTCTCTTCCGCCTTGTACTGTGACACTCGCAACCTCAAGTATATTCCTTTTGTGCCTTCGCGGATGAAATATGCCTACTTCCAGAACAACCAAATTGTTACTATCCAAGAAGGAGCCTTTGACAACGCTACCAATCTGGAGTGGCTTGCATTGCATAACAACCAAATAACCAGTGAGAAAATGGGCAAGAGGGTTTTTGCCAAGCTCAAGAACCTTGAGAGGCTATACCTTGACCATAACAACCTGACCAAGATGCCTACCCCTTTGCCACGCTCGCTGCGAGAGCTTCACCTGGCTTATAATCAGATCTCCAAAGTCCCATCCAATGCCCTTGAAGGCTTAGAGAACCTCACCGCTCTGTATATTAACCACAACCAGATTCATGAAATAGGATCAAACCTCAAGGGGCTAAAATCTCTGATTCTTGCAGACTTGAGCTACAACCAGCTCAGAAGAGTTCCTGATGGCCTTCCAAGTGCCTTGGAGCAGCTCTACCTGGAGCATAATCACATACACACTGTCCCTGATGATTTCTTCAAAGTTTCCCCAAAGCTGCTCTATGTACGGATGTCCCACAATAGCTTGACAAATGACGGACTCTCCCCCAATGCTTTCAATGCCAGCAGCCTCCTGGAACTGGATCTGTCTTACAACAGGCTTCAGAAGATTCCACGAGTCAGTACAAGCCTTGAGAATCTCTACCTCCAAGGAAACAAAATAAATGGTGAGCAACTGCACTTTGGAAAGCTCTTAGTTGAGCACATATGCAAAGGATGAGTAGTACATATTGGAGTACCCAAGAATAGAGTAAAGTGACCCAAAGATCTCAACTAGGGGTAACCAACCTGAGACTCTCCAGCTATTGTTGGAGTATGACTTCCATCTTCCCCAGCTGTAATAAATTGTGGCTGGGGATGATGGGAGCTGTACTTCCACAGCAATTGGAGAGCTTCAGTTTAGCCACCCCTTGTTTAGGTTTTGGTCTCTTAACTCTTTGGGAAGCCACTGTAATGGTTCAAGCACAACATAAGAGAAGATAAATTGAAAACAGAAGCTGCGAGCTTTGTTCCTGTCTCTCTCTGAGTTTCTATGTCATTTGGAGTGTGGGGCTTATGGGGCACCCTCACCTTCCCGAAGCTCCTAGGTATCCAAGCAGGGTGCCTAATAGGGAGCGGGAAGGCAGAGGGCTCAGAGCATGCAGTCAGCCCCACTCATCTATCAAAGCTCCCAGGGTGGCATACAATTAAAAGAATAAAACAGTTTTATAGAATACAATAAAGCACCAAGACATATTATTATTATTATTATTATTATTATTATTATTATTATTATTATTATTAATGTCTTGTTTACACAGTCAGACAGGTGCTATTGACTGGTTTGTTTCATCCAGACATCGAGTCCTTCCCAAGGACCTGGGATGGCTGAATTTTATCATCAATACTGTTGGTTATTATAGATATTGTCGCAAAATGTAGGCTGTTCCCAGTAAAGTTGCTTTTTGTAATTGGCTGATGGTGATTATTATTTATTTACACAGTCAGACAGGTGTTATTGACTGGTTTGTTTTATCTAGACATCGGGTCCTTCCCAAGGACCTGAGATGGCTGAATTTTATTGTCAATGTTGTTGCTGTTGTTATAGATATCGTCGCAGAATATAGGCTGTTCCCAGTAAAGTTGCTTTTTGTAATTGGCTGATGGCGATTTCTGTGGCCCCTATGGTGTTGAGGTGCTCTTCAAGGTCTTTTGGAACTGCACCCAGGGCGCCAATTACCACTGGGATTATCGAGTCCTTCCCAAGGACCTGGGATGGCTGAATTTTATCATCAGTACTGTTGGTTTTATAGATATCATCGCAAAATATAGGCTGTTCCCAGTAAAGTTGCTTTTTGTAATTGGCTGATGATGATGATGATGATGATGATGATGATGATGATTTATTCAATTTCTATACCGCCCTTCCAAAAATGGCTCAGGGCAGTTTACAAAGAGAAATAACAAACAAATAAGATGGAACCCTGTCCCCAAAGGGCTCACAATCTAAAAAGAAACACAAGATAGATACCAGCAACAGTCACTGGAGGTACTGTGCTGGGGGTGGATAGGGCCAGTTACTCTCCCCCTGCTAAATAACACTGAGACAAAACAAAAAGGCCAATTCCATGCTTGGAATCATTAGGAAGGGGATTTAAAACAAAACTGCTCATATTAAAATTCCCTTATTCAAAACTATGGTGCAGCCACATTTGGAGTATTGCATGCAGTTCTGGTCACCATGTCTTAAAAAGGACATTGTAGAACTGGAGAAGGTGCAGAAGAAGGCAGCCAAGATGATCAGGGGCTTGGAGCACCTTCCTTACAAGGCAAGGCTACAACACCTGGGGCTTTTTAGTTTAGAAACAAGCATTTTGTATTTTGCCCGGAAACCTATTCACAGCCAGTGCAATTGTTTCGAAACAGGCATAATGTGATCTCTCTGAGAAACCCTGGAGATCAATCTAGCCGCTGCATTTTGGACCAACTGAGTTTCCCAACCACATACAAAGGCAGGCCCACATAAAGCTCATTGCAGTGGTCAAGTCTAGAGGTTATCAAAGAGTGCATGAGAGTCATGTCATTTATTTAAAATAAAATAAAATTTATAAAGCACACTAGGTAGAGTCCATTCAGTTTCTGGATGGAATTGCATAGTTGTTGAAGGATCAAGGGACTGAGCCTTCAAATTAATGATCTGTTTTGCATAGTTATAGTATGTAGGGCTACTAGTTGCCTTTCATCTTTCAACTGCATTAAAATTCTCCTTTGAATGGCAATCTTTTATAGATCAGGGTTCCTGTTGTAAGTATTGGCCCCACAGAATGAGAGACCAAAAACAGGTGAAAAAATATGGGGGGAAATACTTACTTTAATGTCTTCCAAATCTGGAATAGTTTTTACAAGTTCATGGGGTCCTTGGAGGGGACACCAGACTGTTTTAATTAGTTACATTAAATAATATTCAGTTCAAAATAATACATCATTTGCTGTTTTGCCTTATAAGGTCATTGTAAGCCTTCAGTAGAATCAAGAGGTGAATGCTTAAGCCAAACATGAATTGGATTTGCCACTAAAATTATTAATTGTCATGATTCTCTCAATACAAATATCTCATTTAGTTTGTCCCTAATGTATTCACAGTTTGACATAGAATTCAACCTTGCACTTTTGAATTCTAAATTCCAGTCATGACGTTAAACCCTTTTCTGTTGTTAATTCTAAGGCGCTAATTGGATGTGCCAATGGGAAGTCTGTGATAGCATCTCCAGTATTTTTTAAAGGTGAAATGTAACAGCCATAGTCTTCCCAGTTCAGATCAGGACTAAGGCTCTGGGGGAAGAGGGACTCCGCTCTTTTCCTCTATGCAATTTCCCAATCCAAAATGCCTCCAGGCTGCTATTTGCTTTAGAGAGCAAAACATACTGGTACCATACAAACACCTGCTGCTGCTGCTGCTGCTACTACTACTACTACTACTGGATGACACACTGTGCAAATTTCCACCTACCTTGTAATGAGGCATGCATTCAATTGCACAGGGATTGCAGAATTGTAATTGCACAAAATTGCAGAAATGCAGTTGTGTGATGGCCATTATTTCAATTTGCTTTTTTGAAAAGCAATATATGCCACTTTTCAACAAAATGTTGTGGTTTGTACAGAAAAAAACAAGTTGTTCTAGTAAGAAATAATTTGCCTACTTTCCTTTCACTATCCCTACAACTGGACTAAATTTGGTCCAAATCAGTTAGGCAGGTCACAAATTAGCCCACTTGTACCTCAAATGTTCATGCATGCACCATTTTGAATTGGGGTGGGTGACATCATCACAAACTATATGTTTAAGGTGTCCCTATGTGTCCCTACAACTGTACCAAGTTTGGTCCAAATCACTTCCCACCTGCACCTCAAACATTCACATGTCTGCCATCTTGAATCAGGATGACATCAGCACAAACCACGCCATTGATGTGTCCCTATGTATTCCTACACCTGTAGCAAATTTGGTTCAAATCGGTTAGGCAGTTCACAAGTTAGCCCACTTGTGCCTCAAACGTTCATGAGTCTGCCATCTTGAATTGTGGCAGATGACATCATCAAAAACTATGCCATTGAGGTGCCCATATGTACCCCTACTACTGTACCCATTTTGGTTCATATTGGTCCAGGCATTGCAGAGTTGATGGGGGAGGGGAGGACAGACAGAGAGACACACAGAATGCCAGGTGATCTCATAAACCTACTGGAAAGTAGGCTAATAATAATAAGATGGTTCTCTGTCCCCAAAGGCTCATCATCTAAAAAGAAACACAAGATAGACACCAGCCACTGGAAGGACATTGTGCTGGGGCTGAATAGAGCCAGTCGTAGGGAAGTGCATGAAATGTGGTTCCAGCAGATTTCGAGAGTGGGGCCCAGAAGCTTTAAGAAAGAGGAAGGCGGGTCCTTACCTGTTATCCATGACCCCATGCCACTTCCTGCTGGGGTGGTGCACATCCCAAGAAGCCCTGCACAGCACCAGCATGCACATGGCATCCATGGGCACCATTTGTGTGGTCAGCATGGTGTTGCTGATCACACAAATGGTGCCCGTGCATGCTATGTGTGTGCTGCACCATGTGGGGCTTCTTGGGATGCATTTCCCCAGCAGAAAGCTGCATGAGGCAGTGCAGGCCAGGTAAGGACCCCCCCCCCCTTTCTTAAAGCTCTTAGGCCTCACTTCCAAAATGTGCTTGAACCACAGTTTGTGCACATCCCTAACCAGTTGCTCTCCCTCTACTTAAAATAAAGATAATCTTTCAAAGAGAACTTGGAAAGATACCTCTTTGCCAGTTAACACCTGTATATGTTGTCTCACAGAGAAAATAGCACTCCAGAGAAAAGGAATCAGATCAAGAAAATGGCAAGTTGGGGAGCTATTTATTTACCCTCAATCTGAATTAAGACCACACTGGCTGAATTTGCCCTTGGGAAGAAGTAGTCACAGATTTCATTGCAACTGTTGTTGACAGTTTTAGAGGATCTGTTCAGAAGATCTGTTGAGACGGCAGTTGAACATATCATATAAGCTAATGGCTAGATATGCTTCCTGCCACTGATGGGTACTGTTGACATTTGTTAGGAAAATTTTATTGGAGATAGGTGATTGGTTGCTGAGTTCCTTTGCAGGTGAGCCTGAGTGATGCAAAGCAAAGTTTATGAATACAATTGCAGGGTCGTACTAGTTCTGAAATTAATTATTTTTGTTCAGGGTCATTTGGCATTTCTCCCCACTCCAAATTACACACACAAATAAACTATGTGTACTCGAAAAACCAAAATGTCTGGAGGAAAATAGTTCCCTCTTGACTCTTATCGGTTGAGTTTGTCAAAGTTAAGATTTCTTGCAAAAGACAATAGCTTTACATACATCTGAGCAGCAAGTGGGGCTTTCTGCACTTTTAAAATAAAACATTAGTGACGCTATTTGTCCTCAAAGGGGAAAGGCCCAGTTTTGCACCTGGAAAGACTTGATGAATATCGCAATAGTCTCCGTGTAGCTGGCTCTGTATAGCAGCAGTGCCCTTAAACCATCTCTCTCTCTCTCTCTCTCTCTCTGGAATTCTCTTTATTTATTCACTCATTTTTCAAGCAGCTGACCTTTAAAGTCTGTAATGAGTTTCCCAGAAGACCTCCCCCCCACCAAGTAAACGAGGAAAACTGCAGAGCAACGGACTCAGTAGCTGAGTTTGTTTTTTATATAGACCTTGCTGCTGGACTTTTAGATAATGTTGTCTTTATCTTTTGGGCGCAATGCTGTTCTTCTGAGGCACATCTCGGAAGAAGAATTATCATTTTTATTTCTCTGGGTCCTTTTCACTGGAAGATCTGAAAGAACTTTGCAAACCCTAATCACTTCTGCATAGGCAGAGCAGAATAGTAGCTAGGAGACTAGATGGGAATTTAGGAGAGAGAGAGAAGCAGGCTGGAGATAGACGACAAGATTGGTCCAGCACTCCTTATCACAGAGATAATTTCTCCTTGGAGTAGTGTTTATCTCCTCAGACAAACTTTGTACTCAGGCTCAGTGGGGGGAGCTAACAAGTGCATTGGCATGAGGGCGGGGCTTGCTGGCATGCTCTCATAGAGACTGTAATAGTGTAGAGCCTCCACCCACGCTTCCAGTGATGTCTGATTAGGGCTTCGTTCTTCTGTCTCCATTCCAGTCTCTGTCTCACTCCAACTGCCTGCCTTTTATTCTCACGTTCTCACATCAGCCCCTCCCATTAGGTGGCTATGTATCAAACTACCAGCATAAAAGTGTAGGTAGTGTAGTGTAGTTAATAGTGTAGTTAGCAACAAATCCCAGGCTAGGGACGCCCAGCCTGGTTTTCGCTGCATGTGACAACTGCCGGGAGCTGCACGGCTCCTGGCAGCAGCAAGCCCTCCTAAGTAGCCCGCTACTTAAGGAGCCCACCACAAGCAAGCCCCCAAAATGGGCTAAGTTATCATGTGTCTGTTGTGGCTGCTTGCAGCTGTGGCGAGCACACTTGGGGTAAGAGGGGGGTCCCAGTAATGTACTGCATACTCATGCTGTGCATTATTTGCACTCTGGGGGTGGGGCACGTCTCCGCACCCAATCCCCGGAGTGCCTGAGTGAGGGACAGGAGCACTGCAAGGAAGTTGCCGCTCGTCTGAGTGGGCGATCTGCCCGCCCGAAAAAGGGTAAGTGATCATCTGCAGGGAGAGCGGGTCAAACCCGCTCTCCCTGCAGACCTGCTTTCAGCACTTCACACTGCTTGTGCGCCTCTAGGATTTGGCAGACCCAGGTTCAAATTCCTACACAGCCATGAAACTCCAAGTGACCTTAGTCCAGGCAGTCACACACTCTCAGCCTAACCTGCCCCCAACCTGTTGTGAAGATAAAATGGTGGGCCATGCATACTATCTTGAGTTCCTTGGGAGAAGGGTGGGTCAAAAATGAAGTAAGTAAATGAAACCTCACATGGTTTCCCCGTGATAATAGAGAACAATCTGTTATGGGGTGGCTAACAAATAAATAAATAAACAAACAAATAGATTGTTTACTTTTATTTATTTATTTATTTATTTATTTATTTATTTATTTATTTATTTATTATATCTGCAAATTCAGAAAGATCTCGGCAGAGCCCTCAGCCATTAGCTCGTATTAAGAAACAGGAACTGATATTCCTCCCCAGCCATTAAGGAATGTTAACCTTCTCTTGTCGGATTACAGGGATATCCTGTTAGGGTGGGCATTCTCAGCCTTGGATCCTGGGATGTTGTTGAACTACAACTCCCATCATTTAGCCATTTTGTTTGGGGCAGTAGTAATCTAGGGACCCAAAGCTGAGAACTCCTGCCTTATGGCTGAACCATAGTGAGAGGCTAAAATAACAGACTGCATTAGAAGCTTGTAACAACGGCCTTTCTGGGAGCTGCTTTGAAATATGAAAGTTCAGATTATGAAGAACAGCAGTCTCCAAGGGACACCATCTGGAACCTGCCCGAGAGGTAGGAGCAGAACCACTGCAAAGCAGTGCTCCCAACCCCCTCAGACGCTCCAGAAGGATACTATGGTTAATTGTATCGAAAGCTGCCGAGAGGTCCAAAAGGACCAACAGAGTCACACTTCCTCTGTCCATTCCCAATTGGAGATCATCCATCAGGCCAACCAAGGCAGTCTCCACCACATAGCCAGCCCGAAAGCCAGTTTGAAATGGGTCAAGATAATCAGTTTCCTCCAAGACTGGCTGGACCTGGGAGGCCACCACCCTCTCAATCACCTTGCCCAACCAAGGGAGATTGGAGATTGGCCTGTAACTGTCCATCACTAAGGGATCCAAAGAAGGCTTCTTCAGAAGTGGTCTAATAATTACCTCCTTAAGACAAGGAGGCATCCTACCTTAGAATATATGACATTCTGCTGTCCTATTTGAAATCACATAGATGACTTTTCTTTCTGTTGTGTACAGACGCACACTATACAATGTATATATACTTTAGTATATAGACATACACTATAGTTGCATATGATTTTTGCTTAAATGAAATGTAGTCAATAGAAGAGATCAAACTGGATTGCTTGCTGCTGTGACATGTGTAAAGAAGCTATATGAATTTGCTTCTGAAACTTCCGTAGATAGATAGATAGATAGATAGATAGATAGATAGATAGATAGATAGATAGATAGATATCCCCCATATATATCCCCTCTTTAAGTGGCACAGCGGGAAAATGCTTGACTAACAAGCAGAAGTTTGCTGGTTCGAATCCCTGCTTGTACTATATCGGGCAGCAGCAATATAGGAAGATGCTGAAAGGCATCCTCTCACACTGCGTGGGAAATGGCAATGGTAGACCCCTCCTGTATTCTGCCAAAGACAACCACAGGGCTCTGTGGTCTCCAGGAGTCATGGTAGTGTACATGATCTTCCTCCCCACGTTTATCCACACAACAATCATGTGAGGCAGGTTTGGAGGATGGAGGGGGAGAGAGAGAGAGAGAGTGTCAGCTAAAGTCCCACAGTGAGTTTCATGACTGAATGAGGAATGCAAGTCCCCCAATCCTAGTCTTAACACTCTAATCAGTACACCACACTGATTTTCAACTCTGTGTGTATTGATTGCAGGAGAAATCTGCTGTCTGGAAAAACTGTTTCCAGTTTTCCAGGAAACTGTCTGGAAAAACTGAAAACTAACAAATCACCAGGGCCAGATGGCATCCATCCAAGAGTCCTCAAAGAATTCAAATGTGAAATTACCGACCTCCTTGCTAAAATATATCCCTGCAATCGGGATCTATACCAGAAGACTGGAAAGTAGCAAATGTAACACCGATTTTCAAAAAGGGATCCAGGGGCGATCCGGGAAATTACAGGCCGGCTAGCTTAACGTCCATTCCAGGCAAATTGATGAAAAGCATCCTCAAGAATAAAATTGTAAAGCACATAGAAGAACAGGCCTTGCTGGTGTCGGGAATTCTCACTGGTCAGAGAATCCCTTTTTCATTATAGCAGAGTGCACAGAGGCACAACACAGCGGAATTTGGTTAGGCATGCATGTATGTTGAGAGTAAAGTAACTTGGAGCCAGTTCATAGTTTCAAATCAATATATAAGGCATTTATTAGAGAACTCCATTCTAGATAGGAAAGTGAGGAGTTAGGATCTCTAATCTAGCTATCTAGCTGGATGCAGATGGATTCTGAATCTTCTCTGCACACATGGTGCAGGGAGAGGAGCTTGCTTGCATGTTGCAAGGTAGAAGGAACAGGAAGAGAAGAGAGAGAGGAAGGAAGTTAGTCCCTAAGAGTAGCAATCTACATTCTAAAGGGATAGTGTCAGAGCAGTAGAGAAGGGATGACCAATGTCTTGACCCTCTAGCCCTCTGACTCACTCGTCTGTCCTCCACTGTCTTTGAGAAAAGAGACAGCGCAAAGTCCTTAACTTCCAACAGCTGGGAGTGAACCAGCATGGCTTCCGCAAAGGTAAATCTTGCCTCACCAACCTTTTGGAGTTATCTGAGAGTGTCAACAAGTGTGTGGGTCAAGGTGATCCAGTTGACATAGTACACCTGGACTTCCAAATGGCTTTTGCCAAAGTTCCTCATCAAAGACTCCTGAGGAAACTTAGCGGTCATGGGATAAGGGGGCAAGTACATGTGTGGACTGCTAACTGGTTGAAAGACAGGAAACAGAGGGTAGGTAAAAATGGAGCATTTTTACAATGGAGGGAAGTAAGAAGTGGGGTCCCCCAGGGTTCTGTACTGGGACTGGTGCTTTTAAATTTATTCATAAATGATCTAGAAGCAGGGGTAAGTAGCGAGGTGGCTAAATTTGCAGATGATACCAAACTCATTCGGGTAGTGAAATCCAAAACGGATTGTGAGGAGCTCCAAAAGGATCTCTCCAAACTGGGTGAGTGGGCGACAAAATGCAGTTTTGCGTGGGTGACGCAAATGTGGCTCAATATTGGCAGGTGTAAGGTAATGCACATTGGGATGAAAAACCTCAGCTTCAGGTATACACTGAAGGGATCTGAGCTGTCGGTGACTGACCAGGAGAGGGATCTTGGGGTCATGGTGGACAGCTTGTTGAAAGTGACGACTCAATATGTGGCAGCTGTGAAAAAGGCCAATTCCATGCTAGGGATCATTAGGAAGGGGATTGAAAATAAAACTGCTAATATTATAATGCCCTTATACAAAACTATGGTGCAACCACACTTGGAGTACTGTGTACAATTCTGGTCACCACATCTAAAAAAGGACATTGTAGAACTGGAAAAGGTGCAGAAGTGGGAAACCAAGATGATCAGGTGCCTAGAGTACCTTTTCTTATGAGGCAAGGCTATAACACCTGGGGCTTTTTAGTTTAGAAAAAAGACGTCTGCGGGGAGACATGACAGAGGTCTATAAAATCATGCATGGTGCGGAGAAAGTGGAGAAAGAGAAATTCTTCTCCCTCTCCCATAACACTAGAACCAGGGGTCATCCCATGAAATTGATTGCCGGACAATCTAGGACCAACAAATGGAAGTACTTTTTCACACAATGCACAATCAACTTGTGGAATTCTCTGCCACAAGATGTGGTGATAGCCAACAACCTGGATGGCTTTAAGAAGGGTTTGGATAACTTCATGGAGGAGAGGTCTATCAAAGGCTACTAGTTGGAGGGCACCTCCAGCCTCAAGGACAGGATGCCTCTGAGTACCAGTAGCAGGGGAGTAACAGCAGGAGAGAGGACATGCCCTCAACTCCTGCCTGTGGCTTCCAGTGGCATCTGGTGGGCCACTGTGCGAAACAGGATGCTGGACTAGATGGGCCTTGGGACTGATCCAGCAGGGCTGTTCTTAAGTTCTTAAATCTGATGCAGGAGGAAAAGGTGATTCATTTTTAGGGTGAAGAAAACTAATGGGGGAAAGAGCGTTAGATATCTTTAAGAGAACATGAAAGGGTTTAATTATCAAAATGTGTGGATGCTGTGGGCCCAAGCCCTGGATCTTTTAAGTACCTAGTAACACCTCAGTAAGGGAGAGAGGAAGAGAGGCAGGATTGTCCATGCAAAATCTGGTATTGGCAGGGTATGTTTAGAATTTCTTCTAAAAACACACACAAAAAATTATGTTTCCCTGAGTGTATTTTAGTGTAAAAAGTAGTGAATTCAGCTAATTTAAGTCTCATGGCAAGGGGGGGGGGGGTTGGAAGAAAAGGAATGAGAGAAAGAGCAGAGGGGAGGAGGAAGACAGAAGGTGGTGTGAGGTGGGTGCAAGGCTATGTTTGGCTCCCCAGAGGTGCATCAGGAGAGGAGAGCTGGTCTGGTGGTAGCAAGCATGACTTGTCCCCATAGCTAAGCAGGGTCTGCCCTGGTTGCATATGAATGGGAGACTTGATGTGTGAGCACTGCAAGATATTCCCCTCGGGATGAAGCCGCTCTGGGAAGAGCAGAAGGTTTCAAGTTCCCTCCCTGGCTTCTCCATGATAGGGCTGAGAGAGATTCCTGCCTGCAACCTTGGAGAAGCCGCTGCCAGTCTGTGAAGACAATACTGAGCTAGATAGACCAATGTTCTGACTGACTCAGTATATGGCAGTTTCCTATGTTCCTATGTTCCTAATCTAATCTGGCCCACCACCAGATTTGAGTTTGACACCCCTCTGGCATAGTGCATTTGCAGGAGATGGAAAATCCAAGCCCCAATATTTTTATATATTGGGGGAGAAGGAATCTTTTGGGGAGGGATTCCTGTTGTAACCCCTGTAATTTCCTGCTGGATCTACCCCTGGGGAGGAGGAACCTCTGCTAACACACACCCCTGCTGCCGCCTCAGAGACACCACCCCCGGAGGGAGTAAGTAAAACAATTTTTTTTTTAAGTTTGCAACCGCCCCCCCCCCCCCATCAGACTGAACCAAACTGGGGGGTGGTTTGAGGGAGATGCTGGACTGAACTGGCCTGCTCCAGTACAGCTCTGGTTAGGACCAGCTGGTTCTGTGCACACCCCTAGTAAGATCACCCCCTTTAAAAATACAAGTTAAATACAGTGTGTACTGCATTTACGTGACGGGAAGAGGTCTCTGAGGTGCTTCACACGACACATGCGAAGCTCCTGATGGGGTCATGGAGCCGGCAGGGACTGCAGGGATCGGGGGTTGCGCGGCTCCCGGAAGTTCCAGGATGCCCCACGCAAGCGCTCCGGGCATGCTGGAGAGACCCCTGTGCTTGTGAGGCTGGCTGCAGCCTCCCCGTCGGGGATCTACTTGTGTATCACTATGTGTCGCGGCGACACACAAGCAAAGAAATGAGGTTAATGGAGCGCTCGCTTCTTTAACCTCATTTAAGGGGAGAGTGTTCTAGGCAGGCTAGCCGCTTTGGGAGCACCGGGCTCGCCTGTGAGCCTGGTGGTTCCCAGGATCAATGGAAAGCAAGCTAAGCTCCCCTAGCCCGCTTTCCGTTGATTGTGGGAATAGCCTCTCTGAATTCAAGATTATCCCCCAATTACTAACATCAATGAACTTAGAAAAAACCTAGAGGCAAGTCTCATGATCAGTGAGACTCGCCGGAAGGGGGTTTGCAGGGAGAGTGGGCTTAGCCTGCAGACGATCAAGCCGGCCCCCCACACAGCTGCCAGCTCAGTCACGGAGCCAGTGGGGGCTACGGGGATTGGCAGCTGCGCGGCCCCCGGAAGTTCTAGGATGCCTCGACTCCCAAGCCAAGGTTGAGGGTCTACTTGTGTGTTGCTGCGTGCCATGGTAACACACGAGCATAAAGATGAGGTTAACGGAGCGCTTGCTCCATTAACCTCATCTTAGGGGAGGGGTAGTTCGGCGGGCTAGCCACCCTGGGAGCACCGGGCTCGCCTGCATGTTCCCTGGACATCAGGCTAAGCTCCCTTAGCCCGCTTTCCAGTAAGCGTGAGAATAGCTTCTTTGATCGTGTGAATGACCTCATTGTTTGTCTCTTTCTGCTTACACCTCGGTAACTCAGAACTGATCATGCTACTTAGCCCAGGAGCTTAACGGCTCACAGCATCAGCTAATCTCCTCCCTTCTCACCCACACAACAATGGGGAAAAAACACTTCCTACATTTTAAAAATTTCCCTTTACCAAGGGAACATATGCAAACATGATGCACATGAAGACAATTAATCCGAATACTTATGTACACTAATCAGTGCTAAAGTGACTGCAGCTAGTGAAAGGGGGAATATGCTTTTAAATATTTTCTCCACCACTACATCTCATCCCCATTTATTGATCGGGAGGGGCATGGACAAGAGGCCAAACCTCCACCCTTATTGGCCTGCAATTGTTTGCTCTTTTTCACGATTCACCAATTATTTTTCACTTCTCAATTCCTTTTTACATTTATTTGCAGCCCTAGTTGGCTGCTGCTTCAGTGGCAGTGCCATCCCCCCTCCCAAATTGGCCTAGAAACAGTAAGTTGGTCATATTGCCAATCAAACTGACTACGTTATGACATCACTGAGGGCACACGAAAGCTGATGGGCAGTGCCCTCACAAAAATAATTTTGCTTGCCCTCAGTGATGGCGTCATGTAGGCAAACTGGATTACCTCTATGAGGACCTCACCATTTCTGGAAAGCGGACGGCTGGTGTTTTCCTCACACCCTTTTCTTTTTGTGTGTTGCTGAAGAAGCAGGCTGTGAATTGTGAACCCAGAAAAAAGAGGGAAAGATTTGGGATAGTATCAAGAAATTTAATCAAACTCCATCCCCAAATCCTTCTTTTCGCATCAAATTTGAATGTAGAAAAATAATAGCTGTAATGAATCAGGACAGAGCCTTGAAGTAAGAATAAATTTGGAGTCATAAAATTGAATCAGTGTGCTACATGCAGTCTCAGGAGGTTTTATGGAATGCAAATAGCAAATGTCATAATGGTTTTATATTTTGTTGTGTCTACATCTGGAATATCATGTGCAATTTTGGGCATGTGTCCCACTCCCCACCACCACCACCACTTGAAAAGCCACCACAGAGATGAGGAAGGGCACTCTAAGAATGTAGGGGGATGGATAATCTTACTCATGTAAAAAGACTTGAATAATTTGAAGGATTTAGCTTGGAACAAAACGTAAATGAAAGGGGAACATGATGAAAATTTGGAAGACGTGTGGTAGCATGAAGAGGTTGAACAGGGAATTATTCATAGTGTCTGGCATGATGAGCAGAGTGGGTGGTTTTGAATGACCTGTGCTGCTGCAGGCACCTGAAGCAATGGCTCTGGTGTTGCACAAGAGCACTCTTGCACTGATACTTAAAACTGCTCAATCGCAGTTACATGGCAGTACTTCCACTGGAAATAATGGGAGTATGGCCATGCAAATGTGATTGCACAGTTTTAAGTATTAGTGCAACACCGCTCTTGCACAGCACTGCAGTGCAGGCGTTGTTTTAGATGCCTGTAGAAGCACAAGTTTTGCAGAACCACCCACATCACTCTGCTTGTCCCGTTAGCCACTATCTGAAAAGAAAACATTTTGGGCTCATCCATTGATTTTGAACAACCAAAAGGAAGTACTTTTAACAAATCAAGTAATTAACTTATGAAAGTTATTGCCATGTTGCTATGGCTAGTAGAGTAAATTATTTTTAAATGGATTACATAGATTCATGAAGGATAAATGTGTCCAGTTTTAGTATATGTGCTGCTGAAGCAAGCTCGGATAGATTTGTCCGTTGCTCCGTGACAGCGAGAAGTACATCCACCATGTTCCAGAAAGTATGCCTTAACAACCAGTACAAGGTGAATATCACACCTAGGTTGTGAACTTGACCATTACCCAATGGTAGAGGCCAGAACGCTTCCAGATAGACCACTGGTCTAACCCAACATGACAGGTCTTTTGCTCTTGCATTCTTCTGCTTTCCCAGTTGCTTCTTGACTCTCTACTTTTTATTCCAATATAAAGGGATTTCACTTTCTACCATTACTAACAATGTTGTGAGGCATCCCTGGCCCATTCACCTGTCTGCCCCTCCTCCAGACAATATGTGAAAGGTGGACTCTTATGGTTCTGGACTTGTCCATCATGATATTGCCTCTGCAACATGTGTAATTTCCCCCCCAGAG
The DNA here is from genome assembly GCF_027244095.1 of Hemicordylus capensis. Lineage (NCBI taxonomy): Eukaryota > Metazoa > Chordata > Lepidosauria > Squamata > Cordylidae > Hemicordylus > Hemicordylus capensis. The sequence goes on from NC_069660.1 coordinate 70,843,557, forward strand.
TTAAACTGGGAACAGCTATTTCAAGGAAGTATCTTCCAATGTCTCTGTATTTGCTGCAAAGTTCTAGACCTTGATTGCCCTCTGGCTGTTTAAAGGAACATTACAGCACACTCCCTCCAGGCTACATAAAATAAAGTTGTGCAGTGAGTTGTGACTCCTGGGTGCATTCCAGACTAGTTACTCATCATCAGCAAAATGCCTCCATTTGGGCAAGTTGCATTCAAAACGTAAACAGCAGGGGGAGCAGTCTCGCAGCAACTAACAACCTGAAACAACCGCAACTTTTTCACGCCAGATATACGAAGTCCTAGCTTTATATCGCAGTGATTAAATTTGAAACAAGGCATTGAATATATGAACGGTATCCTGCTGTCCACATAGGGACTGCAGTGTCACGGCACAGGAAGTGTGGAAGCATACTTCCAAGATACGTCCTGACCCCATTGTAGGGTCTAGTCTGGAAAGCACCCTGGAGACCACATGCAGATTTTGTGCTTGATGTGCTGTTTCAGTCACCTGTGAATGAGCAGTTGGGTCTAGCTAGTGCAATACTGCCATTGCCAAAAATGAAGCTTCTGGTCCCCAGTTTCCTTACAAGGGAGAGAGGATGCCCTCTCCCAGCCTAAAGAATGGTGGAAAGATGCTGTAATGTGAAGTGTTCAGGATTCATCATAGACAGGTGTGAAATTTAAATTCTGATTTTTGCCTCATCTGTGAAAGTGACCTAAATGTTAGATCTTCAAAAATATGAAATGCTCAGCTCCTGTTAGGTCAGCATTATGATGAGAGCTCACTGCATTACCTAAGGAAAGCCTGGACCTCACTGAAGCTTCATCTTCAGGATGTCAAAGGCTAGTGTGCTGAGCTCCCAGAGAACTACCTTGTTAATTTTACACTGACTGCCCTTTCTACTGACCAGCGAATGATGAAGATGTTATTATGCTGCAAAAGCAGAGTTTGCAGCTTTAGGGCAGCTGTAGCTCCCTATGAGCTAGCTGATCACTGAAGTTGCATTGCGGATTAAATGTTGCCAAGGCTGTAGCCTGATTCAGATATTATGCTGTATGAATGTACAAATGTCTGTACACTCAAACATATGTTTGGGTGAATGACTGTACCTGTGTTTATTTTAAAAGTGAACCTGGATACAGGCCTTTCAAATGCATGGTACAGACAGGAAATGTACTTCATTACCTACCTGTGTTCACTATAACATGTGAATGAGTGTACCTATGTACTCCTCTGTACCTGTGTACACTGTACACTCGTTGAACACGTGTGAATGGGTTTGGTGTGCCTCTGTTTGTAGGAATGGGGCATATAGGGCTTGTCACTGAATGAAAAGCACTGATCAGACCTTTAGATAAAGGAGAGCAAAGGTGACATTGGATTCTTTCTTTTCTCTTCGCAGAGTTCACCATCAGCAGTTTCTGCACCATTGTAGACATCATGAACTTTTCCAAGCTACAAGTCTTGAGGCTGGATGGGAATGAAATCCGTCGGAATTCTGTGCCCTCAGACGCTCCACTCTGCCTGCGATGGGCCAGTGTCATCGAGATCTAGCCATTGTCCTTGCTCCTGTCCTTCACCCCCACTTTCAGAACAAGGCCATCCGGCAACCACACCGGAGTGGGGGCCTTCTTATTTAACACGGCTTCACTTGAGTTGGCTTCTGCAGTTGTATAATGTAGGAGGGGTTGATAACTTGATCCAACAGGTGCTGCTCCTATTAGCCAATGAGGTGACAGCAAATATGCAGGCAAATCTTTGCCCACCTCTTCCCCACCTTCTCTCATCTGTCTCCCTCTTTTTCACTCTTCAGCAGACAGTTATCTCAGCTTCATAACATGCTGTCAGGCAGCGTGTGACTCTTGGTTTGGGTGGGTGGGTGGAGGAGCTTTTGTTTCATTTCATCCACTTCGCTTTAAAAGTTTGATGCCAGCTGGGACGCCTTTGGGATTTGTCTTTCCATGTAGGAGGGTCGTGATGCAAATGGAGCGTGTGTGTAGAGGGGGGCGGATGAAATTGAATCAAAACAAAACGAAAACAGATTAAGCAGTTGGCCACACAGCAAGGAGCAATTACAGAGACAGAGTGGGGAAATAGGAAAAGAGTGAGGGAAGAGAGAAAATTACTGACAGGATAGGAGCCAGCTCTTCAGCTGGTTTTCAAAGATGAATATAGCTCCCCTGGTGTCAATTGCTGACTAAGTAGCATCTTCACAACATTTTCCCTCTCTTTTCTTTTTATTAGTTTTTCCATTCTGTTTACAACACACAAAGATCTAAAGATGAATCAGAAGCCCCACTGCCATGCAATAACATTACCTTAATAATAAAGCTGCATATCAAATTATACCACAAAGTTATCAAAGCACAGAAACTCTTATCACAGCTGTAGCATTCACAATGTATTCTCCAGAAAGACGCAACCATATTGTAATACTTCCACAGCTCCAGAGAGAGTAATTTTCCCTCTTCTCACCTTCTTACTCTCCCTTAAACTTCAGCAGCCGTGTTTTATTGTTGTTTTCTTTATTTCTTACAATTTTGTGCAATCCATAATTGTGGAGCAGAAAGATTAAAGTGTTTCCATTTGGGATGTTTAGGCTATTGCATATAGATGGCTAAAAACAGAGTAATTATTGGACTGAATTGTAACAGTGGCAGACATGCTTCGCAACATTACACCCACGATGGAATATAAGATTCACTGAGTTGCACAAGAGTGCTGTTGCAGAAATGCAAAATTGTGCAAATGGAGTTGTGAGTGTGTCCATTATACATAATGGTTGCACTGTCACAACTCTATTTGTCCCATTTTTGAGCTTGTGCAACAGTGCTCTTGTGCAGTTGCGCACATGTTATGTTCCACTGCATGCGTAACATGTGCAGTATGTCAGCCAGTGTCCCAAAAATCTGATACAGCATTTACAACATTTCCCCAAGTTTCTCACAACCAGGCAAGTCCACCATATGTGCAGACAATCTCCTCTATTCACATGTCATCTATATGGGGGAATATCCTTTTGTTTCTGGAGAACAAAAGAGTATTTTTAGAGATGCATACAACTCTGATGGCATTAGGCTGCACTTGTGGCTTTGAATGCACTGCATATTATTAACCCCTTCTGGCCTAGGGATAATAGCCTGCTACATCAGCAGAAAATTTTTCCTTTTACCTTCTGCTATGCTGCAGATCAGTTTATTAATCAGTGCTTGCAGAATACATAGTTCATATTTCTTTCCATGTGCTGCTTGGGCGCATATAAAGAATGCTACTTTTATTGAAGCAACATTCCCAGCCAGTTATAAAATGCAACATGAGCCAGTCAGCATTAAAATACCTGGCAGGATTCATGGTCATTCAGCAAGATAGACGAGTTGCCAAAATATCATGAGAAACTGGGGGCTTTATGGCGATACTGCTCTGCCATTTAGGTAAAGCAATCCAGCAAAAGTTGTATCCCAGATTTATTCTTGTTACAGAACTTCATTCTAGCTTCCCATGTGTTTAATTGTGTTTGTAATAACCATGCTTGCTTGGCTGCAGAATTGTCTGGACTGATATTTTATACAAGTTGCAGCACCAAGTCCTGATCTCAGAATGGACGGTGCTTCCAACTTGAAGTTCTCTTCTCTCAAGTATTGAATCCTTTCTGTAGGGTTCACAGATGAGGAGAGGAGGTGGAGAACAAGGAGAACATGAGTTGTATGGGGAGAATAAGCAGCTCAAGATGCCATCAAAACCTTCTGCATTTAAAATGCATGCTGATAATATAAAAATGTGTAGAAGCATGAATTGTAGATATTACTGATCAATAAAACCCTTTTTATAATTGCATGGAATGCCTTGAGAACTACAAGGTTTGGGATATGACTACCAGGAATAGCCAGGAAATAAATGAAGCCCACCTTGGATCTTTGGAGGGGTTTGAGGCTGGCCTTCTAATGGTGTCTCTCCATAGGGCATGTGGGGGAATCAGATCTGTGCATTTCGTTAGCATGCCCATTCTTGGCAAGCCAGACGGGAAACCATGCTTGGTGGACTCAACATGAGCACAATCGGTGTAGTTCACACACAAGCATTTGGAAACTCCACACTACATTGTATTTTCGGGGAAGAGGGTGGTATTGCTTCTCTCACTCACTTCTGCTTCAGTGTTCAAGTACCAACCTAGAAATACAGAAAGTTCCCTAACAGTATACAGTCACCTTAAGTGGCGCAGCGGGGAAATGCTTGACTAACAAGCAGAAGGTTGCTAGTTCAAATCCCCGCAGGTATGTTTCCCAGACTATGGGAAACACCTATATTGGGCAGCAGCAATATAGGAAGATGCTGAAAGGCATCATCTCATACTGCACAGGATGGAGATGGCAATGGTAAACCCCTCCTGTATTCTACCAAAAGAAAACCACAGGGCTCTGTGGTCACCAGGAGTCGAAATTGACTTGATGGCACACTTCACCTTTAATCAGTATACACATTGGTAAGTCTCCACCTCAGAAACTGAGCCAAGATTCAGGGCACTGTGGTGTATGAATTGCCTTCCGGCTTCAAATGGAAGGGCAGAGAGATCTCCTGGGTAAGGTTCTGATCTCTGAATTCTATTGGAAAGACCTAGTTGCTGGTCCCAGCCTCACCACTGAACTGCTGTATTGCCTTGGAAATGTTGCTTAGGATCCACTACACACTACACACCACATCTTTTTTAAGCTCTTAATTTATTGGGATAAAGTTATTTCTTACAGAGACATACATAGGGCAGGTTCACATATGGTGCTGAACCTGAGGTTCGGCAGAGTAGAGAGCCCCAGAAATGCATGCAAGCCCTACTTCTGGTCTTGGGAAGGATATACTGAGATTGGGCAGGTTCAATGAACCCACCAATCTCAGCATATTCTACCTACTTTCAGTATGGAACCCATCTGTCCCTCACTTTAGATCTTAGTTACAGATGTGTTCTGCAATGCAACCAGGGCAAAATATACTGAGACTAGTGGATTCATTTAACACACTCAGTCTTGTCATATCATTCTCAAAACTAGAAATAGGATGTGCACATGTTCCTGGGGCTCTGGCCACACTGCTGAATCCTAGGTTTGGCACTACATGTGAACCCACTCATACAAAACACAGCACAACAGAGTTTTGAGTTCATTTGGGGAATTCCATTGCATTCTGTCAAAAAGAACATATGAAAAGCTCACCTACGGCAGCTGGCCATGATCTTGGCTGGGCAGTATAGTGTGCATGAACCATGAGCTACATGAGTCATCTGAGTCCAGAAAAAGGTGTCATCATACCAAAAAGTTATTAAGAACTCTTGAAAAGTCTGGAAACAGCAAGCATACCACATTCTATAGCAACATGTAGTTGAACATAACCCAGTGGTCCTTATTTACCAGTGGTGAATTGTCTAGTTACTGGTAAATCACTGCTCCTATATTTTACCTTGGAAGAATGCCTTGTGAAAGTTTTGTTAGCACAAATTCCAAGAATGGCTGTTCAACTTTCAGTCCCTGCCCTGGGTCTCTAGAAACAACATAAGGGGGTAAGAGGAAGAGGTCTTGACTCCAGCATGTGCATCAACAGCCCTAAGCATTTTGACCTCTATACAACCCATTACTTCACCTGCTGCAGCAACTGATGACGTTCAACTTGAACTGTTATGTATGATGTCATATTATCTAAGGCAAGTGCATTTTTCTAGCATACCCAAGTAAGGCAGGCTGGAGGCACAAGCTCTGAAACAGAATTGCTGAACCAGCAGAAGGCTAGTGCTGACTGAGGACTTGTGTAGCTGTTGTGAGCACCAACCCTTCCTGAAACCCTGCTGTGACATAAGAGACCCCTGAGCTAGCCTCCTCCATCTCCCAGTAGTCCCACCAGTAGGAAGACCGATTTCACTCCTAGGGACTTGTGGCCAGCGGTGGGGGGGGGCAGTCTCCAAGGAAAGGGTAGGAGCCTCTCTCTTTGGGGCACCAGGCTCTTCTTAGGGGCCTAAGGATTCAGGCTGGTGGTGGAGAGGCTTCTCCTCCTCTGATGAAATCTCCTCCTAGTTGGAGTCCAGACAAACCCTGACAATCTTTAAGCAAGAACAAATACTCTATCTGCTTTTAAGTCAGTGTAGGATGGGCTATTTCAGGATAGACAGAGGAATACAGCAGACAGCCATCTAGAACAGTGGGGATGAGGGGATTATGTAGCAATACATACACTGATGCTAGGATTCAAGTCTATCTGGAAACAACATTGTCTAATCTGGAAGATCTGTAGTAGTTTGTAATAGTAATCTGGAAGATATTCCTCATCCTCAATCTTGGGTATGTAGGGACACTTTCTACTTATTTAGTGGTGGTAGAAATGCATTCTGAACAAATTTCATGTGTTCCAGGATTAAGCCTTGACACTGAAAACAGATGCCAGAACTGATCCAAGGTGAATTTTGGCCTGATCCAGCCATGCTCCTTGGTGTGAGAACTGGGGTGTTATTAACAAGTAATAGAGTTTTCTTTGAAATGTTGGAGGAGGGTATGAAATTGTTCAGCAACAAAAACCATGTGATCTAGTTTTGCCCTCTAGTGGCCAAAACCTTGCACTTCCAACAATTTACTCACATATCTACTTTCTTGCCTAGAAAAGTTTCAATATAATGAAGACATGATGATATGATGAGGAAAATTATTCATAGTAGTCCTGTTGGAATTTAAAAGGACAAGTTAAGCATTGCCTAATAACCCTTTAATTTCAGTGGGACTGTTTTGAATAATTTTCCTCATCATGTCAGCCAGTAAAGCAATTCATTTCTAAAATTTATTATTATTATTATTATTATTATTATTATTATTATTATTATTATTAATTCAATTTCTATACCGCCCTTCCAAAAATGGCTCAGGGCGGTTTACACAGGGAAATAATACCGTAAATAAATAAGATGGCTCCCTGTCCCCAAAGGGCTCACCTTCTTAAAAGAAACACAAGATAGACACCAGCAACAGTCACTGGAGGTACTGTGCTGGGGGTGGATAGGGCCAGTTACTCTCCCCCTGCTAAATAAAGAGAATCACCACGGTAAAAGGTGCCTCTTTGCCCAGTTAGCAGGGGCACAACTTTATGGCACAACTTTACAGAGTAACACAGGTGCTCTACAATCTTTTTTTCTTTTTTACTACTACAGATGTGGGTCTGATTATATATGTCACTAAACATGAATAGTTGCCAATGGAAATAAGTGCATGTGCATTCTTCAGACATTATGCTGAACACTTGTACAATGAGCATACAGTGTACACAGGTACCGTGATTCACACATTATGTTGTGATTCACACATTGAAGCTATTCACACATGCATCGAAAACCGGGCTAAGGCAGCCCAGCCCAGTTTTCGGTGCGTGTGTGTACCACTGGGTGTTGCATGGCTCCTGGTGGTGGTGCTATGACCACCCCCCATAATGCACTGCACATTCACTCAGTGCATAATGGAAGCTCTGGTGGCCTCCCAGCCCCCAAGCCTCCCTGCTACCAGCAGCAGCCAGCAATTGTCTGGGGTGGCTGATCCGGCTGCCCAGCAACATACAGTAGATGGGATCATCTGCAGGGGAGGCAAGCTTTTCACAGCTTCCTCTCCTTGCCCCGTCCAAGCCCATTCTCCAATCGTGAGAAGGTGCTAATTACATTGCAAATCACTTCCTATCTATAGCCCTATTCAGACATAATGCTGTATGTGTACAGATGTCTTTACATGGATATATGTTTTTGTGTGAACAACTGTACCTGCATACATTCATTCAACAGTGAACCTAGGTACAGGCCCCACAAATGTGCAGATAGGAAGTGTACTGCTCTACCTGTGTTCAATATAACATGTGAATAGCTGTACCTGAGTACAGATCTCTACCTATGAAAACTGTATACTCATCGTACAAGTGTTGAATATAACATGTGAATAGGGCGTGTGTCATTTCTGGGACCTGTATCCAGTTTAGAATGAACATAGGCACAGTTATTCATACACAAACATATACAAGTGTACAGACATCTGTACACTTGTACAACATAATATCTGAACAAGGCTAGAAACTACATGCATAAAACATTTATGTGCACAGTCTCCTTCCAGAAGTGCACCTAGGTAATTTTGGAGCCTGGACCTAAAAGTCTTTGGATGCTCCCCCCTCCCCCTGCAAGTTAAGCATCATTTTTTTTAACACGTATGTTCTTCAGGGCACAAACTACACCACTCAGGACAGACTAAAGAAGATTGGGGGGGGGCAGGGCATTTGGAGGCCCTGGACTTTGGCCCCAAAGTCCAGGGGTAAGAGTGCCTCTGCCTCCTTCCAGAGATATGATGAACTATTTGGTAGCACTCTTCAAATACCTGAAAGGCTGCCACATAGAAGAGGGCAATGGTTTGTTCTCTAGTCCCCCCAAGGCCAGGCCTAGATCAAAGGGGCCAATAGGAGTGTAGACTGCAACTGAACATTAGAAGACACATTTAATGATAAATACAGTTCAACAATGGAACCAATGACCGGCGGTGTGGGTAGAGGTGGGCTCTCCTTCATTAGAGGTCTTCAGGCAGACACTGGGTAGCCATCTGTTGGGGATGCTGTGGCTCTGGATTTCTGCCTGCATTGAGCAGGGGGTTGGACTATAGGGATGTGCCCGGTTGGCTCAAATCCAGACTGGATTCGGACTACCCCAGGCAGCTCAGGCTTTGGCTCGATCCCAGCCCGGCTGTCGATCCAACTCGAAGGGCTCCACAGGGATACTTGTAAAGGGCGGGGGGTATTGCAAGGATTCCCTTTTACAACTAAAGGGTTAAATGGGTGGGCATGAGGGAAAAGCTAGCACTGCTTTCAATTCCCTGGAAAACAAAGCCGCAGCTGCGGTAGTGGGGACAGAGGCTCTTTCCACCCCCACCTCCTACCAGCCTCCCAAGTGACGCATTGGCCCATTTCCAGCCTGGGATGGAGACGCTGCAGATGATGGAAGCGGCAGGGGCTCCTTGCACCTCCACATTGGCCTCGCAAATGACCGGGCAGCCATGATGTGGCCTGTTTCAGGCCTCTGCATGCACACACAGAGGCCCAAAGCAGGTCACAGTGTGGCCGCCCAGTCATTTGGGAGGCTGGTGGAGGGTGGAGATTGGAAGGAGCCCTCACCACCACCTCCGTCATCTGCAGCACTGCCTCCGGCGTCCACGCCACCACCATCCCAGGCCTGAGATGGGGCAGTGCATTACTTGGGAGGTTGGCGGGGTGTGTGTGTGCGGAAAGTGCCCCTGCCGCCGCCCACCGTCCTCACCACCACAGCTTGGTTTTCAAGGTAACTGAAAGCAATGCTAGCTTCCCCCTCACACACACATTTAACCCTTTACAAATATCCCCGTCAAGCTGGCTCATGAGGCAGGGATTGGCTCAACTCATCCCCCTGGACCACCCACCGGTCCGGTTTGAGGGCAAGCCTTCGAGTCAAACCGGCTGGAGTGTGACTAAATGACTTACAAGACCCCTTCAACTCTATGATTCTACAATACCTGTAGGGGGCTGCACCACCTGACACAATTCTGCACAATTCTCCCTAATGCCCATTCAGGGTATATTGATATAACATCTTCATAATCCTTATGTTATACATAATACATTCATATTATGTATAAATGTACCCATACATTCATAGCTGAATACATTTGATCCGTACTGAAAACAGGGACAAAAGCAGGATTACCAGTCTTTAGCTAAAATGTCCTAGCTCTTATATTCTTTCTCATGGGGAGGAGGTGGAGGAAAAGGGGGAGGGGAGGGGAGGGGAGTGGGGGAGGACACCAGCAGGAGGAAACTTGAACATCCATTTTCACTTTTCCAGCCAGTCCAGCTTGTGACAAAGCTTCCTTTATAACAGGAAAGAAATAATCCTTTTTTCATAGAAGTACTTAGAGATACCTCACTTAAAAGAGTCTGCCCTTTATTCCTTAAAAACAAATAATCAAATTAAATTAAGTCACCAGGCTTTGTCTGCATTTAGATTTCAAAGCTGAACTCTTTCAGCTACCTGGAGGGAAAATGTGATGAAGATAAGACTTTGGGTTGTTATATTTATTAAATATGCTATGACAGATTACAATAACCTCAATCAAAGGGTCTTGCTGCACCCATTCATCATATAGGAAAAAGAATATATTAGCAGTATAGCCTTTTGACTAGGTCTGAATTGTTTGCTGTCACTCCTCCAAAACCACCAGAATTGGAGGGAAGTGTTAATAAACACCATGCACTTCAGGGGAAAAATCAGTTTGGAGGACTTTTTATAACCATCTTTTTCATATAGTCACTAAAACTACTGCCAGGTTATATGAAACTTCCAGCATTTTTCCTATCACAGAGAGAGCCTTTCTGCATGCAAGTGTTGGTCTCGGCTCCTTTGGTGAGAAATGCTAGCACGCTATGAGCCCTTTCTCACAAGCAGTGTGAGGAAGTAGTGTGAGGAGGAAGCCCTAAAGAGCTTACATCCCCACAATCATTCCGCCTTCTCTGAGCCAGCAGTTCTGAGGGTCAGGGTGCCAGGACGCATCGCCCCATGTCGCACCACTCTCCCGAGCTCCAATAATGTACTGCATGGGTGCTTATGGGGATTCCCCCCTCCACTTCCCGAGTCTGCTAGCTGCAGCGATCTGCCTCCCCTCCCCGAGTCTGCTAGTTTGCAACAGACTATCTTAAAAACAGGGTTAAGGGAGTGCTTGCTTCCTTAACCTCATTTTAAAGGGAGGCTTCATAGGCAGGTTTGCCGCCATGGTGTCTCCAGGATTGGCCCAATCCTGGTGGTACACACGTGTGTGCAAAACCAGGCTGGGATTCCTTAGCCTGGTTTTGCATACACGTGTGAATAGCCTCAATAAGTGTATCATGCCGCAGTTATCACATGAACAGCATTGACAAATTCATTCTTATTTTCTCATCTCCCACAATGAAGCTATTCTCACGATCAGTAGAAAGTGAGCTAAGGGAGCCTAGCCCACTTTCTACTGATCGTGGGAACCACCGGGCCTGCGGGTGAGCCCAGTGGTTCCAAGGCAGCTAGCTCGCCTAATTCTCCCTGCCCTTAAACGAGGTTAATGGAGTGAGTACTCTGTTAACTTTGTTTCTTTGCTTGTGTGCCATGGTGGCACATGGGAGCACAAAGTAGACCCCCAACCAGGAGGCTGCAGCCAGCCTCCCAGCCTCGGGGAGCGGGAGGTCTCTCCAGAATGCCCCATGGACTCACATGGGGCATCCTGGAACTTCCAGGGTCAGGGCAGCCCCTGATCCCCACAGCCCCCACTGGCTCTGTGACGGAGCCAGCAGTGGTGTGGGCGGCCAATCCGTCCACCCAGGGCTTGGAGGCTGCTCGTGTGCAGGGAAAGCAGGCCACACAAAAACCCTCCTGGCGCTTTGCATGTGTTGTGTGAACCGCCTTACAGTTTCTCGTCTCCTTCTGAAGTCCCACTACATACAATTTACCTGAGCTTGGACCTAGGCCCCAGTTCACATATCCATTCAAAGAGTGTAAGGCTGTTATACCATTCAGTGAAATGTGAATTTGTCACAAAAGAATATTCCAGTTGAAAATTCATTCTCTGGTTCTCCAGGCTGCTCTGCTACTAAGCCAATGACCATTTCCGTCTTGCATGTATTTGTGTCTACCATCAGATGTCAGTATTGTAGTTCTTATGCATGTGGTCGTACTCCTATATGAACAAAAATTCTAGAAGTATACCTATGCTGTAGCAAAAACTGTCCGGCAACACTTTCAAGGACGACAAATCAGGACTACTTGAGCTTTTGAAGGCAGGACCCCACTACACTGAAAGCAGGAGCATTTATCTACATTTCTACCCTGCTGTTCCTCCAGTGAGCCCAGAGTGGTGTACACGGTTATGTTTATCCCCACAACAACCCTGTGGCTGAATGGGGATTTGAACTCGGGGTTCCCCACTCCTAGTCCAATACTTTGACTATTACACCATGCTGACGTTAAAATAATTAGTGATCCAAAAGCTTTTGGTTTAAAATGAGAGTTAAGCTGCTTAACATTTTCACTCATGCTCTAAAAAGAATGGAAATTGCAAGTTAAGGTGACCATCTTAACGTCTGTGCCATATAAGATGATGGCAATCTGGTATAAGATGATGGCTTTAGAAAAGAGGCTCCATGCACCCACACTTTGCCTTGGTCTTTCAGTTGTACATTGGGCTGGGGAGGGATGCATCCAGGCAGACATTTAACAGGAACAGTTTCCCAAATCACTTCCTAGAGATGCCTCTAATGAATTTCTGCCTGATGCATCTCTGATAAAAGCAAAGTGTGGGTGCATAGATATACACAAAGGCATGCACAGGTAGGCACAGTCAGAGAATGCTGGCTTGCTGGAGCCGGGGCGAGGCGCATGGCCAAATGAGTGAGGAGTGTTCCCTGCCAGCTGCCCCACCGCCAGGGCTCAGATGGCCTCCGCACATGTGTCTGCACATGCATGGAGGCCATCTGAGCCCTCGTGGTGGACAGGGCAGTTGGCAGGGAACGCTGGCTTGCCGGGGCCAGGATGAAGTGCATGCCAGAATGGATGAGGGGTGCGCACTGGAATGGAGCGGTGGGTGGGAGCAGCAGGTGGCAGCATCAGGGTCAGGGCAGGGTTGGGGTTGGGGCTTGGGTTGCCAACATTCCATTGCCTGAATACGGGACACAAGTGGAAGGGGTCTTGTGGGGGGGGTCATCCTAGATGTGTGAGTAGCAATACAGTTGCAAAAACAACAAAACAAGCCCCATGATTTCACAAAGCTTCTTGTTCATACAGACCATCCCACGTAGACATAGAGCAAGTGTTAGGTGAAAGAGTAAGAGAATCCCCCAGGTTTACTCACACACCACAACCCTGCACCTTCCCCACTGAAAGCCTCACTGAAAGGCGTTTTTATCTGCCAGAAGTGGTGAGTCGGTTAGAAGAAATCTGTATGCCTATTTACGTTTGATAAGTAAACTATTACCAACTTGCAAGAGGCAAATAAAAGCAGGCAATTGCTCCTACATGTTTGCAGAGCAACTGGGGCTTTTTGGTGAACTTTGTTGTTTCTTTTACATTATAATATGGACTTCACCCAGACTTCAAAGGGCTCGATGCAAATGCAAATTTGAGGGATGAGGGAGAGCCCCAGGCTCTGCCAATAATATGGGGAAAACAGCACCCGTTTGGGACGAGAGATTTTTGCCTCAGATATGGGACTTCCCATATAATACGGGACTGTGGGGAACGCTCCTTGGGGCAGGAGGCAGCAGGGTCGAGGCAGCTGGAGTTGCAGAGCTGTGAGTCAGCTGCCAGGTGGGCAGCTACTGCACAGACTCTATTAGCACTAAAAATGCCCTTTTCTACATCTTAAAACCCAACTTTGAGGAAATCACTTGGGTCTCAGGGAGATATACAAAAGGCACTTTTCTGGCACGCAGTCTAAAGACTGAAACTATGCAAATGGACTACAAAATCATTTAAATAGCACTTCAAAAAATGTCGTCAACCCTTTAAGCCCCTGTTCAAAAGAGAAAACCTCTAAACTGCTCTATCTAAGCCATTTTCCAACAGATTTTCACCAAATTTGCAGGGGAGGTGACTCTTGTCACATAGTGAATGTGTACTAAAGGCCAGGAAGATCAGACAAATGGTTTTGATTTTATAAGCAATAGAATGTTCAAGGCTTTTTATGGCGGAATGTTGAAAACACTCTCCAGCTTAACTATACTGGGACAATCGTGCCAGTATAATAATAAGCCTATATAATACAACAGTAACAATACAGTCCCTATTCCCTACAGTAAGCTTAAATAGATGTATCTGAGATAACAGCATATTCTTCCTCTTTACCAAAGCTTCCATTTCCTTTCCCTTCCTTTCTTGTTTACTTGCGTCAATATGTAATTTGTAAGGTTCTCAGAGCAGGGTCCTGTCATTTCATTCTTTGTAAAGTGCCAGGTACATGGTAGTGCTATATAAATAATAACAATAATTTCATGGAAATGACATATGGACATTTCCCGTGAGAGTCTTGTTTTCTCTTGATGCTTCACTTGCCCTGCAACCAAATAATGGAGGGGGACTGGGCTAGCATTGCTTTCAGGGAGAAGCTTTGTTGCGGGGAGATAATTGGGATTTATTTTTTAAAGAAATCATGTACTTGAGCACTGGAGAGGGTGAATGCAAAAGAGGCAAGTTGTTCTAGTAAGAACTAATCAGCCTACTTTCCTTTCACTGTCTTTACAACTGGACTAAATTTGGTTCAAATCGAGGTCCACAAGTTAGATCTCTTGGGCCTCAAGTGATTGTACCTCAAGTGAGCTTGTGTCGTGAGCAGGCAATCAACAAAATGGGGCAAAGAGAGCACATGCTCCCTTAACCTCATTTTGGAGGTGGGCTCCAGAGGCAGGTTTGCCACCATACCACCACTGGGAGCCACACGTCTCCCAACAGTTCACACGCACAGCAAAGAGCAGACTAAGGCAGCCAATCTCGATCTTTGCTGCATGTGTGAACTGTTTGCTGAAGATTTTCTCACACTCTCTTCACAAGATTCATAGAGATAAATTATAAGAAGGTCGTCATATTTCGACGGACTGGAAAGGTTCGTCTCCAGTTACCGCCAACTCGTTTGGTGGCGACACAGAGACAGGCCTTCTCGGTCGCTGCCCCAAGATTGTGGAATGTGCTCCCTGCTGAGATACAATCCTCCCCATCTCTGGCAAATTTCAAAAAACACCTGAAAACCCATCTTTTCGCCCAAGCTTTCTCGGCTTCCTAACATTTTTAGGTTTTAATATCTGGTTTATTTTTAAATTGTTAAATTGATTTAAGTTTTTTGTATATGTTTTTAACTTGTTTTATGCGATTGTTAACTGCCTAGAGATGAAAGTTTGGGGCGGTGTACAGATTTGATAAATAAATAAATAAACAAATACATAATTTGTCTCTTACAACAAAAATAACAGTCCAGTGACGCATTAAAGATTCTTGGAGAGGCATACACCACCAGCCCTCTTACAGATAACTGAAAAAGCAGGGCTGGCCTCAGGGGTGGGTGGCACAGGTGGATGCCCAGGACACCTACCTGAACGGGGTGCCAAGCTGAGCTTGGTAGGTTGTTTGTTTGCTGAGTATACTGCCTGCAGTGAAACTTCAGTGGGATCCTAGACTAGGAGCAGGCGAACACTGGCAGCGAAGCAGCAAATTATTGAGAGGTGGCTCTAGGCCCTTTTCGTGGGCATTGCTGGGAAAACCTGGAAACAGCAGGATCTGTTACAAGACTAGGGACCGGGTCTCATGATCAGTGAGACCCGGTTCCTAGCCGTGAGCAGGAAGAGTGGGCTAAGCCCACTCTCCCTGCTCACGAGTGGGCAGGGAGCCCTAGGCGGCTGGATCAGCCGCCCACACAATGGCCAGCTCCAAGACGGAGCTGGCGGGGGCTGGGGAGCTCGGGGGCTGCACAGCCCCCGGAAGCCTCAGTATGCCCTGCGCGAGCGTGCAGGGCATACTGGGGAGATACCCGAGCCAGGAGGCTGCTTTTAAGCCTCCCGGCCGGGGGTCTACTCACAAGTAGCTGTGGCGCGGAGCTGTGCCACGGCTACTCACGAGCAGATAGTCCGGGTTTGCGGAGCGCTCGCACCACAAACCTGGGCTAAGGGGCGGGCTACAGGAGCGGGTTAGCCACTCCAGAACCACCGGGCTCGGCTGCGAGCCCAGTGGTTCTTACGATCACAAAAATCGGGCTAGGATTTTCCTAGCCCAATTTTTGTGATCGTAAGAATAGCCCCTAGGTTTTGCTATCTGCACAAGCCTCACAGTTTGGCAACAATGATAAACTAACCAGAGCAGGGGACACCAAAGGCTCTCCTCCTTGCCCAGTGCACTATTTATCCTTTGGCCGGTCCTGGGAATAGAAAAAAGAAGAAATAAAGCCTTTGTGTTTCAGTGATTAATTGCAACCCTCACAAACAGCTTGTAAGACCTATGTTCCACCCAAGACACTAAATAAATCAAGGACAAGACACTAAATAAATTAACAATGAAACCCTCGGCGTGCTCAATCAAAAGTAAGTCCCAGTGTCTTCAATGGCGCTTGGTCCCAAGAAAGTGTGGATAGGGTTATAGCTAAGAGCAACAAGCCAAAGGGGCCCAGTGCTGGTGAGAATTCTATGTGGATCCATCCAGAAATGGAGCGATTGCAGTGGGAATAAACAGGTCAACAAAGCAGGAGACTGTCTGGCAGAGAAACTGGGACAGTCAAACAAATGAAAGGGTGGGGTGATGCAAACCTGACCCACTTGAAGTGGGTCAGGCTTATATCATACCGCTATTTTATTTGCACACCTGCCATGGTGCAGGTGTGCAGAACAAAGGTTCCTGATAGGGAAAAAAGAGGCAGGCAGTAAGTGTTCTCCTTCAGTCGGCAGTAATGCTCCTTCAGGCTTGCTGAGAGCATCTGAAAGGATCCGCTTTTAGCCTGACCCACATTGTGAGGCAACTTCAGACAAGCTGGAGGCAGCCACATAGGCAGGTCAAGGATACACACCTCTTAGGTTATAAGCAAAGAGAGGTGACCACGAGAGACTGAATGAATACACAAACAAACTGAGGCCTAATAAGGAAGCAAACAGATTGAACTGTGCTCAACCTGTGTGTCCTATTCATCCTAGCAGGGCAGTTCACACGATAATTACTAGGGTAGAAGAAGATGCCTCCTACCCTATTTCAGGAGTTGTGCGAGCTCCTGATGATTGTCTGCAAGGGGGAAACAAGGTCGGAGGCTCCTTCCATGATTGTGTGGTAAGCAACAGATGGGTCAGAGGGCTTTTCCTCCTACTTCATTCAGCTGCCGGGTACAGCTGCTGGGCAGGAGGAAGCCCTTCAACCCAGCTGCTGCTTACCCCACGACCACGGATGAAGACTCTGACCTTCTTTACTCCTCTCAATCAAACATCAGGAGCCCGCACAGCTCTCAAACTAGGTTAGGAGGCATCTCCTACGCTAGTAATCATGTTCTGAACCACCCTAATGTATTCTCAGCACAGGCCTACTTAAGGTTGACCAAATTATGCTAATATACTGCACACTTATTCTTCGCAGACTATTGTCTTAAGCTCATATGCATACTGTATAGCATTAGCTAGTTCTTCATCAAATTATTGCAGTCCCTATATCCATGGTTCAGGCTCCACATATTGGAGCCCCTGCTAACCCCTGCTAACTTGGCAAAGAGGCACCTCTTAGCAGGGTGATTCTCTTTATTGAGCAGGGGGAGAGTAACTGGCCCTATCCACCCCAACACAGTACCTCCAGTGACTGTGCTGGGGTCTATCTTATGTTTCTTTTTAGATTGTGAGCCCTTTGGGGACAGGGATCCATCTTATTTATGTATAATTTCTCTGTGTAAAACACCCTGAGCCATTTTTGGAAGGGCGGTATAGAAATTGAATTATTAATAATAATAATAATAATAATAATAATAATAATAATAATAATGGAAATGTGAAACCTTACAATTGGCACACATGAAGCCATTCCTGAGTACATTGTGGCTGTTCTGCATTTCAGCATGCAGTGGCTCCAAGAGACCCTTTACATCAAATTATTCGCACAAATTATTCACACATTATTCACACTATTCACAAAACTGTTTACATACCACCACAAACTTCGCCAATTGAATTGCAATTTGTGTTTAGAGGGAGAAACTCCTTATCATTTAGACCTTCAGAGAAAGTATGCATCTCCCCCACCACCCTCCAACATTACCTACACAGCTGCCATATCAAAGGTCGATCACATGACTGCCTCATATCATAGCAGCCACAATTTACCACACTGCCATGGACTAAGGCAGTCATGTGATTGCTAACTGGCACGTACAGAACTGTGCAGATCCAGTTTTAGTATTCTAATCACCTGAAAAACAGCAGCTGCAGCTGGGTGCAAAGTCTGCTGTACAAAGAATTCTCTACATGGCTGCTACTTGAGTCCATTCCCTGAGTCAAGGGTGTGCAGGCATTTGGAACCATTTTTTTCCCAATCCAGGTCCAAAACTCGTTTCCCTAGATCATATTAGTTTTCTAAAAAGCTGAACTATTACAAATATCAGCACAGAAGTTGTGCTATTATAGCAAAATACCTCAGTAAATTATGAAAAAACCAAAGCAGATTCCTACAAAACAGAAAGCCAGAAGCAACGATTTTATGTGGAGCCAGAGAGGAAAGTCCACAGCACAGAAGGGCAAGCCTTACTTCTGTTCAATTCTGTTCAATACATGTTGTTGCTGTTTTTAAGGACTACATCCTAATCTATTATCCCATAGGAGGAGCCTGTTTAGTAATATCATGTGGGAATAATACCCGTGCTGTTCTGGATTCTGTCCCCTAGGGTACAAATAGCCATGTTCTCTGAGGTGCACAGGGGTCCCTGAAGGAACAGGAATAGCAGGCAGCTCAACTCATGTAAAACCCACTCAAGCAAGTAAATTGTTCAGTTTTAAACACAAGTCTGTATTCCTGTGTTGTTGGGTTTTGTTTGTTTGTGCCACTGTCAGTAGGAACAGTGCAGGAGTTAAAGAACACTAGAAGAACTTGAAGGGGCTATTCTCACGATTAGCAAAAATTGGGCTAGGAGAGCCTAGCCCGATTTTTGCTAATTGTGAGAACCACCGGGCTCGCAGCTGAGCCCGGTGGTTCTAGAGCGGGTAACCCGCTCAAGAACCCCTGCCCTAAAACCAGGTTTGCAGAGTGAGCGCTCTGCAAACCTGGTTTTAATCATCGTGACTAGCCGCGGCACGGCTTCACACCGCGCCTACTCACGAGGAGACCCCCGGAGGGGAGGTGAAAAGCCGCCTCCCGGCTCTGGGGGTCTCGCCAGCATGCCCTCCGCACTCACGCAGGGCATGCTGGAGCTTGCGGGGGCCAATCAGCCCCCACTCCCCCCCAGCCCCCGCCGGCTCCGTTACGGAGCCAGCAATCATGTGGGCGGCCGATCTGGCCGCCCAGGGCTCCCTCCCCGCTCACCCTGCAAAACCGGGTCTCATGGATCATGAGACCCGGCTCATAGTGTGTTTTTAAATTTTTCATGTGAAGGGGGACTTAGATTTCACTATCTCTGCATGTCGACAAAGAGCAAAAAAACAAAACAAAACTCTGTTGATTTAGGAAAATAAGAGCTGAGGGGAAAAAATAGTGCTTCATTCAGAAAGCATAGACAACTACACCACCAATGCCCACCTACTCACAAACCCACCTAAGGTGTTTTCACATGAGGCCTAAATCAACTTTGGCTTGCTTCTTCATGAAAAGTAGAAGCTACTTTGGCTGCTATGTATGCTTGATTTTTCTTCCACATTCAATTACACATTAACAACATTTACATATGGTGAAAAGAGTCTTTAAGCCATGTGTGTGGGGGGGGTGTGTGTGCATGCGGAGAAACCTTTTTGACTTGAGTGTTAATAGTAGTTCTTAGGCTACAGTTCTCACTGGCTTTGATTTATGGAAACTGAAGCCATCACACGCTGGCAGTGGAGGCAAACCCAACAGCTTCAGCAAATTTCTGATCACTTCACCCTAGAAAGTCAGTCTGTGGTATAATGCACCCCCTAGATGTCAGGTCAGGTTATGATCAGCCATAGGACCTTGCTTACGGGGGCAGACCATGGAGTGATGAATTGCCACATGCCTTTCTGCTGCTTAAACAAAGCTTGCAAGCCGTGGATACCCCTTGAGTTGTGCCAGAGCTTTCAAGCACACACCGGCATTTTAAAAGTTGCCTAGAGCCGATCCTATTTGTTTCAAAAGCCTCTGCTAGAAATGTGCCACAATTTCCTGCCTGCTGTTTTCCATCACTAATAGCAGCAACATATCCAGCCTGAACTGGGTTAGGGCTGCGAATCAGGGAGTCTGGCTGTTGCTGTTGTGGTGGAGCAGGCATTTGTGCCATAAACTATTTGTGTTTCAAGGAAGATTGTAAATTCCTGCTCATTCAACTGCTCTGCTCAGCACCACCCTCCCTTTTCCTGTGCTCGGAAGCCCAATACACACCAGTCTTTGTTCCCCGGACAGAACCTCGCCTTAGAGTGCCAAGATCCCTTACAAAACTAACACAGTTCCTAGAGCAGCGAAGGAATGCTAGACACCCCCATATGTTTCTAGTGCAGGGCCCCTCTTCTACTGACCCACTCTCCGGACCCAGTGCCTTCAACGTTTGGCCCAGAGAGAAGAATAGAACCAAACAGATGGGGTGGTTATTTTGGCACGAGCGTACATTTCAAGAGGTTTAGTTCAGAAGGACAAGAGATGTTGTGGGAAGCCGTTGGCTCAGATGTGGATCCCATAACCATGACAGATGAGCTATCGGGATATCATGGTGCAAGAGGCCAAGCTCATGGCTTGTGTTGGTACTCCTTAGTAGGCTCATCTAGAGACAGCTTATTCCCTTTTTTGGAAACATTACAATAGATTTGCTGTACAAACTATACAATAACGTTTTAGCAATGAAGTCTTTAGGGCTGCACAAAACCAGGGACTATCAAGTACTAGCACCAGAACCTGTATCCAGAGCCAAGGTCCAGCCTTTGAACATGTAAATAAACCAATCAGATTGTTGCTCCTGCCATGTGAGGAGTAAATTGTGTGCTGAAATGGGTTTCTGCTTGCATATCACCCTACCTTCATGCTCAAGAAACTCCTGTGGGTGGGAGGAAAATGTGTGGAAGCTTGGATGGCTTTAGAAGGAGCTTAAACAAATTCATGGAGGACAGGTCTATGATAGAAGCGGCTACTAGTCTGGTGGCTATAGGCCACCTCCAGCCTCAGAGGCAAGATGCCTCTAAATACCAGTTGCAGGGAAGCAACAGCAAAAGAGAGGGCATGCCGTCAGCTCTTGCCCGTGGGCTTCTCAGAGGCATCTGGTGGGCTACTGTGTGAAATAGGATGCTGGACTGGATGGGCCTTGGGCCTGATCCAGCATGGCTGTTCTTATGTTCTAATGAATCCTCTGTATAGATGGAGGGGGCCCCAATCCGAAGATCTGAGAGGGCAGTTGTAGTTGCACAGCCACTGTCTTCCTGAGAACGTGCATCTGCAGAGACACACAAGTTCCTGCTTTGCACATTACCTCAGAAGTGCAAAAAGAAGAAGGTTGATTCACACTTCCTCTTCAGGCAGTTCCCACTAACACAGCTGTTCTAACACTCAGCTGTTTTGTAATTTTTTGTTTTGGTTTGTTTGTTTTTGCATCATGGCTGTGTGCACTGGCCTATGGTGAAAGCAAACTAGTTTGCTTTCATTAGCTGCTTCGATTCAACAAAAGAAGAGGGGTATGCTTCTATGTTTTAAACAAAATAAATGACTAATTTATTAATAAACCTCTCCCCTCCCTCTCATTTTCTCCACCACTACAGCCACCACTTTAGAAAGTAAGCTTCTTGAGGGCAGGAATCTGCCTTTTTCCATCTCACACCTTTTTACACTGATGACACTGCATGTCTGTCTGTCTGAATGCTCTTGGCATGTAGCACCCACATATTTTCATTGTGCTGATGGAAATCCATTGCCTATAAAGTGAGGTCAGCTGAAATGAGCTAGGCCCCCACCTCTTACCCCAATGGAACAAAGCCCATTTGCACCATCTGAATATCTCATCTACTAACTTCAGTACAGCCAAACGGAATTATATCATCTTTCTTAAAAAAATGTAAGCATTCAGTCCTCATTTGTACACCACCTACAGACTGATGCATGGGGTGATATTAAAATGTATTAAGTAAGTAAATGCAATTTGACCTGCTATCTCCAGTGCAGAAGGGCAGTTTATACCATATTATAGGGCTAACATTCATTCCCACAACCTCTTGGGCCCATGATAGCAATATATTTTGGTCAGCTTGGACTGAACCTTTCTCGTGTTGCTGCAGTCTCAAAAGGTTGTGTGAAATCTGACTGCTGCAGGCAGCTCCGTCCAGATCAGCTGTACCTGAAGGCAATGAGTCTCACACTCCAAAGCCAATACCTACAGCTACCATGGATTCACTCAGAAGGTCCAGTGAATGAGATCTTAATTACACATGTAAGACAGGGTTAAGAACACAAGAACACAAGAACAGCCCTGCTGGATCAGGCCCAAGGCCCATCTAGTCCAGCATCCTGTTTCGCACAGTGGCCCACTAGATGCCGCTGGAAGCCACAGGCAGGAGTTGAGGGTGTGCCCTCTCTCCTGCCATTACTCCCCTGCAACTGGTACTCAGAGGCATCCTGCCTTTGAGGCTGGAGGTGGCCCACCCCACAGCCCTCCCTAGTCCCTTTGGCCATTGTGGCTGGGCATGATGGGAGTTGTAGGCCAAGCACATCTGGGGACCCATGTTTGAGAATCCCTCAATCAAGAAAAATTCCTCTTGAGTTAAATGCAACAACACCTATGTTAAACCATCTGAGAAAACATCCAGTGGAAGCAATCTGAATTTACACCTCCTCTTTGGAATCTTGGCCCACATTAATCTGTTCAACCCCACATGTTCCAAGGGGTACAAAAATTAAACATACAACCTAACAATTTCGGCAGGATCCAAGCTCCTTGAATCTAACCCCTTTCCAAATGATTTCTCCCTTTTGAGTAGCCCAGTCTCCTACATAGATCACTGTACGGTTCCAGCTGTGTGTATTGTCTGGGAAACAAAAGCAATCGCTGGAAAAGCGGGAGGAGGCAGAGATCCCAGGCTGGCTGAAGCTACTGTCCTGCCTAATCCAGCCGCGTCAGCAAGGCTGATGGGGGTGGGGTGGGGGGATTTTCTTTCATGTACCGCTTAATGAAATAGGATCAGGCCTTAGGAAAAGCAGGTCAGAGCTGGGAAAATATGCAGCAGCAACAACAAGCAGCTGCCAGAGCACCCCTCCCTAATCTCCCCACCACCAGGCTCATTTCTAAGGGCCTTTTCTCCACCCTTGCTTTGCAGCAGGGACAACCCCTCCAACAGCCCTGAAAGACGAGAATCAGGCCTCTCCCTTTCATCTCTCCAGCGTGGGCAGGCCCCAATTGGCCCACCAGCCTTTGCCAACCAACCAATCACATAACTGTTGCCAAGGTGCAGTAAGTAAGCTTGAACTATGGTGTGTGGTGTGGCAAAGGGGAGGAGCGGCTTAAAAAAAAAATTATGTTGCCGGGAGAAACAGGCAGACTCCGGAGAGGAGGTGCCTGCCTGATACAACAGGCAGCCTTGCAGGGCTGGGAGCGGGCAAAGTTTCATCCATCAACAGCTTGTCAGCCCAGCAGCACCATTCCCATCCTGCAGGGATGGAGCGGAGAATTTCATTGGATTCCTGGGCAAACACAAATTCAGTCTCCCCACCCCCACCCCCACATCCCCGCCATCTAGGAAATTATATTGTCTTCTGCAAGGGCTATCACACATACCATGTTTTTAAACACAGCCTCACACCTCTCATCAGAAGCTTTTAGCTGGGTTTCTTGAAAGCTCAGTCTGGAGGCCGTGACCTGAGATTAGGTCAAAGGACTTGAATTCATGCCAGGCCTTGTTTGGAGTGAGACCGGTTATATGTTGTGTGTGTGTGTGTGTGTGTGTGTGTGCGCGCGCACACACATGTATTTCAGAAACCTGAAAGTGGTGTAATAGAAGCACTGATTTTCATGGTGTGTATACTTATCTCACAGTCATCTCCATCACAGGTTTTGCACATTTTCGTCAGGCTTCCAAAACCCCTGTAATACCTTTTTGAACGGAGACAGCGGAATGCAAAAGAACTGTTTATAGATCACAGGAATGGATGAATCTATCATACCATCTTACATTATCTTTAAAAAACAACAACTGTTGTCTGCCTCCAGCCTAAGCACTTAATAGATATTCAATCTGGGTAGAAAGAATGCATTGAGAGAGGAAGTGACATTGTGGCTGGGCTGTATCCTGGACCTACACCCAGTTATTTGCGTGTCTGAAGAGAGCCCACACACAAAGGCTCTTTTCTGATGCTCAGCTGAACACTGGGGTGGCAAGGGTGGATACAGGCATCATACAGGTACTTGCATCCTCTCATCATGTGATATTAATAGCAGCTGTAGGGAGCAATATATATCAGGTACATAATGCAGTAGGAAGAGAGGTACACCTTTTTTGGCACATCACCTGGACCTAAAGGCCTTTGTAGCCCACCCCACCCCAAGTTAAGCATCCTTCTCCTGCTTACACACACACTGTGACACATGCAGTATTTTTAACACCTGGGTTCTTGGAGTGGGGTGGGGAGTGATTTTCAGCCGATTTTGGGCAATTGAGGGGCACAGTGTGACTTGGGGGGAGCAGCAGAGACAGGTAAGGAGCCCTCTCCTGCAAAAATCAGCGGGTTTCCGGCTGTTTCCAGCAGAAAATGGCCAACCAGGAACCTAACTCCCACGAGCCCATAGGAATAAATGATCCAATATTCGTAGTTTCCATATTGGAACCCCTGTGAATACCGAGGTCCACTTGTATTTACACAAATATGCATTAGCAGAAACATTTCAACACAGGACTTAATGTATTCCCATCCCACATATTTCTTTCCCCACTCCCCACTCTGTCTCTAAAGCATCCAACGCAGGTCACAGACACAGCACAGGCCACCAGCAGGACACAGGCACAGCAACCACACAACTCAGGGCAGATTAAAGAGGATTTGGTGGCCCCAAAAAGATATGGAGGCCCTAGACTTTGGCCCCAAAGTCCAGGGGTAAGAGCGCCTCTGAGTGAGAAAGTGTAAGCATCCTCTCCTTCCAGCTCCACTGGTCAAAATCTAATTTTGACCACCCAAAAATGTTATTTTGGCATCCATTCCACATACGTACAACCTTGCAGACTCACAAAAGTGCCTTTAAAAAGTAACAAGAAAACTAGGCCTGGGCAGCAAACAGATGTGCTTGAAACGTGATATTTAAAACAAAATCCTCCTTTTATTGGGGAAAGTACAATGGTGACGAGCTTCCCCTTTAAATGATGCTTAGTGTTGAGCAAGAGATGACACAAAAGGCACTTAAGGGAAGTTTGAGTAGACAAAAAAAACACAACACCAATAAACCATGTAGCACTTACATACCACTTTTCATCTATGGAACTTAGTACTGTATTTTTTAAAAAAATAAATTCACACTTTCTGGCCATGGGGAAAAGGCCTTGCTTTCCAGTACAGGAGTTCAGAGCAGCAATTAAGGGCTACTATCACTGCACTATAGAGGCTGATTTTAACAGCAGCTAAAATGGGGATTGACCCTGCCTAGCTTGTGGATGTGCTGATTCAGTGTGTTTCTTACTCATAAAAGCACTATTGTTGCTAATGGGGAACAATCATTTGCAACTGGAAGTGCTGTTAGATATAACACTGGAAAATAATTCAGGATATACAGGCCAGATTAGAAGTGACATGGCAGATCTGTGCTGATCAATGCCTTTTTCTTTGGTTAAAAATAGTCAGGAGGGAGTAATTTGAATTAGGGATGTGCGAACAGTTTTGGCAACAAACCTGTTTGACATTGAACCAGTACGGTTAGATGGCTCAATATCAGACTGCACCCCCACCACCACCCAGTTTGGTTCGATGTTGAGCTGAACCCCCCCTGGCCTGTTTGGCGGGGGAGGAATTATTTTTTTAAAAATTATTATTACCAACAGAAATAGACACATCACTGCTGCTCCGGGGGCTTCCCTGAGGCAGGGTGGGGTTGTCTCCAGAAGTTCCTCCTCCTTCTGCCAGCCTCCATTATTTTCCAAATTGCCTGGTTTGGGCAGTCTTTGGCCGGTTCTGGGCCTCACTCCTGTAGTGGTGGCCATTTTGGAAGCTGCCATGCATACCCAATGGGCTTCTGCCTGGCCAGGTCATGACCTGCATTTTGGCCTCCAAAATGGCCACTGCCATGGGGGTATGGTCCTGAATGAGCTGAAAACTGCCCGAACTGGACAATTTGGAAAATAATGGAGGCTGGTGGGGGTAGGGGGAACATCTGGTGACACACACCCCAGTGGCCTCGGATAAGCCCCTGGAGCAGCAGCAGCAAGTTCTATTTCTGTAAATTTAAAAAACTAACTCACGAACCCCCTCAACCAAAACTAAACCGGTGGGGGGGGGGGAATTCGAGGTGTACAAAACCAAACATGCCCTGTCCAGTTCGAGCCTCCTTCAGACTCAAATCGAACCAGGCAACCCGGTTTTGTGCACACCTCTAATTTGGATCAGGGCTACTGTGCTGTGGCAGAAGGAGTTCATCCTTTCCCCCCACATTCCATTTCTCTGATGGAAATTGCCACACTCAAAGTTACATCTAGCTGCAGATGGGAAGACATATAGGTACCTTATTGCACTTATATAACATTTCCCCCTCCATGCTTCAGGGAAGGAAGCGGTTTTGGGGAGGACAGCATTTCCATTTGAGAAAGAGAATGAGGGAAAGGGTTAAATCTTTCCTTCTCAGAATCCCAGCCCAATCCAAATTCCTCCTCCCTCCCACACATATACTTTTAATCAAAGGGAAAGACTTTGGGATATCCAGCAATGGAGTTCCTATAATTTATTTATTTATTTTATTGAATTTCTATACCACTTGAAATAGAAATCTCTAGGCAGTGTACAAATTAAAACATAAAATAAAATATAAAACATTTAAAATTCATAAACAGATAAAAAAACACAATAGATAAAAACACATTAAACTTTAAAATTTAAATTTCAGTTAAAAGCCTGGGGAAACAGGTATGTGTTCAGGGTCCTCCTAAAAACAAACAGAGAGGCTCTTCTCACAATCCATGAGAAGAGCCTGGGGAGGGTTAGCGGGGAGAGCGGGCTATGCCCACTCTCCCCGCAGACGAGCTGCAAATCCTGCCTGGGTCGCCGCTGCAGCCAGCCACATGACAGCTGGCTCCATCATGGAGCCGGCAGGGGCTAGGGAGTTCAGGGGCCGTGCAGCCCCAGCATGCCCTGCACAAGCATGCCCTGCACGTTCTGGAGAGACCCCCAGAGCCGGAAGGCTGCTTTTCAGCCTCCCAGTCGGGGGTCGTTCCGTGGCAACTCACGATCCATTAACCTCGGTTAGCGGAGTGCTCGCTCCGCTAACCTGAGCTAAGGGGCGGGCGACTCAAGCCGGCTATTCAAGCTTGCGAGCCCGGTAGTTTACACAAGCAGCAAAAACTGGACTAGTCTCTCCTAGCCCGATTTTTGCGGCTCGTGGGAATAGCCTCAGAGAAGGAGATGCTCTTATTTCAGCATCTTATGATCTTATTCAGGTATTGAAATCTTGGGACAGGAAATGTGTGATGGGTGGGGAACAGTGGGAGCATTTTGTATAGCCATGCCTCCCTGGTATTCCTGAAGCCAGCAAACACTCAGTGAGGCTATTCACACGAGTGTGCAAAACCAGATTAAGGGAGCCCAAGCCAGTTTTGCATGCTTGGGTGAACCACTGAGATTACACTCAATCCCTCTGGCTATGTGGTGGGAAACCTGCCCGTGAAGCCCTCTTCTAAAATGAGGTTAAGGGACTGGGTGCTCCCTTGACTTCATTTTTTGATTGTGCGTCTGCCGTGGCAGCTTGCAGCCATGGCAGGCACACTCAGAGGGGGAGGGGGGATCCCAGTAAACGCACTGTGCGGTGCATTATGCAACCCCTGCTAACTTGGCAAAGAGGCACCTTTGAACATGGTGATTCTCTTTATTTAGCAGAGGGAGAGTAATTGGCCCTATCCACCCCCAGCACAGTACCACCAGTGACTGTTGCTGGTGTCTGTCTTATGTTTCTTTTAGATTGTGAGCCCTTTGGGGACAGGGAGCCATCTTATTTATTTGTTATTTCTCTGTGTAAACCGCCCTGAGTCATTTTTGGAAGGGCGGGATAGAAATTGAATTAATAATAATAATAATAATAATAATAATAATAATAATTATTATTATTATTATTATTCTCTCATTTACACAGTCAGACAGGTGTTATTGACTGGTTTGTTTTATCCGGACATCGAGTCCTTCTATGATGATGATGATGATGATGATGATGGCTTGGGGGGGCAGGGTGCCGTGTGGTGGCACTTCCCTGCACCTGACCCCCAAGCTGCTGGGCAAACCGCAGGAGAACCGTTGCTCTTCTGGACAGGCAATCCACCCACCCAGCGAAGGGTAAATGATCATATTCAGGGAGGCTGAGCAAAACCCGCTCTCCCCACAGACCTCATAGAAGCTCTTTTCCCCAATCTTAAGAAGAGCTCCAGTGTGGGAATAGCTTCTCCCTACATTTTAGAGCCCTGGCCACCCAGGGTTCTAAATCATGGGGAGAAATTGTCCCTGTGTCCAGCTGGCCTCTGTACTGAACATGTGGCAGGCTTGAGGTCCATGGCCAAGGAACACACTGGATGGGGCATAACTAGCCAGCATACTAATATTTTTCTCTCTACATGTACAGTGAACACAAAGTCTGACATCATGAGGAAAATTACTCAAAATAATCCCTTTGAAATCAAAAGGGACAAGTTAGGCATTAAAACAACACCACACATTTCCTAACTTGTCCTTTTAATTTCAGTAGGACTACTATGAGTAAATTTCCTCATCATGTCAGCTAGAGAGAGGAGAATATCAAGTGGGTTTATTATGTCACAACTCTTTAGTCCACAGTAATTGCAGAAATAAGAATTTTATAATTGCTTCCCTTGTGAATATGATGAAATATTATGCTGATTTAACTAAGGCTTTATTCAAAGCAATTCCATTTTCTCTCCTCCTTTCCTTCCTTTTTGTTTCTGATTCCACCCCCCACTCTCTCTACAGGATCCCCACTGGGACAAACATTTTTTTAAAAACCATAAAAGACTACCAGATATAATACAACACATCCCTCCCCTTTATAACAGCCAACATTGAATTTTAAAATTTAGTGGCAAAATATTGAAGTCTTTTAGGTGGTCTCCTGTCATGCACACTTCTCCTAAGTCTTGGGTTCTCTGGCACAGGAGCTGTTCATGATTTTCCTTCTGTTACGAGGATTGTCCATCACTTTCATCAGCCTTATATGTGAGATCAAAACTGGAGGCAAGATCAAATTCCTCTTCAGTTCCTCTCTTGAGATCAGACTCCCCTCTTGCCTCATAGTATGCATGCTGGAAAGTCTCAAACTGTTCCATTTCTTTCCATCATCAAATATGACAGAATCTTCTCGGATTTTGATTATTTGTTTTGGTCCACAATATCAAGAACATCCCTTTCTCACTTTATAAGGCAACCATACTCTAACAAAGTCCTCCACCTGAATTGTTCGCTGTTTCATACCCCATTTTCAACCCACATACAATTTATATTTTTGTTGATTCTCACTTATCCAATCACATATCTCTGCATCGGCGCAGGGTGAGATGGCATGGAAAGCCCTATCTTTTGCTGCCACTGGGTAAGTTTGGTGGTAGCTTTGCGTCCTCTCAGCAGTTCAAGTGGTGATTCTCCTGTAGTAGAATTAGTTGGATAAGCAAATATAGTTTCATGGATTGTCTCTTTCCAGGGTTGTTGTTGCATAGTAGCCAGTTGTAAACTTACTTTCACTAATCTGTTCATTCTTTCCACTAAGCCATTCCCTCAAGGATGGCACAAGGAAATAGTATTGTGTTTTATCCCATGGTTATTCAGATATTGCTCTATATCAAAGGAGGTAAACTGTGTCCTGTTGTCAGTCACCAGTTCTTTAGGAAGACCTTATTTTGCAAAAACTGCAGCCATGATCACCTTGTTTATTATAATGCTGTCAGCAAATGAAACTTCTTGCCACCTGGAGTAGTAATCCACCATCACTATAACAAATGTTTGTTTTGTGGGTTGGTTATCAAAAGGTCTCATTGTATCCTGAGCAGGTTTTCCCCAGGGACAATTGGGATACTATACTGGAGTCAAGAGGGTGGCAAAAGTCTTCTGCTATTTATCACATACATTACAAGGCATTGTGCTGGTTACATTTTCAATGTGTTTGTCCATACCTGGCCACCAAAAACTTTCTCTGATTTGCCTTTCTTTCTCTGATCATGCCCAGCTGACCTTCATGGGCAATTTTGATCACTTTTGCTTGTAAGGAGGTTGACACCACCAAATGATCAGTCCTCAGCACCAGCTCATTGAGAAGGGATAGCTCACTCACTATGTGCATATATTGTTGAAAAAGTTGAGGACCGGTACTTTGTTTTTGCATGTGCATCCATTAGTTATGTAAGGTTTAAGTTCAATAAGCATTTGATCAGCACTGAGGGCTGCTTTCCATTCAGAAGATATGATTATTCCATGAGTGGATGAAGCTTTTTGCATAATTATTACTCCTTCATCCTCTTCTGGGATCTCCTCGGCCTGGAAGTGAAAGTCAAGATAAACAATCTGCTGTTGTATTCCAAAGACCTGGAAGTCATTCCACCTGCAAATCAAACTCCATAAGTCTAGTGATCCTTTGGCTATTATTGGGGTTGCTCAACTTGATCCCTGAGTAGATAGGGGTTTATGGTCTGACCATAAAATGAATTTTCCACCCCACAAGTAAGTCCTGAAGTGCCTCACCACCCAGAAACATACTAGACCTTCTTTTTTCAATGACAGAATACATCTTCTCTGAAAGGGTTGTTGTTGTTGTTGTTGTTGTTGTTGTTGTTGTTGTTGTTTTGATTTCTACACCACCCTTCCAAAAATAGCTCAGGACGGTTTACAAAGAGAAACAATAAATAAATAAAATGGCTCCCTGTCCCCAAAGGGCTCACATTCTAAAATGAAACATAAGATAGACACCAGCAACAGTCACTGGAAGTACTGTGCTGGGGGTGGATAGGGCCAGTTACTCTCCCCCTGCTAAATAAAGAGAATCGCCACAGTAAAAGGTGCCTCTTTGCCCAGTTAGCAGGGTTGTGCATGGAACCAGGACACCCAGTTTGGTTCAAATAGAACTGGACTCGAACTGGGCCCGGTTTGGTTCTGTGCATGTCAAGCTGGGCCACAGTTAGGCTCGAGGCCAAACCAGTTTAGGCCCAGCTTAAAGGGGGGAGTTAGAAGTTGTTGTTTTTAAATTAAACTTACCACCCAGCCCCACGGCCTCTGGGGGTTCTTGCTGCGGCCGTGGGGTGGTGGTGGTCTCCAACTATCCCTGCTCTCTCCACTCCCCCCCCCAGTCTTTTTAGGTCTGGTTTGACCCATTTATGGGTCTTTCTGGCCCTCTGCCTGCTTGCGGTGGCCATTTTGAAGGCTGCCGCACATTCACACTGGTCATTTGTGTGCCCGGGTCACAAAAATTTTCTCAAATCACCAAGCTGGTCCGAAGGGTTTGGCTTGAAGTCAAGCCTAACCAAACTGAACTGAGTTCTGTTTGGCTCAAGGGCAAGCCATTGAACAGGCCTGGTTTGCACATCCCTATCCTCTGATGCAGTAAGCACTCTGGAAGCAAAGGCAACTGTAACTTTCCTGTCCCCTTTTTGCTGGGTCAAAACAGCACCCAAGCCATATTCAGAAGCATCAGTGGTTTCAATAGTGTGCCTGCTGGTGTCAAGAGAAGTGAGAGCAGGGCTTTCAGCAATGGCCAATTTGATAGTCTGAAAACTAGCCTTGCAGGATGAATCTCGATTAAATGCTACATTCTTTTTAAAAAGAAGACACAATGGAGCAACATTTGAGGCAAACTGTCTAACAAATTTAGAGTAATACTCACAGAGTCCTAAAAATGAGCAAAGTGTATCCTTGTTGTGTAGCTCTGGTGCTTCCCATATAGCTTTCACCAAATCTGCTTTGGGATGTATGCCATGCTGAGATGCTCACAAGTATGACACCAAATGTGTGCAAAACTGATATTTCTCTGCAGAGGCAAGAAGTCCATGTTGTCAGAGTTTTCTTAAGACTTCTTCAGATTAGCATGATGCTCCTCAATGGTTTTGCCATACACTAAAATGTCATCCTGAAAGTAAGTGATGTCATCCATAGACCCAAAAATTGCATGCATTATTCTCTGAAATACTGAAGCTGCAGGGGCTAATCCAAAGTGCAGTCTTTTGAATTGAAATGGCCCTCTGAGGTAATGAAGGCTGTGTATTTGCAAGAACTTTTGAACAGAGGAATTTGATGATAGGCCAAAGACAAGTCCAAAGTTGTGAACATTAAGGCCTCTTCCAAAGAAAGCAGCATTTCATTGATATTGGGTAATGGATGGCAATCCACTACACTGTTGGAGTTCACATCTCTTAAATCTACACACATTCAAATGTACAATTTGATTTCCATACAAGAACAGTGGGAGAGACCCATTCTGATGAATTAACAAGCTCTATGATGTCAACATGCTGTAGTCTTAAAAGCCTCTCTTTAAGTGATTGGCTCAATGCTATGGAGATGTCCCTCATTTTGTGTTGTACAGGTATTGCATTTGCCTGAATCTGAATTATATGTCTGAAATGTATGGCAGTGCCAGGAGTATCAGCAAAAACATCCAAGAAATCAGCAATCATATCAGCATATGGATGCTCCATCATCTGTAATACAGGTTCCATGCTATTTGGGTCTAACACTAGGGATGTGTGGACTGGTCCGGCAGTCCGGAGGTCTGGAGGTCCGGTCTCGAACTGAAACCCCCCCCCCCCCGTTCTGTCCAGACTGGAACCGTACCTCCAGACAGTTTGCAGATTTTTTTAGCCCACTCTCCCCGCAGACATTCTTGCCTGCAGCCCTGGGCAGCCAGATTGGCCACCCACATGACTACTGGCTCCATCACAAAGCCGGTGGAGGTTGCAGGGATTGGGGGCCGTGCAGACCTCGTAAGTTCCAGGGTGCCCTGCACGAGTGTGTGGGGCATTCTGGAGAGACCCCCTGCCGCAGAGGTAGACCGGGCCTCCTCCAAACGGCGGCCCACTCCCCCACAGACCTGCTAGAAGCTCTTCTCATTGCTCATGAGAAGAGGTTCAGTGATTCAGTAATGGAATGGACAGCAGACTTGCAAACATTAGCAAAGTGCCCCCACTTTTCTTCCATGCAGGACAGTGAGCAAAATCGGCTTTGAGGGCAGATTCTCCACATTGGTAGCACTGGTAACTCTTCCTTTCCTGTGCTGCCACTTTCTGAGGCAGTGCCAAATAAGAAGATTGGGCTTGGAAGGCTTTAGACTGAACAGCCTGGATTTCAGGTGGTTGGTTTGGGGGTACCAAAAAGAGTGATGTGGCACAGTGCAGAGCATTTTCCACCCTCCTAGCCATCTCTATAACTTTATCCAAGGTGCGTTTCCCTTCCAGTAGCAGTTTTTCATGCAGTTGTGGAGCAATTTGTGGGGTGTTTTTTAAAATAACAATCTGATCCCTGATCATTTCATCAGTAAAATTGGCAAACTCACAGGTTACATTTGAAGCATGCAATACTGTGATCAATAGATTTACCAGGCAGTTGGGATCTAGAACAGAACTTTTAATGTCCTACAACCACATTCAAAGAAGGGTTGAACTGCTCATCTAAGGCTTGTAGAGCAGTTTCATAAGGGTTGTTATCCTCTTCCAAGTTGTTAGGAAAGGGCAAATGATTATATATTATTGGGCCCTCAGGGCCCAGGAAGTAAAACAATATAGCCATCTGCTTTGCTGGAGTAAAATCAGTGTATATAGTGAGGAGGTGATTGTAGAAATAGGACCTTCATTGTTTCCAGGGAAGAGCAGATTCTCCTGCGGTGGACATGAAAAAAGGTGGTGGTTGGATTTGAGCCATGTGCAGTGGGCATCCAGTGAACAACAGAGTTCAGGGCTGATAAGGAAAAAGTACCTTCAGGGGTTGTGCAGGTCAGGAAACTGGAGAAACAAAGAACCACCAGCAGCAGCAACAGTTGAATGCAGCATTCAGAAATGTAGGCCCAGTAATGCAATTAAAGGAAGATACAGGAATTTTCACAAGCTTTGCAGGCTCACACGCATAGCTGGTTCAAAACCTCATTGCCAAACGTTTTATAACTGCCTCCCTTGTAAATACAATGAAATATTATGTTGATTTAACTAAAGCTTTGTCCAGAAGGAAATCCATTTTTCTCTCCTCCTTTTGCTCCTTTTTCTTTCTGACTCCACCACCACACCCACACTCTACAGGATCCCCACTGGGACAAATGTCCAAACAACAAAGCACAAAAGAGTACTAGATAGAATACAAGAAGAACCTGAGAGATTTTGTACATTGTACTCCAATGGTACAGTGGGGAAATGACTTGACTAGCAGTGGTTGCCGGTTCGAATCCACACTGGTATGTTTCCCGACTATGGGAAACACCTATATTGGGCAGCAGTGATATAGGAAGATGCTAAAAGGCATCATCTCATACTGCCACAGGAGATGGCAATGGTAAACTCCTCCTGTATTCTACCAAAGACAACCACAGGGCTCTGTGGTGCCAGAAGTTGACACTAACTCGACAGCACCGCTTAACCTTTACCCTTTACTCTAACGACTAGGTCCTATTTTCCCAGAAGCATTGATCAAAACACCCCATTAAAAGCACAGCACACTTCTACTTTCCAAGAAATGAGAATACCCAGGACGCCTGTTTTTCAGTCCTCCTCCCTCTCATCAACTGGAACCCAAAAAGGTCTTGGGTTGCCACCCACTTTACTAACTCTTAAACGCCACACTGTTTCTGATACTGAGACCAGAACTGATGTCTGCTTCTTCCCATTCCAGCTTCCAGATCCAATTTCCATTTAGAATAATCAGAATTGCTTTCCATCTAGTTGTCAAACCTATTCTGACAGTGCTACATATTCCCTTTGCTCTCTCCAAAGACGTAATCAAGGAATATTTTTAGGGGCTTTGTGAGTAAGAAACTCCCAGTCTCTTTATTTTTCATTCATGCCTTTCCTTTTTGTTTAACTGGCCATCTGTCTCACTGTACTGTACACCATGCACCATTATGCACTAGCAGCGCGTGTGCCATAAATATCAAGACTTGCTTTGTTTTGCTTTCAAAAAGACATGTTGGTGATCTGTGCTGTGGCTCCAAAAGAGGTCTGCAAAGGACAAAGGCCCAGCACTAGCATCGCCTGCAGAGAATTCTGTGCCATTTTGGCTTTCCTCTGTGATTACAGTTGACAAGGTCAGGATTCTGGCAGGCAGGGCTCATTTACACTCTTACCTCCTTTAAACCTGGCAGTTTTTCACTCTGACACCTTAGGAAAGGGGGACAGTTGCTCTGGGTCCCGCTCTGCTTGGGATTTGTCCTCTACCTAACATAAGCCACGCTGCATGGGAACGGTGGAGAGTGAAAAGACACCAACCCAACCCCGCTGACTGGAAGCGTGTGTGTGTTCCCTCCAGGGTTACCCTTGGAGACGGTACTTCAGCTAACATCTGTCATGACTGTTCCTTCAAGGGGGCAGAGGGAGAAAAAGGAGGCAGACATTCTTCCTGCCCTTTTGTCTGTGCTTCAGGCAGAGGTGTAAAGAAAGCACAAAAATCCTCTGGCTCTCCTGTTGAATGGCTGCCCTGAGTCCACCCTAATTCGAATGTAAAATCTACATCGGCTAGAATGGATAACTGATCTTACAGTTACTCTCTTCTGCTTTCTATGCTCCATTAACAACACACATAGCACAAGAGAGGCTCAAAGGCACTTTGAATATTCTGTGTGAAAACACCCCCAAGGCAGGCTTTGATTTGTCCATGATCTTTCATCAATTTGATGTTAACTATTTTGAAGTATTTCCTCTTAAATTAAACAAAAGAAATGGGGGAGGTCATATCTACTTTAAGATATCTTCAGTCTTTGCAGTATTTAGTTGTGTGTTTGCAGTATCATTGTTGAACCTATATTAATTTTTCCTCTTTATGTGTCTCAGTCACACCACAGCCACACCCTTTAAAATAAAAGTCACAAAATGGCACGGATATGGCAAGAGGGAGTATCTTGCTTGCCACCAGCATAGTCACAGATCCTGACCACCCGGCATCCATGACACTTGTGCCAGAACAGTACATATTGTGCTCCAAATGTAAATGAGTGCTGCTTTTGCAGGAGAAAATATATCACATTTCCCTATACATTAAATACACCTTTTTGCAAAGTATGTGTGTGTGTGTGTGTGTGTGTGTGTGTATGTGTGTGTGTGTGTGTGTGTGTGTGTGTGTATATATATATATATATATATATATATATATATATATATATATATATATATATATCTCTCTCTCTCTCTCTCTCTCTCTCTCTCAATCACACCTGAATGGCTATTTTTGAAAATGTCATTCTGGTTCTCTGCAATGATTGAGAAACAGCTGTGCATTTCTTTTGAAAAACAATTGTATAGAAAAGCCCACCTAGGCTCAGGGGATCGCAATTTAGAGAAGGGTTTTAGGGCCAGGAAAGGTTCTAGTCTTCCCCAAACCTATTCCAAACTTATGAGACAAGATAATCCTCACCTTTAATTTGCATTTTTTGGGTCAAATATGCTCAGAAATCTGGCTTGGGACAAGACAACATAAACTCTGAGCTGCTGAATCCCATATGTCAATGATTCTGCTTGAGTGACTGAGAAGGGGAGATTGAGCAATAGAACCTTTATTGCTGAGAAGGAGAATTTCTCCTGAAATAACAGCTGAGAGTTCACTGAGGGTGTCTGGCAGAGCCGCCGTCTTGAAAGAGCTTTGATCCCACCTCTTTTGCCAGCTCATGCCAGGATACTCCAAGCTGCCTTTAGGGCACACATGGATATGTGGTTTCATGAGTCAGTAATGCAGGCAGGACCAAAACAGGAGACTGTAAAGAAGACGATGACAACTATTTATATACCACTCTTCAACAAAATTCTCAAAGTGATTTACATTAAAAAAAAACAAAAAACCATAAATAAGATGGCTTCCTGTCCCCAAAGGGCTCACAATCTAAAAATAAACAT
The DNA here is from genome assembly GCF_027244095.1 of Hemicordylus capensis. NCBI lineage: Eukaryota > Metazoa > Chordata > Lepidosauria > Squamata > Cordylidae > Hemicordylus > Hemicordylus capensis. The sequence goes on from NC_069660.1 coordinate 70,880,499, forward strand.
AAGGTAGACAGACACCAGCAACAGCCACTGGAGGGATGCTGTGCTGGGGCTGGATAGGGCCAGTTGTTCTCCCCCTGCTAAGTATAAGAAAATCACCACTTTTAAAGGTGTCTCTTTGCTCAGTTAGCAGGGGTGCCAGTGTGGAGATTGCCAGTGTGGAGATTAGTGTAAAAATATCTAAATATTGGTATCTAAGCCAAGACTAAGCCTTCCAAATATTCAGTAATATTCAGAGCAAGGAAAGGTTTCAACGAGGCTAAAAAACATGTTCCATTTTTGAAGCTGCTAATTCACCCAGTTTGTTCCTGGCTCCTAGATCTCTCCTCTCCATGTGTTTATATTACCTCCTCTGCCTCTTAAAACTGCCATCTCTCTCCAGGGTGCCTCAAGCCATTGAGGGAGGAGGGAGGTGATGCAGATCACAAGTTATTCTTTTCCTGTCTGGCCATGTCTGAACAGGGGGTTTGATCGGTCTCAGATTGCAAAGCTGATGAAACAGCACATGAAAACAAGGAGATAGTTGCATGGCCTATGATTTAGGGCACCTTCACATGTTCCTGTATGACACTATATTGGCCTGGTGGCAGGTGGAAGAAATTGTGCATGCTTCCTTGTGAGGACAAGATCTTGGCTGGGGTGTCAATATGTAGATGACACCCAACTCTGCCTCTTGTTTCCTATTGATCCTCCTAGGGAAGCAGTGGAGGCCCTGAACCAGTGTCTGAAGGCAATGATGGACTGAAGGAGGGTGAGCACAAGCTGAAATTAAATGCAGGCAAGGCAGAGGTTATCTTGGACAGTAGGAAAGTTGATGTAGGAATAGGTGAAAAATGTGTTCTGGACACAGAGGTGCACCTAGCTAGTTTTAGAGCCCGGAAGGCCTTTGGAGCCCCACCCCATGCTGGAGCCCCCCACATCCTGCAAGTTAAGCATCATCTCCCTATTCTTATCCCACATATTTCTTTCCCCACTCCCCCCTCTGTCTCTAAAGCACCTGGCACAGGTCACAATCACACTCAGCCACCTGGTACAGTGTGGGCCAGGGGTGACCACACCACCCAGGACAGACTAAAGAGGATTTGTGGGGCCCCAGGGAGTGTGGAGTCCCTGGACTTTGGCCCCAAAGTCCAAGGGTAAGAGCACCACTGTCTGCACAGGGTTGTGCTTCCTCTGAAGAATCAGGTTTGCAGCCTGGGGTAATGCTGGACCCAGATTTGCTCCATGTGTCAGCCATGCTCAAGAATGCCTCTGCCTACTTTCAGCTGGTGCTCCAGCTGAACTTGTTCAAATTGTAGATTGGCCATGAAACCATAAATGGCAGCCATAGGGGAAAATTTGTTTAAAAGGGAGAAGACACTTTCTAAAAGTGCCCAATGCATTTTAGGAAAGAAAGAAAGAAAAATCCTTAATCAAGGCTCTTTGAGGGTTGTACATTCTACTGGGATCTTCTAAGGAGAAAGATACCTTAACCTACCAACTGTGTCAGAGTATCCCCTTGGAATCCACAAGATCCCAGTCTAGTGTGTGAACCATTCAGACAACCTCTGATGAAGGATTTTTTTCTGAAACTTGTTGAACACAATAAAAGAGTAGCATTTTGAGAAATCATCTTCTCCCTTTTGTTCTTTTCGTTGACCAGTCATTATTGCCAGGCCTCTGGTCACAGCTAGACGTTACTGTAATGCACTTTATGTGGGGGTAACAATGAAGAATCAGGTTTGCATTCTGAGAGTGCTTCTGAATCCACACATGGCCATAATCAGGACTGGGTCGAGGGTCATATCAAGTCAGATCTGGGTCGAGGGTCGTATCATGACTGGGCCGAGGACTGAGCCGAGGGTCATATCAAGTCAGGCAGGGCATAGGCTGTTGTGGCTACTCAGTTGCTCAAACTAAAAGCAACAGTTATCTAGTTGGAGCTGTAGCTCAGATGTAGATGGGGACTGTAGCTCAGTGGTAGAGCATCAGCTTTGTATGCAGAAGGTCCCAGCTTCAATCCCCGGCATCTCCAGGTAGGGTTGGGAAAGACTCTGCCTGAAACCTTGAAGAAGTCGCTGCCAGTCCGTATAGACAATACTGAGCAAGATAGACTATCTAATGTATAGGGCAGCTTCCTATGTTTCTAAGTACCTGCCAATCTCCTACTGGTTCCCCAGATCACCTGGTCTGCTGGGCATCAGTACCTTCTCTGGCCATCATGGGGGTAGTGCAGAGGTGTAGCAAGGATACAGCCAATGACTCCCTCTGTTTGAGAACTGTCTTGGTGGGGCAGGAAGTAAGGTGCCTGTATGTGACTACTGGAAGCCCTGGCTTGAGACTCCCTCAGTCCCTCCAGTGGGACAGGGCCTTCAAGGATGCAAAACCCAAACTGCTGAAGACTATCCTTTTCGAGCAGTCTTTGTTATTTAAGTTATTCCCTTGATTGATTAAGCTGGTTATTGATTTTGCTCACGTTTTTGTCCTGCTTACGTTATTATTGTTTAATGAGGGTTTGATTTTATTTTTTACATTTTACTGTATTAATTTTTCATTGTATTTTTGTACATGTACTCTCTTTCTGTATGCCACTTTGAGAATCCTTTTTGGGCAGAAAAAATGGCCCCAAACATTTAATATATAAAAATAGCTGCTATTTTCCCCTCAATCGGTTTTTATATGCAGTTTTCATCAGTATGCAAAATACAAGAAGACCATCCAAAACCATATCCACTATGAATAAAGAATGAGGGGAAACCCAATCTTTATTCACAGTTTTCACCAGCTTCCAAAAAAGGTAAATTAAGGGGGAAACACCACAAAGACCACATATAGAGGCTGTTCTCACAAGTAGCCTTGTGCAAGCTAGGGCAGCCTAGCCTGTGCTAGGCTGCTGGTGTAGAGCGCCAGGATCCACACGGATCCCGGCACTCCTGCCCAGCATAACCTGTCCCCAAGCCTGGCTCTTAGCTGAGGTTAAGGGAGCAAGCGCTCCCTTTACCCAGCTGCCAGGATTGTGACAGGCACCTTGAGCACCTGTCTGAATGGGGGAGCCCATCAATGCACTGTGCTTGTGGCGCGGTGCATTGTGGGATATCCGGAGGCCGGGACGTGTTGTCCCGGCCTCCGGAGTTCCATGCTGCATGGCACAGCACAGGTCATCTGGGAATGCGGTGCATGCTCCCAACAGCAGTTTGTACTCGTCTGGGGGAGGGTAAGTTTGAGCAGCCTCCCCTGTTGCCCACCCACGTGAATGGCCCCTTACGTTATGAATCATGGAAAAGAGAAAGCAGTTTTTCCCCGCCCTTCATTGCACACAAAGATGAGTGTGGGCAGAGCACAGTACCATGTCTTTTCATAACAATGTGCTTCCACACACTACACCAGCAAATACAGCTGGGGAGCTCTATGCAAAAATGTAAATATAACCTGGTAAAGAAATGCATAATGCCATCCTGCAAAACAGAGATTATTGCTTTGAAATGCTTTCAGAGCCTTGGAATAGCCAATTTCCAGAAGGCTTTTGCTGGAGACAGGCAGGCCGCATTCCTTTAATTTCAATATCAGCAAAAAGTCAAATCTCAACAAAGCAAATCATGCATGTGACCCTAAAATCCCTGTGTTTGTTTTAAAACTATGAACGCTTCTTAAAATAAAGATCACTGCTGGTGTCTTTGTATTTGTCCTTTGATTTCTATTAATAATCAGGCTTCCTGGAACAATGGAAGCAGGAGGAGACTCTGACTGGAGGAGTGTCTGAACAAACCCAAGCTAGTTATTACTTGTATGGCATTTAACTGTATATTCAGCCCAGCACAATAGAAGGGAGGAATGGTGACTGTTTGCCTCAGAGACACAACAGACAACACGAACTTGCACAAAACTTATTCTAGAACATGGATAAGCTATATTTTTGATCATGGATTCACACAGCTTTCTTATGTCCTTTTCAAAAAAAAAACCCCAAACCCTATGGTTTACAGGGATTTGCCCCTGCTAACTGGGCAAAGAGGCACCTTTTACCATGGTGATTCTCTTTCTTTAGCAGGAGGAGAGTAATTGGCCCTATCCACCCCCAGCACAGTTCCTCCAGTGACTGTTGCTGGTGTCTATCTTGTTTTTTGTTTTTAGAATGTGAGCCCTTTGAGGACAGGGAGCCATCTTATTTATTTATTATTTCTCTGTGTAAACCGCCCTGAGCCATTTTTGGAAGGATGGTATAGAAATTGAATTAATAATGAATAGTAATAGTAGTAGTAGTAGTAGTAGTAGTAGTAGTTATGGGTGTGACAGCTTCAAAAAGTGAGGGAATTTGATGGTCAATGATGTTCATGCAATGGAGGCATGAGACCTGATGTCCAGTCTGAGATATTGTACTGGCCTACAAAATCATAAACATGGAAACCCAGTTTGACTAGAAGATCCTCCATGCCCACTGCACTATCTGCATAGGCTGGTGGCAACAGCAAAAGCTGAGGATTAGAGTTACAGCAATGTTTAAGAAGAATTTGGCAACATGTGCCTCTGAGCATATGTGAATGCAGTTATCTCAGCAGGCAATAATCCACCCAGTTAGTAAAAGAGAACTAATCTTGGACCTGATCAGACCCCCACTCTGGGCTCCTTGGAGGAAGAGCAGGATAGAAAAGTAATAAACAAACAAACAAACAAACTTTTATATTCACTTTATGTATTTCAGAAATACAACAGCTGTTGTTGTTTATTAAGTGAGGACTTAATGAGCAGATGGTGAGAGTGTTAAGTTTTGTTCTTAAAAAAGAAGAAGTCAGGATTTATGAACAAATATACAACAGTGGGGTCGCCATCACTGGTGGATAGAGCTCACAGTTCCAAGAGAAACAAAAGTTCTCCATGCAAATGTTTGATGTATGCGGGGCGGGTGGGAGGGTTGTGACAGCTCCTGCCAGTTTCACCACACTCAGTGCACTGAATATCCATGCACAGAGCAGATCATTAGCAAAGTAGCCTACAAGGATAGACCCAAATTGTGGAATTGGTACACTGTATTTTATGTTTTGTACTGACCATGTAGTTTTAATCTTCATGCAGATATTGTTCTCAATGTATGAGCATCAGACATGCTAAAGAGGTGCAGGTGCAGCAGCCACAATTCCCTCTCCATGCATACAATCATCAAATATCTGCCCAAGGCTACAGTGATCTATGAAGGAATGATATGTGGCTGAAACACACTAAGGTTGCAATTCCTACACATACTTATTTGGGAAGAAGCCCCATTGAACTCTGTGGGGTTTATTCTGAATAAATATCCATACAAGATCAACTCCAGTGTGTGGCAAGGTTGGGCATTTGCCAGAGCCTCAATTTCAACAAAAGGTCCACTACCCCAATAACCCTCCTATTCTCATTTTGAACAGAACAACCGAAAAGGTCAGTAGGTATATGAGACAGTTATGGTTGGCACACCTGGCTTCATCCAGGTCAAACTGCTCTCCAACGTTTTGGAACCAGCACTGCATGCGTTGGATCAGGCTGCAACTTGTTCACAAAGAAACTTTAGAAAGGGCTTGTTACCAGGATTACATACTAGGCTTATAACTTCAGAGCCTTGACTGTGAAAAGAAGACATAAAGGATCGATACAAGATAGACCATATGCAATAGTTATTTTTCAAAGCACACAGTTGTTAAATTTGCATGGAGAGTTTGGACGAAATAAGAGGAGAAAAATAATTTGCAACAGAGCATACACATATACCCACACATACACATGAGTAGGCTCTATTCCAATCGGCTACTGAACATTTAGAGATTGGAGGCAGGGCAAGTATATACAATCTCACTCCTCCTTCTACAAGTACATATTCACACGTCATGTGGACAAGGGCATCCTCTGTCTGGAAAATCTTTGGAGTAGGTACTAGGTCAATATCTCAGATACAACCAAAAAACTATAGAGACCCTTAAAATGGCTTTCTATACAGTCATAATATTCTGAAGGAAGGTAATTAATTATGCCAGTGGAGCTATGAAGGTGGCTGCCAGCAGTATGTAAGAACATAGAACAGCCCCGCTGGATCAAGCCCAAGGTCCATCTAGTCCAGCATCTTGTTTCATATAGCAGCCTACCAGATGCTGCTGGAAGCCTAGAGGCAGAAGTTGAGGGCATGCCCTCTCTCCTGCTGATTGATTGATTAAGTGCCGTCAAATCAGTGTTGACTCTTAGCGACCACATGGATAGATTCTCTCCAGGATGATCTGTCTTCAACTTGGCCTTTAAAGCATACATTGCTGTTGTAACTGAGTCCATCCACATTGCTGCTGCTGTTACTCATTTTAAATTTAATTTTCTTATTTTTAAAGTATTATATGTAATAATACTTTAAAATAAGAAATATATCTCTACACCGCAATATGGACTGATCTTATAAATAAGCCTTCTGATTAATGATCATGGTGACATTCTGACTAATGCTGCATCCCTGCAGCAGAGGATGCCCAGCCATAGCGGTAGTGTATCCAATTTGGAAGTATGGATGCTCACATAGGGGGGCTCTGTGACATCAAGAAATAAGTCCCTGAGGGGACATATTTCCGGATTGCAAAGAACACCTTGTGGGGCGGGGGAGATAAATCCCCCGCCTAAAATCATTCCCCTGTGCCAGCACCCATGCTTCCCAAGTGGAGACACTAGTGCTACGGCTGTGCATTTTTCTACTGAGCCAGCACAAAATGTTGTTCCGTGTCTGCAGTACAAATATGCTGATGGCCATCTTTGCTGATTATTGGGCTTTAAGCAACAAATATTTCTCCTTCATGATTCTAAATATCACCATTGTGAAGGAGCAGATAAAGTTCTAGTAGATTAACACTAATAAATTTTCATCATCAGAAACAGGCAGGAGGTTAGCATACATATACCATGTTGAAAAAGAGCCAGAAAGAACTTAAAACTTTCCACACACTTTCAAATGATTTCCAAACACAATTCCAAACACTTCATCCCCAAGATTCCCTTCTCTCAATAAAAACTTGTCTAAAGACACAAATCATGTCTTTTATTTGGCTGCCTGAACTGCACATATAAAGGCCAGGCTGTGTTTCAGTTTGCTCTGAAACTTAACAGCTAGTTTTTATCATCAGCAGTAGTGTCTGTCTTTTCTTGCCCTTGGGGTTTTGGGGGCAGAGCTGACAACCATTCTCTTCTTGAATCATCCCTTCTAGAATCACACACACATTCCCTCTCACCATGCATGTTTCCCCATACAAGCAGAATTGCCAGATTAACCATTACAAAATTTAAAAGCATAGTGCCCAATTATTTCCCCAAATTTCATTAACATTTCTTCATTATTTAGTTAGTTATTTAAAACATGTATATCCCACCTTTCCTGCACTCAAAGGAGTATGCATCATCAGTCAAAACAATGCACATATTAAAATACAAAGATAATAATAAAAACAATAAAACAGAGAAACAGAGGCATAGGAAGCTAATAATACAATATACAATTGTAAACTGTTTTAAATTGTTTTAATTGTTCAGATTATATGATGTTACATTTTATTTTTGAATGATTATATTTTGTTTTTAGTTTGTAAACTGCTCAGAGCCATTGGATTGGGCTGTGTAGAAATGAAATAGAAATTATTGATGATGATGATGATGATGATGATGATGATGACTCAAAGGATGAATACAAAAAACAGATGAGGAATTGACAAGAAAAATGGCACAACAAACCATTGCACGATTAGTTCTTTAATTACATACAATCGAAAGTCAACAATAGCACAACATGGCAGTGGTTAAAGAAGGGGACACTGAAGAAAGAAACAGAAGGTTTCATTTTTGCAGCCCAGGAACAATCACTACGAACAAATGTAATAAAAGCAAAAATTGATATGACCCAGAAAGTAAATGTCGGTTATGCAGGGAAGCAGATGAGACGGTTGAGCACCTTGTATGTTGTTGTAAGAAAATTGCACAGACTGATTATAAGGAAAGACACAATAAAGTTGCTGCGATGTTCCACGGGAACTTTTGCAAGAATTACAAATTGCCAGCAAGCAAGAATTGGTGGAATCATCCAATTGAGAAGGTCACAGAAAATGAGGAGGCAAAAATCCTTTGGGATTTTAGAATACAAACTGATAGGCATTTAGTTCACAATACACTGGATCTGACAGTCATTGAGAAGAATCGGGTTCTGATAATTCATATTGCAACTCCAGGGGATAGACGAGTCAGCAAAAAACAACTGGAGAAAAGAACTAAATAGAAGGACCTTCAGATTGAAATTGAGTGGCTCTGGGAAATGAAAACAGTAGTGGTGCCAATAGTAGTAGGTGCCCTTGGTGCAGTACCAAAAGAACTTGAACAACATCTTGACACCTTGGGCATCAATAAAATTACAACACATCAGTTACAGAAGGCCACACTACTCGGGACAGCACGGATACTACGATGCTATCTTTAATTTTTCTTTGGTTATCCTAGACCCTTGGAAAGGGCCCAATAATTAAAGTACCAAATCCAGTCAATAACATCTGGTAGACTGTGTGTAAATAGCACAATTATTATTAATAATAATAATAATAATAATAGGAAATAATAATAATATGTATACAATACAAAATATTGCATACAGTATTGTATACAATACAATGATTGTTCAAGCAGAAACAGAGGCAAGCTAATAGTACAAAGCAAAGGGGACTCCAAGGCCCTCAATACACATTCACGTTTAATAAATCAAAAAGAAGCAACATGATAAACAAGAAATAAAGTAACACTCATTTTCCTGTATATTATTTGTGTACTCTGCTGCAGCACAAACAGTTATTTGTGCCATGGCACCTAAGCCACAGTGGTGCAAGTTTGGCAGGGACCATAATTCAATAGTAGCACCTGCTTTGCATGCAAAAGATTCCAAGTTCAATCCATGGCATTTCCAGGCAAAGAAATATGCCTGTCTGAATCCCTGGAAGGTCAGTAGACAACACTTACATAGACGGACCAATGGTATGATTCAGTATAGTCAGCTTTATATTCATAGCTTTATCTCACTAATATATTCATAATATTATTCATAATATAGTCATAATATTATTCATAATATAGTCATAATAATTTAATATAATTAATAATATATGCATAATAATATATAATATATTCATAGTTTTATCTCACTCACCATTGAAAACAAATCCTTGGTGTAGTGAAGCATAGTAATCAGGGTTGTGCTAACTATGCCGCTGCTGAACAATTGTGGTGGTCCTCACCAAGCCTCATATGGAATCCTCTTGACCTAGCCCATTCCCAACCCTGCTATTATAACATTTACCTGACACATTGAGGGTAGGGCTATGTTTGTGATTTAGATCTTTTGCACCAAGGTAACCAAATGTGTACCAAGAACATCTGAATTCAGTAGCTGACATCCTCAGTCAGGAATCTGCTCCCTTAGAATCTGCTCGAAACCTGCTCACTAAATGCTAGTGATACTATGTTGCAGATTAACGCAGCTCCACCGTTTGTGTGGGGGTTTGGATTTTTGCCTGTCTTCCCAGCTGCTGGAAGCACTTCCTGTGAGCCAGAAAGAGGTCCTTAGGGCTCACAAGCCTCTGGGGCCTAATTCAGGGTCACAGGAAGTGCTTCCAGGAGTAGGAGAGATCAGCAACAATTTCTCCCCAGTGCAGGCACAGGCACTACACTAGTCTGGAATGCAGCAGCAGTGCCCGCGTAACACCAGCGCACTTTCTTGGATGCAATGATATTTCCTTAGTCAGAATGTCAGCCAGTAACTGCTATAAATTATGCTGTTTACACAAAACTGCATACAATTGCTATTTTTTGCATAATTTATTTTTCTTCTGCTAGTCATAGGGAAAGACAAAGAACTAGGCCCTTAACCAATGGAAAGCCACCCTAACCCTTTCCTGCATTTTCACCAGTTATTGCCTAAACACATTCAAGCTTATTTTTGTCATCATAAAGATGGGAAACTTGCTTTTCTTCCTCTCTAAGAATGAAAACAGATTTCATAACGCTGCAGATTTGATTTTCACACAGCCCACTTCTAAAGTATTAGTATTTTCAGGTGTTTAAAAGTCAGTTGTACACAAAGTTGTGTGATCCAGTTCCCAAGTGCTGTGCCAGCCCTATGTGAGCCCTTTGTGCCAGAGTTGCCGAGCAAGCTCCAATATTAAATACAAATTTTTCACACAGTAGCAACTTGTACATATAGATCGACAATAGCTGTCATCATGGAATAAACACAAGCTTCTTGCTCTCACTGTTAGAATAATTATGTCCTCAGTATTTTTAGAGCCCCCCAAGACAGCAGTTTCCCCCTTGATAACAAATCAAAGATACCTCAGAGAAGATGTACTTGCCGCATGGGGCTTGTGGGTCATGCCATTGTTGCATGTCATCCATGATGATCCTGCTATTTCATTTGGACTAGCAGTAAATTGCACAAGCAAGTACCAATGCAGTCTCCGTGGTTACCAGGTGTGCTGATTCGGTGCACCTGAGACTCGCAAACCTCTCCATCTGCAATCATCATTTTTCATCCCCCACACAGAAACCTTTTTAATCAGAATGTATAAACAAAATATACTCCTAAGGATAAGAACAGCATTCCTAAGATTAAATGAAAACATCTCAGTTTATATCCGGCAGCTGTGCCTGGGGACATAAAGTTTTATTGATATTGTTTCATAGTAGATGGATTTTTAAAAAAAAAATCTCTGGAGGAGTGACTGCAGTTGTACAACAGAAAAATTAAAGAGAACATCTCAGTACCTCCTCCAGTCCTACGTTATTAAAATGATGGATGCCAATGAAAGAATAAAGGAGGCCCTGTACTGGTAAAGGTTCTATAAGTGTTTTTTTTAAAGAACGGGGGGGGGGGGGGGTGATTAGAAATGGACTTTAAAAAATAGAAAATAGAAATGGGCTTCTTGAATGTGACTTGGTAGCAATGCGTCCACAACTGCTTTATTACTTCACAGAAGTTACTGCTTTCCTTGTAGAAGGCTAACATCCTCTAGATTCCCTAGTTACTGTTATTATGGTGACCTAAAACAAAAGAACAGAAAAACTGACAAAAACAGTAAACTGGCCTTTTCTCAGCATGTATTGACTTTGAATTAAGAGAGGATTCAAACCACCAATTTTCACAGTTGCCATGTTGTGGGAATCAGCTTGTCTGAAGGATCACAAAGTTTAAGGGCTTTATAGCCATTGCTCACTGAACAAGGGTATGGAAATCTGTCCAAAGACTATTAGCTATGGAACCCATTGTGCATTGGGGCCTTCTCCTTGACAACTATCCCCAGAGCTATCACTAGGGAGATGACACAGAGCTTGGGAGGAGGGAGAGGGTCATGACAGGAAACAGCAAGGTCCAGGAGAAGGCTTCACACCCTTGACTGACAGACATATTTGGCCTTGTGAGGCCGATTTCAGAGCAGGGGGGGACCTCCCTTGAGGCTGACCTGCCAGTGGGTGTCTGTGGGGACGGATTACACCAGTCTTCCCTTTGGGTCACTCCTTAGGGACTCCACAAGGGCAAGGACACCCTACCCCTTTCACCCTTTCACTTGCAGGTTGGTGAAACCTGCAACCAGCAAGCAAGGGGAGAGCAAGAGAACGATTATCAGTAATACTCTGTTTAAGAAGATACAAGCTTTGCAGAAGAAGAAAGAAACATGTTCTTACAGCATTTTTATTGATGCTGTAACCCACCTTGGGGAGGTTTAAGGACAAAACGTGGCATATAAATGTAAATTAAAATTTTAAAAAATTGACCATGGGGCAGGGGAAAGGCTGTCCTGGCACTCTTCCAGACAGAGGCTTATTCCATCCTAAACACTAATTGGTGCAGGTGATTTTTGTAGAGTGCCCAGATGATGTTCTTCACAGCTCATGTAGCAAATGCCCTACTCATGTGAAGCACACAGTTCTTTTCAGACCTGGTTTATTCTGATATGAAAATGCGAATGGAGCAACTTGCATGATGAGGGAAAGTGTAGACATTCCATAGTGCAACTTGTCTGGGTTGGAGGAGAAGACATGGGTTTCTGAATAGGTGATGGCATATCAGAGAGTTGTTTCCCAGGGGCAGGTACGGGAGCTCACCCAGTCATTGACTCTGAGAAGTCCAGTGCAGGGGAAGAGGGAGAGTCCTCCCAGTCTGAGTTCCTGGCCCTGCTGACAGCCCCTTGGAACCATCAGAACCAGAGCAGCCAGAGCCAGCCACATCTTCAGAGAAGGATGCTCTTATGAGAGCTGGTCTTGTGGTAGCAAGCATGACTTGTCCCCTTAGCTAAGCAAGGTCTGCCCTGGTTGCATATGAATGGGAGACTTGATGTGTGAGCCCTGTAAGATATTCCCCTTAGGAGATGGAGCTGCTCTGGGAAGTGCAGAAGGTTCCAACTTCCCATCCTGGTTTCTCCAAGATAGGACTGAGAGAGATTCCTGCCTGCAACCTTGGGGAAGCTGCTGCCAGTCTGTGTAGACAATACTGAGCTAGATGGACCTACGGTCTGACTCAGTATATGGCCTATGTTCCTACGAGTCCTGGAGTATTGAGGAGTCCTCAGTTAGGATCCAGTACCCCCTGGGGCAATTCCAGTCCCTGCCCTACAGCCACCTTCGTTGCCTCCAAGTCCCCAAGAGCAGCAGCAATGCTGGGTATGACTCTGGGCTGAGCTCTAGCTCCAGGCAGAGCATATGCCTGGTTGCCTGGATTCTCCATGGGTTTCCTTGGGAGAGGGGAATCTGGCTTGGGTGCCTCCTTGAGAGGAGGGCTGCCCTAGGAGCCCAAAAAGGGATGGGGTCCCTGCAAGCCATAAGGCCCTCCGTTATTTCCAGCTCTTTGCTCCTTCAACAGCTCACCTCAGAGTTTTTGCCTCCAGCCTGCCTTGCTTGCCTAGGGTTCTTGCTGATTTAGACACAAGATAAGTAAGGTACAGCTTAGGGACCTTTCCAGGTGGAGGGCTTCTTTATGTTTACATCTGTGGGTTTCTGAACAGAAACAGACCTTCCACATGCAGCAGTTCCTTGCATGAAGGGCCTCTTAAATTTTTTTTAAAAATTATTAAATTACATAATGTATTTTAATTAAAAGGTATTTCTAATGTAAATAGGCTTATCGCAAGACAACTGTTGTTAGATTATTCATTTTATTGCATCTTTGCAAAATAAAAATAAAGCTTTATTTAGTTTTATTTTCATTGTCTTTTTTTTGGTTTGCATTTAAAAAATGGTAATGCTATAGGGCCTTTTAAGCTTGGCATAGCTTAGGGCCTCAGCATATCATAATCTGATCCTGGCTCCAATCAGAAAAACTGCAAAAAGTCAAACCTCAAAACTTCCAAGAGTGCTGCAGATGCTGATCACACTCTCTGGACCATCTCTCTCAAGCCACAACACCAAATGATCCAGCCCCACCTCCTCTCAGCTCCTCTGTAGTGTTATCTTTTCCCCACAAACATTTAAATTTAACATTTTAATTTAAAAACATTTTAATTTTAAAACAAAACAAAACAGTATTTATGTTTTATCACTTATTCTCCCTGCCCCCCCCCCATTGAAAGAATGCAAAACCAGCAATTTAGCATACTTTAAATTTTTAAAAAAGAGGAGAAAGAGGAAGTGTATGCATGTTTACTCAGGATTAAGTCTCACTGTTTTCCGTGAGACTTACTCCCAGTACACAGGACTGTTGCCAAGTCATTAAAGAGGAATGGCTGGTCAGGAGGAAACTATTTCAGAAAGTGATTACGGATCAGCAACAATATCCCAAGATTCAAGAGACACTTAAAACCACATTAAACATTGTTTCTTTTTTCCCTTCCATTCCAAGCTGCATAGGAATCTTGGAAGGGTGTGCAGGGTGGGGCAGAGAGAAATGCTGCTGAAGTCTGAGGAAACAGAAGAATGCTAAACTGGAAGTGCATGATGACAGAATTTATTTATTTATTTAAAGACAGTCTCAGTGGGGACAGTGGGAGGGGCAGGGGGAGGTACAGACTTTCAACACTGGATAGTTCGACTCCCTAGTGCATATGGAAAATATCGACATGAGTGTGCAAAAGAAGCCTGTGAAAACTGCTGCATGTGGAAGGTCAATTTCTGTTCAGAAACCCACATATGTAAACATAAAGAAGCCCTCCACCTGGAAGGGTCCCTAATCTACTCCCAGTATAAATCATATAGACCTGTCTGTGAGTGTTTGCAGACTCAAACACAATAATAAGTTTGTACTATTTATAAATGATTATATTTATTATTATCTTGATTTGTGAGGCCATGCAATTATCTGAATAGCCAGGACTTTGCAGAAATACACTACTACTACTGCTACTATTACTAAGGATACTTATTTACCACTCTTCAACCAAAGTTTGCAAACAAGCTTACATAGAAAAAGAAATACATAAATAAGATGGTCTCCTGTCCCCAAAAGGCTCACAATCTAAATCGTTCAAATACATCATATTTCTGGTCCCATTGATTTGAGTGGTTGTACCCTGAGCCATTCCCAGACCATTAAACATCCAAATCTGATAACCTTTAGATAAATGTTAGTTCCTGGCTTTACTGAGGTCAGGAGATTTCTTATTAAACAGTGAAAGAACATCTCCACACTAATGAATCTTATCATCTTCTGCTATATCATCAGCAGTCAAACACTGAATCAAGGAGGCTGCTCATGTAGCATGCCAGGATCTGCATGGATCCCGGTGTTCCTGCCTAGCCTACCCACTCCTAAACCCAACTTTTAGCTCAGGTTGAGGGAACAAGTGCTCCCTTAACCTGACTGCTGGGATTGTTCATCTCTGTCTTGAGGCTGCATGCAGCCCACAGAGATACAGAGACAGGTGCCTAGAGTGGCTGTCTGACGGGGGATCCCATCAATGCACCACACTCGTGGAGCAGTGCATTGTGGGATATACAGAGGTCAAGACACGTCCCTGCTTCTGGAGCTCCATGCTGCGTGGCACAGCGCAGATCATCTGGGAGTGTGATCTGTGCTCCCAGCAGCATTTCTGCAATCATCTGGGGGGAAGGTGAGTTGGACAGCCAACCTCGCCCCCGCTCCTGCCCACCAGGTCGTGTGAAGGTCCCCAATATCTCACATTATTCTTAGGTTTGTTGCTGTTGATTAAACTGGGAAAGAGTTCTCCAGTGGTATTGCCTGTCAGCAGCTTAGTGGATAGTATAAAAAAGCTGTCCCCTGCTTTGTTCTTTTCTTCTAATGGCTTGTGGGTTCAGCTTCTTCTCACTGCCACATGCATTTCAGTGAATAAAGGAACATTTTGTTCTTCAAACACACAGTACACTTTCTTCTGTGTTACAACAACCCTAACCTATAACTACTGCGCTCTCAGTTTATCAGAACACTTCTGTATAAGAACGTGCATGGACCATAACTAAAGTCTGCATGAAGCATTACAAACCTCCTACACATAAACCGTTTCACTGTAGGAAAAAAACATGAAAAACAGTATGCGTATAGATGTTATCCTGAGAAACTGACCAATCCCAACTTCTAGCATATATACACACACGCCTTTTTTTCACATGGTCAGAAACAATGGCTGCATTCACACATAATGTGAAACCAGAGGTCGCCAGACTTGTGGTTAATTATAACTGTGACTCGCATCACAGATGTTGGTCCAACCGCAGTCTGAGAACCTCCGATTTTAGGGCAGGGGAGCCCTTCCCCTCTCCTGGTCTGCTGAGGCCACATCCCAGCTCTGTAGCTCTGTAGCACTCACATTACCAGACTGTAGGCAAGACATCAGCATGTCACTAGAGCGGAATCCACTGGCCACGATCTTCAAGGGGGCATGTCAAGTGAGATCATGCCTTTTTGGAATGGTCCGCCTACTCTCAGCAGGGAAAGGGCATTTAAATCCCTTTAAATGTCATGCCATGGCAGCCCTTCTTCTGCCAGCATTTGCACTACTGCCCTCCTAAGACCCCCAAAACAAAACGGCCTCACACAAGCACTATTTCTGGTGGGGGCGGGGTTAATCTTGGCGGGCACTATTTCCCTGTTACTCAATACAGGGATGGGAATATGACGACTCACTAGGAGGGGATATGTATATGAGCGATAGCAAAGGAGCCTGGAGTCTGGCCTGCTGTGATCAAGGATGCTCTTGTGAGAGCTCACCCCAGCAATGCAGTCCATGCATACCAAACCACATTCTTGCCCCTGTGGCATCTTTCCACTAGCACACTAGCACGCCCATGAGAGAACCAATCTACTGGGAAGGACCTTAGGCTTGAAAAGCTTCGGTCTTCCATTGCATTGCACCCTCATAAGTTGAGCTAACCCAACAAAGGGGTCCCCACTTGCATTGGGCTCCAGCTCTATCTGATTAACGACAGACCTTTTGCACAGCTACCCCCTCCTCCCCTGGGAAACTTTCATGCACCCAAAGGAGATTTTGACGCTCCGTGTGAGAGCGTAGCCGCATGTGCAGACTGGGGATACACTGGGTGTGGGGATGGACCTTGACTCTCATTCAAAATTCCTGAGTTAGGACTGGCGTATGCAGATCTGCCACTGCGGGGAATCACGGGAGAGGGGAGCCCCAATTTCCAGCATCCCCAAAAGAGTGGGGTTGCCATTCTGGGCACAAACAAAGACAGACATACTCAAATGGGTGAACGGGCTGGAAGAGGGCACACTTTGACAGCTTATTGGTGGCAGTCGCCAAGACAGGGAGAGCTGTTGGCAAGTTACCCTTGCCTGTGGCTTTCTTATATAGAACGACCTGGCTAGGTGGCAGCTGCTGAAATAAGAGCCTCCCCGTCCCTGACAACTTTTACAAAGTCTTAAAAAACACTTTTTTCCCCACCCCAGCTTTTAAACTAGATTTGTGGTTTTAATTTTGTAAAGTGTTTGTGTCTGATTTGATTTTTATTATGTTGTTGCAAACTGCCCAAAGATGGAAGTTTGGGGGTGGTGTACAAATATAATGAATATAAATAAATAAATAAATAAATAAATAAATAAATAAATGCTTCATTTTCGGGGAGCAAAGCACTTTGTGTCCGTCTTGCCATCCCGTCTCCTTTCTCTCCTGCTTGCCAGGAGTGGGGAGCAAGGGACAAAGTGGGAAGAGGGAATGCCTCTTTGCTATTTGAAAAGCTAACAAGCTTGGGCTGGGACATGGCAATGTCCTTGTTGCCGGGCAACTGAATTGTGGGATCAGAGACAGAGGAGTGGGGCAAGTGCTTGGAGAGGCAGCCAGTGAGAATCATCACTCATGCGGCCTCAGTTACCCATCTGTAAAATGGGAATATTAATTACCTCCAACTTGGAATTTTGTGATGATGAGTAAAATAAATAGCGTAAAGTAATTTGCATATATATATATATATATATATATATATATATATATATATCCCAAGATGCTCTGCTCAGACCACTAAATTTGCCTGTTTCCATCCTTTTGCACACATACACATACATTCAGTATCATTAATGGCAATAAACCCAATACGTGCCGCACACCACCCCCAGGACGTAAAGGGAAGGGAGTGAAGAGTTCTTCCAATCCATCTCTTGCAGCCACCCCAAGTTATCTAGGTTGCATAGGGAAGATAAGAGACCCGGGTTCACGCTGGAACTGAGATGCCTCACTTACTCCCTCTAACTCTATGGACCCATGATGGGAGAGGAGGGGGCATTAGATGTGATGTGGGGTAGTAGAATTTGGCCATTAGGCTGGGCAAGGCCTTTAAAGATTTCTGCATACAGAAATCAATATGCAAATCCCAAAGTTGTGAGTGAGCTCTGGCCTGACCTGTGTAATGAACAAATAAAAGGAGGCCACTTTGCTCCCAAGCTCCCTCGGCCCATTTACCCCCACCCATGTCCCCCAAAGACAAAAGGTGCAGCTTAGTGATGCATGAGAGAAGAAACAAAACAAAAAAAGCCCCCCTCCCCTCTCCAGCCCTCTAAGATCCCCCACTAGACAGATGGCAACAGTTGCCCCCACACCAGTTGCGTGTCGCAGCGGACAAGCCTCTTTTATCCCACAACAGGTCATAAATGAGAATAGTGCAGACGGCAGCCAAACACTTCACTGAGGGATGGCATGAGGAGGGGGCAGGGAGGCAAGTCTGCTGTCATGAAGCCTGGAGGGAGATAATAAGCAAGCTGAAAGTCGCTCCCGTGTGACTCCATCTGTCCTCCTGTAGAAACTCCCTCACCCATGTGTTTTTCATTCTGGAAGAGTGCCAGCACAGAGAACCGTTGCATACAGGGAACCGTTGCATTATGATAAGATAATGCTTGCAGCTCGCCTTCACACTTACCAACACATCATATGCTTGACACCAAATGCTAAGATTGTACTTCTGTCCTCCAGCCCTGTCCTCTATGTATTCACAGTTGCTTCATCCCTAACAATGCAGTGGTAAGAGGGTAGCAAGCCTCCTTTTACAAATCCGGTTGCGAATACAGCAGGATGGTTAACATAACTCAGCTTGGGCTGTCTCATCTGTGTTGTGTGATGCTGAGCACACTTCTCAAAATGTGTTTGTGTGTGTATGTGTGTTGTCTGTATGCGCACATACATGCATGCACTCTAATGCACCCAAAACTGCAGCCATGCCTGGAAGATCTGTACATGGACTCCTTGCCAGTCAAGTGCCAGGTCCTGTACAAACACAGAGCAGAAAATGGGCCCTACTTAGCAAAGGGCTTTGATGTTAAATATGAGACAACTGCTGAGTGCAACAAGGCAGACAAAGAACCAGAGGAAACAATGAGACAATACAGGTCAGCACAATGAGAAGCAGCGGCCTCTGCATACCAGCTGTCCAATCTACAGTGCTATTTATTCTACAGAGCGTTGTCAGCTCTCATGTGTTCATCACAAGTCTCATTATTTCATAAAGCTTTCCTTCAAACTCAGGACTGTGAGATCTGTACTAAAATTATGAGATTCACAGGTCCCTATCTTTCTGCAGACGCTTGGTTTAAGATGCATCGAGCACCGAGTGAGGTTTCAAGGTCTGTGCACTTAAAAACTGCCACTGATCTGTAACATCCTGATGGCGATGAATAGTAGCATATCCACATCACACAGGTACAAAGCGGAACAATAACAATATAGGAAGGAGGCTCCATTTGTGTTACAGCAATCCCAAGCCAAATTACACAAACCTTCAATTACTTCATTATTTAGGACTTTTTACCATTCTGTTGGATATCTTATAATTTAGAATGTTTTATTTATAATACATATATACTGCTTTTCAGCGCCGCCTCCCCCCACCCCATTTCACATAGCAAACTGATTGAGAAAATGGTTTGCTGTTCAAAAAGGGTTCACAATCTAAAAGGAAATGGAAGGGAAACTCCAACAGCAGCCATTGGGAGGGACACTATGCTTGGTTGAATACGGACTGCTGCTTCCTCCCTGCTACATATAAGGAAGTCTCTCCACTTTAAAAGACATCTCTTCACCCAGTTTTCAGGGGCCATTCTGTATTGTTAATTACACTCTATGTTATTGTCTTTTGTGGTCACATGGATGCTTATTGATTGTAAGCTGCTTTTGTGTGCTTTGGGGAGGAACCAGACTCTAACTGGCCCACAGGGCAACAGCGCATATTCCCTGTGTGCCCCATACATGGGGGGGCTCTGCACCCTGACTCCCACCCTTAATTACCCATTTTGCTCAAAACCCGGTGCTCTCCCCACATACATTCCACTGCCCTCTCAGTGCCAGCAGTCCGGCCCTGGGAGGAACAAACAGGATTAAAGATGTTCAAACACATACATTAACCTCCAAGAGTACAGTAGACACTTCAGATCTAAGTTCTCAGCCATTTTATACATGAAAACAGTCCATGATTAAATTTAGAGTGGACACTGTATATTGGAAAGGGTGGAGAGTGATTCGCTCCTCATTCTTGAAAATTTTGTACAACCACTGACTGGCAACCCTTACTCACATCTACTACATCCAGGGAGTAAACTGAGAGCAAAGACAAAATGCTGGGATAAGGGTTGCATGGCCCTATTACATGCTTAAAGATACTCAAAAGACGGCCCCTAACAGAACTGACAGGTTTTCTCCTATGTTTACATTCACATGTGCATCCTTCGGATGTCACAGGAATCAGGGGCATAGCCACCATTGGGTGACCGGGTTCAAATAACCCAGGCTGCCACTCCTCAGGGGCCGCGCCTCGCGACCTCAACATCCCCTCTGCATCTGACATCAGATGCAGGGGATGCTGGTTTAGCTCCCGAGTGGTTTAGCTCCCTTACAGACAGGGAGAGCCGCTTCTGGCCACGCTGCAAATGCAATATTGGTCCCTATCTAGCTCCTGAACAGGGCTGCACAGCCCCGTTTGGGAGCTGGATGGCCTGCGCTGCATTCACAGCACGGCCAGAAGGGGTTCTCCCTGCCTTTAGGGCCACTCTGCAAATGCAGCACCAGCCATCTAACTCCCGAGCAAGGCTGCACAGCCCTGCTCAGGAGCTAAACCAGCACCCCCTGCACCTGATCCGCTCCTGGACAAAAAGCCGCTCCTGGACAAGCGGTGAATGCAGCACTGGCCTGGATCTAACTCCCGAATGGGGCCGCATGGCCCCATTTGGGAGCCAGACCATGCCCCCTGCATCTGACGTCAGACATAGGGGGCAGGGCAAGTGGGGCCACTGCTGCATTTGGGAGCCAGACCACACCCCCTGCATCTGATGTCAGACATAGGGGGCAGGGCAAGTTGGGCCGCTGCTGCGGCCAGACACGGGCCACCCCTGGTCTTCTGGTTCCGACAGTGACAGGAATCCTGATGCAAACTGACCTCAGGTTGTCCCCCTGTGATATCTGAATTATCAGAACCGTGGTTCCTGGACCCAACCATGCTTCCGATTCCTCTCCCAAACCTCTGATTGAACCATTGGTTTGTAAGGTACACCTACCTAACTGAGGCTCTGGAGGCTGGAATGTGCTGGGCAAGATTGGGCAACTTGCCCAAACTGAAGGGAGGAAGCTCCTCCCACCACTTGAATTCAATTGTCTGGCACAGCTTTCCTTCCTGGGTCAGAGGAAGCCCACACAGCCAGTTCCACCTGCTTTGCAGCCAGATCCAAATAGTCTGGAAGTGTGTCGGTATTGGGGATCGGGTGAAAGACTAGACCGCCTTTATAGGAAGGCCTACTTCACAGTTTGAGAACCAGTATAGCATATCCACCTTCTGGTCACTCTTCCAAATGAAGATTCTAGCCCCCAGGGTTGCCAGCCCTCCAGGACAGACCTGGAGTCTCCATTCATCAGAATCAATTTCCAGGTGACTATTGAAAGCAATTCTGGAGATTTTTCATGGCTTGATGTTATGAAAAATATTTGAAAAAGTATTGGGAAAAGATCTCCAGGAATAAATTCAGTCAAGAGCTAGCAACTCTTCTCCCCGCCCCCCGCCTGCCCAAACTCTGATTACACGTTTATTTCTGTAAAAAATATGATTAGAATATTTCTAAGGAATAAACCTTTAATCCTTTTTGCACACAAGTAATGGAGGAGTATCTTTACCCAGAGCCTTTCTACCTTCCAGACACAGACAGGGAGATATCTCTGGCCTCCCATTGTTCTTCACAGAGAAGTATCATAGTATCAGGAAGTGTTACAGAAGCAGTTGCTTACATTCCAACATTTGAATTTTAATAAACAAGGGAACTTGGAAATTTAAGGGCTCCCGCCCACAGCCTTAACTTTGTGCTCTCCGTTACTGCAGCCCTGTGTGAAAGGAAGTGGGTGGACAATGAAATGAAGAAGAAGGTGCCAAGTTGTTCATCGAACTGGAAACTTTGCGAATGTTTTACATGTTTCTTTCCTTTAGTTAGCATTGAGCTATACACACAATTTTGCCTTATCAGCATCTTAGGAAACCTTCATCTAGACCTAACCCAAATGAAAGACCACAGATAGGAAACATTTTCTGTGTGCTGTAAATATGAAAAAGTGTGTGTATGTTTGTGCCTGTCTACTTGGGCCACTTCATACAGGCACACTTAGCAATGTAGAAGCCCATGGAAAGATCTCACTCTGCTGGAGAGTAATAGGTACAAATATCAGAACTACATGAGCAGGACTCATCACATGGGTCTTTCCCACCCCATAATGCTAAATCATTGTAAACCGCTTAGAGAGCTCTGGCTATAGAGCGGTATATAAATGTAAGTGCTATTGCTATTGCTATAATCATATGGCAAGGAGAAATGTTATTGATTAGATGGGAAAGGCCCGCACAAAATCAGCCCCACCCACATGGTGTGGTTAGAGTGTTGGACTAGGACAAGGGAAACTCACTGGGTGACTCCAGGGCCAGTCACTTATCTCTCAGCCTAACCTACCTCACAGGGTTCTTGTGAGGATAAACAAGACCATGTACACTGCTCTGGACTTCTTGGAGGAAGAGTGGGAAATAAATGTAAAAATAAACAAAAATATATAAATAAATAAATAAATATTCACATACACTCTCTAGCAATGTAGGATCACAGCACTGGAAAGTGGCTCTGATACTGTGTGTATGAGAATGGGACTTCACTGCCATCTGTTTGTGTAACTGTGCCTGAAAAGTTGCAATGCAACTTTCTTCTTTATAGAGGTTTACCCCACCTAAAGAGCTAATATATTGAATCCAACTGGAAATTCTGTATAGGTTTGCGGTAGTGGTTGGTGGTTATTTTAAACAACTGTTTAGAATAATGTTTCCGATTATATAATGTATTGCCATAACATGTCATTAAGGTCAAGAATGTAGCAGTCCAGAAATAGAAATTAGACACTGATATAAGTACCTGGAACAACTAGTTACATGAGTGCTCACTGTAAACTGTAAATGGGAGTTGTGAAAAACAATATCCCTTCCTCTTCATTTTATTTAAATTTATTTATTTATTTTTACATTGATATCCCATTCTCCATCCAAGGAGCCCAGAGCAGTGTACATGGTTATTTTTATTCTCACAACAACCCTGTGAGGTAGGTTAGGCTGAGAGAAGTGACTGGCCCAGAGTCACCCAGTGAGTTTCATGGCTGAATGGGGATTTGAACTAAGGTCTCCCTGGTCCTAATCCAGCACTCTAACCGCTATATGTAACCAAAAAGCATGAGCAATGCTGGCATATCAAGCAATCCAAGGGAACACTGTGGGAAGCAGATTCACATGTTCTGGCAGCTGAATAAAAATGAACTGGGTACACAGTGCCGCCATGTGCACATCATTTTACCATGGGCTGACACAGCTGGAAATCTCTTCGCTGGGAATTTCCCCACATCCTGCAAATAATAGCATAGTACATCTGAATCCAGACAGTGGCATGATGTCCCTGGGTCCATAAGGCCAAGGCTCTTAATGTTTGGTACATGAAGGATGACTACTTTGAGTCATTTGCTTTTGGGCCTCCATGTTTTCTTCACTTATATCCACCATGAAAGAGAATGCTTGAAGGGCTTCTTAGTTAAAACTCAATTGCTACTTGTCCTCTGCATTCGTGATCCAGTGAAGATACATATTTTATTTATTTTATTTTATTTATCAGATTTGTACACAGCTCCAAACTTTCATCTCTGGGTGGTTAACAATAACATAAAAACAAGTTAAAACATACACAAAAACTTAAAACTATTTAGATAATTTAAAATCAAACACAGAATAAAACCTAGAAATGTAAAAGCTGTAAAAGCTTGGGTGAAGAAGTAAGTTTTCAAATGCTTTTTAAAAAATGTCAGAGATGGGGAGGATCATATTTCAGTAGGGAGCGCATTCCACAATCTCGGGGTAGCAACCGAGAAGGCCCGCCCCCATGTGGCCACCAGCTCTGCTGGCGGCAACTGGAGACAGACCTCTCCACATGACCTCAATGGACGGTGGGCTCATAATGAAGAAGACATTCTCTTAAATACCCAGGGCCTAATCCATTTAGGGCTTTATAGGTTGTAACCAGCCCTTTGTGTTTTGTCCGGAAACCTATTGGCAGCCAGTCTAGCTCTACCAGCAAAGGAGTAATGTGGTCTCTCTTACATGACCCAGAGACCAGCCTGGCCACCACATTCTGTACCAACTGGAGTTTCTGGACTATGTAGAAAGGCAGCCCCTTTGTGAACTCCATGCACAACGGTGGAGGCTTTCTTGACCTTCCCACTGCAGGTGATGTGAAAGCTAGTTTTTCAGTTTAAATTATAAAACAAACAGAAAAAGGAAGTTTCCAACATTTCTGCATGTGGTGGAAACTTCTCAGAAACCTTCTGCTCTTCCCCCTTTTCCTCTGATATTTCCACTGTGTTTTAGGGGCTGCTGGCAGACTTTGGATCACAGTTTAAAGAGCCACAATCCTGTGTCTGGCTGCCTATGCTATGATAGGTTTGATCCATGATGTGGCTCTTCCATTTGACACTTTTATCATCCAGGATTTGGGAGAGAGTAAACGTTTGTAACCCCAGCAGATGAAACGAATGGGAAGCGCTGTCGTGACTCAAATTAATTCTTCTCCTCAGTCCCCTCCCTTTGTAAGTTTCAGGCAGGCAGGTGTTGAAACTGTGCTTTAGGCCACAGACTGATTTCCCCAGATACAAGAGCTGGCAGCTTTGCTTATGCTGTTGCCTGACTGGTCTTCGTGGAGCCTCGTGCAGCAGCAACTCCCCCTCTTCCCCTCCCCTCCCTCAGAAAACAAAGAGAGCGGAGGAGGAAACACCTGGAGGCCAAGTGTTGCCACGCTGGAACAGACAGCTAGAAAGGAGGGCTGGCCCTGCCGCTCATTTCTGTCTCCGCCAGCTGCTTAAGAACAAATGCTGAATCATTCATCATTGCTCCACCCAGGGACCATTAAATGTTTACCCCCAACATGATGACAAGCTCAGACTTGCTTGCTTCCTGTACCTTGAGTTGTCAACTCTGATTTCAGCTATTCCTGGAGATGCCCCACCCCACCCCCCCTGCCATGTTTTCTCCAATATTTTTCACAGTAAAGGTAAAGTGTGCCATCAAGTCAATTCCGACTCCTGGTGATCACAGAGCTGTGTGGTTTTCTTTGGTAGGAGGGGTTTGCCATTGCCTCTTCACCATCTTCCTGTATCACTGCTGCCCGATGTAGGTGTTCCCCATAGACTGGGAAACATACTAGCGGGGATTCGAACTGGCAACCTTCTGCTTGTTAGTCAAGCATTTCCCCGCTGCGCCACTTAAGGCTATTAAAATCTCCAGGATTGCTTTTATTAGTCACCTGGAAATTGATGGCAGTTCCTGGAGATTCCAACCAATCCTGGAGGGGTGACAACCTTAATGCACCCCTTTTTGATAGTGAACCGCACAGCTGCCATGCATACCTGAATCAGCACTACAAGGAAGGCCCATCTAAAGCCCCATCCTTGAAATCTCACTCTGGTCCCTGGACCTAGCATAACTAAGTTATTCATAAGCAAAGGGAACATTGCTCCTGTTCATTGCTCTGTTTAGATAAGACATTGGTTAGCTGGAAACCAAGGTCTTCTTCACACCAAGTACATGCATGTGAATATACACAAGAAGAAGCGGGATCACAGCAGCAAGCTGCAAACCAAACCTACACACATTCATAAGACCAACCGCCCAGAGACGTAAGTTTTGGGCGGTATAAAAATATGTTAAATAAAATAAATAAATAAATCTGTACAGTCTCTTCACATGTACAAACTCTATGTGTGTAGGTGCTGTATACATGTTAGGGAACTCTGCGAAAAGGAAGGCCCTCAACTGTGCCTAAACATATATGATCTGTACATGCATAGGGGCCGTGCATTACAGATAATAGAGTGAATCAGTGTAAGTTGCAGGTCAGGCTTGACAGTTGCCACAGCGATCTTATTCCTCTCAACACACCAACCCATACACACACACATGTTCACTCTGCAAGATGGTCATGTAAACTGCTTTGGAAACTTTTGTTGAAATAGTAAGTAGTAGAAAGTGCTCATGATTCAAGTTTCTCTTGCACATTTTGTGTTATGTATGTGTGCTGTTTATGCAGGAGAGAATACAGAAGAGAAATCAGATATATATCCCAGCCAATTCAGATTTTACATTTGCATTAAGAACCTATTTAAGCATTGTGAACAAAAGAACACCTCAATCATAGTGCTGCAAAAATCAGCTTATAGTAAAACAAACATTCACATCAGCTTAAGTCCAGACAGTGTGTGTGTGTGTGTGTGTGTGTGTGTGTGTGTGTGTGTGTGTGTGTGAAATGACCCTTACATACACTAACTTGCAGAAGCTGACCCTGGACTATAGCCAGCCTCAAAACTGGGGTGGGGTGGGGTTGATGCAGAAGTCAGGGGAGGCAGGTTATAAAATGTTCAGTGAAAACAGTCAGTGAGGCTGTCATCACACCGTGTCACCGACTACAGGCCTGGGCTGACCTGAGAAGGTTCATCAGAGCTAGTATTAAGAAGCCTTAGTCATAGATTCACTGTATTGTTTGGGGCATGAAGCCACCTTCTCCTCTCCACACAACAGTTGTCTTGGTTGAGGAGCATGTGCAGAGGCCATGTGCGTGCTAGCGTCACATAGGGGCAGCTGAGGGAGAGTGCCACCGATGCTCAATGATATTAATTTATTTATTAATATTTATTTATTTATTTATTTATTTACACAGTCAGACAGGTGTTATTGACTGGTTTGTTTTATCCAGACATCGAGTCCTTCCCAAGGACCTAGGATGGTGTTATTATTATTATTTATTATTATTATTATTATTATTATTATTATTATTATTATTTCCTGTCTTCCATCTGATTGCTTTAATCTATCTGGAGTTTACAAAGATGTTAAAGTACAGAGAGCCAGTGGAAATATATTTGAGAAAAAGGCAAGTGCCTTTAATTGGGGCATTTTTAATATAATAATTTATGTTAGTTATTATTAACATAATTATTTACATAAAATCTTTATACAGGCTATTGTATAGTCTTGCTAGAGAGCAGGCAGCTAGATAACAAGGAACTGTTGGTGCCATGGTAAAACATGCAAAGGAAAGGCTGCTCAGCAGGGATAGGTTTCATAGAGCTGCTCCCAGCGCCTTTTTGACTCACCTGGGATTTTCACAGACTATGTGGGTGTCTTTTGAAAACTATCTTGATCACAAGCAACAGCTGTCTCCATGTACCAGGAAACACATGTCACCTCCCCACTCAGACAAACAGATTCTCATCTCTTGCTATGCCATTTTGCTTCTATCCTCTGTCATCAAAAACTGAAAGGTGGTGTCTCTGTAAGGGCCACTTTACACATAAGTTTTATTTACATGGAACATATTGACCCAGGAGGGAACAAAATAAAATAAAAATCCGTGTTCAGTATTCACACTGGGGAGAACACCATTATGGTTGAAGGTCACACACATCTATATTACTGAGTATGCACTTTGCAAGCTGCAACTGGTAGGGGATTCCCAACAAGTATGCACCCATTCCCAGTTTAAGTGCACCTACTAACATGGATCAAGTCATGATTTCCATTCATGATAACATAAACCATCATACATTGGGGGTCCCCCCCATCCCCATTTCAGTGTATGCCTTCACAGGGAAAACAACAAGCATGATATGACCCTGAGACACTAGCCCGATTCAGACATTATGCTGTACAAATATTTGTGTGAATGACCCTAACCTGTGTTCATTTAAAAAGTGTCAGTAGATACAGGTCCTTCAAATGGTCCATCTGCAGTTGCCACCAGCTCACCTGGTGGCTACTCAGGGTCGGACCTTCTCTGCTTCTGCCCCGAAGTTTTGGAATGCACTCCCAATTGAAATAAGAGCTGGCAATTTTTATAAAATCTTTGAAGACGCATCTGTTCACCCAGGCTTTTAATTAAATACCGTTTTAAGAGTTTTAACATTATTTTAAAATTTTTAAATTGTTCTGTTTTAATTTTTTGCTGTCATTTATTTCAACTAATGTTTTAATCTTTGTCATTTATTGTGTTAGCTAATGTGTTAATTTTTTGTTGTCATTTATTTTGTTCTGTTGTAAACTGCCCAGAGATGCAAGTTTTGGGCAGTATAAAAGTATGTTAAACCAACAAACAATAAATGCACGCTACAGATAGGAAGTGTTCTTCTGTATCTGCATTCAGCAGATATCATGGCTTGTATCTATGTACAGATCTGTACCTGTGTGCACTGTACATTTGTTGTACGAATGTTGAACATAACATGTGAATGGGTCTACTATCTTTGCCTGAACAGTGAAACATCAAATGACATCCTTCCTATGACATACATTTCACATGCCAATTTATTTTTACTGGCATGGTGCTTTTCACGAATGGATATTAAAATGCTTTGCAGCAGTAGGAAATGCTCAGAGGTATAGCTCTGATAGGGTAGAGCTATGATACATATCATCCAGGTATGATAGGGCAGAGCTATGATAGGGAAATACTCAGGGGTAGAGCTATGATAAGAGTGCAACGGTCCCAAGAGCCCAGGGCCACCTTGCTCACCCCTGGGGCCACCTTGCTCACTTGCTGGCATAGTTTTCCTCTCCACAGTGCTGTGCTTCTGCAGCCCACTGCTGCTTCCTGCCCATCCCTGAATCGGAGCCCCTGGTGGCGCAGTGGTAAAACTGCCGCCCTGTAACCAGAAGGTTACAAGTTCAATCCTGACCAGGGGCTCAAGGTTGACTCAGCCTTCCATCCTTCCGAGGTCGGTAAAATGAGTACCCAGAATGTTGGGGGGCAATATGCTAAATCATTTTAAACCGCTTAGAGAGCTTCCAGCTATAGAGCGGTATATAAATGTAAGTGCTATTGCTATTGCTATTGCTATCCCCAGCAGCGTCATGAGGCTGGTAGGAACATGCCATTACTGGGGGGTAGGCCGCCACGAACACCAGCACCACCACTCTGCAGGGGAGCTGCCCATGAGAACATGGCTGCTTAATATGCCCTCCCTAAAGGTAAAGTTGTGCCATTGAGTCGGTGTCGACTCCTGGTGACCACAGAGCCATGTGGTTGTCTTTGGTCGAATACAGGAGGAGTTTACCATTGCCATCTCCTGTGCAGTGTGAGATGGTGCTTTTCAGCATCTGCTGCCCAATATAGGTGTTTCCCATAGACTGGGAAACATACCAGTGGGGATTTGAACTGGCAACCTCTGGCTTGCTAGTCAAGTCATTTCCCCACTGTGCCATTAGGTGGCATGCCCTCCCTATACCACTGGAAATCTTAACACAGAGAAAAGAAAGTGGGTTAGACAAAAAGATGTGAATCTTAAAAAACTGAGAAAATTAGCTACCTCTCTGTGTATCAGTTTGCATAACTGAAATTGCATAATTACATTACTCCCTATTTTCTTCATTATCTCCCTTACTCTGAGGGGCCACCGAGGAGAAGGATGAACACGAGCCCCTTCTCCCCTAGCTACACTCGTGCCCAAATGCATAACCAAACTTCCCTAATGGGAGCTGCTTGTGGTATTTTTCCCCCTTGCTGACAAATTACTATTCAGAAGTTATTTTCAATTTTCATACAAGTGATTGATAGCAACTCCTCTGCAGCTAGTGATGCATGGCATATGTTTATCATTAGTTATATGTAATACCTTTTAGTGATGGAAGCATAATGTATCACACTAATTATGCTATTACCCATACGAACTAGTGTGGTGCTTATATTTATTTATTTGACCATATCAGCACACCTGAAAATACTCTGAGGTGTGAACTGCTGTTAACAGATCCTCAGATTTATGACACAATTGGTTCCTAAAAATTGGATCTTAAGTTGAATCATCTTCACTCAGAACCTATTTTCCCATTGAAAACGATGTTATAAATGGATTCTTGGTTACTGAGCCAAGGCCAGATACCCTATCTTCTCTCCTGCTGCCATAGCTGGTGGTGTGTCAACCACAGATGTGCAGACATGCTGCAGAGAAGCTGATGGTGGAGAAGCAGAAGTTGCTCACTTTGCCACCCATTCACTTCCCTGTCCCTTCCTGGTTTTCTCACTTTTTTATGGAACCTAGCAACTGAGCAGCTTGCTTCTTCCTCTTCCTCCTCCTGCTGGACAATGTTTAGACTCAGGGGCATAGCAAGCTTGGAGTGGGCCCAGAGACAAGATTTTAAAATCCCCCCCCCCAAAGCTCAGCTCATGAAGTAAAGAAATCTTAAATAAGGCTGAATAGTGGTAACAAAAAGCATAGTAAAATTTATCATATATATCTCCCCTATGTACTACAATAGAACATCATCCTAAATTATTTTTTAAAAGGTTTTGTAAATTGTAGATGATGCAAGTCATTTAATGGTACTAGAGAAAGACATGCAGTTCTGGTAGTTCCAGGTCTTAAAACTCACATCAATTTCGGAGGATGAATACAACTGAAGGAAGTCCGGGCGGTTGTGCAGCTGGGGAGTCAGTCATGTGACTTGCCGGGGGGGGGCAAGGCAGTGGGCCCCCAGACAACTGTCTCTCCTTGCCCTATTATAGTTATGCCCCTGGTTAGACTGGGAAGGAAAGAAGGCAAGCAGGGGATGGGCTGGGAACAAGCCAGGCTCTCTCCTTCTCACCATCAGTCACAGCACTGCAGCTGAGCCTGGAGGAGGAAGGGGAGGAGTTGTGGGGGGAGCATCTTGGATGGGTAAGTCAGTCAATCTCGCCACAGCCTCAGATGCAGTATCAGCTGCTGCCACCATGTCTGCCAGTCTCAGTGACAATGTGAACCTGAGCCATCATTGATACCTCCTCCACTTCTAGTCCATGAACCAGCAGCCATTTAGCAGATGCTCCCCTCCCATGGTGAGTAAGGTAGAGTCAAAACACAGTTATAAAGTTGAAACAAGATGGCAATGTGCCAATATCTTAAGTGCCGTTTCTCTTAATTTGGAGCCGCTTAAGTCAAGGACTGTTTGTAACACAGGAAGTCTGCAAACTGATGAGGCATCTTGCCAGTCAACAGCTAGCACTTCATGCTACCTCTTTTGCCATCCTTTTTTCTAGAATAAAAATGAGAAATACTTCATCTAGGCTATATCCGGAAAGAAGTAAGCATGCACAGAATGAAGGTCCTGTGGTGATGGGGCAGACTGGTCATCTAAACGACTTGGCACACATGTGGGAAAAACAGAGGGCTGGTGCCCATAGCGTTTTGAACCAGGGATTATTTGCCAGATTTCATGAAAGTAGGTCGCATGGCTTCAGGGAGCAGCTCTAGAAAATAGCTCAATCTCAAATTAAGACAGCCATGCATATGGGAATGGGGATAGAGATGTAGCATGCAATCCACACCTTATTGAAGACAATTAGAAAACTCCCATTGTAAGTAGCTCTAGATTTTAATCTAGCTATAATAACTGGGCAGGTTAAGACAATCCTAAATATATATTCATTGGCAATGTATGATCTGTATTGACAAACAGAGGCATACAAGTAAAGAGGGAACTGAAGGTGTCACCAATCTGAGCCATCCTAAGTAGTAACTTCCAGCTCATGTGACCTGTTCTTTTAATAGCAACAGTAGCAGCAGCAACAAAACCTTTTAAAATGCTCAGATATGAAGAGTTCCAAAGTTCCATCCACAGAAAAAGAACCTTACACCAACTGAAACACAACTTTCAGTTGATTTTAATTCAGCATTTTATTAAAAAGCTCTTGAATATGGCTGTTGTTGTGCGGGTATCATTATGGATGTACTGAGAATAATCAAGCTATATTTTATTTAATTATGTTGATAGGTAATGACTAAAGGTAAATGACAGTGAATCATTCTATCACCTGAGAATATCTATCCAAACACAGCATTTATATCAGGTCATTTGGAGGGTGCGCATCTCATTCCAAACAGAGCTCTGGCATCTACGTGACTGTTGAGTAATCAGCAGCCACTATCTTAAAAGCTCTCTTTCACAAGTTCAGGATGTTTCAAATGTCTGCAGACACACTAGTGGAGAGTCTTTTAAAAGCGTGTCTGGCACAGCATTCATGTTGGCTCCCATTCTAAGTATGGGACACAGATAATCCTAGAGCACAGAAAAAGTGATGATAGGATAAATCAAGACTGCATCTATAGTCATCCCAGTTATATATAACCTTGTGCTGTTCTGACAACAGTGCTTTCACCTTGAAGAGAGCTGGTCTTCTGGGAAGAGAGCTGGTCTTGTGGTAGCAAGCATGACTTGTCCCCTTAAGCTAAGCAGGATCTGCCCTGGCTGCATACGAAAGGGAGACTAGAAGTATGTGCTCTGTAAGATATTCGCCTTAGGGGATGGAGCCACTCTGGGAAGAGCATCTAGGCTCCAAGTTCCTTCCCTGGCATCTCCAAGATGGGGCTGAGAGAGATTCCTGCCTGCAACCTTGGAGAAGCCGCTGCCAGTCTGTGTAGACAATACTGAGCCAGATGGACCTATAGTCTGACTCAGTATATGGCGGCTTCCTATGTACCTTGCATTGTCTATTTATTTTATCAAATGCACATTGTCTCTTTCTGGCTGCCTTGTACATGTTATGCTACACTGGAATATTTGGGGTTGCCTTCCGGGATACCTGACTGGGATGCAGAGATGATGGCAAGAGGTAACAGGCATACCCCACCCACCCCCCAAATATTACCCACTCCCTCTCTCATCCCACCATCCACTAGATTGGACTTTACAGCAGAGTGTCAGACAATACAGTCGTAATATGGTCCTAGTTTGTATTTGTGATTTTAAAAGGCTTCTGCTGTTTAAAGTCTCATTCTCTCACTCTTCTATCCCCCGCAAAAGCAGCAGAGGCAGTGTAGCCAGGTACTGTATATAGGAGACTCCTCCAGTCTCCCAAGAACCAAGCCAATCCCTTAGCTTTCTTCCTGGCGCCAGGAATCATCAGTGGTTGAAGACCAGTTACATTATAAGAACTACTGAGGATAACATGGTATGATCTGCTTGACTTATGCAAGATGCAGGAATATATATATATATATATATATATATATATATATATATATATATATATATATATATTCCTGCATCTTGCATAAGTCTTCCTGCAAGATGCAGGAATTATGCAAGATTATGCAAGATTTATGCAAGATGCAGGAATAGATAGATAGATAGATAGATAGATAGATAGATAGATAGATAGATAGATAGATAGATATTCCTGCATCTTGCATAAATCTTGCATAATCTTGCATAATTCCTGCATCTTGCATATATATATGACGAG
The DNA here is from genome assembly GCF_027244095.1 of Hemicordylus capensis. NCBI lineage: Eukaryota > Metazoa > Chordata > Lepidosauria > Squamata > Cordylidae > Hemicordylus > Hemicordylus capensis. Next base: position 70,913,704 of record NC_069660.1, read on the forward strand.
TTGCATTCTGGTCAGTTGCATCCCAGTCAATTGAGTCCCTGGAGATTTGCATCCTGGTTTTTTGTTTTGTTGTTTTTTTGAGGGGGGGGGTGGGTTGCATCCCAGACAATTGTGTCCCTAACCCAAATGTTATTAATTAAAGGAGGCATTGTTGATTAAAACAACCCCTTGTAAGAAACTTATTTTGGCAACATCTCTGGAAACTTTTTAAAAACTTCTGAAAACATCTCTTCAACCAAGCTTTCTCAGCTTTTTAAAACTTGTTTTTAAATTGTTCTGATTATTTAATTGTTGTTTTATGCTGTTTTATAATTTTTGTTTTAATTAATTGATTTTAATGAAACTAGGCTATGTCACAGCTCTTGAAATCAAGCATAGGTGGAAACATGCTTGTTGATGACAGAAATTGTAGCTATCACTATCATAAGAAAAATGCTGTGGGTACGAAAACTTACTGGAGATGTGTGGTGCGATCCTGTAAAGCAGGAGTTCATACCAAGAGAGATGAAGTAACAAGATGAATTAATGAGCATAACCACAGTTGTTCTGCTGCTGCAATTAGAGCAAAAGAATAGATTGCAGAGTTGAAGGAAACTGTGATGTCCTCACAAGAACCAACCAGACATCTCATTGGAACAACTTTGTCAAAAAATGACGAGTTTTCAATGGCAGAAATGCCCTCTGTCTCAGCAGTGGGGAGAAATGTTCATTGTTGGAGAAGAAAACACAAAATACTCCACCTATACCAAACCAAAGATGTAATTATGAAATACCTGAAGAATATTGTATTCTCCCAAATGGACAAAGGTTTCTTGCAATTGATACTGGCATGAATGATGAAAATAGAATGTTCATCTTTGCTTCAGAAGAGGGTTTGGATGTCATGATTTCATAACTGGGCAGCAGATGGCACCCTCAAAATTTGCCCACATATCTATTATCAACTGTATTGCATCCATATCCAAGATGGTGCATTCAGTATTCCTCATGTATTTGCTCTTCTACCCAATAAGACTAAGGAAACATATGATCGCCTATTCACTCTTTTGTTGTGGATTCCCCAACAACGAATCCCAAATCAGTGAGCAGAAACATTTCCTAATGCAACAATGAGCTCATGTATTTTCCATTTGTCAAAATCCATCTTTAAGAAAATATGTGACCTTGGTTTAAGACAATGGTATAATGAAGTTCAAGAATTCAATATAAAAATTAGATGTTTCTGTGTGTTAGCTTTCCTTCCAGTAAATGATGTGGTAGCAGGCTTTTTAGATCTGAGTGAAGATCACCACTTAACTCCTGAATTCATCACACACTTTGAAGTTACATACATTGGCCTAGCAAGACGTAGAAGTGGGCGTAGGATTGCAGCAACCTTTTCCATTGAATCTTGGGATGTTCATGATCATGATCTTTGGAAGGACAGTATAGAAATCAAAATAAATAAATCAATCAAACAATGAACGACTTACCTAGATCTAACAATAGTTTAGAGGGGTGGCATAATGCTATTCAAAATTCAATTACTTGTCAACATACACCCCTCTGTTTGGAAATTAATTGAAGCGTTGAAGAAAGAGGAATCTATGGCCAAAAAGAAGAAAATTGACTACCAGAGGGATTATTGTCCAACCAAGAAATAAGAATATCAATAAGCTCCTTCAATCATTACTTGCATGTTGCAATCCTGAGGACAAAATAAGTTTCTTACGAAGGGTTGTCCACAACATACGCACTTTTTAAGGACTTATTGACTACGGGGTTGCTTGCTACAACAATGTTACAAAAGTTTCTTACGAGGTGTTGTTTGCATGTTACAAAATAAATTTAAGAGGGGTTAAAAATAAATTAATTTTTAATCAGCGATCTCTTTTTTAAATAATAAAACTTGGGTTAGAGACAATTGTCCAGGACACAAAAAATGGGACTCAAACATCCAGGGATGCAATTGACTGGGACTCAAATGCCCTAGTACCATATATGCTAAATATAGGAATGGTAGATATGCTCCTTTAAACATTACATGACCAGCTTGAAAACAAGACAAACACTGAAATAGATCACTTTCTTTCCCTCACTCCTCCCCACTTCCTGCTTTAATCTTTTACACACTCCCTCGCAGTTTGTTTATAGTCATGCACATCAGTTATTCTATTTGGGGCACCACAGTTATTAAAGAAAATAAAATCACATTCATTTTAGCAGGCAGTGTGCAGTACAGTCATCCAGAGACTGGGACAAGTTTTACCTTCACTTCAGGGATGCAATCATAATACTTCAGGATAAGCACACTGGCTGACATACTGAGACATTGCCTAACTTGTCCTTTTAATTTCAGTGAGACCACTTTGAGTAATTTTCCTCAGTATGTCTGCCAATGTGCTTTTGTTCTTCTGGATTAGACTTAATGTGCCACAATAGACTTAAATAGTTCAATATACTAGAGAAGTTTGACCTGAAAGATGAAGTGTTACTTAAAGAGGTAGGTAGGTTTTGTTTTATGAAGCTATCAGAATTGAGCATCCAAAATTATCACAATTCTATACTCTATTCTTGTAATGGCTGTTCGTGGGGAATGATGTTCCAGTCTTCCTCAGCCACTTACTTTGAAATTGCATAACCTTGGCAAGAAAGTCAGAATAATGAAGTGAAGGATGGAATTACAGCACAGACTCTTTGCTGTCATTTCCATGACAACTGATGAGGGGAAAGCAGCATTTAAAAGAGAAAAGGCTCAATTTCTTCCCTAGAGCCACTTCACTGTAGCCTTGCTCATATCTTTATCCTGGTTTAAGATGCTGTTTGGTAGGTGGAAGGGTGCTTAACAATTAGTCTGTTGAAACAGTTAAGATTTATTTAACTGGTGACAAAGCAGTTTCAGAAAGCTTTGCTATATGAGGACAGATGCATTAGAATATACTTAAGAAGCACTGTAGCTCTATTCAGATTTTGCATTGTACAGGTATCTGTAGTACACACATACACATTTGCATGGGAATAGCTGTCCATGCATTCTAAAAGTGAACCTGGGTACAGGTCTCCTCAAAGGCAGGTACAGATAGGAAGTGTACTGCTGAACAGGCACTGAACAGAACATGCCAGTAACTGTCCATGCATACAGGCTGTACAGGTATAATCATATATTTATATAGCCACCCCATAACAATTATCTGGTTGACTCACAGTGTAAATGTGTGAATAGGGCACGTGTGAATAAGGCTTATGACCACTTTGCTTTCGGTACAGTAGCAGGCCTTTTCTCATTTGAAAATGATAGCACCTGTTTTCCACTGTTTTGCATTTGGGTGTACACTATCACTCCCTTATCACAATTCTAAGCTACCAGCATTGCCCTCATCCTTCCTGCTCCATATATGGAAGGGCACTGAAAGACAAAAGCAGCCCAAAGAGCTTCAGGTGCTGGTCAAGTTGAACCCTGGCCAGAGATCCAGAATTATCAGAACCACCACAGTCTAGCCTCACAGCCCTACCCAGCACCTCACTCAGCTGAGAGCTTGGCCAGTGGCAGCAATCCCAAATGCTCCATAGTGGCCATCGCCATCTTCCCTAACACCAAATATGCAATGTGCTCACCGCATCATTACACAAATGATGGAGATCAGACGGGCACGTTGGATTGTTTTAAAAATTGTGTCAGCCAGAACAGCCACTGCAAAGCACTTAGCAATGCTATCATCCAGCCCTGGGGGAGGTGCCTGCACATTCCACTGGGGGGGGGCAGAGTGGGGTTCCAGAGCAGGCCTTTGTCCCAGGGTCTCTTGGCAGCAAACCTGAGCAGCCTGCCCACAGATGGACCCGTGAGTCAACACTAAATATCCTAATGCAGCACTCATCGGCGTCCCCCATGCTCAAAAGTGCTCCAGAATTAGAGCAACACTGCTTGCTGCTTCCTAGATGCCCCTCCCACTTCAGGGGTTATGTCCATGAAAAAGTATTTTCCACCTTATATTACCACCTACCAAAGCAAAAACAAAAAAGGAACCACCTAGCAGTATTTGTTCGTGGCACTGGGTGTTTGATTATTTTCCAGACATACCTACTTAAAGAATGCTAAGAAGCACCCTCCAATGGTTGTGCTAGCTGCAAATAGTCACCAAACAAGCAAATGTTATGCTTCTGCATTTTACACAGTAGCAATCAACCTGACCCAGAGCCCCATCAGAGCTGGTTTTGTGTGTTTTAGCTTTTCCAGCACTATTTGAAGCTTTACTGAAACCTGCAAAACTGGTTTGACCAGATACCATAGCAGGATAGAAAAGAGTGAAACAATAGCTCTGCAGGACTGCCTTCACACCTCTGATAGCCTGTTGGCTGTCTGCATGTCTATATAGTCTTAAGTCACAATATTGTGACTTAAGATGTTGGGACAAATACATTGGGAATCTCTTTGCCAACAAGAAATAGCAAGCCAATGCTTGGGATCTTTCCAGCAACATATTTAAATTGCTACATTTTTATTAAAGTAACAAAAGTGTACATGTCTCAATATATCTGTACATTTTGCATATAAAAACACTTTTGTACAATAATCATCCCTCCCCCAGCCCCAACACAAAATAGCTTACAAACTTTGTATTATTTTCACTAGTTATGAAAGTAGGTCCCATTCAACAGTCCAGCTCAAGATTTGCAAACATTTTTTAAAAGAGGGTGGGGAGGAGAGACACACACTCACACCCATAGGCTGTTGAAACGGTTCTTCAGCACTGCAACAGGTTGTGTCAGGCTTGTAATCAGAAGGCAACAAAGAGCATACATCAATTCACAGCTTTTACATACACATGTTACAAACAGAATCTGTCCAAATTTGGTTGGCTTAATGCTAACAAAAAGTGTTAATACTAGATTCCATAACAACAGTATGACATTTGGTAACCTTTTCTGCTTCTCCATCTACCCTTCAAGAATGTTTGGGGAGGTGGGGGAGGAGAGAGAATAATAATTTGGTTCCTAAAAGCACCCTTTGTTGGTAAGGAGGGAGCAAGATGGAATAGCGATATCTTGAAATATTTATGCCAACCTGGCAAGCCAAACAAGTACTGGCATTTGGGAAATTCCAAGCAGAGGCAAGGAGTGTAGCAAAACAAAATTTTTTCTTGGACACATTACAGTTCCCACTCATATCATGTTTTCAATGCACCAGATAAGGAGCAAGGCTCCCAGGCAGACTGAACACAAACTTTCCTTGGAGGGAGAAGCTACAGTGCAGCAAGTATTCCCCTCCTTGTGCCGCCAAATATTGCACAATTATGCTAACGGAGTGGCGACACTTTTTTTTTAAGCTTATAGGGGATACTTAGTGCTTTACCACCACTGTATTTGCTGAATGGAGAGTCCCATCCTCAAAATGAGAGCCTCGCCTATTGAGCTGGAAGAAATTAAAATGATTCACAGCTGGGCTGATACAGTTTCAGATTTTGCAAGTTAGAGAATTTGAGTACAATATACCAAGAAGCTTACTTATGCAAGCCCCAGTGAAAGGAACTAAAGCTGCACAAGAGTCTGATTAACTCTTGAAAAGCTCCCGTTTCCATCAGTGGAGATTGCACAGGAGAACTTCTGGGCAAATTGTGCCTCTAAAATAAGAGCATAAGCTATTCCAGGGTGCAGAACTTTGGCCCTCCTACAGATGTTGGACTGCAACTCCCATCATCTCTATTGGCCACTGTAGCTGGGGATTATGGGAGCTTTAGTCCAAAAGCAGCTGGTGGGCTGAAGCTATGCAGCCCTGAACTATTCCATATAAAAGGCCCTCACACTTCTTAAATGATATGCCATTATGGTGCTGAGATTTCCTAGGTCAGACATTCATGAACCTGAGCATACACCTCATATGAGAAAATGTTAGTTGCTTTGAAATGGCTGCACAGAAGCTGCTCCTCCTCTAGAGTGCCCAAGTTTTATGAAACATATTGCACAGTGTCTGAGAACTCAATTCACAAAAAAGCAGAGCAGCAGCAGCTCTGGGGATACAAAGCAGTTGCCTCTTCAAAACAGGAGAAAGCCCAACAGACCATGTGCTCTGAAGCAGATCCGAGAAGGTTTCATTATTTTTATTTTTATTTTTAAGTTAAGTGCCCTGTTTTTGTAATTGCCTCTAAGCAATCATTGGCAGCATGGTCAGGAATTTTACAAGGTCAAGATAAAGGCAGTGAAATAGACAACACCCTGGTGAAGGCTTTTCTAGCAGGTAGATCAGATTCACATTGGCCTGGCCATTGCACTTCTGTGTATGCAAGTTGACTACTAAAGTAACAAGCCAGATTGTGACACAGACCAGATCCTGGATCTCCTTGGCAAGCAAAAGTTCCTTATGATTTCAGAAACAACTTTTGGGTGCCAAATGGAATTTTGCTTTAGCATGAAGTACAGGATGTGGTGCAGAAAAATCAAGTTTTGTGCAAAATGGGCTGTCACTTAGAAACCCACCCAGTGGATCAAAGATAGTGGCTTTAATTGTGATAGGGTGTTTTAACAAAATGCATAGGCCATTAAAAAGAAGAAAAAGTTGCTCAGACTGAGATAGCAGGTGAAACTGGTGGTGAAGTGTGCATAACATACTACATAACAGTGTAGTACGAACAGGTGACTTGAAAGAAAAAAGCCAAGGCTAGAATGAGGTTATGACATCCCAATCAAGATATATGGTTCATCATTTAAAGTACTACCATCCTGGCATGCTGGCCTTTAAATTCACAGTTGTAGCACTTGCCCCATAGTTAGTCACTGCTTAAAAGTGCTGTACCCTGCCCCACCCCCCTTTCCTTATGTTTCCAACCCTGCATTTCCCAGATAGGCAGATCAACCCTTCAGAATTGTCTTCCAACACTAATTAGGTAGATATTGGCATTTTTTTTAATAATCTCGCAAGCTTGCAACAGCTTTTAAAAAGGCACCTCAACACCACTCCCCAGAGGAGTGGTGCCTGCTATTGAGTTTCATTTTGGATTTTCTGTTTTTTAAAAAAATATAAATAGCTCTTCATTTTTTAAAAATACATCCTCAGATGAGGTATTCAGTAGCCCATGTCTTGGCAGTGTAAGGACAACTGAGAACACTTAGCTGGAGACTGTCATCATGTAGCTTTTGGAAGGGCTGGTGCGCCCCAGCATCATCTGATTTTTGCAGGTAAGCATCCCGTAGGAGCTCACTGGTGCTGTGGATGCCTCATACAGAACACAGATGGATCCATCCTCACCAATCCGGTAGGATACCTCATAAGGGTCCACCCAGAGTGTGAGTTCACTGGGCAAGAGCTGGTATAGTTGCTGGAGATTGAGTCCAATTTGACTAGCTGCCTTGCTGATGATAGGGTCCATTTTATGGTTGATACGGATGCAGCGGTAGCCAGAGCCTTTGAAGGGTTTCTCGGGGAACCAGTGATGTTTGTAATGCTCTGAAAGGGGCACCAAAAAAATTACAAAGAATAGTAAGTGATCACAGCGGATTATTGATGCAACATAACAGATTTTACACATGGCATACAGTCAGAGGTAGGCAATTGCAAAGTCATTACTTTGGTCTCCCATCCCAAGTCTAGAGTTTGATCCAGTCAGTACTGAATCCAATGACAATCATTCTATTCAAGTGATGCAAGACTGGAGAGCTTTAAAATTAAGGTAGCCCTTTTGTGTTCATTGCATAGGAAAAGTCTATATCATGTCACAGATGGCACAATGAAAGGTTTGTTGTACAGGACAGCTTCAAGCTCAGGTTTTGTACCCCCCCCCCCACATGACTATATTTAGAACCAGCAAATCAAGTACTATTTTCCAAGGCAAAGAATACCAAGATGGGCTAGAGGGGTAGCAATAAACAAGTTCAGTCTATCTGAAGTTTGGCAATGAGAAAATGTCTTTTTTGTGAAAGCATCAGGAATTCAGAAGCAAGGGACTGAAGAGTCCAGAAGGTTTACTGAATGCAAAAACAAAATACTTCTCTAATTACTTAAAGCTCTTTGGTAGGCAGTGTCATTAACATAGCACCCCAGCAACCCTCTCCCTTGTACCACAAGCCAGTGTGCAGTTTCTATCCCTTAAATGAATTTGCTTAGAAGACCCTTCCGACAATATGATATATTCATTAACACAAGGGAGTGGGAAGAGAGATAGCATTTAGCAGCACTGTCCACTGAGGCCATTCACAATCACAAGTAAGAGAGACTTTTAAACGAACTGGATATAAAACCTCAACTCTTCACAGAGCGCACACACACAGCACTTTGAGAAGTGATTTGTTTGGGCAGTGTATCAACCAGTAGCTCAATGAGTTTTAGAACAGCCTAAACACAAATTGCAAGATCAATTGCTTCAGATCAAGCAACTCTCAGGAGCTTGGAGAATGGATAGAGATGTTGGGCATACAATATGCACCAGGAGCTTCTCCTGCACAAGACCTATTGAAGGGAAAGGATAAGGAAGCATAGCGCTCTCGTGTTGTTCCCATTCATCTGCTGCAGAATGGGCAAAAGAACGTCCCAGGCCTGCCATCACTATCTCGCTCTTTCTTCCTCCGGCGAAAAACAAGAAGCCCCCTGTTTTCAGCTCAAGTTTATTCCCGATGCCATCGCGATAGTACGCGTGGTGGGGGTGGAAGAGCCTAATCTTTGATACGGAGCACTTATAGGCTCGTATTTTTGTTTTCCAGGCCATAAGAATCTATTCTAGTCAGTCAGTTTAGATATGCCCAGAAGAATACGTTGCTAATAAAGTTCTCTCCAATAAAAGATCAGGCTCTATGTTATACAGTAACAGAAGAGGTATAATTTTTTTTTAGATTTTTAAAAAAATATTTTAAAAAAAATATTTAAGTGCATAGCGTGTATGTGACACAGCCTCGGGTACAACACCAAAGATTTCATCTAGAGAGAAAAACAGTAAGCGGAGAAAATGGGAGAGCGAGGAATCAGAGAATTATAGCGGACCAGTGGATGTCCCGCACTTATCCAGGAAACGTTAAGTTTGAGAGGTCTTGTTGCTGCCCAAGGAAATGAGGTTTAGGATTAGAAAGCTCCCTAGAACAGACTTCAGGCAGGCTCGTTTCTCACCTGTGAGCGCCTCTTCCAGGGCCCCGCTGAAAACCTGAAGCTGCTGTTCACTAACGCAGCCCCGGGTCCGGAGCAAACTGGACACGAAGCCCACGGCGGCGGCGATCTCCCGGACCATGTCCGCCCGGCTGCAGTTGCTAACGCAGCTCCCATTCCAGCGCTGAACTTGGCTCATGTCTGCTTTAGGACTTAGATTAGGGCGGTCCCTTTAAGGCTTCGGGCTGACGATTTAGACACGGGGGGTACAGTAAGGCTGGCCGGTGCCCGCGTTCGTGCTCGCCTGCGAAAGCAGTAGCGGCTGCTTAACGATAGTCTTTCTTCAAGGTTTCTTTCGCGTCCGCCGCTCTCCCCCGGCTTGACTACTCAGGCTGCGGCTGCGAACAGGACTTAATAATCTTGGAAGCAAGGCGTCACCGTCCTGCATACTCCTGATTGGCTGATTTTTGCTAATGCCTCTCCTTGCTATGCTAATGAAGTTGTGACCTCAGCCCGGTGGAAGTTGTGACGTGAGTACTGGGAAAGTCAGGCTCCGAGAACATGATAATAGCAGCTGGGGCTAGAGTGGAGGAGGAGGGGAAGGTTCCTGCTACCGGGCTATTTATAGGGCTTTGCCTAGTAGGGGAGCTGCAGCCTGCAGGATTAAGAGAAGAGATTGTATCTTGCCAATTGCAGCGGTATTATTTGTCCAGTAATCAGATGCGTTGCATAGGAAGTGCCATAAAACACAGGAGAGGGGGAGCAGTCATCAGAGCAGCCTAAAGCAGTCTGGTTATCACCCGGCTTGCATCCCTGATTGATTGACGTTAGTCGTTGTCGACTTTTAGCGACCACCTAGAAAGATTCTCTCCAGGATGACCTGTCTTCAACCCCTGCTGACTTGGCAAAGAGGCACCTTTTAGCGTGGTGATTCTCTTTATTTAGCAGGGGGAGAGTAACTGGCACTATCCACCCCCAGCACAGTACCTCCAGTGACTGTTGCTGGTGTCTATCTTACGTTTCTTTTAGATTATGAGCCCTTTGGGGTCAGGGGTCCATCTTATTTATTTATTTTTCTGTGTAAACCACCCTGAGACATTTTTGAAAGGGCAGTATAGAAATTGAATTTATTATTATTATTATTATTATTATTATTATTATTATTATTATTAATAAAAATAATTTGGTCTTTGGGGTCTCTCAGTGGTGCATTCATTGCTGTCGTAATCGAGCCCATCCACCTTGCTGATGGTCATCCTCTTCTTCTCTTTCCTTCAACTTTTCCCAGCATTATGGACTTCTCAAGGGAGCTGGGTCTTTGCATAATGTGTCCAAAGTATGATAGTTTGAGCCTGGTCATTTGTGCCTCGAATGAAAATTCTGGATTGATTTGTTCTATGATCCATTCGTTTGTTTTCCTGGCTGTCCATGGTATTCCTACCCAATCCCAAATATATGTGCACTACATCCTGTACACATTTACTCAGGAGTCCTGTTGATTCAATGATGCTCGTTCCCATGTTAATATGCTCAAGATTGCAGCCTTGTGATGTGACCTGCAAGGTGTCAAAATGGCTGAGAATCCTGCCAGGGTATTTACTTGAGAGTAATCAGCAACCTAGCTCTGCTCCTTCAGCTGGCAAATTCACTGGGGGCTCCGTTGCCAATGAGATGTGTCTGTTGAGACTTTGCTAGGAACATTCTGAGGACAGTGAAAAACATGTACAGTATGGTCTTCAGACTGAGGGGGATTGGATGTTTTTACAAGATTGAATACTTTCCCACTCACAAGCTCTGTCCTCCTGGAAAACTAGTGTTATATCAAGCTGAGCAGCAATACAGTGCATAATCCAGCAAAAAGCTCTAATCCATGAAAGTTTGTGCTGCAATAAATGTTAGTTTTTAAGATGCAACATGGCCACCCCTCTGAAAATACATAGGCCAGTCAATGTAAGCTAAAGAGCACAATGTATTAAAACCATTATTCATATCATGAATGTGATTTATTGATTTAATAAATACAAGGGAATTGCAAATATATTGCAAGTGTGGACTAAATACCAGTTGCGGGGGTGGGGGGTGGGGGCGCAACAGCAGGAGAGAGGGCATGCCCTCAGCTCTTGCCTGTCGGCTTCCCAGAGGCATCTGGTGGGCCACTGTGTAAAATAGGATGCTGGACTAGATAGGCCTTGGGCCTTAGTCCTATGTTCTAGCCATATTCCCCATCTGGCCTTATAATAGGCTTGTAGTTATTATGTACAGATAATTTTATGTACAAATAAAATTATAAAATGATGTACAGATTTTTTTTTAATTGACATGTTTGTATTCTGCCTTTCCTCCATATTGGACATGTTTGTATCCTGCCTTTCCTCCAAGTTGTTCACTGATGTCATGGAATACATTCTGAAAGCTATTTTTGCTCTTGCCTTTAATAAACACTTTGAACAAAAAAACCAAAAATGTCTCCCCAAACTATTCAGCTAGATTGTTGGATAGTCTCTCAAACTCCCCAGCTAATCAGCTACCTGGTAAACACAAGAAAATCTCTCCTCCTCTGTACTGCTTTACCATCTTCTCAATTTCTTAAGGTATTCTATACACACACCCAGTCTATCAAATCAACATCTGAATGAGATGTGAACTGCCCAGATTCTTTTTTGTATGGGACAGTACATAAATGTACTAACTAACTAACTAACTAACTTATATTAAATAAAAGCACAATTAACAAAACAGCCTTGGACTGTGAAACCTCAACACAATTTCCTCAAGATGACAAAGAGGACCAAGAGGCAGAACCAGGAACAGGACTTGAAAACTCTCTTGTCTTGACTTCTGTCATTTTCCTCACTGCATCTACCTCTAATTTAAAGAAAACAATAGTTTCCATTTTCAGCAGTCAAAGAGAGTTTCAGTATTCGTTATAACTGGATTTAGAAGCAGGAGAGTTTGCGGGGTGGGGTTAGGCATGTGAATACAAATACGAAGAATATTTATATCCCACCTTTCAACAAAAGTTTCCAAAGCAGTTTAGATAGACAGAGAGAGAGAGAGAGAGAGAGAGAGATTAAATAAAATTAGATTAGATGGCTCCTCCTGTCCCCAAAGGGCTCAAAGTCTAAAAAAGAAATTTAAGATAGACACCAGCAACAACAGCCACTGGAGGGATGCTGTGCTGCAGATGGATAGAGCCAGTCCCACTTTCCCTGCTCAATAAAGAATCGCCACTTTGCTTAGTTTGAATCCAACAAGTGGGTGAGATATGTAATGTTCTGTTAACAAATTGCTTCTGAGGTTTTACCATGTTTCAGTAAAGTGTAGCAATGGAGGTTAAGAGGAGGCATGGCTCTGTAACCAAATGCACTCCTGCCCTGATCCACTCAGGTGCTCTACATGACAACCTGAATTCTAGAGCCAAACAAACACATGCTTCAATTGAGCACCCATCTTTATCGTATCTCATTAGAAAATAATCAAGCTGGGAAATATTCTTATATTTTGTTTTCCCACTTCCCAGCCAGAGATTACTCAAGGCATTTTGGAATAAAATCCAGATAGTATCCCTGTAGTGGGGTGTGTGTGTGTGTGTGTGTGTGTGTGCGTGCCTCCAGCCGAGTAAAAATAATCAAGGAGTCTTGTGGTACCTTAGAAAATAATACAATCATTGTAGCATAGGCTTTCATGGACTAGAGCCCACTTATCAGATGTATGTGTTATCCTCAGATGTGAAGTATATATTTACAAGGATATAGAAGAAGAAATGTAACGATGGGGTCAAATGGCCATGAAATGGAAGAGTTACAGTTTATGACAATTCTGTGTAAATCACAGTGTCCATGGCTTTCCAATTTTGAGTCCAGGGGTGTAGCTATAATTGAGTGGATGGGCTCAAAGAACCCAGGCCCCCAAGCTCCTGAGGGCATCCCCAGCTCCACCCCTCTCTACTTTCTTCATTATCTCCTTCACTCCGATGGGCCACCAGGGACAATTTATGGTCTCCGTGGGTTTGATGTTGAAATTATAAAGACACCAAGAGGATCACAGTGAATATGAAAGTGCTTAAGTTCATCACGAATATGAAGGCACTTTGAAGTAGCACACAGCAGTCAGCTAATAGAAGGCAGCCATGCCTGCCAACACACAGACACAATCACTTATGGTGGGTATTTCTGGCTTCCAACCATTTTTGGAAGTTTTCTTGCATTTCTTAAAAAAGGTCCCCAATTTGCATAAATTAAGGGCAGCTGCAGATGTGGCAGAGATATCCATGTTGATCAACTGCTGGTCATGCTCACAAAAAGATAGAGCAAAGTGGTAGCAGTATCGCTTCCCTTCCCCCATCCATCTGTCATGGCAAAGTATGTGCATCATTGGATTGGAGGAATCAAGCAAATCTCTCTATAACCAGCTTTGCCTCTGTAGGCTTTACAATAAACCAATGGATTAAAGTCATTTAAGGCCTTTTTATTTTTAAAACAGAGGCACACATGGAGAGACATACATGGAAGTGATTGGCGTAAGAACAAAGAAGACCATCACACGTTGGGGCTGCTGCTATGTAGGTTACATCTCTGCCAGCAACACACTTGTTCAGGTTGGAATTTGATACTCGATATCCACATACTGCCTATGACCAAGTCTCTGCTCTAGGACATTTACTGCCAAGAAGGGAAAAAAGACACAATTTCCAGGACTGCCACCTTGCACAATTTAATTACAAATCTTAAAGTAATCCAGGTTTCCATCATTGATTATGGGGTGGCTCACAAGACCCACTGCAAGTCAGTAGGCTGGCAATATGTCTGTAAAATGTCAGGACGCAAGAGTTTGCACTCCCAGAGGATGTGACATTGAACCCGGCCAACTCTAACTGACATTCACCCAACATTCTCCGTCCCACTTCAAATGTATGTGATATTGCAGTGGGTTTTGTGAACTCACCCAATGTAATGCAATTTCCTTTCTGTTTCTGAGATGTGGATGCCAAACATATATTAATGAACATATGAAGTGGACTTTTACTGAGTTAGACCACTGTCTAAATTACTACCTGAGTTGAACCACAGCCTGTCTAAATTACTTTTTGTGTGTTCACAAAAATTCTGAAAGATGATTATTGTTTCATCCTGAATGTCCAGCTGTATCCCTCAGGTGGTTTTTCCACTTCTGCATTACATTCTGTGACCATTCTCCCTCACTTTTGACACCATCTGCATAGCATTTTTTCCTGTGGTGCCTTGCTGCCCCATAGTCCAGCTCCCTCTCCCCCTTCCTAATTCTGTACATGTGAACTTTTGCAACTATTTCCCTGCATTCTACAAATTCTGGGAGATGTGTGTATAAATGCTTTCTTGTTCATAAGCCCAGTAAAGATGTTACTTTGAAGCAGGAAGAAAATATGTGAGATATATGTGAGAATAACATTTCCCAAAAAAGAGCTTCAAGAGAAACCACTATAATTTAGGTATCTTGGACCAAATGGTTCATGAAATGCCCAGAAGTATGAGCCTAAATAAGTAAGAGTACACATTTTCTGCCAGGTTTTGATGCAGAAGAGATGGTTGTGGGATGGTTTTGTGGTAGGGAAGTGGCAGTAACATATCAGGACCCAAAGGTCACAGAAGTCAATAATAAGAAAGGGAAGCCAGGCTTGCATGGCTTTAGGAATAGTGTATGTGAAAGAGGCCCTGTTGGATATGAGAGGGCTTTCAGACTTAAGAGGGCTCCCTCTGTGTCATGAATCATCCCGCCTATTAAGGTCTTCTATAGAGGTCTGGTTACAGTTGCCACCAGCACATTTGTTGGTAACTCGGGACTGGGCTTTCTCTGTGGCTGCCCCGTGGCTTTGGAATATGCACCCTGTCAAAATAAGAGCATCTCCTTCTCTGTTTGCTTTTAGGAAGCAAACACCTGTTTTCTCAGGCTTTTAACTGAAATTAATTTTAAACTATTTATCTATTTGTATCCAATGAGATTGCTTTAACTTTGTATTCCTTGGAATTGTTTTAATTTTTTAAACTCTGTTTTATATTTGTTGTGTTTTACATTGTGTACACCACCTAGAGATAAACATATCAGGCAGTATATAGATATGATAATTAATAATTAATTAATTAATAAGGGCATATGGCAGGGCAGGAGAAGGTGAGGCAGGTGTTGGGACTTTTCCATAGACATTGTCTTAGTTCTTTATATGTGGCATGCTTGTATATATATTTGAATGTGTCTGTGTACTGGCTTCAGGATGGAGTCACTGAGGCTATTCTTACGATCACAAAAATCAGGCTAGGAAAATCCTAGCCTGATTTTTGTGATCATAAGAACCACCGGGCTCGCAGCCGAGCCCGGTGGTTCTGGAGCGGCTAACCCACTCCTGTAGCCCGCCCCTTAGCCCTGCTCATGAGTAGCCATGACTACTCATGAGTAGACCCCCGGCCAGGAG
Source organism: Hemicordylus capensis (assembly GCF_027244095.1). NCBI lineage: Eukaryota > Metazoa > Chordata > Lepidosauria > Squamata > Cordylidae > Hemicordylus > Hemicordylus capensis. The sequence goes on from NC_069660.1 coordinate 70,929,192, forward strand.
GCTTAAAAGCAGCCTCCAGGCTCGGGGGTCTCCCCAGTATGCCCTGCCCACTTGTGCAGGGCATACTGGGGCTTCCGGGGGCCACATGGCCCCCGAGCTCCCCAGCCCCCGCCGGCTCCATCTCGGAGCCGGCCATCGTTTGGGCAGCCGATCTGAGCGAGGAGAGCTCGTGAGCGGGGAGAGAGGGCTTAGCTGATCGTGAGACCCAATCCACTGTGTTTGTCTCCTCCTCACTTGCTGTCCTGAATTCAAACTGAGAGCTTCTCTCTTTCTCTGAATCAGAGACTGCTGGTCCATTTCTTGTTTTCTTAGCCTATACTTTAATTAGTAATAAATATAAAACTCTTGTTTCTCAGTTGAAGCTGAATCTAACCTTGCTTCCACACAATCAAAAATTGGGAGTACACACATTTCCCAAATCCAGGTAGAACACAGTTTTCGATTGTGTGAATGACCTCTCTGTTAGTCTGTTTGTTGTTTTCCTAGCCCTATATTTTAGTTAGTAATAAATATTTAGCTCATTTCTCAGTTAAAGTTGCTTCCTGTACAATTTCTTATAGAGGATAAGTAATTTTTCTGCCACAGTGGGGCTATAAGGATTCAGGTCAGGGCTGTGCGGTAGTGGGAGCAGGGACTTTGGTGGATTAGTAGGCATTAAAAATGGCCATGCCCAGCCTTACTAGTCACTTGAGATCCTTCTCACTATATTTGCTGAGCCATGATGAGCTTGAGGTTTAGCATAACAGAGACCACTCTGAATTATGTGTTGTAAATTGAGCGGCTTCACACCATCTCTGCCAAGCCAGTAAGCTGGGAACCCCTGGTTCCCAGTGAGTGCACACTCCTGGTGGGTCTGGTGTCTGTAGACACTAATGTAGGTTGACTTGGTGGCAATCCTATGAAGCTGTCCATTGAATGTGATGTTTTGCTCACTTGCTCCTTCCCTGTTATTTGCCTATTCAGCTAGCCACACACCCCACTGCCTTCCCAGTTTTATTTGACTACAGCCCTCCAGCCAGAACCAGAACCCCAGAGTACTCACTTGACCTTCAGACTAGCTCCTTAAGTCCACTTCAAATGCCTGAAGCGGTCAAAATAGCTGTCCTTCTCCCATAGCATTTTATCAGGTCAGGGCTAATATGATAACAACAGCAGCCTTCATAGCTCGCTCATTCTCATTTATCATTATCATTGGCCTGATTATTGAAAGCATGTGTCCTTCTGGAACAGGCTAGCCAAAACAGGAACATCTTCCTTGTTCATCCGTCCTTTTGAATATCCCTTCTCAAATGGGAATCTCCCAGCAATTAATTTTACTTAATTACTTAATTTTCACCATCTACTTACACCCTCAGCTGCAGCAGGCAAACCTGTTTGTTTTCTAGACCAGGAGGCACGTCTCACGATCAGTGAGACTCGCCTGAATGGAGTTTGCAGGGAGAGAGGGCTTAGCCCACTCTCCCTGCAGATGATCATCCCTGCAGCGCTGGCTGGCTGCTGGCTCCGTCACAGAGCTGGTGGGGGCTGTGGGGATCGGGGGGGCACACGGCCCCAGAGGTCCCCAGGGCTGGGAGGCTTGTTTCAGCCTCCCAGTGGGGGTCTCCTTGTGTGTTGCCACAGCATGTAGTCATGCCGCAGCAATATACAATCAAAAAGACAAAGACGGGGTTAGAGGAGTGCTCACTCCACTAACCTCCTCTAAGGGGAGGGGGAATTAGGAGGGTTTGCTGCCGCGAGCCACGCGGCTCAATCCTCCAAAAGTGGGCTAGGCTCCCTATGCCTGCTTTTGGTGGATCATGAGAATCATCTCCATATTTTGTAGCTGAACTTTGTTTGTCCCACAAACCCTACTGAATGTCATTTCTTGTGTGACACCAGCAGCTGATTCTACACATGTATACTCAGAAGGTTTAAAAACATAATGAGGTTATTCACACAACCAGGTCTACTTGGGCTAGAGCAACTCTACCCGGGTAGACCTGATAATGAGAATTGCCGGGATCGGTCCCGATCCTCCACTGAGTAGCCAGCACCCTCCTGCCCCACTGCCCAGTGGTGTGAGAGCAGGGGTTACCAGCAGCCATTGCTACCATAGAGGCCTCTGGAAATTCTACAATGCACCACGCTGCTTGTGGAGGCCAGTCATCCTTCCCCTTCAACACTGATTGTGTGGGTGCCCCAGAGCTCAACATATTGTGTGGGAGGAAGGTAGGTCAGATCTTGCCTTCCTCACAACGCTCCCCAATGCCAGACAAATGGGCCATGTGGATGACCTTTATCTATATAAAGTGGGCAAGACCCTCTGTTTTCACACTTAATGCCAAGTAAGAGGGCATCAAACGCTGCATCAAAATGCATTTTTGAGCCACATGTGTATTGTTACACATATGAATGTTATTAACGCAATGTAGGGGAAAAACTACAATCTAGGCAATGTTGGATATACATTTGCATAATAGGTTGGGTTACAGCCTTCTTTTACTGGCTCTGCTCCTATGATTTTAGCAGTTACTGACATAGGTGACTTCAACAACAGCTGGACTCATAAATGTGAAATACAAGCCTATCCATCTTTACTTACAAATCCCACCAAGTTCAATGGGGCTTATTCCCAAGGAAGGAGAGAATTGCCTTAGCATGTGAGTTTTTCCTCCTTCCTTTACTCAATGGAGAGAAATTCAGCTGCTCAAGGTTGCTTGCTGTTATTAAAGGCAGAGGATCAGGGCTAGTAAAACTTGTAGCAGCAGCAGCAGCAGCAGCAGCAGCAGCCCCGTTTAGAGTAATGATTTAAACACACACCATGATAAGCTTTATGTAAAAATGCTCTCTGTTGAAAAGGCGTTGATATGCCAGAGTGAGATATTTAAGCTCTGTTTCCAGAGGATATTTTGAAATGTTTGTTAAACTGCAATGTAAAATAATCTTTTAAAAACAGTTTCTGTTGGGGGTTTGCTGGTCATTGGATTGGGCTCCTATTAGAAATGGCTTCTCCCCTCACCCTGTCCCCCACTACAAAATATCTCTTGGATATCTGTTTGCACACAGACTGATCAAACTGGATCTGAAACCCGTTCTGCTGGAAACTCATTGCTGTAGGGTTCAGGCTCGGGTTTCCAGGCTGTGTCATTTTGTTTATGCTTACTAGCCAAGCCAGGTTTAAAGCTGGCTTAGCTGGATAAATGTATAAATATCAAGGTTAATATTTGGTTTTCAAACTGGGGTCAGAGCACAGTGACAGCAGGTCAGATAATCAGGTTGGTAGACAAAGGAAATAACAGTCAAATCGCAGCAGAAAGAATTGTTAAAGAGGTGCTGCCTCCCACCAGCACACATTTAGGACCAAATGACATACTTACTTACACGAATAGCACCTGATTTAATGGGGCTGTCATGCTTATTTTTTATAACCTAAATAATAGTAGGAGTAGGGGATTATCAGGGATCGGGAGTGCTGCATAGGGGATACACATTTTCTAACCCATGTATCTTCTCTCTCTCTGTGTGTGTGTGTATATGTGTTTGTGTGTGTGTGTGTATATGTGTGTGTGTATGTATATATATATACACATGCATGCTATTAATAACTCTACCTTGGTGGGCTGATGTTTTAACTGTCCACATTTAGGGTTTAAACCTAGATCAAACCTAAGCATAGGATTGCCACCAGGGCCTTGTTAAGATTCTGAGAGGCCCAGGGACAGAATGTTGATTTGAGGGCCCCTCCATTTTCTTCTCTTTTGATGACATACTACACAACGTTATGCACATGGTAGAACATAACATTGACACAGTTGTGCAAGAGTGCAGTTGCACAAATGCAAAACCTGCAGAGTTGCACAACAGTGCAGCCATTATACAAAGGTTTTTGTGTTTGTGCAACAGAGTCTTGCAGAACTGCATAAACATCATGCTTCCCTGCATGCATAACATTGTGCAGTATGTCAGCCACTGTATCCTTTGTCAATGTAATAACTCAAAAGTATTAAAACTCCTCTTGATCCTGGGGTTGTATTGTAACTGTTTAGTTTTATTCCTTGAATAAAAAGGATTGATCTAATAATTTCAGAAACTGCAGCAGATGTTGGATGGGGCCCCTTCCATGTGTGGGGCCTGGGGCAGTCCCCTTTTTGTCCCCCCGCCCAGAAAGGCCCTGGTTGCTACCCTTTTATACTGACCATACTCCAGTGCGTTTAAAAGCAGCAGATATGTAGAAAACAAGTGGAGCTTGCCCCAATACTTTTATTGCCACACCAAGAAAAGCTTTGCAAACCTGCCTGTAGCCTTGAATTGCTTAGTTTGTCATTAAGATGTGGTAAGGGGAAGTCCAGCTTTTTTTCTTCTTCTTCTAAGAGGAACTTTATTTGACCTTTACTGTCAGGAAAGGAATCTTCATTTTCCTCCCATAAAAATGGGACAAATAAGGGAAATGGATAGTGACAGCATTGTCCTAGATGAGTGTCTCATCACTAATATGAGAAGTCAGCTTTGCAGATCTTCATAATGGATGTTTTCTGCTTCTACTTCAATTTGTTCAGTCAGATTCAGCAGTAAAACAGTTAATGACACTGATATGAGAGCCATCTTCATTACAATTAAAACTTGCAAGAGCACTCCTTTAAATGGAAGGTGTGGCATACCTCAGTCATAAGATATTGTTTTCAGGCAGAAGGAGTTAGAATGGTTACACCCTCTTCTGTTTTCATTATAGTTGTATTATTATTATTATTATTATTATTATTATTATTATTATTATTATTATTATTTTAGGGCTAGCCAATCCATGATTTTTACACAAATGTAACAAAGCAGAATGTACATTTATTTATTCATTTATTTAAAATATCTAGTACACTACTAGTACACTAGTACACTCTAGTACACTACTGCTCGGGGTGGCTCACAACATTTATAGAACAGTTGCAATGACAAATCAGACAGATAAAATTATCCAAATTAAGCTAAACACATTAAAAAGCCAAGCTAAAACCCCAATCAGAATTACAGATTTTAAAATTTCAAACCAAAAGTTATTTTAAATAACTAAAAACTAAGAATTGTATATGTAGCAAATTAATAGGATGCAAAGAAGAGGGTAGAGAGAGGTGCAGCTCCTGTGGAACAACTGAGAGGAACTGCTTGAACCACTCAAAAATGTCATCGCTCTCTCCCTGATGAGGTTCATAGGCATGTACATCATTTGATTACTCAGAGCTTGGTGACCTGCAACTGACCGCGTAAATTGAATCCATTGAGAGGGTGGTGTTTGGGAGGGTGTGGTAAGGGATAAGCAAGTGCTCTCTGATGGCTCAGTCCAACATGTACATCAACACTTGCATCTAGTGATGAGCAACATGCATGTAGCCCCTCTAGCTGTACCGATCTGTATCTCAGCACTGTGGCAAATTGCACGGGTGAATGAACCTTTGCAGACCAAATATACCATTCATATTCCCTAACATCAGAAGGCTTCCCATAGAATCAGTTAACACATTAGGCTACCATTCTTGAAAGGAGAAATTAGATCAACAGCCCACTGCAATCCTTTCTAGTGTTGTCCACTCCAGCTAACTGCAACTCTTGGAGACAAATCTCTCCCACCCCCTTCTGTTTCAGTTAGAGACTGAATCTGAGAGGACCACCTACACGCAAAGCCAGTGTTTTCCACCACTGACCTATAAGCTTCATACTTCCTAATCATTCTTTTGCATTTTGCTTCTGTGTGCTTTTGTCCCACCCCAGTTTTCATTGCACTGATTCCCAAGAACATCCCTGTGAACAGAAAAGATGGCGGTGGAAGCAGCCCTAAAGTATTCCTGACCATTTGTGAAGGAGGATCTAGTGTGATGGTATATTAGACCAGGGCTGCAGAGCCTTAGCCCTCCAACTGCTGTTGGACTACAACCCCCATCACCCCAGACATGGTGGCCAATAGTCAGGGGTGATGATGGGAGCTGTAGTAGTCAAACAACAGCTGGAGGGCTGAACTTTTACAGCCTTGTTTAAATTGTCTATCTGACTGTAGCAGGGTAGGGGGATTAGAGGCAGATGCACGAGAGAGAAACTATAGAAGTTTTTGTAACATTCAAAAGCCCTAGAAATTGCAAGCTGATTTGATTACAATGAGCGCTCATGCATGTATTTGGCCTCTCTGACCACCTCAGACATTTTTGCTGATTCTGTGCTCCCCACCCCCACATTTGCCCTCAACATGACCCATCTTTGCAATATTCTTCCTTCCAGCTCGCTGCAGGGAGGTGGTGGGGCTGGGACAGCAGACAAAGCAGAGCCCCCGCACAAACCCTGCTAGGCAAGGCGTCTCACAGGTTTGTGCCTGTAGGTGGTTTCCTCTGCATATGGTTTTTTTTTGTTGTTGTTGTTGTTTTTGAGGTTTTGTTTGTTTTTCCATATCCGTTCTGTAGCGTGTAGTTTTTAGCAGCTGTTGTCACTGAATCAGGTTGCAGGTCAAAACTGAAAGGATAGAGAGATAAGAAGATAGGAGTTGGGTTTGTTCAGCATAAGGTTGGAGGGTGGGGTAGACTATGAATGCTCTTGGACAGCAAACATTTTTGCCTCCAAGGTTTCCCTTTAAAGAGGAAAAGTGGTTAAATTATAGTTTTGTTCTGGATTTGGAACTACTCCATGCTCCTTACTTCAAAGAACACCCATTGTTTCCTTGAATTGTATGCTTCTGGCGAGAATAGTCTGAGTCTGTGTGTGTCTACTTGGGAGCAAGTCTTTCACTGAGTTCAGTCCCAAATCAACATGCCCAGGATTGCCGCCTAAATAAGCACCAAATTATAGCACTGGACAGGATGATCCCATGGGATGATGGAGTGCCTAAAGTGGGAGTTAGGGAGAGGTGTAACTTGTCATGCAGAATTGAGAAATGATGTACCTAATGAAATTCCCTCTTCTACTCAGCTGTTTGAAATTCTCTCCTTGTTTGTATCTGGTGGGGAGATAGGACCATGCTGAAAGAACAAAGGATGAGCATCAGTTATCAGTTCTGGACCCTCAAACTAGGGATTTTGTACCGCAGCAAAAATAGCCCATATAAAGCTGTAAATCAGCAGAACCTCTCCCTTGCATGCACATGAGGGGCACAGAAGCACTTCTCAAAGCTCTCTATTTATCTGACAGCAATATGCAGCCATTGTAGGGACTGGTGTGGCAATGAATATATAACACGGAGGCATTGTATAGTTTTCAGAGCAGCTCTGTAAACTTGTACCTTCCCACTGTTCCAGCCTCCTGCACAGAGTGATAAGGAAACAGCACATTTCAAAACACAAACATATGCCAAAGGCAAACATTTCCCTAGACAATTCAACCTTATTGCAGTTGGTCAGGTGGAAGTTTGCCACTTTGTGGGTGAGGACGCCAGTCATGCTAATAGGCGGCATCTGCTTTCTTTATAGAGGAGCCTGCTCTGCTAATTCGATAGTTGAGATAGGCTCTGAACCCGAGAACACTGTGTTATGGCCATCCAGTGAGAAAAGGGCCTTCCTCCCTCTGATCCTTTGTAAAGGAAAAAAATTGAATATGTTACTATTAGAAGCACTGCTAGCTAGAACGTGCTTGCTCCAATTAGCAGCACTGAAGACTTCTGATGGTTGGTGGATACTACTGCAAAAACTCCATCTGCTCAGCCCAGGGCTGGAGAGAAACCATTTGACAGTTGGAACAAAGCCAAGGGAAGAGAGAGAAATGTAAAATTTTGCAGAGGTTTGGGAAGAAGGAGGCTTCTGGAGGGGAGGACTTCAAGAGCAAACTGTTTACTTTGGGGAGAACCAGTACTGCTTTAAAAGAAAAAAGAAAAAGGCATCCCTGTACTCTTGCCTGTCTTGGGCACTTTTCAGATTAAAACCTACAACAGGGGTAAAATGCTTTGGTTTGGCAGGGTCATATTGAAAACGGTCCCCAGAATCTCAAACTCCTATAACAGCAAAGTACAGCTACCTTTTTGCGATGCACATGCAATGTTGTAGCACTATATCGCAAAGATAACATCCGAAAGAAGGCATCGGAAATATGAATGGCACCTTGCAGTCAACGCAGGGACGTGGTGTCACAACGCAGGAAGTATGGAAGCACACTTAGCAGATCCGTAGTGACACTATTGTAGGATGTAACCTGGAAAGCGCCTTGGTGCTTCATTTTGCTCATCTTGTAGCCAGTGTGGTGTGCTGATTATTAGAGTGTTGGACAAAGACCAGGAAGATCCAAGAGCAAATCTCCATTAAGCCATGACATTCACGGGTGACTTGGGGTCAGTCACTCATATATATCACAGTGTAACCTACCTCACAGGTTTGTTGTGAGGGTAAACATAACCATGTATACTGCTCTGGGCTCTGTGGCAGAAGAACGGGATAGAAATGTTTAAATAAATAAACATGTATAAATAACTGATATTTCAACAACTCCTTATGTCTCCTGTCTGCTCACTACCCAAGAAATTTAACCTTGTAAAAGGCATCCCCTGGAACCCCCTCCCACTGGGAAAAGTGTAGAGCATGAATCATGGTTATCCACTGAGATAATATTCAAGAGAGGGGAGGGGACTGCTTTGGCAGAACTTATGAAGTCATATACATTATTTATAAAGTCATAATATGGATTAGGTCTTCTTATTAATTTAGCTGTCCTTCGGTTTGCATGTTCAGAGTGGATGAAGTGTGGGGAAAGACTGGGCTGTGTGCTCCTACTGTGACAAACGGTCTAATCCTGTACTCTGTTATGTAGCATATCCATTCCCTATCCTCTGTTCCTCTCTGAAAAGTCTCTTTGTGAGACCCAGGAGTTAGGGAAGGGCACTGGCAAGGAAGTGCTGGTTTCTGTATTTGGTATACGTTTTGGTCCAAGAGGGCAAGGGATTGTGTGCCAGCCTTGGGACCTGTGCACCCATCCATCCATCCATTTGTAAACCGCTTTGGAAACTTTTGTTGAAAAGCAGTATATAAATATTTGTCGTATTCATATTCATGTTGTGAGCCACTGCTCTAGAACAGTGGCAAATTGGATCAAGCTAAAAGGGTTGAAAATTATGGACTGATCAAAATGTCTTCTGCAGCAATGCTGGATCCCCAAATTTTCTCTTTATGTTCAGCCTGCCTTCATCTCTGCCTCTGGGAAATAGGGTTGTCAACATTTTTTCTAGCGTGCATCTTGTGCCTTGAATAGCTGCATAACAGACAAAAGCCAGAAAGTGAAACTCACTATTTCCATGCTAGGAAACATGACATCTGCTGATTTCTGCTTGGTATGCAACTGTTAAAGACACAGGAAACTTGCCAGACAAAAATAGTTGGCAACCCTTGGAAAAGACTGATAAAACTACGAGTCCTTTCCAAGGATTATAAAAAACTATTTTAAAAAAATCATTGAAAAGGACTTATACAACCAACATCTAGAGGGAATTAACTTACGGTGAGGAGACTGAATGAGACCATTGTGGCACTGTGTTGCTCCTCTGACAAATACAGAATTAAATTGTGTTCTTCCCATATCTTTGAATTGTATCTCATGTTGAAAGGCATCCCAGAGTTGGCATAGTCCCATATGCTCTCTGAGGGCAGCTTCATATGACATGGAAAACTGAGAACTGCTGGTTCCGAAAGTGCGGCCATGAGCCCAAGTCCTGGTGTCAGGGCGTGTCATCTGAACCCGCCATTGTTGGCATTTCCCACTGATGTATTCCATTCTCCTTGCAATTCTGAACCTGACATCTGTGATGGTTCCAAAAATTGGATGGTGGATTTGGATGACATGCTCTGTTGGGGACATAGCAAGCTGGGTGGCAGCCCAAGGACAGGCTGCCGCCACCATATTTCTCTCATACCACCAGCATTTCTCCTGCCCCTGTTGCAGCATTGCTGAAGTGGCTGCATTTCTCTCATATACCGCTACCTTTTCCCTCTCTCTTGCCAGGGCTGTGGAGGCCAGGCGCACAGATGTGTGCGGGCTATGCCCCTCCCCCTGAATCCTCATGGCTGGAAGGAAAACCCAGCAGCCCCCTCACCCTCTTCAGCTCATGCTTGCTTTGCCCTGGCTGGATGAAAGGAAGCATCCAGCTGGCATGAAGCAAGCACTTCACAGGCTGCACAGAGCAATGGGGCCACCTACACGCCTGGCCCCCATGGCAGGGACAAGGGTGAGGGGGCAGAACAAGGTGAGGACAAGGCAGCCACATGCGGGGGATAAATACCAGCATGGCTGCAGCAGGATGGAAGGGCAGAAAAATGGCAGCAATGGAGTAGAGAGTGACAGACACCCTGGGAAGGCAAAGGGGCACCTTGGTGGGGAGGAGCAGGCCTCATGGCCCAAGGACATCCATTCCCCCCCCCCGCTCCATTGTTGATACATATCTGTGCTTAATGTGGGCATAGCCATCCCAACACCAGAAGTCAAGTTCATGGGCTCGCTCTGGGAACCCGGGGTTCCTAGTTCTCGATGTCATGTGAAACCACCCTATGAGGCCTTTCACACAATCAAAAACTGTGTTCTACCTGGGTATGGGAGCTGTGTGTGCTCCCAATTTTCAGTTGTGTGGAAGCAAGGCAAGAGGAAAATCTAAGTAGAAGTGACTGTGTGGAAGCAAGGTAGGAGGAAAAGCTACCCAGGGCTTCCTCTTACCTTGCTTCCACACAACCAGAAATTGGAAGCACACACACACACACCCCTCAAACCTGGATAGAACACAGTTTTTGACTGTGAATGACTTCTATGTGTTCAGAGGTTGAGAAAACTGAGATTTGCTAATGAAGCCTTAGGCAATTAGGAAATGTTTTAAAATGTTTTTAAAATTCAGAACCGAGTTTCAAAACATTAGAAAATTCAGAACAGATGTGTCACCTTTCCACCCTAGATCCCAAGGTGGACCCCACGGTAGACCCCTTCACAAATGAAGGCCATTATTTAAGGAGCCTGGCTGATCATCTAGGAAATTTACCCAGACCTGAAGGCAGAGGTGCACCTAGGTAATTTTGGAGCCCGGACCGAAAGGCCTTTGGAGGCCCCCACCCTGCAAATTAAGCATCATCATGCTCCGCTGGGCGACCATGCCACCCAGAATAGACAAAAGAGGATTTGGAGGCCCCCAGGAGCTGTGGAGGCCCTGGACCTCAGCCTCGTAGTCTAGGGGTAAGAGCACTTCTGCCTGAAGGCACATCCAGCAAAATATTTCCAGGTTCCCTGGGTTAAAACAGAAGTTCATAAGTGCTTGCCCAGTCAAGTTCTAATCAAAGGATGCACCTAATGAGTTGCTCAATCCCATGCAACAAAGGATATAAAGAACCTAGAGCAGGAAGACGCACAAGAGCAGGTGGGGGAAGTGGCAAGTCCTGCGGAGACACTGAAATGTCTAAAATACATTCTCTAAAGCCGCAATCCCAATCCAATTCCAATTTAAATCAATGGGAATGATTTCTGAGTAAACACAGGATCAGGCTGCAGAAATCTTGACACTATAATTCCATGAGGAGTGGAGGCAGAAGCCAGGAGAGAGAGGAATAAGAGAATCATTCTTTGGGTGACCTGCTGTCCTTTTACATACTAACACTGACACTGACCCAGAGCCAAGAATGAAGAAATGTCTGCCTTCCCATGCAACTGATCATAGCAATGCACAAAGTAAGTACACAAAATCAGTGTGTACCCTGGAATCCAGAAGAGTGTGTGACAGAAGCGTTAATTCCAGCCTTAGCGATGATATCTTTATAACTGAGGGGTGGAAGCATGGAGTCTGAGAATCAGTCCCAAGAACACCTGACAGTTCCTAGCACCACCCTAGGATTATTTAGATGGTAGTCGAAGTACCACACCTGGGCGGGTGATGCCAGGTGACTCTCTGAATGCTCCCATTGTTTGCAGGTGACCCTGCAAGTGGACTTGTCACACTTGTTGTTAATCGTTTGGGAGGTGCCTGCAACAAATGGCCTCCATTACAGAGGCAGCAGTCTGTGAATTCTATGGAGGCTGCCGTATTTGTTTTGGATTCAAGAAACAATGGAGTACTGGAAAGAAACTGTTTTGTGCTGCTTGTTTAAGAGACAAGAACTGGAAGAACTGATAGGGCTATCATCAGGGGTCAGCCAGGTTGAGCAGCACCCAAGGACCTATGCCTATTTAAGGGCCCACCTAGCTGACCCCTGAAGAAGGAGGATGTCCATTGCTGCCTACCACCTCTGATAAGCCTCCACATTGGGCCCTGCCCCCTGCCAAAGTATGGCAGGCAGCAACAGACTTCCTCTTTCAATGTGTGCCACCATTTTTATATCCATGGTGCTCCATCCTCCTGATGCAACATCATGACAAGGTACCTGAAAAACCAAAATGGCCCCGTGCTCTGAAAGAGGAGGACAGCTGTTGCCACTGCTGCTGCCCATTATCAGATGGTAAGCTTGGCAGGAGACAGGGGCCCATGGGAAGACTTACTGGGTGTTGCTGGGCAGCAGAGATGTCCCTCTCCTTTAGTGCTGCCACTCTGGAAGCTGCTCTGAAGGAAGGGACATCCACTGTCCAGTTAGCCTTCCAGCACTTAGCACCACTGGGAGAAAATGAGGGGCCATGCATTGCACTCCCACTAGACCCCCACTCTCCATCAGCATCTGGATTATTTAGATGGTAGACTCACTTCTACTTCAGCATTGCAACTCTGGTGATAGCACTGAAGATGAAAGTCTACTGCCCAGTAAGGTTTCCAAGTGTCATTGTGGGAGGGAGTGGGAGAACAATGGAGATACTGGGTCTCTGCTCTTCCCACTCCCACCACAATGCCCAGCACTAGGAAACCTGAACAAGCAGCAGACATTGTCCTTTTCTGGTGCTGAAGCATGTCAACCACCTGATTAGCTTTCGTGGCACAAGATGCCATGGGGACGAACAGGCATGCTCAGCATTTTGAAAGCACTGAGCACTTTCAGGGGAGGGGTCAGTGTTTGCCATGGGGGTTGGGGCTTCATGTGCCATTGGAGGTTCAGCACAGGACTTTGCCAAAGCTCCCCCACCCCACCCCACCCCACCCCAGTACCTGGCACAGGCCCTGGGAATAGTTTATGTTTTGCAACAGCTTTCATTTCAACAGCTTTTGCAAGCAGCCAGTAGGTGTAAGCGGGAGCGGTGGGGGGCAGTGGGGTGGAGAGAGATATTGAGAGGATAGGCAGCTTTTATAATGTAATAATGCCATGTGCCCTCTGATTTGTTTTCTGGATATAGCAATTACAGTTATTGGACTGGACTGGAAGCTTTTATAGTGAGAGGGGCATTGACTTTTGACTGTAAGCATCTACCCTGCTTCAAAATGTTACACACGGAATTACAAGAACCCATCCATAATAAGGTGGACAAACAACTGGCTCGATAAAATGTATATCACTTTAGCCCTACTCACATGTCATGTTCAACACATGTACAATCTGTGCATAGTGTCTGAATAGGGCTCTTATCTAATGTGTATGTTATGCTCTGTAACAACATGGCAACTGTCTTTATCAAAGTTAGGGCTGTCAGAACTATTTATAAGATACACACTTGTTTATTATGCACTAAGCCAGTAGTTCCCAACCAGGCTTCCTCTAGAGCAGGCCTGCTCAGCTTAGGCCCCGCAGCTGTTTTTGGACTACAACTCCCATAATCCCCAGCCACTGTAGCCAATTGCAATTATGGGAGTTGTAGGCCAGCATCTGCAAGAGGGCCGAAGTTGAGCAGGCCTGCTCTAGAGGTTACTGCTGAACTACAACTCCCAGCATCCCCAGCTACAATAACTGGGGATGGTGGGAGTTGTAGTTCATCAACATCTGGAGGGACCCTGGTTGGGAACCACTGCGCTAAGCTACTGTAATTACAATTAAGCAAGGCAGATCTGGAGTACAGAATGACCTTATACTCTGTGTCTGAACTGGTAATACAGTCCATGCAGTGCTTCACTAGCAGAATACCAGCTTCTGCTGATAAACAGGGGAGGAAGACCCAGTATTCATACTGGAAGGCATCGCAAGGTGATGATGACAAAAGTACTGTACTGCTCTCCAGATGCATGGCTGTTCAGTGGATAGCAGCACCCAGCATGGACCAGTGACACCATGACCAGTTGTTTATTATTATTGCGGTGTACTACATACTTAAGTTTCTCCTCACAACAACCCTGTGAAGTAGGTTAGGCTGAGAGAGAAGTGACTGGCCCAGAGTCACCTAGCAAGTCTCATGGCTGAATGGGGATTTGAACTCGGGTCTCCCCAGTCCTAGTCCAGCACTCTAACCACTACACCATGCTGGCTCCCTGCAGCGGAGGGAGCTATATACCTGCAGAGGACTGAAACAGCAGCTGTGGTGCTTCTGGCACTGCCTTGTGATGCTTTCCAGTAAGTGTGTAGGATTCTACTCCCTTGTTCAGCAGTAGTGGTGTGCACGGAACCACTGTGGCGCGGTCCGGCACTGAGGGGGGGGTCTACGTTTAAGGGCGGGGAGGTAGTACTTACCCCTCCCGCCGCTCTTCCCCCTCCGGTGCTGCATTTAGGATTGAAATTTGGGGGGCAGCAGCGTTCCTCCCTGCTGCCCCTGCCCCCGTCGTTGCCCGGAAGTCGCGTAAATACGAGCACGCATGCGCCCGTCGTGGCGCGCGTGCACCTGTCGCCGCCGTGTGTGCGCCACATACATCATATGCGGCGTGCATGTGACGTATGCGCCGCGCACACACAGCAGCAACAGGTGCGCGCGCTCCACGACGGGCGCATGCGTGCTCATATTTACGCGACTTCCGGGCAATGACGGGGGCAGGGGCGGCAGGGAGGAACGCTGCCGCCCCCCAAATTTCAATCCTAAATGCAGCGCCGGAGGGGGAAGAGCGGCGGGAGGGGTAAGTACTACCCCCCGCCCTTAAAGGTAGACCCCCCCTCAGTGCCGGACCGGTCCGGTTCCGAACCGGTTCGGAGGCCTCCAACATGGCCTCCGAACCGGTTCGTGCACATCCCTATTCAGCAGCGGAATAAACTGATAGTCTGCCAACAGACTGCCGCATGAGCCACTACTGGTGCAGCAATAACAGCTTGTGTATGCTGCTCTCTGTTTTGGTGACTAGGATTGCCATCTTTTCCTTTTCCTGACAGAAGGCTTGTGCCTCCTCAGAGAAAACACCCAGCACAGCAGGAGATTCTGCCAATGATTTAAGCTATTTTAGCTATCAGATTAACTGTTCTTTACTTTTTGGTCTGTATCATAGTTGTGCATGCTTTTATGCAGAAACATTGAAAGGAAGGGAGATAGGAAGGAAGAGGTCTGAGCTTTTAGCAGCAGCATGAAATACAAGTTGAACAGAAGCAGCTTTCCCTAGCATGGAGATGCAGTCGTGCAGCGCTTGTTGATATTCTGCCTTTTTGTGCATATATCAGTGGCGGAGCCAGCCTAATGGCAGCCCATCTCCACCCCACCAGCAGCCCCGTGAGTGACATGCCATGCGCGTGATGTCATGTGCACGGGGGCATGGCCTGGTCTCAGGATAGCCCACCCCAGCCTTCCTGATTTCATTTTTAGCCAGCGCATGCTGCTTTGCTTCTATCAGCAAGGACACACATTTTGCTCCTCTAATATTTTGCTCATGTTTTGACAATGCACAACAAATGGAATTACAAAGAACTCCTGGTTTCAGCATCCCATTTAGGATTCCAAGAGAAAGCTTCACTCACATCATCCCAGACAAGAATTTTGGGCTCTTCTGAATATCAATCAAGAAAGAATGGAATAGCAAGCAACTAGTTGGATGGACAAAGCTGTTCCCTAGTTATGTACCTAAACAGGAGCTGAGAAATGGCCCCTTCAGAAAATCTGCTTCTCTACAAAATGGAGGCTTCTGACCAAGGAAAAGGCAATCATTAAAACTTTGCTAGACAGATTTAAGCCTCACTGTGATACAATTAATTGTGGAAACATAAGAGGAGAGAGGACCATGATTCCAGGCCAAAGGGCAAGAGGGGGGCTGAAAGCAGAACTGGGCTGGCCATCTGGGCTTTTTATGGCACTTATAAGGGCTTGGTTACACCAGGGTACCTTTCTTCTCTCCATTTGTGTGTAATGGCCTTAATGATTGTCTGAGAGGGCTGTTCATGGTTCTGTGGTTCATACTCCCCTCCTTGCTTTTGTTCTCTTTCTATCTTGCCTATTATAACCTGGACAAATGTGTTGTTCACTCGAGTATCCTGAAATAGGCCTCTTTTTTCTTCTTGTCAGTTTCCACTAAGCAACTTGACTGCACGTTCACTTTAAAACAAAACAAAAGATGATTTTTGTTGAGGGCTGGTGGTTCCAAATTGCTCGTGATGGTCTTGTCACAGAGAAGCTCAGTCAGGAAGCATTTTGTTAGAGTTAGGAAAGACAGATCGAAGTCTTTTGCTACTTTGTCACCAGAGTACCCAAATTAAAATAGGAGATACTAGTTGTTGTGTACTGCTTCTTAAGAGGCAAGCCCAGGAAATCTCAAGGTGAGACAGGCCCTGTGAGAAACTTGAGAAAACAGTTTCCCCTTTGCAGTAGAGATCTGTGTGGGTGGCTAAGCCAGTATGACTTCCTCAGGGACCTAAACACTTCTAAGCCCCAAATCTAGATCAGTAACTACAGACTGCAAGTCAGCAGCAAAGCTAAGCCTGGTAATAGTGTGAGGAATATGGAAAGGAGACACACCTGGATAGATGGCATCAAACTGCAAGGTTGCTGTCCAGGACAAAAGTCCATTAGAAAGGAGAGCTTTGGCTGTGCCAAAACCGTAGCTCTTATAGAGGGCAACATTTAGGGAGGGCACTTTCAGAAAGGAAATTTAATCCATGATTGTCACACCTTGTTCACTCATTCTTTACAGAGGATTCATATGACACTGACATCCATCCATTGTCAACCTGTATTCTTTCTGCACTTAAATAATCACATTTACTGATGGAGAAAATCTGGCTTTATTCAGAACAGTGGTACAAAGCCACACATGTAGACCATTATTGGTACAACTGTTCTGCCTTCTGCCCCTTTTCCCCTTCCCCCACTCCTTTTTTTGAGAAAGGTGCATGCCCAGAGATCCGATAGGTACTAAAGGGGAAGGTCAGTCCCCAAAACATGCTATATCTACTGCAGTGATGGGAAGGACCATTGCAACAGCTCTGCTGGGCTGAATAGGGACAGTCACTCTCCCTCTGCTAAAGAGAGGAGAGCCAAGCCAACCTTTTCAATTGTGCCTCTTGGCCCAGTTAGAAGAGGACCTATTAGGGCTATGGAGAGAAGAGCAGATGAGGTGGTCTGTATCTCACCATTCAAGCTTAGCTTCATGCCATTTTGTCTCTCCTTTGGAGTTGCTGGAGGTGTCAGGGAATATCTTACATCTTAACCACCTTTAAGGCTTATGTGGCTTATTCCAACTTTAAGGCTTATACCATATTTAAGGCTTATGTGGTAGCAGTGCGTGTAGCAAAAAGGGGATTTTGGTCAGCACACATTACGTCTGTGGGTTTGCATTCAGCAGAGCTATCCTGGGTCATGAGGAGTTTAATTTTTGCTCCTTCTGCTTCAAAAGAGTTCCCAGAAGTGTTCTGCTGTGACACTTTTAATGAGTTCTTTGCGGACAAAATCTCCTGAATTTGGGCCGACTTGGACTCCACTACTGCTGCAGGGTCAATGAAGGAGGAGTCCAGCGATCCCTCTTGCAGTGTTAGGTTGGATCAGTTTCAATCTGTGACTCCTGAGGATGTGGACAAACTGCTTGGGGCGGTGCAGCCTACCATTTGTTCTCTGCATCCTTGTCTGACTTGGCTGCTTCTATCTAGCAGGGAGATTGTTGGAGGTGGCCTAGTTAATATCATAAATGCATCGCTGAGAGAGGGTAGGATGCTTCCATGTTTTAAGGAGGCAATGGTTAGACCTCTTCTTATGAAGCCTTCCCTGGACCCTTTAGCGATGGATAGTTATAGGCCAATCTTCAATCTCCCTTGGTTGGGCAAGGTGATCGAGAAGGTGGTTGCCAACCAGCTCCAGGCAGTTTTGGAGGAAACTGATTATCTAGACCCATTTCAAACTGGCTTTAGAGCAGGCTATAGGGTTGAGACAGCCTTTGTCAGCCTGATGGATGACCTCTACCGGGGAATTGACAGAAGGAGTGTGACTCTTTTGATACTTTTGGATCTCTCAGTGGCATTCGATACCATCGACCATGGTATCCTTCTGGATCACCTGGGGGAGTTGTGGGCACTGTTTTGCAATGTTCTGCTTCTATTTCTTGGGTAGATTCCAGATCATGAAGCTTGGTGACAATTGTTCCTCAAAACAGGAGCTGTAATATGGAGTCCTTCAGGGCTCCATTCTGTCACCAATGCTTTTTAATATCTACATGAAACTGATAGGTGAGGTCATCAAGAGGTTTGGTGCTGGGTTTAATCAGTATGCTGATGACACTCAAATCTACTTCTCCTTTTCATTTGCATCATCAGGAAATGGTGTTCATTCCCTATATGCCTGCCTAAAGACAGTAATGGGCTGGATGAGGGATAACAAAGTGAAACTGAATCCAAGCAAGACAGAGGTGCTCATTTTAGGGGTTCAGAATCTGAGGGATGAGTTAGATCTCCTTGTGCTGGATGGGGTTACACTCCCCTGGAAGTAGCAGGTATGGAGCTTAGGAGTACTCCAGGACCCAGGCCTCACCCTGGTATCTCAGGTGGAGGCTATGTCCAGGAGTGCTTTCTATCAGCTTTGGCTGATTCGACAGCTGTGTCCATTCCTTGAAGAGGACAACCTCAAAACAGTGGTGTACCAGCTGGTAACCTCCCGGCTTGACTACCGCAATGCGCTGTACGTGGGGCTGCCTTTGTACATAGTTCAGAAACTTCAGTTAGTTCAAAATGCAGCAGCCAGATTGGTCTCTGGGGTAATGAGGGGAGACCATATTATGCCTGTTTTGAAATAGCTGTACTGGTTGCCGATTTGTTTCCGGGCAAAATACAAAGTGCTGGTTATTAAGCCCTGAACAGCTTAGGTCCAGGTTACCTCAGAGAGCGCCTTCTTCTGCGTGATCCCTGCCACATGTTGAGATCATCTGAAGAGGTCCATCTCCAGTTACCACTGGTACATCTGGTTGTAACTCAGAGGCGGGGCTTCTCTGTACCTGCTCATGGCCTATGGAATGCACTCCTTGCAGAAATCCATAATTTGAATTCTTTATTGGCCTTCAGGAGAGCCCTCAAAACCTATTTGTTTGGCCTGGCCTTCCAGGGTTTTTAAATTGGTGTAAATGGTTTTAAAGTTGTAACCTGGTTTTTCAGGGTTTTTAAACTGTTCTGATTGTTTAATTGTTATTGTTTTATGGTGTTTTATAATTTCTGTTTTAACTGTTAATTTATTTTAATAGTTTTGTTTTAATTGTAAACTGCCCTCCATTCTGGAAGGGTGGTATAAAAATTGAACGAACAAACAAACAAACCTACTGTTGTCATCCCCAACCTCCCTGCTTGCTGGTGTCCTGCCATCTTCTCAGCTCTGCGGCATCCGTGCTAATCTATGGTTGCTAACCCTCCAGGACTGGCCTGGAATCTCCAGGAAATGGCATTCGTCTTCATGGGACAATTGAAGCAATCCTGGAGATTTGAATGACTTGGTCTTGTGAAGGCTATTGAAGTCGTTCACACAACTGAAAATTCCCAGGTTTGGGAGCTGTGTGTGCTCACAATTTTTGGTTGTGTGGGAGCAAACAACTAGGTAGGAGGAGGAAGAAGTGATTGTGTGGAATCAAGGTAGGAGGAAAATCTGGGTAGGATAGCTTTTCCATCTACCTGGGTCAAATGCTGGGTATGAAATCTGTGTAAGACTGTATGTCCTCCCCCCACCTGCCGCCCACCCGCTTTCCTCCTGCCTTGATTCCAAACAATAACTTCTTCCTCCTTCTACCTAGTTGTTTGCTCCCACAGAATTGGGAGCACACACATCCTACCCAGTTTTCAGTTCATTGGGGGTGGGGGGGGGACATCTCCAAGAAGAGCTTCAGTCAGAGTTGGCAATTCTTCTCTGCTCAATGAGAAGAGCTTTCTTCTCAAATATTCACGCCAGCCTAAAACAATCCAGTGAAAGCAGATGACTATCCTGAGTGTCCAGTTGTTTTTAGGCTGCAAAATGGATCCAACCTCCTGCTCCAAATGCAGGGCCAGACTTACCATAGAGACTGACTAGGTAGAATCAGAATCAGAATCACTCTCACTATCTGTCTATCTATCTTTGGCTTAGGTGGTCTGTGGTAAATGGTGTGTAGCAAGCCCCACCCACCCAGTGCTTTACCAATCGGAGGTAACAGAGCAGGAGCACCATGGTGACTGGGCAGTGGGAATTCCATATGCAGATAGGGAAGAGGAGCCTGTGATGGTTAAGGTCAGTTGGAATGTAGCTGTTACTGGTGGGAAGACTGTACAGGAGAGAAGAACCTATAGATAGATAGATAGATAGATAGATAGATAGATAGATAGATAGATAGATAGATAGATAGATAGTTGGCAGGGGTCTGCGAAGAGAGGGATTGTGAGGGAGGAAAGAGCCTCTTCAAGAGAAGGAGGCTGCCACTGTGCGAATTAGATGAGGAAATAAGATGAACAAGATCTGTTAACTCAAAAAAAGCGGGGTGGGGGGGAGAGAGAAAGAAGAAAGAAGGGTGAGGGACGGGCCTGGGCCTGTCAGCAGCCTGAGGGAAACAAGTGGCCATGGCAGCAGTGAGGAAGGGCCCAATCAACCATTGCCGCTGCTTGGAGCTAAAGAGCCCATAGGCAGAGGGAGGCAGGCAAGTGAGTGATGGGCCCGAGCCTTTCAGTGTCCTGAGGGGAACAAGCAGCCATGGCGGCGGCAGTGAGGAAGGGCATGGTTAACTAGCACGGTTGCTGCTACTACTCTGAGGAGGAGGAGGAGCGGGGCTTGAGTGAGGGTGGGGAGGTCTCTGGGGTTAGGGGCCAATTGGCGCCATGACCATGGCCAATCGGCGCCAGCAATGCTGTAGCCATGACCAAGAGGGGTGAAGGGGATAGAGCAAGGGGATGGAGGAACAACCAGGACGGGTGAGGGGATGAGAGGGATGGAAGCAATGGGATGGAGGAGGAGGAGGAGCGCAGCTCAGATTAGGGTGGAGAGAACCCTGAGGTGAGGGGGCTGTGGCAGGGATGAGGGGAGCAATCAAGTGCTAGCGTGCAGATGCTCTGTGCAGGTTAAGCTAGTCTTTATTATTATGGTCATTGACCAGATAAGACTAGGCAGCAGCTGCCTGGTGTGTCCAAATTGCAGGGGCGCTCTCTTGCCTCAGATGTGCCAAGATGTGGGGGAGAGAAAGCTGCTTAGCCCAATTTTGGAGTAGCACCCCGCCCCCTGACGCCAGTAAGGCTTATCTGGCACCATCACATTGTTCTTTTCGATGCCAGGTGAAGAGCTTTTTATTCACCCAGACAGCAGCTTTCCAGGGATTCAAGACAAGCTGAGTGTGAGCCAGCAGCATGACGCGGTTGCTGTTAATTAAAAAAAAAAAAGCTAATGTAATATCAGGCTTCTGCATTCGCAGAAGCATAGTGTCTGGATTATGAGAAGTCATTGTTCCACTCTATTCTGTGCTGGTCAGACCTCACTTGGAATACTGTAATTCACAGCGGTAATTCACACAATTAAAAACTTTGTTCTACCCGGGTTTGGGAGCTGTGTGTGCTCCCAATTTTCAGTTGTATGGAAGCAAGATAGGGGGAAAACCTGGGTAAAAGTGACTGTGTGGAAGCAAGGTAGGAAGAAGAGCTACCCAGGTTTTCCTCCTACCTTGCTTCCACACAACCGAAAACTGGGAGCACACACAGCTCCCAAACCTGGGCAAAACACAGTTTTTGATTGTGTGAATGACTGCACAGTCTGACCTTTTAACAAGACCCACAAGGCTTGAGCTTAGGACTGTGAAGTCCTCCAGAACCACTGAGCTATGGACCCTCCCAGACGGTTGACTGAATCCATGGCTGTAGGAGGCCATGGCTCTGGCCACTAGGATCTGGATCTTTCTCCCCTGCATGCCTTACCTGCCCTCTTTTTCCTTCCTGTTCAGGTTTTGTGTGTTGCTTGTGCTGTATAATCATTTTGTTGGGGAAAGTACTAAAAAAATCCAGCCCAATAAAAGCATAAATACCAATCAAAAAGGAATATGCCACTTCTTGACAAAAAGGTGCTCAGAGCAGCTGACTTGGCTGGCAGAGTAAAAGAGGAGACAGCTCCATCCTGTCTCCAAGAGTTCTTCTTCTTCCCACTCTGAAAAGGCTACTCAAGGAGGGAGACAATAGCAGTGGCAACCCCTACCTGGAGGTATTTTTATTCATTTTTACATTTATATCCTGCTCTTCCTCCAAGGAGCTCTCCAGAGCAGTGTACATGGTTATTTTTATCTTCACAACAACCCTGTGAAGTAGACTAGGCTGAGAGATAAATGATTGACCCAGAGTCACCCAGTGAGTTTCATGGCTGAACGGGGATTTGAACGCAGGTCTCATGGTCATCTAACCACCAAGAATAACCCGAGAATTTGATGTATATGTGGACTGCAGCATTATTAAGTAGTTCAGAACTATATGCAAATAACTGTAGCCTGATTAGTTGGTCAGTGGCCTAAAACCCTCTACTCCCCTACCCAGTCATGAGCTTTAGAGTTCCAGAGACAGTCTCATGGTTTTTGCCTTGGGCTTGGCTTTTTATTTTGGTGTATGTTGAACACAGACCAAAGATGTGGTTATTCTTGGGATTCTGAATGTGAAATAGCTGCTTTCATCTGTTTGCATTCCACTCCAGCCACCTTCACACAATCCCTTCTAGGCTTTTTGTGATGTTTCTTCTTCCAGTTTCTTAGGTCCTCTGGCTCATGTGGCTCTCTAGTTCTGAACCCCTTCCCAGCCTCTTGGATCTCCCTATATCTCACAGTCAAAACCACTTCTCTGCTAGCAGCCACTGCCTTGATTTTCCATTACTTACCCTTCTCCCTCTGGAGTGTGAATGTTAGTTAATATTCTATGGTGATATTTCGGCCTAGCAATACTCAGGGCTGGTGCCAGACTATTTTGTGCCCTAGGCAAGGCTAAGTACTTGCACCCCCACCCACCCCAAATTTCAACTTCGATTTTCAAAAACAGATGTTTTGTAGAAAAAAATGAAAAGCACAAAACTTGAAAGTGCTAAATTTATTTTAAATTGCAAGAATAGGTAATACATCAATTTTTGATTATCTTTCTCAAATACAAAAGAAAATATTTTGGCACACAAATCATTTTGAACTAGAAGGGCACTCAGTAGAGTGCATACTTCTGCCAAGGGCAACACAACCCTCAACACCACATCAAAATCTCACTTTGCGTGCCTTTTCCTTTGCAAATTTTGTCACCAGTTCAATCAGATCAAGTGCCGATGCCTGTTCATGTTCAATTGATATAGTTGCCAAGCCAACTAGTCTCTTTTGCGACATTGTTGAGCGTATGTAAGTTTTTATCAGTTTGAGCTTTGAGAAACTACATTCACCACTTGCCACTGTGTGAGAAGGATCCTTAAATAAAAGGAAATAAAAATATATGAGATCACTGTGATACAAATTGAATTAAGTTTAACAGTATTGTTAGTGTTGAAAACAATGAACTGGTTTCCCCCCTCATATTTCTACTCATTATTCTGATTTCTCACATTGACACTCTGCACTCTGCACCCCTCTGAGGTCTGCACCCTAGGCGGCTGCCTACTTGGCCTAATGGTAGCACCGGCCCTGGCACTACTAGATCCTGGGGCGGCGGCGGGCAGACAAGTAATCAGGGGAGCACTTGGTCTTTGGTGAAGCTGTTGCGTGAAAACACACAGCCCAGCATCCTCTGCCTTTATGTGACTCAATTCATGTACAATATTTGTCATTCTTATTTTACAACTGTCCTTGTAACAACCCTGTGAGACCACTGCTCTCTTTAGCCCAATACACAGTATGTGCAGCAATGGGTGATGCCGCTTACAGCATGCATCCTTCCGGCACCTAAATCATGCTAAACAAAAATGGCTAAGCATTTGTCATAGAAAGCAATAGTGAAAATATGTTTATGAATGCAGTTCATCATTCTCTTTCTTTTTACTTCTTATAGCAGATGAATATTGAATAAAACAGTAGGCAGCAGGTGGCCTATGACTGAAATTATCAGGTAACCACCCTTAGACTTATCCTTTACCTATACCTTTGAAATGAATAACACAACTGTTTCAGCCATAGCCAACCTCTTGACAGCTGATTTCAGGAGCAGCAGGAGGTGGCCAAACATACACACACACACACACACACACACACACACACACACACACACACAGAGTCACCCTGTGTTTCTTCCAGTTTCGTTCTCAGATCAGGCAGTGCACCAGTCTTGTTCTTCCAGACAGCTATGAATACCTTGTCCATGTCAATAAATAAGGTGTGGAGGGAACAGAACAATCTAAATAATGGTCCATATAGCAGGAGTAGACTCTTCCTTCATGGTTTTGTAATTGCTGGTCTATGACCTTTTACCCTGAGCATTCACAGTTATCAGCCCACATCCAGAGGAAGGTTGGTGACAGTCTAGGATAGCTTTAGTTCTCTGCTTTTGAACATATTTTTTTCCATGTGACCTTGGACTTTCAGGGTTGTTGTGAGTATTAAAGACTGAAAAGTGATCAAATGCTATGGAAATGGGTGTCAGGTAGAGGTGAGCATGCTTCATTGTGCCCTTGTGCTTTGTAACGTCTGCATACAACTACTTTATTATGATCCTGTCCAAATGAGACGTTCCCTTTACAGTGCTGCATGTATATTGTTCTATATATGATTTAACACATGGCAAAGCATTTCCAATTACATGTGATTAGTTTGTACCATCTGACGAATGACTCCTGTTTTTTCGAAAGGAAAACTGGGCTTCGCTTATGGGAGTGCATTTGCACTCCTGTCACCCAGTACTTACTGACAGGGATGTGCACGAAACATTTTGGGGGGGGGCGGAGGCGGAGCAGCGGATAGCAGTAGCGTTAAGGAGCAGGTATGCAGGTCCTTACTTGTTCCTCTGCTGCCCAGCTGCCGTTCCAGTCACGGCGCTGTGCTGTTTAAAAGGCCGTGCGCAGTGGCTTCCCTGTTCCCAGCAGCCTGTGCGTGGCAATGGCTGCTGGGAACAGGGAAGCAGCCGCACACGGTCTTTTGAGCTGCACAGTGCTGCGACTGGCACGGCAGTGGAGGAGCAGTTAAGGACCTGCATACCTGCTCCTTAAAGCTACCAATTGCCCCCCACCAAAACGTCTAGGCTGTGGCAACCCAAATTGTTTCAGTGCCTCTCTAAACGAGGCGGTGAAACATTTCGTGCACATCCCTACTTACTGATATTTTGGGAACTGTAGCAGTTAAAGCTAGTAAACTATCTGACTCTGGTGTCTCATACTCATTATTGTAGAGTGACACTTGAGGCTGAGGCCAGCAAGGGATTGCACTGGCCTATATAGCTTCCAGACCATAGCAGAATGTTCTTCACTGTAAGGCCTGGGAGTTGGTGGTGGCCCCATCAACCCAGTATGGCTCCCTGCCTCATTATTTCTTGAGTCTGTGTGAAGTTTTGGCCAAAGCTGAATACTCTACATAGTCCCCTTGGCACCTTGGAGAAACTACCGTTCTTACTGTGCACTGCTGCACTTTGCCCAGTGCTAGCAGGGGGCTCCTCTTTGCCACTGCACCATCTTGGAAGGTGTGCACAAAAGTACAGGTGAAACTCGGAAAATTAGAATATCGTGCAAAAGTCCATTAATTTCAGTAATGCAAATTAAAAGGTGAAACTGATATATGAGACAGACTCATTACATGCAAAGCGAGATAGGTCAAGCCTTAATTTGTTATAATTGTGATGATCATGGCGTACAGCTCATGAAAACCCCAAATCCACAATCTCAGAAAATTAGAATATTACATGGAATCAAGAAGACAAGGATTGAAGAATAGAACAATATTGGACCTCTGAAAAGTATAAGCATGCATATGTATTCAGTACTTGGTTTGGGCCCCTTTTGCAGCAATTACTGCCTTAATGCGGCGTGGCATGGATGCTGTGGCACTGATGAGGTATTATGGAAGACCAGGATGCTTCATTAGTGGCCTTCAGCAATTCTGCATTGTTTGATCTCATGTCTCTCATCCTTCTCTTGGCAATGCCCCATAGATTCTCTATGGGGTCAGGTCAGGCGAGTTTGCTGGCCAATCAAGCACAGTGCACTGTATACTTTTCAGAGGTCCGATATTGTTCTATTCTTCAATCCTTGTCTTCTTGGTTCCATGTAATATTCTAATTTTCTGAGATTGTGGATTTGGGGTTTTCATGAGCTGTACGCCATGATCATCACAATTATAACAAATTAAGGCTTGACTTATCTCGCTTTGCATGTAATGCGTCTGTCTCATATATCAGTTTCACCTTTTAATTTGCATTACTGAAATTAATGGACTTCTGCACGATATTCTAATTTTCCGAGTTTCACCTGTACTCTGAAACATAACCCTTCTCAGTAATTTCCTCCTAGAACTCTTAAGAGAGGGCTCCGTCTCTCCTAAAGGACCCTTCCAGCGCTGAGAAAAGCACAGTCCTGTGCAGCAGTCAGCAAAGTGGGAAATGGCTCTCACACTGAACTTATTTTAACCAAAGTGCCCCCCACTTATTTCATTTATGTATTTATTTATTCGATTTCTATGCCGCCCTTCCAAAAATGGCTCAGGGTGGTTTACACAGAGAAATAATAAATAAATAAGATGGATCCCTGTCCCCAAAGGGCTCACAATCTAACAAGAAACATAAGATAGACACCAGCAACAGTCACTGGATGTACTGTGCTGGGAGTGGACAGGGCCAGTTACTCTCCCCCTGCTAAATAAAGAGAATCACCATGTTAAAAAGGTGCCTCTTTGCCAAGTTAGCAGGGGATAAAAATAGGGGTTTAAAAACTTTTAAAAATAGTGAAGATCACTGCCATAGCATATTAGAGGCATTTCCAGATGATGGAAAATCTCCCCATTAGAAAAGTTGCACAGTACTGTACTCACATGAGCCAAATAATGGGTAGATTCTCACAATTTCCATGATGTTGACAAAATAGGAAATCGGAGAGTGCCATGGCATTCATAATCTCAATTTCCAGTTGTAGGACTAGGAACGCAGAAATTTTCATCAATCTGGGACTGGCACCGTACATTGACTTTTAAAAGAGATTACTAACTGTAGATCAAGTCCTATATTAATGATCTCTGTTATATGTCGGGTTGGTGCAGTGCCAGTTTGTCATGGATGAACATTTCCAGGTTCTTAACACTGGGAAGAGAGCTGGTCTTGTGGTAGCAGGCATGACTTGTCCCCTTAAGCTAAGCAGGATCCGCCCTAGTTGCATACGAAAGGGAGACCAGAAGTGTGAGCACTGTGAGATATTCCCCTTAGGGGATGGAGCTATTCTGGGAAGAGCATCTAGGCTCCAAGTTCCTTCCCTGGCATCTCCAAGATAGGGCTGAGAGAGATTGCTGCCTGCAACCTTGGAGAAGCTGCTGCCAGTCTGTGTAGACAATACTGAGCTAGATAGACCAATGGTCTGACTCGATATATGGCAGCTTCCTATGTTCCTATGAAATGGGGAGCACACACACCACGTTCAACTCTGATTTCTTGTTTTGTGGGGATAATGAGAACTCAAGAATAGTGTGATATCCAGCTCACATGTCATGGATGAAGGTAAGCATAGTCTTGTTGTAGGGGAAACACATGTTGCCATTTAAAAAAAAAAAAGGTGAGCTGGAACATTTTATTTGGGGATGCCTCCTCTCCCCTTCATCACATTTGCTGCTTTTTGTTCAGCTACTTGTTTGTTTCTTAATTAGCAGCAGCTGAACACTCCATCACTATGGTGGCACAACAGAAGACTGCATACCACTAAGGACATTTTATAAAGATTTGTTTAAAGCACCCACTTACATGTTAGCACAACATTGCATCGATATGGGGATGGAGGAGTTGTGCTGATCATAACCGGTGGCGTGGGCACTATCCAATACTGCATCCACATTTCACACTGCACTCCCAGTGGTCAGGTTAGCTGAGGAACAAACTGTATTTCCCAGAGACATCGCTGCTCTTTGCTGCAATCCACCTTCACTGATCTCCCAACAGAGGGAGTGAAGTGGGGAAGATGGAACAGGGATTGTACCAGAACAGAAGTGGCACACACAATGCATTCTCAGGGGGATGATTCCTTCCAGTGCCTGGATTCAATGAAGCATTGCATTCAGGCAGCAATCCCTCACTCAATGAGACTGTGCCACCACAACACATCTACAGCTCTTCATTTACCCTCTCCTCCTCCTGAGCATCAGGGCAGCAGTGAGTTGGGTGGTTAGACTAGATATCACCCTGGATCTGGTGCTTGGCTCTGTGAACTCTTCAAACAGGCAGCCAGATGCTGGGACTGACCATATACAATCGCCATCGGTTGGTCTAAACGGGAGTGGATCAGAATGCTAACCAACCTACATTTTTCCTTGTGAGAGCATGTAATGCAATCTGCATAGGGAAGGCTACACTCTTGTCACATCTGAGCACTGCTATTTCCAGTGGGTGGAAAAACACACATTACAATGAGCTATCCTTATGTATTTCCAACCCCTACCTTTGCATCCACTTTTCACTGTCAGTTTGACTTTTGCAGTGCCCTTGGAAGTATGGAGGAATGTTGCTTTCATCAATGAAATTTTGCAGCTATTCACATGTGCAGGCAAAACTGGGCTAAGGAAGCCCAGCCCGGTTTTGCTGGTGCATGTGCACCGTCAGGATCGGGTCTGATCCTGGTAGTGCCTAGGTGGCAAACCTGCCTAGGCAGCCATCCTCCAAAACGAGTTTAGAAGAGCCAGTGCTCCCCTATTTTCTGTGATCATCTGCCAGCTGTGATTGCTTGCAGCCACAGCTGGTAGACTGCAGAGATCTCAGACAGCTTTGGGGAGGGGGGATCCCCATAATGACTGCGCATTATTCGTGCGGTGCATTATTGGAGATCTGGGGTGGGGGTGGGGCAACACGTCCCAGCACTCCAAGCTACCGGTAGCAGCCGGTAGTCATCTGGGTGGGTGATCTGTCTGTGGAACAGAACAACCTCAGTTGTCTGCAGGGAGATAAGCTCTTTAGGGCTTCCTCCCTGCTAACCCTCTTGCCCTTCCTCACTGCTCATGAGAAAGGGCTCAGTGATTCAGATGCACCATGAATTGGTATTCAGAACAGTAAGTGGTTTTTTCCCCAACAGTATTGTCCATGCAAAACCTTTCATCCTGGAAGCCATTTCGTCTTCAATCAATGTGTAACTAGACATGCCTGTGTGTACACATTAAATACAGCCTGTGTACACCTACGTTTCCTACTGTGGCACAGACAGCTTCCAAAACCATGGTCCCAATTCAAACCAGCACCTCCGCCAATAACTATTTGCAAGAAGGCAAAGAGACAGGAGATCCGATCATGGATCTCTGCCATCTCATCTAGCTATGCCCAGGCAACTGTTCTTTGTATGAATCGGGATTTCTTTATGCGAAGCAATCTGATCCCCACTCACAAGTAGGTGGCAAGTGATATCGAATTACCATATTGTTTTATATTGCTCCCAACTACAGTGGTGTTAGAAGAGATTAATCACTGTGGCTCTATGATGATCAGAATCAAGCTTCTTTAAAATGAGACCAGCTGCTTGGATGGAGGAAATACATTCTGCCAAGCAGTTTAAAGGAGAGCAGAAAGTGCAAGCCCAGAATAGTGCAAGAGACAGATGATCTACAAGATTAGAACAGGCTTGTTCTGCCCTGCACAGGAATTAAATATATGAGACAAAGGAGATTGGCTCCTTTGAGGATCCAAAGAATACTTGAGGCATACCAATAGCTTGGCATGCCTAGTAGCATTTTTTTAAATGCCCCCCCCCTTCTGAATAGCATCTACCCATGCCACCCATATAACAAGCTGCTTTTGAAACACAGAAAGCTCCCTTGAGTGCATGGATCTACTCATGTAGTACTTTGGATCCTGGCCCAAATATTTTTGGCTCTTGTCCCCTAAATTCAGTGGTAGGAGGAGGTGTCCTTTTGCAGACAGGACATGTTTGGCAGATTTGTCTAGAATCCTTTGGAGCATTATGCAAGTTTGGCAAAGATTCAAAAGAATGACCGACTCTTGAATGGGGACAAACCACAAATGACATGATCTAAAACAGGCTAGAATGCTGGACAGAAGCCCAGAGTTCAAGGGGCATGACATCACCACTCTCTAGGAGCACTGTTTAGTCACTGCTTAGAAATAAAGGGAGGATTTCCATTGCCATCTAAGCAAGTGGAAAGGGTTCTTGCGTTCCTAACACCTTGCTGTCTTCATCTTGCTACCATTTAGAAAACCCAAAGCTCCCTTTATTTTTAAATGACACTTAAACATTAATAGGTAGAAGGTATGATTGGATACAGGGGCGTAGCAAGGTTGGAGTGGGCCCAGAGATGATTTTAAAATGCCCCCCCACCTCACTGAAGCTCAGCTCATGAAGTAAAGAAATCTTAAATGAGGCTGAACAGTGGTAACAAAAGGCATAACCTATGTGCCACAATAGAACATCATCCTAAGGTTCTGTAAATTATGGATGATGCAAGTCATTTAATGGTACTAGAGAAAGACATGCTGTCCTGGTAGCTCCAGGTCTTAACACTCACATCAATTTCAGAGGATGAACACAACTGAAGGAAGCGCGAGCGGGTGTGTGGCTGGGGGAGTCAGTCATGTGACTTGCCTCGGGGGGGGGCCCAAGGCAGTGGGGCCCCAGACAACTGTCTCCCCTTGCCCTATTATAGTTACGCCCCTGATTGGATTGCTATTAGATAATAATTTGCAGCTCAGATAAAACTCCCCATCTATTCACTAACACTTTTCATACTGCACTTCACAATTTACAGCTTTGCAATTTTTACCTTATTTCATCTCACAAGAATCATAATGAACTGGAGACCTCATTGTAAAGGGAGCTTCGTATCCGAGTTGTGATTTGAATGTGGGTCACCAATATCCAAACTGAATTTCCATTCATTTTACTATATAGTTATTCCCTCTGATTCCCTGCTTCCACACTATGAAAAGCTTAGATCCAAATCTACATGTTGCTGATCTCTGGCTAAGATGTTTCATAAGGCAGTGCAAGACCAGAACAACGTGATGCATCTTTGTAGGCACCAGGCACTCCATACTCCCCATCTAAATCTGGGTCTCAAGGACCAAGGAAAAGTGTTTGAGTAATGCCAGTCACCATAGTTGCTATGGATATATGGAGGGCTGGATATAATTTTTTAAAAAAACACCCTTACATTTAAAATGAGCCGGGTCTCACGATCAGTGAGACCCAGTTTGTAAGAGTGAGCGGGGGAGCGGGCTAAGCCCGCTCTCCACACCCACGAACAGGGCGGGAGCCCTGGGCAGCTGGATCGGCTGCCCACACGACTGCCGGCTCCGTGACGGAGCCGGTGGGGGCTGGGGAGTTCAGGTGCCGCGCGAGCATGAAGGGCATACTGGGGAGACCCCCAAGTAGGGAGGCTGCTTTTCAGCCTCCTGCTGGGGGTCTACTCGTGAGTAACCACGGCACAGAGCTGCGCCACAGCTACTCACGATTTTAAAAAACGGGTTTGCAGAGTGCTCGCTCCACAAACCCGGTTTAAGGGGTGGGCTACTTGAGCGGTTTACCCGCTCAAGAACCACCGGCTTGCAGCCGAGCCTGGTGGTTCTCACAATTGTAGAAAATTGGGCTAGCGGAGGCTAGCCCGATTTTCTACAATCGTGAGAATAGCTTCAACATCTTGTTAAGGTCTGTCTGATATCTCTTTTGAGCTGCAAGTAAAGTGCCATAAGATAGGAGTTGCCCCCTGCCCCCCAACAACATGAAGAGATCTGTTGTTGTTGTTGTTGTTGTACTGACTTGTGTACTTGTATTGTCCATGTTTATAATAACAAACAACAAAAAACCCAGAAAAAGTTTCAAGTGGTTGCATATATATTAGGTGATTACTGCATGTGAGCGTCAAACTGAGTTCATTTCCAGCCTAAAGGATTGGTACTATAGTCCATCTGCTCTGTATTGTGGCAAATGTCCACACTGATGCATATATGAATCAGCAGCATCCTGATCCAGGCTCTATTTGATTAGAGAAAGTGAGGACTGTTTTTAGATTGTGAGCCCTTTGGGGACAGGGATCCATCTTATTTATTTATTATTTCTCTGTGTAAACCGCCCTGAGCCATTTTTGGAAGGGCGGTATAGAAATAGAATTATTAATAATAATAATAATAATAATAATAATAATAATAAAAAAAATATTCCCTCAAAGTAGCTAGGATTTTTTTGCAAAAGTATGTGATTAGCTATTATTCATTTCTGGAATCGTGCAGTCCTCTATAATAAAGACGTAAAGTGTGCGCCCGTGCTGCCCGTGTCTTTCTCGGCAGTTCTGGGCATGCGCAAAGCGCATGAGCAGAACTGCCGTGAAAGATACGGCCGCCCAGACACAGGCGGCCATGTTGCCTCAAACGGCCCGCCCGCCCTCCCAGCCGCCCAAGTCCGCCTCAACTCCCCAAACAATTGCCACCGCGGCCACCGCCGCCGACCATCCACTCGCCCTCCCAGATGTCCAATTCCTCCTTCCCCGCTCCCCCCGCCACACGATTAAGGGCCAAAATGGCCCATGCAATTGCCTCCGTGGCCGCCGCCGCCGACCACCGGCCGTCCCAGCTGCCCGAGACCTCCTTACCCGATTAGGCCCGCAAGACAGTCGGCCGATCTAAAAGCATATTTTGAGAAGGAGAGAGGAACTCGCCAACAGAGCTCCTCTCCGTGCAAAGGCTCTGCCCGAACTGGCGCTATGGACGTAAAGGATGCAATAGGCGTCCTTTGCGCCCAAAGCACCAGTTCGGGAAGAGCCTTTGCAGACAGAGGAGCTCTGCTTGCGAGCTCCTCTCTCCTTCTCAAAATATGCTTTCAGATCACACGACTGACGCGGGCGAGGGCAGAGGAGGTCTCGGGCAGCTGGGAGGGCAGGCGGGCGGCGGCCGCAGAGGCAATTGTTTGGGTCGGGGGGGAGGCGGCGGCGGGGGAAGCCTACGGCTGAGCAGCTGCGAGACTGGGCCCGCTGGCGGCGGGGAAACTGAGCCCGCTGCCGGCTGCCGGCGGGAAGACTGAAGATGAGCAGTCAGTCTGCTCTGCATGGCCGCAGCAGCTGCCCACACCACTGCCGGCTCCATCATTGAGCCAGCGGGGGCTGGGAAGTTTGGGGACTGCGTGGCCCCCAGAAGCTCCAGCATGCCCTGCGCAAGCGCACAGGGCATGCTGGAGAGACCCCTGAGATGAAAGGATGCTTTTTCAGCCTCCCGGTCAGGGGTCTCCTCGTGAGTTGCTGTGGCACGGAGCTGCGCTGTGGCAACTCACGATTAAAAAATGGGTTTGTGCAGCGCTCGCTCCCCAAACCTGGTTTAAGGGCAGGGGTAGTTTGGCAGGTTAACCGGCTGGAGGACACCAGGCTTGCCTGCAAGCCCAGTGGTTCTCATGGTCCACCAAAATTGGGCTAAGCTCCCCTAGCCCGATTTCGGTGGACTGTGTGAATAGCCTCAATGGCTAGCACCCAGACTAATCACCCAGAGAGATTTGTGGCAGAATGGGGATTTGAAGTTGGGTCTCTCTGGTCTTAGTCTGACCCTCTAACCAGGGGTTAGGCAACCTTTGCTGTCCAGCTGTTGCTGAACTACACCTCCCATCATCCTTACTGGACAATAGGAGATATGAGCAGCATGCTAATATACCAAACAAGGGAGAACAAGGCCATAATTCCAGTTAGGAGCCTACAAAGTTGCAATTTCACCTGAGGTTATATCTTCTCCCAGACAAGCCTAAATGAGTTGATATCCAGACTAACAGGGCTCTGTATTGTCTCCAATGTTGTTTAACATCTACATGAAACCGCTGGGAGAGATCACCAGGAGATTTGGTGCAGGGTGCTATCAGTATGCTGATGACACCCATATCTATTTCTCCTTGTCAGCATCATCAGGAGAGGGCATAACCTCCCTAAATGCCTGCCTAGAGTCGGTGATGGGCTGGATGAGGGATAACAACCCTTGAACATTACAAGCATCAAGCACATTAAACTAAGGCCACTCAATGCAATCAAATGCCTTGGCTGAATCTTGTAATAGAAAAATAGGATTCTTTGTTTTATTAGCATTGTCAATTATGTGATGGCTCCTCCAACATTAAGTACCAGTTTGCCAGCAGGATTTTATAATCTATCTTTCAGAGGAAGATTGACCTACACGAATACAGATTAGTGGGATATTTGCCTTCTTTTGAAATAAGAATGGCTTCAGTTTGAGCTTCTCTAGTTACAAGTTTCTCACCATTTTAATTTAATCAATACAAACCTTGGTTTCCCTGTCCTGAAAACATATGTCAAATTTAATCTGAAAGCTGTCTTACTCATAGTACAAACACTACACTAAACCAAGCAGTCATCTAACAGCAACAACAACAATAATAAATTTTGCTTCTCAATACTTTCCAACACTTCTTAATTTTAGGTTGTGTCTTTTCATTCCATTTGCCAAGTTTCTATGACTTCTTAACTTTTATCCAACTCTGTTTCAACTTTATTTTGCCTTCAGTTCTCTTATCATATCCCTTTCTTATTGTCTCTTCTGATCCACTTCTTCTATCCTCCCTGTCTAGGTGTCTGCTTCTGCCTCAGTCATGCCAAATTGTCATTCTATGCTTATCACATTTTCAATTACTATATTAATTTTTTTAATCAACTCTTTTGTGTCACTCCTCCATTTTTTGTTTTCTCTCTCTATCCCTCTATTTCAACATCTCTCATTGTTCACTCTTCTCATTAGTAAACTACAAAATCTATCCTTCAAATGAAGCACATTCCTTTGGCCAAAAAAAAAAAAAAGTTCCTTTAACATATTCAATGTTACAAAAAGTAACATTTTTATTCTTTTTGATCTGTTATTTTCTTTTCTTTCTGTGCCTCTTGTTACCAAGTAATTTGCTATACTTAATTGGTTCTTATCATTCACCATAAAGGACAGGAAACTATTATAACAAAAATACCTATTATTAACCTCAATATAAACTGACAGTTACCCCTAAAATCTTTAAAAACAAAATAAAATCAATATTTGCACTATAAACACAGACAAGTATGAACACAATGCTGAACATTAAGAAGCTAATTAGAATACTCAAATATATTAAACAATTGATCCTAGAAGCTAATCCACCCAAGGTACCTCATGTATCTAATCCCTAATGGGATTTTAAGTTTAGATATAAACAATCAATAATGTAGAATAAAAAGATAGACATTGAAATATGAACAGTCCATTTGTTGTGGAGATCAAAACTTAAAGCAGATCAGCACAGTAAAAACTTAAGAAATATCCCATAATACAGTTCAAGGTGTTTTCTCATATATTTTTCATGTTTTCACATGTATTTTCACATATATGGAAATACATGTTATTAAAGTAGCTCTTCTCCACCAAATAAGCTCATTGGAGAGTTATGTTAATTGGACAGTTAGTTCATAGAAAAAATAATTCTTTGGAGGTTAATTTAAATGTTAGTCCATTGGAGCATTAGTCTATTAGAGCATTAGTTCAGTAAGAAGCCAGTTCATTAGGCAATTAATTAATTAGAAAGATAGTTCCTTAAGAGTTCATTGAAGGTTTAGTTCATTAATGGGTTACTTTGTTAGAGTAATAGTTTTTTAGGTTGGTTAACTGAGGGGCTAAATCACTAGAGGATTAGTGCCGTAGTTCCAGTAATTGTATATATTTATAAATGTGCTAATAATATAGAGAACCTCTCCCAAAGGTTCATTGCAATAAAAAGTAAAGATATATTCATGTAATTCCTTAAGGCAAAGGACCGATCTTAGAGAAATGCCTATCACCTTAACCAGACAAGTCACAGCTTACAATCTACATTGGTATTCTTTGGGTGGCGAGGAGCAGCTGTTAACAGAGTCTATTTTGCTTCTACAAAAATACAGAGCATAGTATCAGGCTCTGGCTCCGATTCAAACTACAGCAAATTGTCAAAATGGTCAAGGT
The DNA here is from genome assembly GCF_027244095.1 of Hemicordylus capensis. Taxonomy (NCBI): domain Eukaryota; kingdom Metazoa; phylum Chordata; class Lepidosauria; order Squamata; family Cordylidae; genus Hemicordylus; species Hemicordylus capensis. The sequence continues at coordinate 70,965,395 of NC_069660.1, forward strand.
CTTCTGGCTGTGCCCCTCCATCAACACCTCGCCCCAGGCAGGCACTGCTAGATATTTAAATAGCTTGACTGGGGCTGGTCAGAAGGACATCCCACTCTTCTCAGTAATAAACAGCAGTCTCACTGTTTGGCATTCCTGAAGTGAGGAACAACACCTACCTGCCACTGTGGCAGAGGGAGTGGGAGGAAACCCTACTATGGTGGGAGGAGATGGTAAGAACTCCACATAACACCCCACTAGCCCTACTTCTTTCTCTATTTCTGACATACAAGCTGAAAGTCATTTTCACAAGTGATGCTTGCAAGGCCATTTCCCCATTTCCCAGCTCTCTTCTGTAAATCAAATGGAAAAAGCTGCACTGAATAATAGAACACATACATACAATAGTCCTATTCAGAAATTATACTGTACATGCATACAGGAGTCCGTGCACATGTAGATATTTTTTGTGCGTATTCACACATTATGTTCAACACATGGACAATTGGTGTTCAATGTACACATGTATAGTTATTCACACATTACATTCAACACATATACAGTAGTACACTTTCTATCTGCACTGTGCATTTAAGGTACCTGTAAAATGAATGTGTGTATAGTCATTCACACAGAAACAAGTACTACTACTAGTACTACTACTACTAATAATAAACAACTTTATTTGTTAGGTGCCCCATAACAAATTGTATTCTCGGCGGCTCATAACAGAAGATTAAAACATACAATAAAAACACATAGCACATTAAATCATAGACAAAGAATAAGAAAAGAAAATACAAAATACAATACAAAACAGCTTAGAAACTCATTTTAAAATTAGTTAATAATCAGATCAAATCTGAAAACCAAAATTTAAAAGGCCTGTATGAATAAAAAGGTCTTTACCTGGTGTCTAAAAGAACAAAGTGACGAAGCAAGGCAAACCTCACTGGGAAGGCTATTCCATAAGTGGGGTGCAACCACCGAAAAGGCTCTCTCCCTGGAATCCACCCACCTCACTTCATTTGGCAGGGGCACCTGGAGGAGGACCTCCGAAGATCTTAAGATTCAGGTGGGGGCAAGGTGCTTTCTCAGGTAACCTGGTCCCAAGCCATTTACGGCTTTAAAAATTAAAACCAGCACTTTGAATTGGGCCCAGATACGGACTGGGAGCTAGTGCAGCTGATATAGCACTGGCAGGATATGATTAAAACGCCCAGTCCCAGTTAATAACCTTGCAGCCCTATTTTGTACCAGCTGCAGTTTCCAGACTGTTTTCAAAAGCAGCCCCATGTACAACACATTGCAGTAATCTAAGCTAGAGGTTACCAGAGCGTAACTGTGGCCAAGCTCTCTCTGTACAGATAAGGCCACAGCTGGCATATCAGGTGAAGCTGATAAAAGGTGCTCTGAGCCACAGAGGCCACTTGAGCTTCTAGTGACAGTGCTGGATCAATGAGCACCCCCAAACTGCAAATCTGGTCCTTCAGGGGGAGTGCAACCCCATCTAGAACAGGCTGAACATCATTCACCCGGGCAGAGGAACCACCGTCCAACAGTACTTCTGTCTTGTCTGGACTGAGTCTCAGCTTATTCACCCTCATCCAGTCCATTACTGCATCCAAGCACTGATTCGGGACAGTCACCATTTCACCAGCATCTGATGAAAAAGAGAGATACAACTAAGTGTCATCTGCATATTGATGACATCTCAAGCCAAATCTCCTGATGATCTCTCCCAGCAGTTTCATGTAGATGTTAAACAGCACAAGGGAAAGAATGGAATCTTGCAGAACCCCTTAGCATAACTGCCAAGGGGCTGAGCAGCAGTTCCCCAACAACAACCTTTAGGAACAGGCCATGAGATAGGAGCAGAACCACCTCTAAACAGTGCCTTCCACCCCCAACTCAGCCAGCCTATCCAAAAGGATACCATGGTCAATGGTATCGAAAGCCACTGAGAGATCGAAGAGATCTGTACTTGTGTGCAGATATCTGTAAGCATGAATGGGGGTAGTGTGTATTTTGTTTTTAAATGATTCATTTCTACTTTTGCTACCACATTAGCATTCACAAGTTACATGTTGTAAACCAAAACACATTTTTAATATTTAGGCTCAGGGTATCTGTCTACTTAGAAAACAAAGTATGGAATGCCCTACTGTTATCCTTCACCATTGGATTCATAATACCTGCTTTTAAAAACATACTGAGGCTATTCTCACAACCGCTCAAAAACAAGCTAAGGGAGCCCAGCCCGCTTTTGAGTGGTCATAGGCAGCACCGGGAGCCACGCAGCTCCCAGCTGCTAGCCCTCCTAATTCCCCCTCCCCTTAAACGAGGTTAGTGGAGCTAGCGCTCCGCTAACCCCATTTCCCTGATCGTGAGTCACCATGGGATCGTGAGCCACAGCGACTCACGAGGAGACCCCTGACCAGGAGGCAACAACAAACCTCCCGGCATTGGGGATCTCCATAGGATGCCCTGCGCAAGTGCGCGGGGCATCCTGGGACTTCCGGGGGCCAGGCAACCGCCAATCCCCACCACCCCTACTGGCTCCTTGACAGATCCAGCCGCCCAGGGAGGGCAGAGTGCTCATGTGTGGAGATAGTGGGCCAAGCCTGCTCTCCCCGCCAAGCCCTCCTTGGCTCTCCACACTGCTCGTGTGGAGAGCCTCACTGCATTTGGCAGGTTCTCATGATCACAAGTAAGTTGAAGGAGCTTCCAACTGAGATTCAGCAGTTGTGTGTACTCCCCAAAATAGTGTGTGCAACAAAATCCCGGTTGAAGGACCACTAAGTGATCATGTGGGAGCCTCAATCCCAGTTGGTCAACGTGGGCAGCAGACCTCCTCCATCCTCAGTCTAATAAAAGATTACCTATGTCAGCTGCCTATACCAACCAACTGGGATTGCTCCACCCATACAATCACTTCCCAGACCCCCGAGTAGGATTTTCGCCACCCACATGATCCATTTTCAGGACTGCTCACAGCTGCTAAATCCTTGCTGGAAGCTCTTCCAACTCACTTGCAATTGTGAGAACCAGCCCAAAGTCTATCATCAGTTCTTTGTGCACCAAGGTCCTAATCTTAATTGGCACTACAATAATGAAAAAGTTAACTATTTGATGCATACACTTTTGAAGTATGTGAGGTGGCTGAGGTCATCTGAGCAACTTTGTGAAGATTTATAACAGCACTAGGGTTTTGCTAATATCACCAGGATTATACATCTTTACGTCTACACTCTGTTACTGCTCTGTAATTATACAGGGCTTCATAATGACACTTAATGAGAAACTATTATTCCTGTAAGTGCAGAAGAGCATAATTCTTGGCTGAAATTGACTCCACTGGGGAACATCCCTTACCATAGCCTCATTGGCCTTTGCCACATGACCTAGATGTGGAGGTTCTGACTGGAGGCTCCTATACGATTAGAAACCTGGGTGTGACCCTAATTTATGGCAGAATAGTCATCATGGCAAACAAATCTGATAAAATTATAGACTAGCCTCAAGGTTGTAATGGTGGGGAGAAGGCAGGGAAAGGAAAGAAGTGGAGATACTTTATGTCCTGCCTGTAAAAAGAAAAACCTCTGCCCGCATGAACAAGTAGTAAACCAGCCTGGCTGGCTTGCATCAAGATTTATCCATAGATTTATCTGCAGGGTAAATAAACACTCTTTAAATCTGCAGTTTTAAGGTGCAGATCAACCAACCAACTTGTATCTGTTCAGAATTTCTATAACTAAATATAGGGAAGGGGAAAACAACAGTACATTCTCAAATGGATTGATGTGTACTTTGGATTAAGATTCATTTATTCCAATTTAGTTTAACCCTCTTCTTAATCCATGCAAGATTAATCCAAATTAAGAGTTCCCACACAGAGACTTGGGAGTAAAACAAAGAGGGCTTTTGATTTTGCATACACTCATTTTTGAACTCTCTGACACATCTTTGCATTTATATTAATCTGCCCAGAGAACATTTTCTTGATTACTTCAGACACATTTGCTTTTAATTAATTTCCTAGGTTGTAGTCCTGTGCCTAACTATAATTGCAAAAAAACCCATTGTAGTCAATAGGATTTACCTATTCATAATCTCAGTGCAAGATTATGATTCTTTAGAGAAATTTGCATTTCCATATAATTTGTTTGGCTGAGACATTTGAGTGCATGCCTTACAAAATTAGGACCTGATAAAAACATTTGGTCATATGAATAAGTTGTGTTAAATGGAGTTTAATTTTGAAGAAAATATAATTAGTTTCCACTTGTGATCCAAATTCTTACTATATGTTCTAGTGCATGGCTAAATAATAAATAATAATTTTGAAATATTTATATACCACTTTTCAACAAAATGTTCTCAAAGTGGTTTATATCGCAAAGGTATGAGGGAAAAGGTTCCAAAGAGCTCACAATCCAAACCAGCATTGCCCATTTGGGATGCTGCAGCATACCTGTGTGCTGCAGCGCACTGCCTAGTGTGACGCATTGACTCACTGAGTCAGCTCCAGTGAGCTTAAGTGCTAAACAGCTGAGGCCCTGGATATTTAAGAGAACTAGGCTATTCTCACAATGGGAGAAAACGGGGGAGCCCAGCCCGGTTTTCTCCCATTGTGAGAACCACTGGGCTTGTGGGCGAACCCGGTGGTTCTCTGGCGGCTAACCCGCCAAAGAAGCCCTCCCCTTAAATGGGGTTAGCAGAGTGAGCATTCCACTAACCCCGTTTTCCTGATTGTGAGTCACCACAGCGTGGCTTCACACCGCGGCAACTCGCAAGGAGACTCCCAGTTTCGGGGTCTCCCCAGGATGCCCCACACACTTGCACAGGGCATCTTGGGACTGCAGCCCCTACCAGCTCCATCATGGAGCCGGTAGTCGTGTGGGCAGCCGATCCGGCCACATAGCAGCAAGCGCTGCTTGGCTGCGGGGAGAGCAGGCTAAGCGCACTCTCCCCGCAGAACCCTCCCAGGCTCTACACATGAATTGTGTGTAGAACCTCAGTGTCTTCTTTGCCATGAGCCCCACCGCCCATTGAGATCATCCTCAGAGGTTTGTCTGCAGTTGCCACCAGCTCGTGACTGGAAGACTCTGGAATGTGCTCCCTGCTGAAACAAGAGCCTCCCCATCTCTGACAACTTTTAAAAACTCCCTAATGACTAATTTTTTAGTTATTAAGGCTTTTTAACTTGACTGTAGTTTTAAATTGTTTTAAGGTTTTCATTTTAATTTGTTTTATGTTGTTATAAACCACTCAGAGTCAGAAGTTTGGGCTGGTTTACAAATCTGAGAAATAAACAAACAAATAAATATTCATATATGTTCAAAAGTCAGCTTCTGGGTGATGTGAACCTTGAGCCTCCTTCCCTCAACCAGCTCTAAAGCTTAAAGGAACACCTAATTTGAGTGCACATTTTATAGAAAAGGCCACCTACCCAGAAGCATAATTAATTGTCAGTTTAAATCTTTTGTTTTCCAGTCCTTTGTTTTTACCTGCAATCTGCATGGGATTAAGTCTCTTTTTAAAGGAGTAATGTGGATTGCAATTACCTGGCTCCATCTACACTCATACTGTATGCTTTTAAAATGGGACAATGGTGAAGCATGAGGAATCCTGGGCAAAGGTCCCACTGCAATCCTACTTACTTGGGAGTAAGTGCCATTAAACTCACTGAGACTTACTTCTGAATAAACACAACTAGAATTGGTCTGTATATCACTGAACTGTGCTGTTACCTTGCTGTAGGATCTCACTGTCCTTCTTGTATTGTATTGTATTGTATTGTATTGTATTGTATTGTATTGTACCCTTGAATCAATGTCGACTCCTGGCGACCACAGAGCCATGTGATTTTCTTGGTAGAATACAGGAGGGGTTTACCATTGCCTCCTCCCGTGCAGTGTGAGATGATGCCTTTCAGCATCTTCTTCTATCGCTGCTGCCCGATATAGATGTTTCCTATATTCTGGGAAACACAGAAAGAAGCCAAATTCTGGCTTACGGCCCATTTGACTCATGAGTATACCCCTTAGGTTCTGGCAACCAGCAGGGATTCAAACTAGCAACCTCATGCTCACTAGGCAGGTCATTTCCCCACTGCGCCATTAGGTGGTTTGTCCCTCTTGTATACCAGCTATTTATTTAAGAAAAATTATATTGTACTCCTACAACTCTTTGAAAGTTTGAAGCAGCTAACAAGCATAGCTAAACACACACAAGTAATATCTATAAAGCAAAAAGTACAAAGAATAAAAAACCAAGAGCTGCAAAATAATCCCGCAAACATAAAGACTAGCAGATAAAACGAAAGGGAATGCTAATTGAAAGCCTGTTGAAAAAGCCAGGTCCTCAAAGACCTTCAAAAGTGGTCAAACTGGGTGCCGAAAAGGATCTCTCTGAGCTGGGAGTTTCACATCTTGGGGGCCATAATGGAGAAGACCATCTCATGTCACAACCAACCAAGTCCTGGAGGAATGCATGAAGCCCCTCTTTGAATACTGTTCTACCTCATATTGGTAGAACTGAAGCACAGTGTATTTCAAACTTGGTAGAAAGAAACTACTATGGTGATGGGGGCCAGCTACGTATCCAATAGCAAAAGAGAAGTGAAAAGAAAATATAGGTGTGTGGATATTGTGACGACTGGCAGAACTCTCTGAAGTCAGTTTGATCTGTTATCACCTATAAGTATTCAGCAACCAGTTTCCCAATGCATACTAACATTGGTAATCTACAACAATAATCTGCCACTATTCTCTCTGATGTGGCTTTCTGAGTGATCTGTGCGGGTGTGCAAACATAGGCATGCTGCGCTGCCTGGATTAGCCATGCAAGTCATTCATGGGTAAATGGAAGGAAATGATGCCAAAATTCGTCCACACATACAGTATGTTAGGAAAGAATCAATGTTTTATCAAGATACCTACCATTGCTGAGATTACTAGACTGTACAGATTATAGGCACAATGATTTCTACCCCACAGGGTCTGCCAGGGGCAGCACACGCTTACATTTTTACAGCAAGGCCTTGCAAAAAGCTTCAGTTTTCTTTTGACTCTAGGGGAAGCATTGCCCTGTTTATTTTGGTTATTTTAAGTCTTGGGCACCTTTTCAAGTAGTGGCTTTTTATACTGTATGCACTGGGGGAGAGTAATTGTCCCTATTCAGCCCAGGCTAGCACAATCAGGCAGGCAGAGCAGTGGGCGGGGAGGCTGGTTGAACTCACTTCCCCACAAGACAAGCCCTTGACCTTGCTGGGAGTGTGGACCGCACTCTGTGCTGTGTGGCAGAGTGCAGAGCTCCGGAGGCTAGGCCAAGATGTCCCAGCCTCTGGATATCCCACACTGCGCTGCGTGGCATGAGCAATGCGTTGGGGGATTCCCCAATGTATCGGAGATTCCTCCAACGCATGGGGGATTCCCCATGCATTGGGGATTCCTCCCAATTCATGGAGGATTCCTCCTGGGGATTCCCCCAGGAGACAGGCGCTTTAGGCGCTTGTCTCTGTGTCCAATGGGGCTGAACATAGCCCCAGCAAACACACAATCCCAGAGCCTGGGTGAAGGGCTCACTTGAGATTGGGCCCAATTCCAGCAGTTCTCATGCACAGCCTAACCTAGGCTAGGCTCCCCTAGCCTATGTTAGGCTGTGTGTGAGAACAGCCTCATCATGCCTTTCCAGTGGCTGTTGCTGGTGGGGTGTGGGTGGGTGTGTATTTAGATTGGTGCTTCTCAATGTTTTTTCCCCCTGTTGGCACACTTAATTCCACCTCACCCACCCAAATTGCAGCTCACTGGCCCTCCAACTGGCCCCTTATGCCCTTACTTAGGTATTTATTTAGGAGTCAGCTAGCTCACTTATACACCAGATGGGACAAGCCCTTCCCAGTGAATTATGGGGCGCGCCAGCTCCAAAAGCAGACCATTTAAACACCCCATTATTTATTTATTTATTATATTTGTACACCATACCAAACTTCAGTCTCTGGGCAGTTCACAAAAACATAAAACAAATTAAAATAGAATTTTAAAACCTTAAAAATGATTTAAAATCACGTGACATTAAAAAGCTTAGGTGGAAAAAATGTGTCCTTAGAGACTTTTTAAGGTTATCAGAGATGTGGAGGCTCTTATTTCAGCAGGGAGCACATTCCAGAGTCTCGGAGCAGCAGCATGTGTGCATGGCGAGTGTACAGTGTACACAGGCACAGATCTGTACACAGGTACAGTTCGTCATACATGTTGAACACAGGTACAACAGTACACTTCTCATCTGTACATTTGAGGGAACTGTACCCAGATTTACTTTTAACACTGGTACAATCATTCACATAAAAATATGTATGAGTGTACAAAAAATTTTCACTAGAGGCACAAATGACCAGGCTCAAACTATCATACTTCGGACACATTATGCAAAGATCCAGCTCCCTTGAGAAATCCATAATGCTGGGGCAAGTGGAAGGAAAGAGAAGAAGAGGATGACCAGCAGCAAGGTGGATGGACTTGATTACAACAGCAATGAATACACCACTGAGAGACCTTAAAGGCCAAGTTGAAGACAATTCATCCTGGAGAGAATCTATCTATGTGGTTGCTAAGAGTCGACATCAACTTGATGGCACTTAATCAATCTCAAACATTCTGCATACTCACGCACTGGAATGTCTGAACAGGGCTACTAAATAGAAAAAGTTAACACAAACAGAAATAATTTGCCAGACCAATAAAGGAAGGTGAGAAACTTTAAAACAGCCACAGCAAAACTAATGCAAAAGCAATTCGTCCTTTGCACACTTTTTGGGTTATGGCATGCTGGAGTACTGCAGATGTGGGGTAGGGATCAGGCCTGAGATGTTGGGAGAGATCTCAATTTAAGAAAGGAGCTGCAAAATGTCCTCCTTCTGTTTCAGCTGTTTCACCATTCAGTGATAATTTATTTCCATTTCAAGAGACTTCACTGCTTGGGGCCACGTTGGGAAGTGGGGTAGGGCGGAGAGATAATTTAGAAAACCTAAAAAAAGAAGGCCAAGAAGCCCTCCGAGATCAAATAGTTTATCAGCAGCAGTCACCAACAAGCTCAAATTGTGCTGAGCTCAGGAAAGGGATTTTCCAGTCCTGGGAAGCGTTATGCAGGCTATTGTTTAGGGATTAGTTTTCAGTAACTTACACAGACCAGCTGTTCCCTCTTTCACTCCTCCCCTACCTCTCAGCCAATCGACTTCGCCGCACTCTGCACCCAAATAAGGAAGGCATTTCCCTTCCTGCTCCTGATACTTGTGTGACGCGCCAGACTTTCGCGCGTCAGCAACAGCAGATCCCTGGTAGGTGGTTAGTAAGCTCTTTTGAAAAACATGTGACGTAGGAGACAAACCGAGCAAGAGCACGCACACAAGGGTTAACCCTTTCAAGATTGTGGGAAAAGGCGGCATGGGGGAGGAATACAACACCACCCAGAAGCAGAGTGTACCTTTCCTAGAGTGCAAAGCAGTTTCCCCTTTGCTTGGGGAGCGTGTGTTACCTTTAGAGTAGCACAGAGTGAGATCGTCAACGCGGAAATAAACACACTATACCTAGGGCAGAGAAGGATGGGTTTGGAAACGGAACAGCTGTGTTCAAAATCAAGGTGGAATCATAGGCTCACCTCTTTTACGCACAGCAGGTTTTACCTCGAGTTTACGGGAAGGCTTTACTGCGAAATCGAAATTGTCCCAAAAAACCGCCGCAAATAGGTTTTTGGTTTTTTCACCCCAATATAAATCGGTCTACACTCTTAACGTGCAGTGAAAAAACCCGAATTGTGTGTGAACTGCCCCCCCCCCCGGATAACTCGCAGAGACTTGGGGTAAATCTAGCCGATTTGTGAAAGCAGCACCCCCTCCATCCCGGAGGAGATGCGAGTTAAAGGGCTTCAAAAGCCCTGTGTGAGTAGGTTGCTCTTTAGTACTCATAATAAATCTCGCTAAAGCGGGTTGAACGAGAGGAGTGTTGGGAAATGGTTTGTACATGAAAAAACCCCAGACAATGTAGGTGTGGGAACTGAGCTGTGAAATCTGAATGTCCAAGCAAATCTAATCAACTGAAGCCCTCTTCCTTCAGATGTTTGTTACTGAGCACTGAAAGAAGGTAATACGTTCCGCCTTGGCTCTGTGGCAAACCCCTATCCCCTGAACCTCACTGCTGATGTCAGGGTTACAGCGGCATGTTTGAAAAGGCACCCACTGCTTGTAACCGTGATGGTGCCTGCTTCTGTGATCAGCAGCCTCAGGACGTGCATTGGACAGCTGTAGGCAGGAGGGCTATCCCTATTCCCATGTTATATTCAACACTTGTACAATCTGTATATACTGACACAGGTGCAGATCTGTACACAGGTACAGTTATTCACATGTTTTCTGGAACCCAGATACAGCAGTACACACTTCTTATCTGTACCCTGCATTTCAGAGGATCTGTACCCGGGTTCACTTTTACAGTCATTCACACACAAACATGTACCTCTGTACAGACATCTGTATGCAGGTACAACATAGCCTTATTCAGACATGCACTTTAGCACACACAGAGGGGTAATCCAGATGAATGCCCCTCATGTGCAATTAAGGAATGCACCAAGAGGGCACGCCGTCCACTGGTGATGTCAGGGCAGATGCATTCTTGGTGCAACCCCGACATTATTGCTGTGCAGGGCTGTGTTCATCTGAACCAGCCCATTATGTTGAACACAGGTACAGCATACTTCAGCCTTATTCAGATGTTAGCCCCCCGCCCCCAATGTTGACTGTTACAGCGCTGAAAGTGGATTGGGATTCCGTGAGCAGCAGCCTGGATCGCCACAGGCTGACACAGAAGCGCAAACCATCATGGTAACAGCATTCCCAAGACCAAGGCTGCACAACATTGTCCCTCCTGCAGAAGTTGCAGTTCCCACCATCCCTGACTATTGGCCATGGTGGCTGGGGATTATGGGAGTTGTCGTCCCATAACATCTAGAAGGCTGAAGTTGTGCAGGCCTGCCCTAGACTAATGCCACTGTAACCATGAGCAGCTAGGTCAAGGGGGCGAATGAGACACTGGGGCAGGACTCCCAACCCGCTGTAACCATGAATAGTAGCACTTTTGGTGGCTAATATCTGAATTAGGAATGTGCACGGACCTGGTTTGGCGCTCCTTTTCTGGAGTGCTGAACTGGTTCCAAGTGCCGGCGTTTCAGCTGGTTCAGAGGCTGAGGGGGTTATTTAAAGGGCAGGGAGATTGCCTCCTACCTGCCCATTCCTGCCCTGCTGAACGGGGCTGCAAGGAGGAACGCTGCAGCCCCACACCCACACCTTTTGGGAGAGCACCAGTGGGGGGAAAGCGGCAGGGCAGGGATGGGCAGGTAGGAGGCACCCTCCCTGCCCCTTAAAGTAACCCCCACCCCACCCTCTCAGGAGTGCATGGAACCACTTCCATGTGCATCCCTAGTCTGAATAAGGCTGAAGTATATGGCTGTACTTGTGTTCAACGTAACATGATAAGCAGGGGAGTGTGCAAACGTGCAATTGCCTACCTGCATTAGAAATGTTATAATTCTATGTGCAGTTCAAAAATTACTACTGCAGAAATGTTCCCATATAATAAGCACCCATGCTGCAATGGTAATTTGTTGCCTATTAAGGCTTAACTATTGCATTCAGGTTCCACACAACTGCTGCTCACTTAACTGGTTTATTTACAAGGCTCTATACAACTCCCTGGCAAGGCTCCTAACCAAGCCTGCCTTAGGGTTTCTCATAGAAACATAAGATGTTGCCATACGAATCAGTCCATTCACCCATCTAGCTCAGTATTGTCTACATTGACTGCCAGTGGTTTCGACAAGGTTTCGGGCAAGAGTTTCCCCCAGCCCTACCTGGAGATGCCAAGGATTGACTAGTATCTATTTATGGACCTGTCCTCCATAATTTTATCTAATTGATTTTATGTAACAAATTTCTAAAGCTCTCAAAACCTCATGTCTTTAAGCCCTTCTTAAAGCCATCCAGGCTGGTGGCTGTCACCACATCTTATGGCAGAGAATTCCATAAGTTAATTATGTGTTCTGTGAAAAAGTATGGTGGCCCTCATTATTTGCAGAGGTTAGGAACATAGGAAGCTGCCATATACTGAGTCAGACCATTGGTCCATCTAGCTCAGTATTGTCTACACAGACTGGCGGCAGCTTCTCCAAGGTGGCAGGAGTGTCTCTAAGCCCTATCTTGGAGATGCCAGGGAGGGAATTCCCAGAGCAGCCCCATCCCATAAGGGGAATATTTTACAGTGCTCACACATGTAGTCTCTCATTCAAATGCAAACCAGGGCAGATCCTGCTTAGCAAAGGGAACAATTCATGCTTGGCACCACAAGGTGCGGATATAGGTGTGAATACAGAAGCCACAAATAATGAAACCTTGAGTCAATGGGAATTGTGGACTTAGGTTCCTAACAAAAAGGGGGGGGCAGAAAACCAAGGGGGGCAGAAACAAGAGAAGAAAAGGACAGTAGGTTATTCTTCAGGTCTCTAGCTCTCCAGCCATGCCCCCCAAACCCTGGAAATGATCAAATATTCACCAAAATAAAAATTTAAGAGCCACAAAATGGTTCTCTGCCAGAAAATGGCAGCTGGAAATGACATCAAAAGTCATTTCCAAGTAATTTCTGGCCAGTCAAAACAATGGATAGGCGAATTTTTCCTATTTTTCTACTCGCAGATAATGAAAATGGGTTTCTAAGATTCAGTCACAGATACACAAAATCATGGATACGGAGTCCGTGGATAACGAGGGCCATCTGTACTTCTTTTTGTTGGTCCTAAATTTCTTGGCAATCAATTTAATGGGATGACTCCTAGTTCTAGTGTTATGAGAGAGGGAGAAAAATTTCTCTCTCTCCACTATCTCCACACCATGCATAATCTGATAGACCTCTATCATGTTTCCTCTTGGCCCCTGATTATCTTGGTTGCCCTCTTCTGTACCTTCTCCAGTTCTATAATGTCTGTTTTGAGGTATGGTGACCATAGGAAGCTGCCTTCTGTTGAGTAAGGCCACTGGTCCATCAATCTCAGTATTGTCTACACTGACTGGCAGCAACTCTCCAAGGTTTCTGGTTGCCATTTTGCACTTGCAACCACAACATTGCAATGGGAATGTCTTAATGGGGCCCCAAAAGGCCTGTACCACACAAGTCATATGAAGGTGTAGCTCAGTTGTCTGTTTATCCATTGAACGCCTTTTGGTCTCAGACTTGTGTAACCAATCCTAATGTTTTATCCCGAGAGGTGCCAGGGTTCAAGCATGTCTGGAAGCCTTACCCCATATATATCTGTGGAGAGAAACTTGCATTCTGCATGTGCTGCGAGACTGTCTCCTTCTTAATTACGTCACATGTTCTAAGACTGAGCCTGTAATGGAAAAGAAGTTCTAGAACTGAAACCACATACTCAAATTAAGCCCTGATGAAAGGATTAAAAGTCAAGGAAGCAGCCTAGGATCATTGGTTCTCTTGGCCTCCGGATTACTAACTGCTAACTGGGCAAGGAGGCACCTTTTAAACATGGCGAGTCTCTTTAATTAGCAGGGGAAGTGTAACTGGCCCTATCCACCCCCAGCACAGTACCTCCAGGGACTGTTGCTGGTGTCTAGCTCACTTTTTTTTTTTTTTTTTAAGATTGTGAGCCCTTTGGGGACAGGGATCAATTTTATTTATTTATTATTTCTCTATGTAAACCACTTTGGAAACTTTTGTTGAAAAGCAGTATATAACTATTTGTTGCTGTTGTTGTTGTACTGTGTAAACTGGGTGGGAGCTGTGCACCAAGGAGCACGTCCATCAGTCATCCGTCTTTAGTGTTTAAATTCTAAAATGGAGTTAAAGAGTTCAAACTTGGCTTGATGAGAGTTGCCAGCTTGCGGGGGAGGGGTGGGGAGGGGAACGGCCTGGCTTGTTCCTTGCTTTAGCAGTGGTTTAATTTTCCGAAATTGGGAGGTGAAGACAGGGATGGTGCGGTGCCTGAAGCGAGGTGCCAAATGCTGCCTTGCCCCTTCACCCTGAGAGAGGTCAGCCCCCATTCAAAACCAACCCTTGCAAGTGTTGCAAAAAGTGCAGGGAGGACCAGGAAGAGGGAAGGTTGCCAGCAACTCCTTGAAAAGCTTGCAAGAGTCAGGTCAGTCTTGCTCTGATGGCAGTGGGGGGAGCATTTCGCCACCCTGGTTTTGTGCCAATAATGTGGCACTTTAGGTGACTCACCCTGCCTGATGAAAGGACCACCAAGCCTGGGTGAAGCTTCTTGGAGCATGGAGATAAGCATTACTGCTGGTTGCTGTCTGCAGGCCAAGTGGTTTTTAAAGGCATAGGAGCAGGGACAGAGAAGAAGTTGGCAGTCCTAGCCTCAGACCCTCAGGCCTGTTCTCTCTTAATTTGAGGGCTTGTTCTGTAGTACAGGTGAATAACAGAGTGCTTTTGAGTTTATGCAGAGTGGCTTTTTTCTAATCAGTGAATAATCACAATCACAACCAAACCCCACAGGGCTATCTCTCTTATCCCCATGTATCAGATCTGGTTGTGGTTATTTACTGATGATAAAAGGGCACTCTGCCTATGCTCAAGAACACTCTCTTCTTTGTTGTTCACCTGTACGAGTGACGAGCCCTGGCTCAAATTAAGGCGTGCCCTTCTCTTTGCAAGTGCACACTCACATATGGACACACCCCAAATTCAGTTGGGAGGACAAATTAATGATGAATGGTGAAGTGTCTGCAACCCTTAATCATGTAAACAAAATTCAGGACAGCAGCAGCACTCCCAGTAGCATTATCACAGTAAACAGCCATCTTCTCCTGATCGCTATTCCTGATAGCTAACAAGAGATTGCACCTTTTCCCAGCATGGTGGGCGTGGGGAGGTGGGTTGCAGATTAATAAACTGTTATGGGGTTCAGTTCAGACTTGACTAGCAAACATTTTAAAAAGAAATCTGATTGTACCACACTGAACCCCAGAGACTGCTAGTGATGGTGACTTGTCTCTACATCTTCTTAGCTGCAACTAAACAGAAATGAAACATTTTAATGTCAGGAGGATTACTGTAAATTGGCTGTGTTGTAAAGGCAGCGGATGACTGTATTTGTGGGAATGTTCTTTTTTTAAGGCTGAGAAGTTCAGCCTTAGAAAATAAGCAATGGAGTAAGCAAGCAGAACACATGGTTGGGCAACAGAAAGAGGGTTAAATCTAGGCTTGAATAATTAATCCAGTTAGTCATCAGGCTCCACAAAACCACACAAAATGTAAGCTTTGATAGGATTGTGATCAACAACTGCTATCCCTTGTAATGGCACTTTTGCAAGTGATTTATGGACTTCTCAGTATATTTCTGAATCACTCATTTACAGGGTTGATAAAAATCAATGTGTTGTTGTTTTTTTTAATCTGATTTTAAAAAATTAAATCAGATTATTTTTATTTAAATTGATAAAAACAGTTCATAAAGAACCTAGGTCAAAGATATCATCATGAATATTAATCATAACTTCTAATTATATTCCATGAACCTGTTAACTACAGTATATGGGGGATGAGAGATAACAGGTCTGATCGGTCCTATTTTGCAGATGGTGTATATGCAGCACACACACTCCTTGCTCCCCCACCCCCAAAGTGTAGAGACAAAGATGCAGAGACAAATGACCTCCATATGGGGATATGGAGTAGATCTGAGCAAGGAGTAGGGGTGTGCACATGGAACCAGTTTTGCCAATTCGGCTCAATGTGCGTGGTGACGCAAACGGACTTTGCAGACATGCAGATTTAAAATTTAATTTTAAATCAAATCAACCCTGCTCAGTTATGCCATAACAGATGAGACCTTGAGACGGATCTCACGATCAGTGAGACCCGGTTTTGGAGGGTGCGCGGGGAGAGCGGGCAGGGACGGCGTGCTGGGCAGTCGGATCGGCCGCCCACACGATTGCCGGCTCCGTGATGGAGCTGGCGGGGGCTGGGGAGCTTGGGGGTTGCGCGAGCGTGCAGGGCATACTGGGGAGACCCCCTGGAGCCGGAAGGTGGCTTTTCAGCCTCCCCTCCGGGGGTCTACTCATGAGTAACTGCGGTGCGGAGCCGCACTGTGGCTACTCACGATCTTTAAAACCAGGTTTGCGGAGCGCTCACTCTGCAAACCTGGTTTTAGGGCAGGGGTAGTTAGGCGGGTTACCCTCCTAGGAACCACCGGGCTCGCAGCCAAGCCTGGTGGTTCACACGATGGGGTGAAATCGGGCTAGCCTCTGCTAGCCCGATTTCGCCCCATCGTGTGAATAGCCTCCATATCTTATATTTAGCCAATAAGGGGGGAAGATATCCTGCTCTGCCTCCACTTGTAAACTCCCTACTGCAGAGGCGTAGCAGTGCAAGATAGACGGCTTTTTTCTTCCTTCCAGGCCATGGGATTCTACACACCAGGGACTATTGCTACGGTTACCCCTCTGTCCTACCCCCATCCCCTCTCCCAGCAGTCCATTTAAACTTTATCCCCAGTGTCTACATTCATGTGACAAGCTGCTTTCAAAGGTGTTTGAAAAGACACTTCCTGGGCAACTGGGTGGGGAGAGAACGGAAGTACTAGTGCGTGTACATAAAAACTGGCTTGGTGTATCCCAAATTCTGACCATCGGTTATACATGTAACCTCCGCTAACTGAACAAAGAGGCACCTTTTAAAGTTGCGATTCTCTGATATTCGGCAGGTGCCGTGCTATCCAAACATAGCACAGCACAGCACCCCTCCAGTGGTTGTTGCTGGTGTGTACCCTATACTTATTTTTAGAGTGTGAGCCCTTTTGGGACAGGGAACCATCTTATTTCTTCTTCTGTGTAAACCGCTTTGAGAACTTTTTGTTGAAAAGTGGTATATAAATATACCACTTATATAATTAATTAAATTGTAATTAATTATATAATTAATTAATTGTAATTAATTATATAATTAATTGCAACTAATTATATAATTAATTAATTGCAACTAATTATATAATTAACTAATTGTAATTAATTATATAGTTAACTAATTGTTATTAATTATAATTAATTAATTCTTATTAATTATATAATTAATTAATTGCAGTAATTAATAATGTAAAGCAGTAACCCTGAGCAGAGGCATAGGTAGGGGAGAGGGGGCCTGTGTTCACCCCTCTCCTCGGCGGCCCCTCGGAGTGAGGGAGATAAGGAAGAAAATAGGGAGGGTTCTCAGTAGCTGGGGGCCCCAGGTTCTTTGAACCCATCTGCTCAATTATAGCTACACCCCTGGCTCTGAGTAGAGCTATGCTGCCTTCTGTCATCTTGACTTACACTTTTAAGAATGGTGCTGTTGTATCCCTGGTCTGTTTGCCCATAGGCTGCAGTTGTGTTTGCTACTACTCTTGAACTACAATATGGGAATTAAGCCATCTCTTGTTCTGGGGACAAATCTGTTACTGAGTAGAGATGAAGTTATAAGAGTTGCTAAAATTAAATCCACTTTGCAAATGAAATGGCCTGTAACTATTTCCCAAGTACATCAGCAGTTTGTATGAACTAATTCATCTCTCTCTCTCTCTCTCTCTCTCTCTCTCTCTCTCTCTCTCTCTCTCTCTCTCATCTTTCCCCAGGTTTTGCCTCCCTGCCCCTTTCTTTTTTGCTGACTTGAAATAAACTGATCTAATGCTTATCACACACACACACACACACACACACACACGCACAAGGGTGTGACTGTATTCTAAAAGGCCCATCCAAGGGCATCCTGCTCAGCTGGTGTGCAGAACCGGCCTCCAACAGCATCTTTTCATTTCATTGCATATGGGAAACATGGACTAGTAAAATTCTTCATCTTAATTGCCATGGAATAAATGCAGTCATGTGATATTTATAGGCTCTGAAACAGACGTTGAAAAGTAAAAGTAGTTCTGTCAGGAAGCTTGGGAGGGGCGGTGTTCTTTGGGATCAGGGCCCAAAGAACTGTTAATCCACCCCTGCCCACACATAACATCTTTCATCCGCATGTCAGCAGGACACCTCTTCTGAGCTTTGGGTATATTTTGTTTTGAGTAGGTAAAGTGAGCCTGTTTGCATGGTCAGGTAAACAAGCTGTGTAAGGCAGTTTTAAAAGAAGCCCAAAAATATCAGGACAAGAGTGAAGGTTGTGTGAGGTCTGCACTGGCTGGTTGTGTAGAACACACTGTGTAGCATTTTCATTTGAAGACTTCCATTCACAGGTGCTTCAGTTTAACAATTCTTCATTCTCTCTTACTTTTATTGTGTTGCCATAATGCACAGAGACATCCTGAGAATGGCTGCAGAGAATGCCTCTAGCATACAAGTCACATGAGCAAGACATAGGAAACTGCCATATACTTAGTCAGACCATTGGTCTATCTAGCTCAGTATTGTCTTCACAGACTGGCAGCGGCTTTTCCAAGGTTGCAGGCAGGAATCTCTCTCAGCCCTATCTTGGAGAAACCAGGGAGGGAGCTTGGAACCTTCTGCTCTTCCCAGAGCGGCTTCATCCCCTAAGGGAAATATCTTTCAGTGCTCATACATCAAGTCTCCCATTCAGATGCAACCAGGGCAGACCCTGCTTAGCTATGGGGACAAGTCATACTTGCTACCACAAGACCAGCTCTCCTCCCTTAAAGTAAATTGTGCCACCAAGTCAATTTCGACTCCTGGCACCCACAAAGCCCTGTGGTTTTCTTTGGTAGAATACAGGAGGGGTTTACCACTGCCTCCTCATGTACAGTATGAGATGATGTCTTTCAGCATCTTCCTATATCACTGCTGCCCAATATAGTACCAGCGGGGATTTGAACCAGCAACCTTCTGTTTGTTAGTCAAGCATTTCCCTGCTGCGCCACTTAGGGTGATTCAAGACTAGGGATACTCTTTCAGTGTGCAGGCCACACTTGCTCTCTCCTCATCCTTAAAGAGGGAATTAAAGAGCCATTTCACCCACAAATTATATTGCCCTTGCAGACTGCAGGTTGGTTCAGTCCCCATACGATACAGTCCCCAGCACATGTGATTATGAAGAGGATGCACTGAGAACATACCCATTGTGATGTTCTGTAGATGTTCCAATGCTCTCTTGGTGCACTCCTTTATCGTGTGTGTGTGTGCGCGCGGGAGGGGGGGAATGTTCATCTGAATTGCTCATAATACAAGTTTAAACGAGTATCTGGAGTGCATGTATAAGAGCTGTTGAGATGAACAGCCCCCTCCATGCTATAAAGGGACGACACACTAGGAAGGTGTCACACACTAGGAGGGTGTCACACACAAGCTGAGGAGAACTCTGACCACACCAAGCAAATTCCTCCTTCTGGAGGCAGGGGGATAAATGCATTACTGTGCATAAGGTATGTGGATAATATACATGATTGTGCATAAGACACATTAAGGGCAATATTGTTAAACATACAGAAGAACAAGCTTTGCTGAAGGAGAACCAGCATGGCTTCTGCAAGGGCTAGCCTTGCCTCACCAACCTTTTGAGGTTCTTTGAGAGTGTCAACAGTCATGTGGATAAAGGTGATCCGGTTGACACAGTATACATGAACTTCAAAAAAGCTTTTGACAGAGTTCCCCACCAAAGGCTCCTGAGTAAACTTCCTAGTCATGGGATAAAGGGACAGGTTCATGTGTGGATTGGTAACTGGTTGAAGGACAGGAAATGGGGTAGGAATATATGGACAATTTTCACAATGGAGAAAAGTAAGAAGTGGGGTCCCCAGGGATCTGTACTGGGACAAGTGCTCTTTAATTTTTTCATAGATGAACTAGAAGTTGGGGTAAGTAGCAAAGTGGCCAAATTTGCAGATGACACTAACTATTTAGGCTAGTGGAATCCACAATAGATTGTGAGCAGCTCCAAAAGGATCTCTCCGAACTGGGCGAGTGGGTGACATAATGGCAAATGTGGTGCATATAAAGTGTTAAGTGATGCATATTGGGGCAAAAACCCCGAGCTTCACATATACAATACACTGATGTGGTCTGAGCTGTCTGTGACTGACCAGGAGAGAGATCTTGGGATTGTGCTGGACAGCTTATTGAAAGTGTTGATTCGATGTGTGGCAGGTATGGAAAAGGCCAATTCCATGCTTGGAATCATTAGGAATGGGATTGAAAATAAAAATGCTAATATTATAATTCTCTTATATAAACCTGTGGTGCGGCCACTTTTGGAGTACTGTGTACAGTTCTGGTCTCCATATCTTAAGAAGAACTGGAAAATAACCTGTAGAACTGGAATAGGTGCAGAAGAGGGCAAAAAAGATGATCGGGGCCTGGAGTACCTTCCTAATGAGGCAAGACTATAGCATTTGGGACTTTTTAGTTTGGAAAAGAGGTGACTATGGGGAGACATAATAGAAGTGTATACAATTATGCATGGAGTAGAGTGGGCAGGGAGAACCTTTTCTCCCTCTTTCACAACACTAGAACCAGGAATCATCCCATGAAACTGAAGGCCAGGAAATTTAGGACCAACAAAAGGAAGTACTTTTTCACAGAGTGCATAATTAATTCATGGAATTTTCTGCCAAAGGATGTGGTGATGGCCACTAGCTTGGATGGCTTTAAAAGGGACTTAGGCAAACTCAGGGAGGACAGGTCTATCAATGGCTACTAGTCTGGTGGCTATAGGCCACCTCCAGCCTCAGAGGCAAGATGCTGCTAAATACCAGTTGCAGGGGAGGAACAGCAAGAGAGAGTCACCCCTCTTGCCTGTGGGCTTCTCAGAGGCATCTGGTGGGCCTCTGAGTGAAACGGGATGCTGGACTAGATAGGTCTGAAGGCCTGATCTTGCAGGGCTTTTCTTATGTTCTTACATAATCACTCCTAAAAAAGTATCCAACATTGAATGTAACCTTATCCACATGCTTTTAGATATTGGGGAGGAGGGATCGACTCCTTGTATAAAGAAAATACCACTGATACACAGAGGCTATTTTCACAACCAGGTGAACGGGCTGGGGAAGGCAGGGTGGGAACCTATTCCCACTCCCACCACCAGACAATCAACATCATCTTCGACGCTCCACCACACACCCACATGATCCGTACTGCTCCATACAGCGCAGATCTCTGGAGGCCGGGACTTATTGTCCTGGCCTTTAGGAATCCCACAATGCACCACTTGATGTGTACAGTGCTTTGAGGGATTCTCCCGGGAGTTGGGTGCTTTTGGTACTCGACTCTGTGTATGCTCCGGCTGCGTGCAACCCAAGCATACAAATGACCTAGTACCTGGGATAAAGGATGTGCTCATGCCCGTAAATCCAGGTAAAAGCACAGGTACAAAACCCGGGCTTGCGGGTTTTGAGCAGCCCAACCCAAGTAGGGCTTCCCTAACCTGGGTAGGGCTGCTCATGTGCATAGCCCTACAGTATAATATCGTTGAGCAAAGAAATTTTAAAGATTTTAAAATATACAATATGGAAGTAAGTATTAAGAACTGGAGAGGAAGGCGGGGAGGTGCAGTCTTTATTTTCATGAGGAGATTAGCTTCTGGGGACATTACTGCCCCCTCCATTCTTCACCATACAGGCCAGCAGAATGAAAACTGATTTGCCTAGGCCTCGGGGAGCTGATTTTCCCAAAGAACTTTAATAAGGAAGCATCAGTGGGAGTTTACAAATGAAGAGTTCATGTACAAGGGCTACTGAAATGTGGAGGTATTGGCATAGTAACAACAGTTCAAGGCCCTTCTTTTACCATGAAAGTCGACTTTGAAAAGTTGTCTAAAGATGGTTACAAACTGTACTTTGTTAACTGACAGAGGCAGAGCAATAGATATTATTACAGTAATCAAAAGCTCTTTAATCCCAGTTCTCTCAGGAAGAATTGTAGATTGAATATTTCTTAAACTAGCTTGAAATACATGAATATTTAGTGGCCAGTGCCTCCTTGTGGCTGATCAGTGAAGAACCAACCTCAAAGACAGATTTCTATTGTATCAACAAATTCAGATGAAGTTGAACTGAAGCTCTTATTTTAATGCTGTAATATGTCTGTTGAACTTAATGTTTATATCATTAATATTATTATTAATTTTTTTAAAGTATATTCAGCTTTTGAGTTGACATTTTCAATGCAGTTCATGAACAGCATAAAATAATGCAATAAAACTTACCAAGCCAGTCAAAAAATGCAATGTATCAAACTAAAAAATTTCCAGGAGCACACTGTAGAGCAAAAGCCTACCTAGGGAGACCAAAGTCATCCTATGGCCAAAGTCATCCTTCTTAACTCAATAAAGACTGAGTTGGGCAGGCTTCTTTTAAATCCTATGCACAGGTTATGTTCATTGTATACATAACCTGTGTATAGGCTCCTAATGTTAGGTTCTCATCGAACCTGATCCAAATCAGCTATGTTGAGCCCATCCAAATATTGTTTCAGGACCAGTTGGAACTCCAACATTTCTGCCAGACTGTATTTGCTTTTTTAGCAGCTGCATGACACTGGTGGCTCATATTCAACTTATTGTCCAGTAAGACACCTTGGTCCTTTTCACAAGTACTGCTGTCAAGTACCCGCATTTTGTACTTGGGCACTTGATTTTTCCTACCCAAAGGCAGGACTTTACAGTCGTCTCTGTTGAACTTTATCTTGTAGGTTTTGACACAATATTCAAGCCTGTCCAAATTAGACTGAATCTCGATTCTGTCTTCTAAAGTCCTAGCTACCCCATCCACCGAGCTTCCTGTAATCTGCAGATTTGATAAGCACCTCCTCTACACCTTCCTCAAATAACATTTATGAAGATGTTGAATAGCACAGAGCCAGGTGGTCTATAGTAAACTCCCACATGGTATTGCTTTTATTCCTGTCTCCTTTTAGTTTTATGCAGATGCTTTCAACGGGGCTTCTATGTTCAGATTCATGGATTTGTGTGCATGTGTATACATGCCTTACACATCATGCAACTGCCCTGGAGGTTCAACTAGGTAATTTTGGAGCCTGGACCTAAAAGCCTTTTCACCCCCTGCCCCCACCACCACTCCCTCTATCACAAAGCTCCTGTAGTACACAGGCCATAGAAGATGTGGGTCATGTTTTATTATATTGTAACTTTTACAGGGATTTGCTTGAATCATTAATTTTACCCTTGATTAAGGATCTACCAGGCAGAGGAGATGAAGCAGACATTTTATTTCTTTTATCAGATCATCAAGCCCACGTTACCCATAACGTGGCTAAATTTTGTTTAATAGCAATGAATATATGACAACAACTCATGACCACTGTAGTGGAATAATGTATCATGCCACTGTATATTCGTAAAGCTATGCGATTGTCATACTGTACGTGTATGACACTGTGTTTTTTCTTCATTCTTCTGTACTGGTCAAAGACCGCAATAAAGTTTATTTATCCTCCATCACAAGATAGCCTGCAATGCACTATATTTTACACTAGAACATGCTCAGGGAAAGCTGGGAATTATTTTTTTTTTAAAAGAAGAAATTCTGAATAGGATACTTTCCACTGCCCTGCAGATACCAAATTCTGCATGGACAATCCTGCCACTTCAATTAGCTGAATGCACTCCTCCACCCCACTGTTACCTGTTGCTATTACCTGGACTGGTCTAGTGATGGTTCTCTGTTGCTCTGTGGTGTGTGTGTGTGGCATGGTGGCAAGCAAGAGAGGCACAATGCTGGCTGGCTCACTGCAGCCGCTTGCCTGGCACTACTGTTTGCCTCTGCCTCTCCACTCACGCCTATAGTCACCGCTCGGCAAGAGGGAGGAATGTCTGTGTCTCTCTCTTGGAGGCTGCTGTTCAGAGTCAGAGGAGCTCCCTGGCAGCTGCCTCCCCTCGCACTGCGTCGCGGGCTGCATGCAGGACTTCATTGACCAAGCTGGCATGGGCAGGCAGCACAGGCCCAGCCACACTTGGCACTCAGTGCCCGCCCCCACTGCACAACAGGATATCAGGTGGGTGGGCAGGCTGCGCGGGTGGGCTGCAAGCCTGCATGATCAGCGGGTGGGCTGCTGCAGGGTGCCTGGCGGTGGTAGTGGCAGTGGCAGCACAGTGTCACAGCCACCACCAGGACATTTGGGGGGCCACCGGGTGCTGGAGGACTGGACTTTGGACCAGAAGTCCGATCCAAATGGCACCACTGAACTCCCCTTCCCTTTCTGTTTGGTTCTGTTCTTCTTGAACAAATTATACCTTTCGAGTCCTAATATGGCACATTCTCATCCCACCATGTTTCAGTCATGCCTATTGGATCATTGGATCATATTTGCTACTTCTGTCCAGTCAGGGGCGGATCTACAATAGGCCAGGCGGGTCCAAAGACCCCCTGCCTCTGGAGCCGTCTCACCCCGCTGCGGGGGCCGGCTTACTTGCCTCCCTCTCTTGCTGGCCAGTTCAGCAGCCAAGCCCACTGCTCCCCACGGCTGTGCCCCTCTCCACGGCACAGCACTGCCCATTCCCAGCAGCACACATTGCTCCTGCAGCCCACTGCTACTTCCCAGCCACTCGGGGTTCTGACAGTCCTAAAGGTGGCTGGGAACGAGGACATGTGTGCCAGCCGGGGTGAGGGCAGTAGAAGCATGCCTCTGCTGTCACTAGGGGTGAGGAGGCTGCCCCCACCGCCCCTCCACCATTGTCACCACCAGGGTAGAGAGCACTGTCCCCTCTAGCAGGGGTTTCAAGATGTTGCTCACTACAACTCCCAGCACCCCCAATTTCAATGGCCTTTGGCTGGGGATGATGGGAGTTGTAGTCAACAACATCTGGGAATCCCTGTTAGAGGGAACACTGGTAGAGAGTCTGTGTAGAGAGCCTGTGCCCTCCTGTGTTATCACAGGAGGGCTGCCCAAGATAACACAGGCTGCTTATGCCCTCCCTACACACTGTGTCCAGTCCAGGAAGACCTCTTTTTCTTTGACAAATTTCAGGGTAAAAAGGCATGCCTCGAGCCCCTTCCAGCAGGGCTATTAGCTTGCAGTTGAAGTAGGTGTCATTCGCATTCTCCTCAGGTAGGAAAGCAAACATGGCATATTCCCTGAAGGTCATCACAGCACTTCCATTGCTGTCTGTGCTGATTGAAGCTCTTGAATGCTTGGTCTTTCTCCCCCACAACACTTCCCCAGTACACTCCACACAAAACTCCTGTGAGCAAGCTCTGGTTGCAAGCTCCCAGCCCATTGCGTGTCTCTTAAGTAAGAGCTGGCCAAGACTTCTGCCCAAAAGGCCATACAGTTAGAGAGACGTGTATTTAAACCTTGTGGTGCAGCAGGGAAATGCTTGACTAACAAGCAGAAGGTTGCCAGTTTGAATTCCTGCTGCTACTATATCGGGCAGCAGCGATATAGGAAGATGCTGAAAGGCATCATCTCATAATGTACGGGAGGAGACAATGGTAAACCCCTCCTGTATCCTACCAAAGAAAACCACAGGACTCTGTGGGCGCCAGGAGTTGAAATTGACTTGATGGCACAGTCTACTTAATGTGTATTTAAACCTTGCTACTTAAAAAGTAAAACAACAGAAAACTCAGTACAGCTGAAGGAAAATAGAAAATGGCTGGGAAGGAAGATTGCAAAATGCAGTATTTAAGGATGTTGCAGTAAGGTCACTGCCTCTTTTACAAGGTGCTGACTGTAATTCAAAAGAGCCTGAAAATCAAAAGAGTCTGAAACAGCAGTACTATTGAGAACTGGACAAGGTATTAGGTGCGGACCGCAGAAATTGTTTGTGGTGTTTAAGGCACGGATGTCACAGATCTCCCTCCCTCACACACATACACACACATACACTGGTGCAGATATAGGTACATTTCAGACTATATGAAGCTTGCTGCCACATGATACAGGGACAAACAGAAGGGAGTAAATGAAACTTGACATACCAGGAAGTTATTTGCACATGGCTTCAGGCTTCGGGGTAAATGTTGAGCGAAGCCACTTAGAAATACGCTTGCAGCATTGAGGGAAACAGCCCCTCCCCTCTGCTCTCAGGTTTTGTTTTTGCAAATACACATGGCAGGTGCCATTTTTTTCCCTTCCTAGCCAATGGGGGAGGGGGAGTTCCCTGAGAGAGAGAGCTGAATTTCTGAAGAGAACATGCCTCTTATCATGCTAATGATTTCACGTCAGCACCTCTCCCTGTTTGCTCAGGCGTTTTCAGAAATAGTAACTTAAAACCAGCATCTTAAAAATTTGGAAATACCTCAAGATAAGCTAGAATTCACATCACAAAGCCTGACTTATGTGTGGAGTGGGTTCAAGGATCTCATTGGGAGTTTGGGGTAGGTTTGGCTGGTGTGTGAATGCACACTCTCTCTTCCAAAGGAAATTCGGGGCAGAAGCCCTGCCTGTAAAGCCTCCAGGAGAGTGGGGTTGATAACTAGCCAGGAAAAATGTCAGCATGGCCTGCTCCATCCTGTAACTTAAAACATCAGTCAAAATAATAAAGGGAGACATATATCTTAGCATAGAGCTAAACATGATCACCTTCTAAGTGCTGCAGCTCAAAATTCTGTTAAAGGGACAGCTGTAGGAGCTAGTTCAAAAGCTGGCAACCCTGCAGAAGAGGTTGCACTCCCTTGATCGTGTAAGAGACTCCCAGTCATTCCTGTAGGAAAAGAAATTACAGCTCATTAAATTAGTATAGCATAGTGGTTATGTGATTGAGTGATGAATTAGAAAGTCCTAGTTCAAACCTCAAAGCAAGCATGTGCTCCACTAAGTAGCCTTAGGAAAAGCCACTGAGCCACTTCGAGTGAGCAGGGAGCAGGGATGTGCAAACCGGTTTGAATTCAAACCAGTTCAAATTCAAACCGGGGTGGTTCAAAGGTTCAAATTTGAACCAAACCAGCCATCAGGTTCGAGCTGCAGGTTCGAATTTGAACCAAACGGGGTGGTTCGATTCAAACTGGTTTGAACTGATTAGAACCGGTTTGAACTGGTTCGAACCTCCAAAAGTGGGTGGGGTACCTGCCACCCAAACCCAGGGGTACCTGCCACCCAAACCCCAAAGCAATCAGACATTCATACAATTTTTTAATGAATTTTTGAAAATCATTTTTATTTTTTCTCATAGGGTATAATGGGACTCAAACCAGCCCATTATTCCCTATTGTGGAGCACCCATGGGTGCCGATAACCACCGAAACCACAAACCAATCGGACACACGATTGATCGGCCCCCGCAAGCTCCAGCATGACCGAGACTCCCAGAGCCGGGAGGTGGCTTTTTGCCTCCCCTCTGTGGGTCTCCTCGTGAGTAGCCGTGCTGTGGAGCCATGCCGTGGCTACGCACGATCAAATAGCCCGGGTTTGCGGAGCGCTCACTCCGCGGAGCGGGTTAACCACTCGAGAACCACTGGGCTCGCAGCCGAGCCTGGTGGTTCTTACAATCAGCAAAAATTGAGCTAGGCTCTCCTAGCCCTATTTTTGCCAATCATCAGAATAGCCCCACTGTCTCTCAGCTTCCTCTTCCTCTCCATCTATAATATGAGAATAACAAGAGCCTACTTTACAGTGTTGTTGTGTTAGACTTGGATTGGGACAATCTGGGTTCCAATCCTGTTCATCTATGAAACTAAATCACTATAGCCATCTTTTCACAAAATCCTCGACTGTGTTTACTGAATATGGGAAGAACGGGGCTGGACTGTGCTCACTGGCTGGCTACATTCCTAATGCACTGGTTGGCCATACCACCTGGCAATCATGTGTTTAGTTTTCATGAGAAAGAGGCCACACCCATGTGTTCCATACTAGTGGGAACCATGAGGGTACAGCCTCTTTCTCATGACAGCTGAATGCATGGCCACCAGGGGAGCATAGCCAGCATGTACGGTCCCACTCCCCCAGATAGGGAGGATTTTGTGAAACAAGGGCTTATCTCAACCTTAACTACCATTATAGGATTGTTACCAGGATAAAATGGGATTACTTTGTATACCACTCTCAGCCCTTTGGATGAAGGGTAGGATACAGATGTGGAGAAC
This sequence comes from Hemicordylus capensis, assembly GCF_027244095.1. Classification (NCBI taxonomy): domain Eukaryota; kingdom Metazoa; phylum Chordata; class Lepidosauria; order Squamata; family Cordylidae; genus Hemicordylus; species Hemicordylus capensis. The sequence goes on from NC_069660.1 coordinate 70,993,409, forward strand.
AAACTGTAAGGTTGTGCATCAGAAAACATTCTGGTTGAAAGAAGAGAACCCTGTCTTGTGTTCAGAATTCTAAATGCTGATCCAGACACACTGAAGCTCTTCTCATGATCAGTGAGAAGAGTTTCTGGCGGGCCTGAGGGGGGGGCGGGCTCAACCCGCTCTCCCTGCAGACGAGCAGCCTCCAAGTCCTGGTCGACTGGATCGGCTGCCAACACGACTGCTGGTTCTGTGATGGAGCCGGTGGAGGCTGTGGGGATCGGGGGCCTCCTGGCCCCTGGACGTTCCAGAATGCCCCATGTGAGTTCGTGGGGCATTCTGGAGAGACCCCCCCTTGAGGCTGGGAGGCTGGCTGCAGCCTCCTGGTCGGGGGTCTACTCACGTGTTGCCACACGCCACAGCAGCACACGAGCAAAAAGAGAAGTTAACCGAGCGCTCGCTCCGTTAACCTCATTTAAAGGGAGGGGGAATTAGGCAGGCTAGCTGCCTTGGAACCACTGGGCTTGCCCACGAGCCCGGTGGTTCCCATGATCAGTAGAAAGCGGGCTAGGTTCCCTTAGCCCGCTTTCTACTGATTTGGGAATAGCTTCAATTCCTGTCACATGGAGGATCCCAAAGCTATGGAGCTTTTATTTCCTCTCCTGCACTTATCTTTTCAGTTTAGTTAGTCCTTATGTATACAGATTGTTAAGAAATTGTTAACAAATTGTTAAGCTAGTGAGGAGCAGTGGCTGGCATCCGTCCCACAGCTTCCACCAGTTTTTAGAAAAGCCGTAGCTCGTCACCCAGGCTTTTAAATGAGATTTTTTTTTAACTTCTGCTGTTCAGTGTTTTGTGCATTATTCTTTTGTATAGATTTCTAATAGAGATTATATTTATATTTATATCAATAGCTGTACTTTCTGTATTGTTTTAACTATGTTGTAAACTGCTTTGAGATTATTTTAATGAAAAGTGGTATAGAAATCAAATGATAGATAAATAAATAAATGACAGTTCCTATAAGCAACCTACTCCCTACCTCAACACTGATATATAATATGGCTATAGAGTCTGGTATTTCTTTTAATGCCACACAATGGGTTTACCAGTAGCATCATGTCATGAAGATCTGAGAGAGCCATACTGAGAGAGCCATGCCTGAGAGATTATAATAATTACAGAATGTTATAGCAGGCGTGAGATGTCAGGGTATCATGTGTGATCTGTGTTGTATTTCTGAATTCTGTGAGATTTTTAAGGAAATCCAAAAAATCACTAGGGCTGTAAAAGTTTGTTTTCAGTAACAGGGAGGATATATCACAGACAATAATACTGAAGGATAACATGCTTTGAAAAGGCTGACATCTTCACAGATATTGGCCTTGCTATTTCAGCTGACATCTGATATTTGACAACTTTATGAAGAGTCTTAAAATATATATATACACACAATAATTAGTTGTGTATAAAAAAATGAAGATACCATACACAGTTGTTTGGAAGTTTGCTTCTGAAAGTGCCCTGATTTGAATGATTTAAGTTAATCCCTGAAGAAATCCATCCTCTTGACTGACCCTTGAGGAGCGTTTTCTGCCGCTGCCCTGCCAGCCTGATGTCTTCAGCCACTGTGGCGTCAATCCATGTTTCTTATGCATCATAAATATGTAATGGGCGGCAGCTGTTCTCTGTTATCTCAAGAGGTGGTTTAGGTTTCCAAGCTTGTCTGCAACAATTAATTAGAAGCTGGCAGATGTTGGCTGGCTGCAGCATGGTGCCATGTGGGATGAGAGCTTAATAAATCAGGAATTAGATCTGGTGAGATAATGGAAGGAACAGAATTGTGTTATTTCAATTCTGAAAGGGAGGGCCACAAGTGACTGGTAATCAGGGGCCCCATATTGCTGAGCAGGTTATTCAGAACTGGTACTTCCCCCAAGGCAATACTCTCTTCTTTGAGATCCCAGTGCAACATAAAAGTCCATTGTTAATCACCTGCTCTCTCATTCCCTCTTGTTTCTTGCTTGGAGGACTTCAGTGCAGGAGGCAAAGCAGTGGCATGGATTATAGGTTGTGGATGGCCAGATTTCATGGTAGAAAAAACTAAGCCCAAGCAAGGTTCAGGTCTGCCGTAGCATTTCTACTTTCTAGAAGCTTTCTTCCTGGTACATCAGCTCTCCATCCACACAGCCATGTTGATACTTGGGCATTGTCAAACAAGCAAGGTGGCATGTGTATTGTGAGGTGATAAAGTCCCAGAAGAAGACTCTATCATTGTCCTTTCCAAACAGTTGGATTTATTTGTGTATTTTCAGAGACTCAGCAGTAATAGCACAGAGCTCTTCATGCCCATGGTACAATAGTACATTTTGTTCAAATTGCTTTTACAGATTTTTGTAGCATTTAGAGAAATAGTTTTGACTCCCCAAAGTATCCCCAGCAGTGCTGACATGGACATGAACATTTTGAGTCACAGACTGTCATAGATATCTATTGGAGAGTGTCCATGACCAGTAATAAGATATCTATTCATAGACATCTACTGGAGGCTCATAGATATCTATTGGAGAGTATCCATGTTCCCAATCCACCCACTGCCACTCTTCCTGTGACAGAATAGTTCTGGAATTTAATATTTACATTTCGTTTACATGTAGCCTTTTAAAAAGTAAAACAAATGAGTGCAAATGAGTACCCATCCTTTATCTACCCTATTTTTAAAAAACAAACATTTTTTTCCTTTTTTTAAGACCAGAAACTGCTTGTTTTCACTAATGCACTGATTTGCATGAAATTAGTGGAACCAGATGTGATCAGGAACATAGAAGGAGCATGCTTGTGACTCCCCTGCTCTTACATTAACTATACTTATATTTGTATAGTTATTAAGCTATCAATAGATCTGGATTAGAGCTAGTGCCACAACAGCAATAAGGCAAAAGTCATAACCTTTGCTGCTTAGCAATTATTGTCTATACACAGTGTACAAAGAATAAGCAAGGGTCCAGACAATGAAGTTATGGTTTTAAGTACTGCAGAAAGAGAAAGAAAAAAAATCAGATGGACAGTGACAGACAAAAAAGTACCCTCCTTAGTAGAGGGCACCCAGTTCATGAAGCCCATGACATTAGGGTCACTGCGGCCACACAGAGCTAGAGCACATGTCACTTGTGATCTCCGTGGAATGCCACTACGTTGCTTGAAATACAGAGGCCTGGTTTATTTGGGGAATTGTACCCTAGCAATTCAAGCCAAAGCATTTTGCAATGAGAGAGGAAACTGCAGTCTTTGTTTACTATGCCCTAATTATAGCTGCCAACTGTGGTAGGGGAGAAGATCAACGCCCCACAGAGCTTATGTGAGGATGTGAATATATACTCCATTGAGCCTTGCATCAAGTTACCTTCCCCACTGAGTTTGTTGCAATACATATGGTTCTGTTCTCCCATGTCACCTCATAAAGCCCACAGTATTTGAGACCATTCAGGAGGCATCCTGTCTAACCATGCAGAATAAACTGGAAGGAATTACATGGCACATTTATGAGAATGCAAGTTTTCAGAGGTGGAGATTCCATGGGGGCAAGTGGAGGAAACATCTGGCAAAAGCATTCATCGTTAGCTCTGGTCTGTTAATGAAGGAGAGCCAAACTCCACAAAGCAGAAAGAGCCATCTCTCATATCCTGGAAGGCTGGACTTGAGCCTTACCAATATAGTCCCTCTATGCATTTTGCCTGCCACTGTGTGACATTAGGAATTACAAAAAAACCCTCCAACATATGGTATTCTCTGCTATGACGATTCCATTTGTCCATCCATGAACTTTGCAAAAATCAGGAATCTGAGGAGGAATTTTCCTTCGTGTTTCTCAGCATTCTCTCTTTAACTGGAGGAGGAGGTGGTGGTGGTGGCAGCTTCTACAAGATTATAGACAAACTCTGGAAAATTTGTCAATGTTTCTTGTCCCAGAAACCAAATAAAGCTTTCTATATAGCATCTATTTGTGAGGAAGCAGAGATTCAAAATTCTGCACATCTTCCTAATCCTACTACTAATGCTTCCAACTACTTTATTCTTCTTTTGCTTCTTCCTTGCTCTTTATGGCCCTTATTTCAAGCCATCATTCTCTGAATTTTGTAAAATCCAGTACTCTGTGTGTGTATATTTGTACAATTTATATGTTACATTATACAGAATATAATATTGTGTAATAGTGAACTTCTGTGTATTTCCATGGGTAAAATTGGTGGATTGATTTATTCTAAGCTCAGGCCTGGCCCTAGAATAAATAGTGCCTTGGGTGAGGAGAGTCTTCAAGACCCCACCCCCCCCCGAGACCTTTGTTAGTTCACTATTGTTGCTGCTTTCCCCCTCCCTACCTCAGTACAGACAGTATACCTAACCATGAGCCAACAAACTCAGTTTAGTGCCCCTTTCAGGTAGGGGTTAGGGAAGTGTGTGTGGGGGGTCCCATACCATTTTTAAGATTATGTAGTAGTTGAGGCTGGGCCTTACTTCACACCTTGGTGATTGCTAAAGTTTGATCTCCTTTGGGACAGCATGACACATCAGAAGCAGGCACCCAAAACACATCCCCAAAACTGAAACAGAGCATTAGATTTCATCACAAGAACTCAACTTTGGTTGAGATGATTCTAATAAAAATGCTGAGAACCACTCTTATTTCCTTACCTGGACCAGGATTGGACCTGAGCAGGCTGTTTGCCTTTGCTTTTGCGTGGCTGCCAGCTGTATCTTTGATTGTTGGAGCTCCATGGTAGCAAAATAATACTTTTCAGTGCAATCTATCTCTGTGATGAGCAAATGGTCCACTTTCCTGCTACTTCTAACAAGCAGGAGATTTACCCTACCATGCAGTTGAATGGAACATTGACCACTAGGGCAGAAATACACCACTACTGTTTCCTGTCTTGTTGCCCAGGGAACTTACAATGCTGAGCACCAGGTGCTAGGAAGGGGCAGTTGTCTCTTTCCCCTGCTTGTGGGCTTCCCAGACGGAAAGGCAGAGGGGTAGTTCAGGAGTACAGCACCTTCCATGCATGCAGAAGATCCCAAGTTCAATCCCTGGCATCTCCAGGTAGGGCTGGGAAAGTCTCCTGCCTGAAACCTTGAAGAGCCACTGCCAACCAATGTAAACAGCATTGAACTAGTTAGACCAATGGTCTGACTCAGTATAAGGCAGCTTCCTATGTTCCTGTGCACTTGGTCTGGCCACTGTGTGAAGCAGGTTGCAGGAGTAGGTGGGCCTTTGGCCTGATCCAGCAGAGCTCTTTTTATGTTCTTATCTTGTTTTCATGGAGGATAGGGCTTTCAATGGCTACTAGTCTTGATTTGATAGCTGTATATTTCCATCAGGATTAGAGGTGGCATGCCCCTTATGTTCTTGTGCTACAGATAAAGGCACCAGGCTTGGAGATGGCAGCAAGGGAAAAGAACCGCTTAGAGTAGAGGCCTGATACTCCTGACATTGGTTTTGCACCACAGTTGGTGTGTACAATAATTAGCACAGGGCTCAGTTCAGTCCCTGAGTGGTTTGCAGGTATGAGATGACCTGGCAAGTCAGACTTATCATTCTCAAAAGCCATCCTTTTGAGAAGCAAAGAGGAAGAAGCAAAAGGAAGCTGCCTCTGCATTCCCAAAATGGCTACACCACGGGTGATATCCCATTTATCTCCCTTACATAGGTCAGTGACTTTGAAGCACCCACACCCTGATCTCAGCCTCTCCAAGGTCACTTATTCTCACAGGGAGGGTCAACATGTAGTTTGTTTTCAGTGAAAAACTATAGCAACCCTGCTTGAATGGACGAACAGCTGTGGAAAATGGTATCAGGGCTACTCCCTTCCTGGTGAACTTTCCACCTGGGTTGTTATGATCAAAATTAATTAAGGCAAGAACAGAGACTGTCTGTCTCACACACATGAATATTTCTTCTCCTCAGTTACACACCCACACACCATCACCTCTCGGACAGATTATTAACTTTAAAGTCTGTGCCAACAAAACATTCATTTACAGTATTTGGCTCTGCATTTTATTCAGGTTTAGAATACTGAGGTTAAAAGATTACCACGATGCACTAAACTCAAGTGTTGTCAAGCACCCCATAATTTGTTTTTAATTAATCAATACAGAGGTGCACCCCTAGGTAATTTTGGAACCTGGACCTAAAGGCCTTTGGAGTCCCTCCCATCAACTCCAAGTTAAGCTTCATTCTGCCCCCGCCCCAAACCTACCGTGACACAAGCAGTATTTTTAACACGCGAGTTCTTGAGGGCACAGACAGCAACTGAATTCACAAGACTGTAAGAATATAAAACATGTATATTAATTAAAATATGTATTAGCAGAAACATTTCAACATGCATCTTAATATATTCCCAAACCACATATTTCTTTCCCCACTCCCCCTCTGTCTCTCACACTTGGCCGTCTGGTGCAGGTGACCGGCTGCCCAGTGCAGTGTGGGTCAGCAGAGCAGAGTTGCAACTACACTGTCCTGGACAGACTAAAGAGGATTTGAAGGTCCCCAGGGGTTTGGAGGCCCTGGATTTCAGCCCAGAAGTCCAGGGGTAAGAGCGCCTCTGAATCGATATGTCCTTTCACCTTTGTAAAAGAGCTGCCTACTCATGAAAGCAGCTGAGCTTCCCCTCAAGACAATAAAAGTACTTACTATTCATTCATTCATTATTCATTCATTTGAAACATTTAATATACCGCCCACTCCAAAGACTCCGGGCGGTGCACAAAAACATGCAAACAAGGCAACATTAAAAATTACATTCTAAATTAAAATCTAAAGTAACAAAAAACAAATATGTAAACTACAGGACAAAAGCCTGGTGAAAAAGAAAAGCCTCCAATACAGATTGGAAGATCAATAAGGAAGGGACTAAACGAATCTGGAGGGGAAGAGAGTTCCAAAGAAGTGGTCCTGCTGACATTGCTGGAGACAGACAATCCATTTCAAGGGTGTTGAAAGTGGTATGATTAGATAAGCATCATTGTCTTTGGTGTCCACACTAATTTATTTTGTCCCGTCTGGTCAAGGTTTAGCAGGGTTTTGAAGAGCTACAAGACCCTGCACAACCTGATTATCAGGCAAGAGCAAATGTAATAACACAAGCAATGATACCTCTGGGTTATTCTCTGAAATAATTAAAATCTGTCTCCAACTTCATTTTTTTCAACTGCCAAAGCAAACTGGAACATTCAGCCTGAGGAAGATTTCTGTGCAACCTGAAACCGTAAATACTCTTTTTTAAAAAATCATTTTGCATCACAATTTTCTTTTCTTCAAAAATTAAAAAAAAAATTATCCAGTGTTTCACAGACAAATGGCAATACTGAAGTATGATGTTGACATTATAGGGGTAGCTGTCAGAAAAATAACAAGTGGTTCTGCTAAGAACTAATCTGCCTACTTTCCTTTCCCTATAATCTTAATTGCTAATTACTATCCTCACAAGTTAACCCACTTCAGCCTTATATGTTCACACATCTGCCATCTTGTATTGGGCGGATGATTGTTATAAGAACAATCTGAGGTGGACGTCATCTGAGAGAGTTGTTGTGTTATTTTGTCTATCAGTGCAATGTTCCACAGTCACATATATCATTGCTCTATGAAGGGTAGAATGCAATTTAATCTGGCTGCCACCATGCTATAGGTCAAAAAGTCTTTATAATTAATCTCTTCTTCATTTGACTGTATGCCTAATAAAGCTAATCATGGGTCCAGTTGTCAGCTGTGCCCCAGTATTGCTGCTAGCTTTGCAAAGACTGTCACCCAGAAGTTTTGAACATGTTCACAAATCTACCACATTGCCACATTTACTCCAACACCTCGGAGATGCATTGGGATATATTTTGCTGAGTTGTAAAGGTTTCAAATGCCAACAATGAGCTACTTATCAGGTGTTTTCCCTCACAGTGACAGAGACCAATTTATATGATAAATTGTTCCACATTTTGGACCAGAGATTTTCAGGGATATGTTGTTCTAAGTCAGACTCCTATACAGCATTCAACCCTATTAAAGCTGTGTTTAGGTGGATCATCAGTAAAGCAGAACTCTTAAAGATCATCTTCCTGGTATGTGTACACTACCAAAGCAAATGTTCAAATTACATTAGAGGCTTGAGTGTCTGTGTTTTCACAGCCTGATTGGATGTAATTTGGTGGATCTGAGGAACTGAAACCAGTTCAATTTAATATCACCAAATTGTCTTGCTGATAATAAGTCCACCCTTGTCCTCTTTTGTACAAATTCCTCATTCTAGAAACAAAACCTCATATACTCTTTTGTGAACAATGGTTGATTCTTCTTTGTTTTACTGATAATGTGATGTGCTAAAAAGTCTTCCGTCCACTTGCATACTCAAGGAGTTTTTCTTCCCTTGGTTTTTAGCCTACTTTCCTTAAGGAAAGTAAATTGATGAGATCACCCGGCATTCTGTGTCCATATATGTGTCCCACTATCAACTTCACAATGCGTGGACCAATATGAATCAAACTGGATACAGTTGTAGGGATGCATCATAGGGATACCTCAATACCATAGTTTGTGATGATGTCATCCACCCCACTCCAAAATAGCGGATGCGTAAACGTTTGAGGTGCAAGTGGGCCAACTTGTGAACCACCTAACCAATTTCAACCACATTTGCTACAGCTGTATGGACACATAGGGACACCTCAGTGGCATAGTTTGTATTGATGTCATCTACCCTGATTCAAGGTGGAGGACATGTGAACTTTTGAGGTGCAAATGGGCTAACCTGTGGACCGTCTAGTAGTTGATTTGAACCAAATTTGTGACAGTTGTAGTGAGTGATGCATAGGGACACCTCAATGGCATAGTTTGTAATGATGTAATCCACCACAGTTCAAGATGGTGGATGCATGAATGTTTGAGGTGCAAGTTAGGGGTGTTCACAAAACTGGTTTGCCCAGTTTGATTCAAGTCTGAATCAGACTCGAACTGGACCGGGCATGTTCAGTTTTGTCACCCTGAATGAGGAGCCCAGCTCGGGTTGAATTCAAGGTGGTTCAGGGGTTCTGCAATGGGGGGGAGGGTTACTCACTGCTGGGTTTGGTGGCCTCGGGGAGTGCTGCTGCAGGGGATCTCCGGTGGTTCCTCCTCCCCGCCCATCCTCCCCTGGCCTCTGAAGGGCCTTTTCGGGCTGTTTTGTCCCATTTTCAGGCTGTTTCAGCCCTTTCTGAGAAGGTGGCAACCATTCTGGAGTCTGCCACACATGCACCTTGGCATTTTTCCCCCAACTTTAGAACCCCCGAACCGGCCAGTCCATACATCCCTAGTGAAATTGGGCTAACTTTTGAACTGCCTAGCCAATTTGAACCAAGTTTGCTACAGCTGTAGGGACACATAGGGATGGCTCAAGGGCATAGTTTGTGATGATATCATTCATCCCAATTCAAGATGGTGAATGCATTAATGTAAAGGTGCAAATGGGCTAACTTGTGGGCCACCTAACTTATTTGAACCAAATTTGGTATAGTTGTAGGGACACATAGGGACACCTCAGGGATGTAGTTTGTCATGATGTCACCCACCCCAATTCAAGATGGAGGACGTGTGAACATTTAAGTTGCATGGGCTAATTTGTGGACTGCCTAACCGATTTGTCTCAAATCTGATGCAGTTGGTGTGAGTGACACAAACGGACACCTCAGTAGTGTAGTTTGTGATGATGTCATCCACCCCAATTCAAGATGGCAGACACATGAACATCTGAGAAGTAAGTGGGAACCAATTTGGACACATGACACCTCAGCGGCATAGTTTGTGATGATGCCATCCACCCCAATTCAAGATGGCAGATATGTGAGCATCTGAGGAGTAAGGGGGAACCAATTTGGACACATGACACTTCAATGGCATAGTTTGTGATGATGTTATCCACCTCAATTCAAGATGGCAGACACATGAATGTTTGAGGTGCAAGTGGGCTAACTTGTGAACCAAATTTGTAACCAAATTTGATTTGAACCAATCTAGGGACACATAGAGACACCTCAACAGTGTAGTTTGTGATGATGTTTGAACCACATTTGATCAGGGGCGTAACGATAGGGGGGGCAGGGGGGGCACGTGCCCCAGGCGCCACTTGGGAGGGGGCGCCAAAAAGTGCCCCAGCCAGTCCCCTGCTTTTGGCAAAAAAATATTTTTGTGTGATTTTTTTTTTTGGTCATTACGGAGATCTCCGGTGGGCGGGAGCTCCCATTGGCTGCCGGAGAACACATGACCGCCATGCTGGTTGTCTCAGTTCCTCCCTCCCTGCTTGCTGCACGCAGGAGGAGTGGAGCAGCTTGTGAGAGCTGCTGCTGCTGCTGGGGACGTTCCCTGACTCTGCCTGCCTGCCGTTTGCCCACCACACTGCCCTCTGGCTGCATTTTATTCTTCTGTTCTGCATTAACAAAGTAAGTTTCATTGCTCAAATCTCTCTCTCTCCCCTGTGTGTGTTGTGTGTGAGAGAATGCCCCTACTCCCTTGCATAACGTCCTCCTTTTAGCTCTTCTGTGCTTTGCATAGCAGGCTTCACCCCCCCACACACCCCTAAACCGAGGGTAGCTGCCTGCAAGTGGAGCCAGTGGCGCTCTCCTGGCTTGCATTGTGTGAGTTTCTGGCTTGCATTGTGTTTCTGGCTTGCAATGTGTTTCTGGCTTGCATTGTGTGAGTCCCGGTGGGATTGCAAAAGGAAACTCACGCAATGCAAGCCAGGAGAGCGACTTGTGGCTCCACTTGCATTGCCCGAGTTTCCTTTTGCAATCTCACCTCTGCAAAAGGAAACTCATGCAATGCAAGTGGATTCACAAGTCACTCTCCTGGCTTGCATGCATGAGTTTCCTTTTGCAGAGGTGGGATTGCAAAAGGAAACTAGTAGTACTAGTACACAAGATCTTTGCAGCTCTGCTAGTAATTACAACTTCTGGATCATCCCTTAGCATGGGGGTGGGGTGGCAAATTTAATTTGGAACTCATTAATATAATTTTTGAATAATGTTCAGTCTGTCTGGACTAATACTAGGTTTATTCTTTATAGCAGATTTTTATTAGCAACATACAGTCTACAACATTTTCAGCCTTGTTCATTTGGTGCATATTGTAGATGTTCTGTCTCCAAAACATAAGTACAGCATCTATATTTTTGAAGGGGGGGGAATCCCATTTAATACAGTGTGAACAAATTGGTCCAAAGAGTAGCAATGGGAAGTTTTTCTTTCTGCCCCTGTAGCTTTAATAAGATAGAGTGCACAAATATCACTTGATTAACAGCTGAGATATTAATTTCCCTTTTTGGTTGCTTGACTCACAGCGAGAATCATGTCAAGGCAGTGGAGAACCAATTAAATTGATTTTAATCTTTGTTAGGGAAGATAACATGCCTTTTTCTCTCCTTGTTTAAATAATTAAAGTTTCAGTAGGTATTATTTCTGGCTTTAAAGAAATTGGTATCTTAATGTAATGGAATCCTTCTAATTACATACTTAATAGTTTTTAAAAAGTTAATCACGGTTTTTCATTCAATGTGTATTTTGTTTTACATATTAAACTTATATTTTCCTTTGAGAGAGTTTTAAAAATAAGAGGAAATTGGGAAGGCTTTTTTAAAACAAAGAAAAATCTCACCCCTACTTATTCATGATCTTTTTGATTTGCCTGTGTAATTTCAAGCAAGTCAGATGTATGTTGGGGGGTATTTATTTATATGTATTTATTTCAAGCAAGTCAGATGTAATTGCAAATAACATGCAGAAGATCCCAGGTTCAATCCCTACCTCCAGGTAGGGCTGGGAGAAACTCCTGCCTGAAACCTTGGAGAGCTGCTGCCAGTCAGTGTGGGCAATAGTGAGCTAGGTGGACCAATATCTGACTCTGTAGACAGCTTCCTACGTAATCAAACCATAACTTGCCCTTACGTTCAATCCAATTGGATGCCTTCACATTCACAGCTTACATCCAATAAACTGCTGAGTAAGCCCTCCAAACTAGGATCACACAGTGTGGTTTGCAATTCTGGTATATGAAGGGCCCAAACCTCAGTTTTGCTGTTCAGGTGCATAGGCAAACGGTGATTTAATTAAACCAGGAGGTTATTTATTAAGACTGTGTATGAGAGGGAAGCAGAAAGAGGAGGAGATCATGGCTCAAATAATGGTGGCTGAATGTGGCCATTGAGTTTCCCAGGAATACAACCAACGTAAAGTGTGCTACAAATAGACATTATTATAGAATTAATAAACATAGAATATCTATGATAGACTAGAATATATGTCTATTATAATTTAAGTCTCTATTATAATATAAGCATAAATCTTGACTAGACTAGAATATCTATGATGGAAAAGACTAGAATACCTGTCTTGTCTTTTCCATTTTGGGACACAAAACCTATTACTATGTTTAAAAGCATTTATTTTCTGGCCATGAGGACTGCAAACTTAGGCTGTTAGTATGCAAGACATTTCTTTAAAATATATATTTCTAAAGAGCCTTGTAGCCTCATGTTTCCTTTTTCCTGTCCCAGTATACTTGCATGGATGCAGCCCACAACCCACATTTGACTATGACTGTGACACATTTCCATATTTCCGGGGGCAGCCGGGGGAAGGAGAGTGGGGGGGGGGGCGCAATTTCAGTGCTTGCCCCGGGCGCCGTTTTCCCTAGTTACGCCTCTGCATTTGATACAGGTATAGGGACACTTAGGGACATAGACATAGACATAGTGGGCATAACAGAAACATGGTGGAACAGTGAGAACTAGTGGGACACTGTTATCCCTGGATATAAACTCTATAGAACTCTCCACCTTCGCCTTGGAGGTGGAGTAGCACTGTATGTTAAAGAAGGGATAGAATCTAACAAGGTAGAAAACCTAGGTGGACTGGAGTCGTCCACAGAAACCCTGTGGGTGACAGTACAAGGCCTGGAAGGAAACGTGCTACTGGGGATGTGCTATTGCCCTCCGGATCGAAAAGCTGACAGTGACTGGGAGTTGCAGCAGGAAATCAGAGAGGCGTCAAGGAGAGGCAGGGCTGTAATAATGGGTGACTTCAATTGCCAACACATAGACTGGGTAAATTCACAGTCAGGTAATGACAGAGAGGTCAAATGTCTAGATACGCTGAATGACTGTGCCCTAGAACAGTTGGTCTTGGAACCAACCAGAGAGAAGGTGATCTTGGACTTAATCCTGAGTGGCACCCAGGACCTGGTGCGTGATGTCAGTGTCATCGACCCTTTAGGGAACAGTGACCATAGTGCAATCAAATTCAGCATACATGCGGGGAGAGAAACACTAAGGAAGTCTAACACAGACATTTTGAATTTCAGAAGAGGAAACTTCTCCAAAATGAGAAGTATGGTGATCAGGAGAGTCACCTCACTCCAGAATGTATGGCATTTACTCAAAACCACAATACTAGAAGCCCAGTTAGATTGTATACCCCAAAGGAGGAAAGGAACCACTAAGTCCAGGAGGATGCCAGCATGGCTAACAGGTACCATCAAGGAAGACATAAAAGGAAAGAAGACTTGATTCCGAAATTGGAAGGCCTGTCCAAATGAAGAGAACAGAAAGGAACACAAATTCTGGCAAAAGAAATGCAAGGTGACAATAAGGGAGGCAAAAAGAGAGTTTGAGGAACATTTAGGTAAAAGTATCAAGGGGAATAACAAAAACTTCTTTAAACACATTAGAAGCAGGAAACCTGCCAGGGAGGCAGTTGTACCATTAGACAATGAGGGAGTGAAAGGGATTATTAAGAAGGTTGCAGAAAAGCTAAATGAGTTCCTTGCATCCGTCTTCACGGCAGAGGATACTGAGCATATACCTGTTCCTGAAACAGGCTTTTCGTGGATGGAGGCTAAAGAAGTGAGTCAGATAGAAGTGACAAGAGATGATATTTTAAACTGTATGGAAAAGTGGAAAACTAACAAATCGCCAGGGCCAGATGGCATCCATCCAAGAGTCTTCAAAAAACTCAAATTTGAAATTGGCGACTTCCTTGCTAAAATATATAACTTATCCCTGAAATCAGGCTATGTACCAGAGAACTGGAAAGTAGCAAATGTAACACCAATTCTCAAAAAGGGATCCAGGGGCAATCTGGGAAATTACAGGCTGGTTAGCTTAACATCCATTCCAGGCAAATTGATGGAAAGCATCCTCAAGGATAAAATTGTAAAGCACATAGAAGAACAGGCCCAGTTGGGAGAGAACCAGCATGGCTTCTGCAAAGGTAAATCTTGCCCCACCAACTTTTTGGAGTTCTTTGAGAGTGTCAACAAGTGTGTGGATAAAGGTGATCCAGTTGACGTAGTATACCTGGACTTCCAAAAAGCTTTCGACAAAGTTTCTCATCAAAGACTCCTGAGGAAACTTAGCAGTCATGGGATAAGAGGACAAGTACATGTGTGGATTGCTAACTGGTTGAAAGACAGGGTAAGTATAAATGGAGAGTTTTCACAATGGAGGGAAGTAAGAAGTGGGTTCCCCCAGGGATCTGTAGTACTGGGACTAGTGATTTTTAATTTATCCATAAATGATCTAGAAGTAGGGGTAAGCAGAGAGGTGGCCAGATTTGCAGGTGATACCAAGCTCTTTCGAGTTGTGAAATCCAAAACGGATTGTCAGGAGTTCCAAAAGGATCTCTGCAAACTGGGTGAGTGGGTGACAAAGTGGCAAATGCACTTCAATGTTGGCAAGTGTAAAGTGATGCACATTGGGACAAAGAACCCCAACTTCAAGTATACACACGAGGACAAATGTGTTGGTACCCCTCCAGAAAAAAGAAGAACCCACAATTGCCTCTGAAATAATTTGAAACTGACAAAAGTAATTGGCACCCATCATTGTTTATTCAACATTTAACAAAAATCAGACTTTGCTTTAGAGTTTTGATGCAACAGAATATTTCAAATAATAACAGAAATGAAAATGGCATGGACAAAAATGATGGGACACTTAACCTAGTGTTTTGTTGCACAACCTTTAGAGGCAGTCACTGCAAACAAGCAATTCCTGTAGCTCTTACTGAGATGTCTGCACCTGTCAACAGGTACTTTTGCCCACTCTTCCTGAGCAAACTGCTCCAGCTGTGTCAGGTTTGAAGGGTGCCTTCTCCAGACTGCATGTTTCAGTTCTTTCCATAAATGTTTGATAGGATTCAAATCAGGGCTCATAGAAGGCCACTTCAGAATAGTCTAACGTTTTGTTCTTAGCCATTCTTGGGTGCTTTTAGCTGTGTGTTTTGGGTCATTATCCTGTTGCAGGATCCATGACCTGCAACTGAGACAGAGCTTTCTGACACTGGGCAGTACATTTCACTTCAGAATGTCTTGCTAGTCTTGTGATTTCATTGTTCCCTGCACAGACTCAAATCACCCTGTGCCAGACGCAGCAAAGCAGCCCACAAACATAACTGAGCTTCCTCCATGTTTCACAGTAGGTATGGTGTTCTTTTCTTGGAAAGCTTCATTTTTTCGTCTGTGGACATAGGGCTGATGTGACTTGCCAAAAAGCTCCAGTTTTGTCTCATCTGTCCAAAGGACATTCTCCCAGAAGCATTATGGTGTGTCAATATGCATTTTAGCCAAATTCCAGTCTGGCTTTTTAATGCTTTTCTTTCAACAGCGGAGTCCTCCTGGGTCTTCTTCCATTGAGCCCAGTGTCACTCAAAAAGTGAAGGATGGTGTGATCAGACACTGATGGACCTTGACCTTGGAGTTCAGCTTGTATCTCTTTGGAAGTTGTCCTGGGCTTTTTGTCTACCATTCTCACTATCCTTCTGCCCATTCTGGGGTCAATTTTCCGCTTGCGGCCACATCCAGGGAAGTTGGCTACAGTCCCATGGACCATGAACTTCTTAATAATATTTGCAACTGTTGTCACAGGAACATCAAACTGCTTGGAGATGGTCTTATAGCCTTTGCCTTTAACATGCTTGTCTATAATTTTCTTTCTGATCTCCTCAATCAACTCTCCTTAGCTTTCTCTGGTCCATGTTCATTGTGGTCACACGATGATACTAAACAACAGAGTGACTACTTTTCTCCATTTAAATAGGCTGAATGACTCATTGCACAATTGGAGACATGTGTGATACTAATTAAAGAAAACTGATAATTTGAAAAATCACTCTAATCCAATTATTTATGAACTTTTCTAGGGGTGCCAACAAATGTGTCCAGGCCGTTTTAGAATATCTTTGTAGAATAAGCAATATTTTATCTCTTTTCACACTTACTTTGCTTTACTCGATGACATATCAAAGGCATGAAGGTATACATGGGACAATTGCTTTTCATTTAATCGCTTTTCAGGAGGCATAAAACACTTTTTCAATTAGCTGTAGGGGTACCAACAAATTTGTCCACTTGTGTATGCTGATGGGATCTGAGCTGTTGCTGACTGACCAGGAGAGGGATCTTGGGGTCGTGGTGGACAGCTCGTTGAAAGTGTCGACTCAATGTATGGCAGGTCAATGTGTGGCAGCAATGTGAAAAAATCCAATTCCATGCTAGGGATCATTAGGAAGGGGATTGAAAATAAAACTGCTAATATGATAATGCCCTTACACAAAACTATGGTGCGGCCACACCTGGAGTACTGCGTACAATTCTGGTCACCACATCTTAAAAAGGACATTGTAGAACTGGAAAAGGTGCAGAAGAGGGCAACCAAGATGATTAGGGGCCTAGAGCACCTTTCTTATGAGGCAAGGCTACAACTCCTGGGGCTATTTAGTTTAGAAAAAAGACAACTGCAGGGAGACACAATAGAGGTCTATAAAATCATGCATGGTGTGGAGAAAGTGGATAGAGAGAGGAGAGGAGAGCTGGTCTTGTGGTAGCAAGCATTACTTGTCCCCATAGCTAAGCAGGGTCTGCCCTGGTTGCATATGAATGGGAGACTTGATGTGTGAGCACTGCAAGATATTCCCCTCAGGGGATGAAGCTGCTCTGGGAAGAGCAGAAGGTTTCAAGTGCCCTCCCTGGCTTCTCCAAGATAGGGCTGAGAGAGATACCTGCCTGCAACCTTGGAGAAGCCGCTGCCCGTCTGTGAAGACAATACTGAGCTAGATAGTTTCCTATGTTCCTATGATAGAGAGAAATTCTTCTCCCTCTCACATAACACTAGAACCAGGGGTCATCCCATGAAATTGATTGCCAGGAAATTTAGGACCAACAAACAGAAGTACTTTTTCACACAACACATAATCAACTTGTGGAATTCTCTGCCACAAGATGTGGTGGCAGCCAACAACCTGGATGGCTTTAAGAATGGTTTGGATAACTTCATGGAGGAGAGGTCTATCAATGGCTATTAGTCAGAGGGCTATAGGCCACCTCCAGCCTCAAAGGCAGGATGCCCCTGAGTACCAGTTGCAAGGGAATAACAGCAGGAGAGAGGGCATGGCCTCAACTCCTGCCTGTGGCTTCCAGCGGCATCTGGTGGGCCACTGTGTGAAACAGGATGCTGGACTAGATGGGCCTTGGGCCTGATCCAGCAGGGCTGTTCTTATGTTGTTATGTTCTTACCTATCTGTCAGGAACAGTACATAATGAACAGGTAGGGAGAGAGAGATAAGTTTCTATCTTCTCTCTAGGAAGAGGACTGACTCACTGCAGGAAGTACCTGAGGAGTCATAGAATAGAGGCAAGCAGGGATAAGTAAGGAGACCCTCACTAACTACCTCTAATGTCCCTAGTGGTCATTGGGATAGTTGGTGCAAAAGGCTGATACACTGGAACTCCATATCCAACACTTTCCCCCTAACTTAAATGCACAATGCAAAATTTTGTGCAAGGAGGAAAAGGTGTGGACAGCCAGACTGATTTTGACCTTTTAGGGAGCCTAATTCAGAAGATGTTAAAAATTGGAAATATCGCTAGATGGTGCCATTGAGTTATGGGAGAATAATAGGCTGTTCATTATTTGTTTTTTCCAAACAGTTCTCTTCTTGGCAGTTTCATCTTAGTGACTCTTGGGGGACTTGGCTGCACTATTCCTTTCAGCTCCATCATGCTATGATGTTTCATAGGTGCTCTTCTGTACCTGAAGTCGGATTCATGTATACAGCTAGCTGGGGAGACAAAAAGGATCCTTATTCTACTGGGTTGTTCAAAAGGTGGCTGTCCTTTGCTACTCCCTCAGTTCCCTATCATAATACAGCAAAGCAGCTTTAATATTTTAGGAAAAGTGTTAACACCATCAAGTACAAAGTGTAACTGTGATAATATTTGCTGTTCTTAGCAGAGTTTGGAAATGGAGATGGCAAAGAAAAATAAAACAAAAAGACCAAAAAAAGTCTGAGAAGAATTAGGCATGGCAGTCAACAACCAAACATAAGTTAGGGGAGAATTGGCCAGAAACAGTATTACGGTATGGATGACAGCTGCAAACAGAATCTCAGATTAAATGTTCTCAGTGTAATTGAAAGTTCTCAATCTGAGAGGATTACAAGAACTCAAGAATGTGATGCTTTTGCTTAATGGGAAAGGGGCAACTTCTCTTCTGAGATGTAGCAACAAAGAAGATGTGTAATTTAAAAAGCATTTTGTAAACTAAAGGCATGGCTCCAGAATGTCTTGCATGAACTAAAGTCTTGCATGAGCTAGAGATACTTCTGCCTGTGCAGGGCTGGAGGAGCTCCTCCAGTTTCAAGATTATGTATATAAACATATGCTTTATTTTATTTTATAGAATTCTAACAAAAAAGAAGGATAACGTCTCAAGGTCCATAAACCCAGAATTAAAGGATGGTGACTATGAATAGGATGTCGAAGAGTTTGCCCTGCATCGCCAATCCTCCAAAAGCTCAAGTCCAGATCATTTCAAAGATGTGCTTTATGCTATCAGTATTGGCTAAGTCTCTTAAGTTTTCTCTTGGATTTCTTTTGCTTAAGAAGTTTCAAATTTCCTGCAGACAAGAATACTTCTTTATAAGCCATCATCAAATAGGAGTACTTGTCTTTGTACACAAATCCAAAGTATATATATATTTTATTTTTATTTTGCATTATAGGCAAGCCCCAGGTGGTTCCTTTCCTTTCCTTTCCTTTCCTTTCCTTTCCTTTCCTTTCCTTTCCTTTCCTTTCCTTTCCTTTCCTTTTGTATATGTGTGTGTGTATGTAAATGCTAAAGTTGTCCTGCTATGTCTTACATAATTCCTGGCACAGAGGGGCCCTGTATTAGCCATGTTCTCTGTAGGGATGTGCATGAAACGGATCATGCGTTCCATTCCAAGCTTGGAAAGGAACACAAGATTCACAGAACATTCTGTTGGAACACACAGTCAAGGTGGTTGTTCCTACAGAATGACCCTGTTCCAATGGAACACTCCAAGCATAATTCTGGACTCCAAAATGGCACTCTTCTGGTCTCTGCACACACACAGTGGCCATTTGTGTGCTGATGCTGACTACACAAATAATCATCGCGCATGTGCAGAGGCTAGAAAGAGCACCATTTTGGAGTCCAAAATGGTGCTCGGAACATTCAGAGTGTTCTGAGCTCAGAATGGGGTTGTTCCGTTCCAAGCTCGAAACAGGCCTTTCATTGGAAGGGTGTTCTCTTCTGAGCTCAGAACACTCAGAACTACTTGGTTCATGGTCAGAAGGTTCCAACTGTGAACCACTCTGCACATTCCTTATTCACTGTTCTGTTGGAGATGAACTTCCAGTGCATTGACCTTTTGCACCAACTGTCCTAATGACCACTAGGGGCATTGGGAGTAGAGACAGTGAGTCAGGGTCTCCCTATCTGTCCCTACTCTATGACCCCTGAACTGACTCTGCAGCACGTCCTATGCTGAGTCACAATCCTTCCTTTCCTCCTAGAGAGCAGATGGAAACATATATCTCTCTCTCCTTACATATCCACTATGTAGTCCTTTAGATTAGATGTAGGTCTTTCCTATCTAAGTGTATTTAACCAATAAATGTTTAGTGTTTAGTCATACAAGGATCTCCATGTGTTTTGTCTAAATAGCTGCAGTATCCAAATCATCCTCTGCTACCTACCCTGTAACTGGAGTGTGTGCTCATTCCTTAGTGCTCTGCTGTTTTACCTATTGTGGGTAAAAATCAACAACCTCTAATAGGGTTATGGGCCCAGCAGGAGCAACAGGCATCTAGGCACAAGCAGAGTTTATTTTATTTTTCATTTTTGAAAGTGCAGCTGAGTTAGTTAGAAACTGCAGCATGGATCCTGTGACTACAGCCTACTCAGGAATGGCTCCTTCTTTTCCCAAACTGGATGGCAATAACTACGAAACCTGGGCCCTCAAGATGAAAGCGAGCTTCATGACAAAAGGAATCTTTGAAGTGCTCAGGGAGGGACGGCCAGCCCAAGATGAAGCTGCTCAAGCCTCGTGGGACAAGAAAAACCAACACGCGTATAGCCTTTTAATTTTGAGTATAAGCGATGATTTCCATGTGTTTTGTCTAAATAGCTGCAATATCCAAACCATCCTCTGCTACCTACTCTGTAACTGGAGTGTGTGCTCATTCCTTAGTGCTCTGCTGTTTTACCTATTGTGGGTAAAAATCAACAACCTCTAACATGTTCACCGGAAGTAACATAGCAACATTCTCACAGAACTTCCCAGTGCTTTTAGTATCAGGCTGTCAGATGGAGCTGCATGCATTTGGATTTTTCTTTTTATATCTGTACAGATATCCGTGAATAAGACTTCTGTGCTGCTGTTCATGGGCTATTTCATAGCCATTTACAAAAGTACAATAAACATAATGAAATACAAACTAAAACCCCAACAACAACAGTGGCTGACACGATGCACAGATCCAAGGGGGACGGAAGATATTGGTGGAACTGCTGCAGTCCCAAGTAGCAGCAGCACCACTGTAGGGAACCAGTAGTAGTGTTACCAGCATTACCACAGTTTCCCCCATTTGCTACAATGAGAAGAAAAACAGCTGGTAGCAGTACTGTCAGCTCCCCACAGTAGTACTGCCAGATCCCTACCATTGCTTCCAGATCTGCAGCAGCAGCGGAGTCAATGTCTTCCATTCCCTTTGAAATTATGCATCATGTCAAGCAATGACGATAATCATCAGTCCAGGTAAAAGCCAACACAGAGCAGAGTATAATTGCAATTCGTTCTCAAAGGACAATTGAAACAAGAGTATTTTTGCCTGCTTTTAGTATTGGAGATGGAGTTCCAGGGCATCAACCTTTTGCACCACCTATCCTAATAACCACTAGAGGCATTGGGAGTAGAAACAGTGAGTAATCTGTGAGTTTCTCCCTATCTGTCCCTAATCTATGACCCCTGATCTGACTCTTCAGCACTTCCTGTGCTGAGTTACAATCCTTCCTTTCCCCTTAGAGAGTAGATGGAAACATCTCTCTCTCTCTCCTTACCTATTCATTATGTAGTCCTTTAGATTAGGATTAGGTTTTTCCTATCCAAGTGTACTTAACCAATAAATACTTAGTATTCAGTTCTACAAGAATCTCAATGTGTTTTCTCTAAATAGCTGTAACAACTAAACTATCTTCTGCTACCTACTCTGCAACTTGAGGATGTTCTCTCTTCCTTAGTGCTCTGCTGTTTACCTAAAGGAAAAGTGTGCCGTCAAGTCGATTTCGACTCCTGGTGCCCACAGAGCCTTGTGGTTTTCTTTGGTAGAATACAGGAGGGGTTTACCATTGCCTCCTCCTGTGCAGTATGAGATGATGCCTTTCAGCATCTTCCTATATCGCTGCTGCCCGATATAGCAGCAGCAGGGATTCGAACCGGCAACGTTCTGCTTGTTAGTCAAGCATTTCCCTGCTGTGCCACTTAAGGTGACTTGCTGTTTACCTACTGGAGGTAAAATTAACAACCCCCCAACATTTAGAGTCCAGAAGTGAGGAGGGGTATGAACTGCTCTTGAAAGAAGATACCAAAGCACTGGACTGCTCCAGAAAAAGCTCTCACCCTGGTGTGAGACTAATAGCTTTCCATGAGATGGAATGACACAAATTTACAATTCTGCAAGGATATATACTCTATCAAATTCAATAGGTGGTTTGTTTTAACATCCTCTAACAAAGCTTCTTTTGTTGTTTATGCTGATGTCAATAATAGTCTTGGGATGTTAGCCTCTTTCACAAGAGGATCATAGACCTCCTGTGCCAATAAGTGTGGTAACAGTAAAGTCATCCTTCCTCATATATCTACATCCTGTATATATCTCAAGACCTAATCTTTATGACATTTAAGTCCAACATCCCCCAAACTAGGAAATGAATTAAACAAAGAACCAAGAGGCCTGATTCTCATGACCATTTGTTTAAAGGCACTGAACTGAAGTCACCATGAGTTGACACTTCTTGGTGATTCTGGTGTGATGTAGCAATCCTGCAATTGCTACATTTTTGAGATCACAAGCCACCATATCCTGGAAAACTTTCAAAAACTGGGTTTAGCTGGGATATGGCAAGGTGTGATCTCATGTCAAAGCAATTGCAAGACTGGTGCACCATGGCAAAATTGTCCAGAAAAATAAACTCAGGGTGAGTTTGCCACATTAAAAATAGTCATGAAACCAGGCCTTTAAGTTTGGAAGGTCTGCCTCTCTGTGATACTACAAGGATTCAGGTTCACTAATCTGACCTCCATCTTCCCATGCCATTGCAGGCTTAAACGTCCTGAAACATCTAGTACTTAAGCGGGCAGTCCCACCAGGTTTGTTGCTAGAGAGTGGCCATTTTAATACCCGCTCCTGAACTCAGGGCACTCTATTAGAAGGCAATACACTTCAAAGGCATAAGTGTGGGATGGAAGAATCCAAAAAACAGTGCTTAAGGGTGTTAACATGCAGCACTTTCCCCATTTTCCTAGTACCCCTCATAGTTACCCCACCCCATTCATCCACCCATTTCCATCCAGCTTTTAACTCATAGCTTGGGGTTGGTTTTTTAAGAATGTACACCTTGTTATTTTGACTAAAATAGTAAAGGCTATTCTTTTTAATTTAGTGCACAGAAAAGAGAAACAGGTAGTTCTAAGAACAACAAATGGATCTTTCTGCATTTTTTAACATGGTGACTCTTACTCAAGACTTCCTCCCATGAACTGTCAGTACGGTTTGTATCTGATAGTCAGCACCTGAGTTACAAAGGGGTGTTGCCTGTGCTTTGAATGGCCACCATCTTGAAGAGACATGGCAGATCAGCAAACAAATATGCCCATCAGGGTATCCTAAGATTCCTTCCCATGTACTGTGAATTTGGTTGGTACAGGACTGTGAACATAAACCTCCTTAGAGGGAGATACATAGACACATGGACACACGCAGAGACATGATGATTGCATAAGCTTTCTTCCCTTTGGAAAGTAGGCTAAAAAGGTGGTAGACTGAATTAAAATGAAATAGAAGGAGATAGTCCCTGGCAGTGAGGTAAGTACTTTTGTACAAAATGCAACCTGTCATGGTTGGCACTGCCTGTACTAGCAGAGAGAGGAGATACTTCCCCTTAGGAAGCAGCACACCAGAATTATCTAAGGCCCACATTCTGCTTCAGAATGTTTCAGATAGAAGGAAAAGTTTTGCTTAAGGCTACTATATAATTGTTGAAATCAGTCACCAAATTAATAATTAAGAAATAGTATTAATATTTGAAATGGGTTAATAGCACATGACTCAATTAGAGATACAAGGAGTAGAGTCCAGAAGGTGGTTTTTATTATGTATGAGAGACAATGATGCTCTTCTCATGATCAGTGAGAAGAGCTTCTGGCAGGTCTGCGGGCGGATCATGCCATGCAGACGATCATGCCTGCAGCCCTGGGTGGTTGGATTGGCCATCCACATGACTACCAGCTCTGTCACGGTAGGGATGGGCCCGGACCAGTCTGGACCTGGGGGGTTCGGATTGGGGGTGGGGGTCACTTTGAGAGCAGCGGGAGGGTTTACTTACCCCTCCCACCGCTTTCTGCTGTGGCGCCGTAATCTGTAGAGTAATTGGGGCGGCAGGATACCTCCCTGCCGCCCCTTCCCCGCTGCTGCTCTGCAAAAACTCCCAGTAATGCTTTGCGCATGCGTGCATCGTGCACGCACTTCACGTCACTGACGTGCACACGCGCAAAGCATTATACCCCAGTGCCGGACCACAGTGTGGCGGTTCCATGCACACCCCTACGTCACGGAGCCGGTGGAGGCTGCGGGGATCGGGGGCTGCATGGCCCTAGAGGTCCCAGTCACGGGTCTACTCGTGTGTCTCGGGGGTCCCTCCAGATGCCCCACGCACTTGCATGGGGCATCCTGGAACTTCCGGGGACTGCACGGCCCCTGATCCCTGCAGCCTCTACCGGCTCCGTCACAGAGCCAGCAGTCGTCTGGGTGGCCAATCAGGGCTTGGAGGCTACTCGTCTGCTCTCCTTGCAGACCCATCAGAAGCTCTTCTCACTGACTGTGTCTTGATCAGCATTTGGAATTCTGAACACAAGACAGGGTTCTCTTCTTTCAACCAGAATGTTTTCTGTCGCACAACCTTACAGTTTGTTCACCACATCTGTATCCTACCCTTCATCCAAAGGGCTGAGAGTGGTGTACAAAGTAATCCCATTTTATCCTGACAACAATCCTATAATGGTAGATAAGGTTGAGATAAGCCCTTGTTTTACAAAATCCTTCCTATCTGGGGGCATGGGACCGTGCATGCTGGCTATTCTCTTTATGCCGGCTAAGCCTGCTCTCCCCACAGACCCGCCAGAAGCTCTTCTCACTGATGGTGAGAAGGGCTTCTTTGTGTTGTAATCGCTGTAAAAGGATGCAATAGTAATTTTGGGGAATTGTGTATACGCTCTCCACTCCTCACTTCTCTGAGCAGTGAGAAGTTCCAGAGACTCAGAGCTACTCAGATTCTGGTTTCCTTTGATCACCAGAGACAATCTTTGTAACATTTGGCTTATTTACAAATATACAAGTGGCACATTAGATGGAACTGAAATAGTAGAGCTCTTCTACAAGTCAAGTCAGTAGAAGACAGGTGTCAGGATTTCCTACCCTCCTCCATGAGACAGGGTTGTTTAACCAAATGGTGCTGTGCTGAGAGAAGCAGGGGGCTCCAGACGCCAGGACACCCCCGGTAATTACCTTTCAGAAGTCAGTAAGGTCTTTGAGAGGTGGGCAGTAACTGCTATCAGCTCCACAGCTGCAGACGTGTGTAGAAATGCTAGTGAAGGGATGGAGTGGAAGAACAAGTCCCCTTTGGAGGCCAGGGATTGGGTGGCCAATCCACTTGCCTGGCCAGGGAAGAAGGAGCAAGCTGGAACAGGGGAGGAGTGTCCTAAATGCAGGAGTGCCTTCTTCTGCATGATCCCCACCGCACGTTAAGATCATCTGAGGAGGTCCGTCTCCAGTTACCACTGGTTCGTCTGGTGGCAACTCAGAGGAAGACCTTCTCTGTTGCTGCTTCTGGGCTATGGAATGTACTCCCAGAAGAAATCCATAATTTGAGTTCTGTCTTTCTGTTTGGCCTGGCCTGGCCTTCCATGGTTTTAAAACTGCTGTAAACTGTTTTAAATTGTTTTAAAAGTTTGCCCTGGTTTTCCAGGGTTTTTAGCTGTTTGAATGTTTAATTGGTTTTATTCTGGTTTTACAGTTTTGATTTTAGTTGTTAACTGGTTTTAATTGGTTTTATTCTGTTGTAAACCGTCCTGAGCCATTTTGGAAGGGCGGTATATAAATTAAATAAATAAATAAATAAATAAATAAAATGGCTCCCTGTCTCTGAAGGGCTCACAATTTTTAAAAAAAGCCTTGCTGTGAGGCTAGGACAAAGACTGGGCAGCAGGCCAATTTCATATCAGAAATTGGGAGGTGGCTGTGGGAAAGCAGATTGTTGTTTTAATAGATTTTCTTTTAAGTTGGAGATTTTTCAAGTGTACAAAACAAACAATAACAAAAGCTTTCCTACATTATAGCTTATAAATGTACCGGTATTACAGGTTGTAGATATATCCTTGTGTATCCTCCATAATTCCCTGATGTTAATATAACGTAGTCCCTGTCCCCCCCCACCCCAAATTACTCAGACATATTCATCCTTTCCTTTCCTGACCTTTGGATTTGTGGGCATCAAAGCCTTGATGTATCTGACTGAAGTTAAACCTAGTCATGGTGATGCTGTGATCACCTCCTGACTTGCACCATACCTTAACCACAGCCAGACTGGGTTTCTTTACAATTACTCTTTGTGGGTGTGGAAAAATATAAAGGCAACACCAAGCAAGCTGAGACAGATATTGGGCACAAAGACCTGACACCTTAGGAACAAGAGGACCCCACAGCACCAGCACTCAGCAGCACTCAGCATGGCACAATCATTCATTTGGGCCGGTAAGTTTGGACTCAGTTGTATTTGTAATTGAATTGCTTTGCAGGGTTTTTCCCCCCTTTTTGATATGCTATTGTACAATATACTCCATATCTGAAGTTGGCAGGAAAAAAACCCCAACTTAAAGAAAAATCTCCACAGCACAATTTTTAAAAAGAGTCAAGCAAAGCTGCTAAGTCAACATCTTTGCTTCAGCTCAGAGGCGTAACTATAGGGGGGGCAGGGGGGGCACGTGCCCCGGGCGCCATCTTTTCTGCTCACGTGGGGGGCGCCGCCATGACAAAAAATTTTTTTTAATTTTTTTAAAATTTTTTGTTAATACAAATGTTTCCTGCTCAGTGCAGCAGCGCTGCAGCAGTCAAGGGAGCGCGTCGGCGCCCCTTCCTCCACGAGCTGTCCCTTCCACGCCGCCCGCGCCCCCCCCCCATTGCTTTGCTGGCGCCTGGCAGCCAGTCAGTGGCCTGGCTTGGCGGCGGCGGCGGCGGGCGCTTGTGAGGAAAAACCTAAGTATAATGTAGTATGTTGGGGGGGCGCAGGGGGCGCCATTTCAGTGCTTGCCCCGGGTGCCATTTTCCCTAGTTATGCCTCTGCTTCAGCTGACAGATTTGGGGTTTTTAGATAAAGCTAGGGGAGGGGTTTTGGAACCTTTTGATACTGTGACCCCTTAAAATAATATATAAAGCTACATGACCCCCTCACCCCCTTTTTTAAAGCTACTGACTATGTGGACCAGAACCATGTTACTGAGCATCAAGCAACATATTTCCTAGTATAGCAGAGCATTCCCGGAGTGCTCCAACAGCACAGGCAAACTCCAAAAAGTATGTGCATTCTTGCTCAAGAGTGGAAGAGTGCCCATGCTTTGAAAGCACTGCAGACCAGCACAGAGGCTAGTGCTTCATTGATGTTAGGAGCACACACACTTTGTTAGCAAGCCATTGGATGGATTAGGTAGAGATAAATAGAGCACATCTACCTTTTAAATGAGGATGAGCTTGCTTGCTCCCACTTAGTTTTTCAAACTTGGCTTTTATGTTTGAGACTGCCAATCTGATTTCAGGCTCCAGATGATTTTCACAAGGTACTTGCTCATTATAGCAGCAACTGCTGAAAACCCTGATTCACACAAGTAGGAATCAAGCGGAGTCAGTATTTCCATGGCTTTCTCACTTAATTCTTTCTACTCAGCTTGCACACTAAGCCAAATTTCAGGAAGAGACACCGTCAAAAACATAAAGCTAGGAGCTGCTCCAATTTCTCTGAGACATGGGGAAGCAGACAAGGGGACAGGAGCTGCAAATGACCTGGATGCTCCGCTGCTCACAGAGCCAAGGGCAGCACAGTAACAGCACTTATTTGGCCATTTACTAGGCAAGCTTTAGTTAGTGAGGCTATCCACATGCATGTGCAAAATGGGGCTAAGGGAGCCCAGCCCGGTTTTTCACGGGTGTATGTACTGCTGGGATTGAGCCCACCTATGAAGCTTCCCTTTAAAATGAAGTTAAGAGAAAGAGAACTCCCTTAACCTCATTTTTACAATTTTCTGTCAGCCACAGCCGCAAGCAAAACTCTAGCAAACTCAGGGAGGGGAGGGGGCGTTCCCCGTAACGCACCATGCACTCACATGGTGTGTTATTGGAGCTCTGGGTGGCGGGGCGAGGTGACGCAGGCAGCAGCCCGTGCTTGTCTGGGTGGGTGATCTGCCCACCCAGGGAAGGTGAAATAATATATGTGGGGAGGTAAGCTCTTTAGGGCTTCCTCCAGGCAAACCCTGTTGCCCTTCCTCACTGCTCGTGAGAAAGGGCTCAGTGTCTCCCAAGAGGGAACTCTCCCCTGGTCTGTATGCCACTACTGTGCCTGCCTTTGGCTTTGTGAGGGGCAGAGGAGCCAAGGAGCTTTTGGCTTCTGTCTTCATTTGTCTCCCAACTTCCCTATCTCCACACCTTGGATATGTTGGGTAAGGCCCCTGTACGCTTGACAGCTCCCTCCTGAGTTGTTTCGGACCCCTTGTGGGGAGACACACACTCACTCACACCAAGTCTGAGAACTCCTGGCCTAGGGTGACCAGTGCAGGAATAAACAGACTCCCTCTTGTTAGAGGAGATATTTACTCCCTGTCGCTCATCTCTTGGTTCGGTATTTTCACCGGACACCAGTATCAAAGTTTCAAGCATAGCTTTATTTCATTGCTAGCAAAAGCTTCTGGGTGCAGCTGCCCCCAATCTGGAAGGCTATCCATCTTTTATACTCTGCCATAAACAACTTTTGCACCTGGGCATCATATACAAGCCAAAGTGTTACTTTAACCCCAAAGGTTCTGATTTGCTTCAAAGTGCTATATTTCCCACTTACCCTTCTCAAGACATCTGGCTTGCAGCCTTGGCCTGGTTTCCCCTCCCCATTGAGACATACTTTTAAGCAGTGTCATAATAAAATATCCTCAAGGCATGGCGGGGATCTACCAACAACTGCAAGCGCCATTGATAGGGCGTGTATCACAGCCAGGCAAGTGCTGTGCAAACCAATCGTACTTTTGGCTGTTGAAAGCAAATTGCAAATAATATTCCAACACTTTTTATTTAATAGTTGTGTAGAAGAGGGAATTTTTTTCAGCAGATGCAGACTTCCATCTATCCCCTTCTCTTGAAATTCCCTCTTCTAATCTACACAATGGTTAACGGTACAGAACAGAAGCACTCACCTCTTTTGCATCAGGTCTCCTGAGGAAAGGCAAACAAGCCCAACACATTCTTTTCTAGTAGGAAAAAAGCTTGCCTGTCACAAGCTATCTGGGGCTATTCTGACGATCAGCAAAAATAGGGCTAGCCTCCGCTAGCCCGATTATTGCTTATCGTCAGAACCACCGGGCTTGCAGCCGAGCCCGGTGGTTCTGGAGAGGCTAACCCGCTCCTGTAGCCCACCCCATAGCCCGGGTTTGTGGAGCGAGCACTCTGCAAACCCGGGCTATCTGCTCGTGAGTAGGCGTGGCGCAGCTCTGCGCCGCGGCTACTCGTGAGTAGACCCCTGGCCGGGAGGCGAAAAGCCAGGGGTCTAAGCTCGCGCAGGGCATACTGGGGCTTCCGGGGGCCGCGCAGATCTCGAGCTCCACAGCCCGTCTTGGAGCCGGCAATCGTTTGGGTGGCCGATTCAGCCACCCAGGGCTCCCTTCCCACTCACAGCCCCAAACTGGGTCTCAAGGATTGTGAGACCCGGTCCTCTATCTAAATAGTCTCAGGGACATTCATAACATCCATGCACAATTTTAACAGTTTATTACCAGCTGAAGGTTAGAAGGATGCATGAGGGAAGATTTTCCAAGCTCTAGCTAACAGAGCAATCTAGATAATTATTTGGAGAAGAAACATGACCGCTGGAGGGAAAGTTAACCAGCACTCCCTTTCACAGTAGTAACAGCTAAAGCTTAGCAAGAACTTTTGGGGAAACAATGTACTACATTGTGCATACAATTCATTTTAATAATGAATTATAAAATATATTTGATGTTCATTTTTTAAAAGTTTGTCAGTGTGATTTTCTTCTGTAATGTGCTGGACACAAAGCAACCAGCTTGATCTAATCTAACATGCAGATCAGGAGCGTAGCAGGTCCGCTGGCGGCCTGTGTACAGATGCCGGCGCGCGGCCCCACTGACCCCGCCCCCGCGCCTGACCTCAGACGCTGGGGCTAGCCACGCCCCCACATCAGACGTCAGACATGGGGGCGTGGTCTGGCTGAACGGAGCCTGGAGTCTCGTTCGCCTGAAAGACCTTCAGTTAGTCTTTAACTGCCGAAGGGGCCGCACGGCCCCTTCGGCAGTTAAACGAAGACTGGTGCTGCTTTTGCAGCACAGCCCAGGAGTTCCTCTTCCCTGCAGGGAAGAGGCGCTCCTGGGCTGTGTTGCGAAGGCAGCATCAGTCTTTTAGCTCCTGAAGGGGCCAAGCGGCCCCTTCAGGAGCTACTTAGGCTGGCGCTGCGTTCGCAGCACTCAACCAGGAGCGGCTCTTCCCTGCCTTTGCAGGGAAGAGCCGCTCCTGGCTGGCGCTGCAAACGTAGCACCAGCTTTTGTTTAGCTCCTGAAGGGGCCGCGCGGCCCCTGCTCGGGAGCTAAGCTACCACCCCCGCGTCTGATGTCAGACGCGGGGGCATGTCAGGGCCGTGAATGGCGGCTCCTGATTGGGCAGGGCCCGAGTTCTTTGAACCCG
Source organism: Hemicordylus capensis (assembly GCF_027244095.1). Taxonomy (NCBI): domain Eukaryota; kingdom Metazoa; phylum Chordata; class Lepidosauria; order Squamata; family Cordylidae; genus Hemicordylus; species Hemicordylus capensis. The sequence continues at coordinate 71,023,986 of NC_069660.1, forward strand.
TTCGCCCAATGATAGCTCCGCCCCTGATGCAGATAATCAGACATTTGTATTATTAGTACTATTTCTGTATGGTAATCTTTCAATGTTCTTCCATTGATGAAAGGTACAATAGAACTATGCCATTTAATCACAAGGTCTTGTAGAGCTATGTCATTGAGACAGTTATTCAATGTTATTACCCAGGAGTTACTCTAAGGGACCACATAATTTAAATAGGACTTCTATTGAGTAATTTGGTCAGGATTTCAGCCCATATTTTTACTTGATTCAGATTGTACGAATGTAATGTGTAATTATTTGGTATTGGTGTGTTTGATTGTTGGGAGGATGTTAATTTTGTGTTGGTGTTTTGTTCTGTCAATCATTTTGAATTTGAGTAAGAAAGGTGATAGAAGAGTTAGCAATAATAAACGTTATTAATCCTTATCATCACAAAATCAGTGAAATGGAAGGTATCAAAGAGGCTACTTAGTCCCAGTTAACTTGTCTTCCTTTTTTATTTTGCTCTAGGTTTAGCAGTCTTGCTGTTTCTTCAATACAGTAAGTAAAGTAGTTATTTCATGAGTTCCTTTTTTCCAAATCAAAAGTCAAGAAAAGCAGGGCAGAATAAGGCTCAGATTTGCTGGGCTGCATTAAGACATTTCCCGATTTAGAACAGTCCATCTGGGATTCTACAGAAAGGTGATAAAGACAGCAGCGAAAACAATGCAGGGATGGAGAGACAGCAGCTCCTCCTAAAATTAGAGCATTTATTGTCAAATTTCTATACCACTAAAAACTTGCATCTCATGGTGGTTCACAGAAGAATAAATAATGAAATTACATTAAAATGTGACAGAGAATAAAATGGCTGGAAAATGCATCCCTAATTCAAAGTGCTTATAATATCCTGAGAGCACTGCACAGGTCTGCACAGCTAAGGCAATACCACCAGGACCAACTTCAAACCTTACCAGTTCCATGAGCCAGATCCATGTTCTAATTCTAAAATTACCAATGTGGTGTTTTTGGTTAATCCATTCCTTGATCCTGGCCAGCTTTTGAATGGTGCTTTAGTTACTTTTAGTCCAATCCTGGAGTAGAGGCGGGGCTAACAAACAGCCAGCAGCAAGAGCACTGAAAGCAGACTGCACTTGCCTCTCTGGAAATAACAAAGCAATCCTCACAATTGTATAAGGTGGCTACCCCCTTCTGTGGGAAGGAAGCCTTAAAGTGCTTACCTCCCCGCAGATGATCGGCACCTTCTCCCTGGGTGTGTGGATCGCCCACCTAGATGAGCAGCAGCTCCGCTTTGGCACTCCCGCACCTGGCTGTGGCTCGCTCGGGTACTCTGGAGGTCGGGCGAAGGGAGGTGCCGCCATGTGGCATCCCCCCACCCCTGGAGCCCCAGTAATCACTGTGCGAGTGTGCAGTGCATTTCTGGGATCCCCCTCCGCCCTCCCCAAGTGTGTCTGCCGCAGACACCTGATCATTAACCTCTTTTTGGGGTGTACTTCTGCCCAAAACCTGGGTTAAGTGGCGGGCTCTGTAAGTGGGCTTGCCACCACACTGCCACCAGGAGCCGCATGGCTCTCATTGCTGCACAGGAGCAACAGAAACCAGGATGGGCTCCCTTAGCCCGGTTTCTGCTGTTCATGAGAATCGCCTCAATATCTGTTTCAATAAACCATTAATCTTCCTGATTCTACTTGACTGCTTTGTCCTTGCATGCCACAACTCTTTCCTTGGGGCACTTTCCAGACTGGACACTACAACAGTGTCACTACATATCTGTTAAGGAGCCCCTGGTGGCACAGTGGTAAAACTGCTGCCCTGTAACCAGAAGGTTACAAGTTCGATCCTGACCAGGGGCTCAAGGTTGACTCAGCCTTCCATCCTTCCGAGGTTGGTAAAATGAGTACCCAGAATGTTGGTGGCAATATGCTAAATCATTGTAAACCGCTTAGAGAGCTCTGGCTATAGAGCGGTATATAAATGTAAGTGCTATTGCTATTGCTATTGCTAAGTGTGCTTCTGTATTACCTGTGTATTGATATCACAGTCTCTGCGTGGTCAGCAAGGTGCTGTTCACATTTCTGATGCCTTCTTTTGGCTTTTATTGCTGTGTTACAGTCCTACAATGTTGTTAAAAAATAGCTGTATTTTCCCATTGGAGGGAGTTTTGCACAAACTAGAAAAGACCGCTCCCCCTGCTGGTGGCTTTGCGCAACCCCCTTTAATTACATTGTCAATTTGATCCCGCCAGCTGAAGCATTTTATGGTGGTTGCAGCCTGTGATCTGGAAAGCACCCTGGATTCTAAAACCAACAACTTCCCTCTTTATCTATTTGGTCTGTTTTTCTAACCCAATATATAGGTAGGGGGAAATAACATCAGAACCTGCTCCAGCCATAGTACTGATTCAGCAATGCCATCCCTTCAGCTGAAAACAGGAGCATGGATTTCCCTTGCTCTAAACTCACTTTGGTTTCAAGTTATCCCCCTTGATCATGTAAACAAACTCAAGACTGATGAGACTTAAGGGTCAGTGAGGATAGGCTAAGTATTGTGTCAGCATTCCCATCCCAGCTGCCTTTCACATGCAATTTCATCCCACAGGCTCTGCTTTCAAAACGGTTTGCTACTTCTCCAACTGGGCTCAGTACAGACCAGACAAAGGGCGGTTCCTCCCCAAGGACATTGATCCCAGCCTGTGCACTCATCTCATTTACGCATTTGCGGGAATGAATGACAACAAAATCACAACAGTGGAGTGGAATGATGAGACGCTTTACCAGGATTTCAATAATCTCAAGCGCAAGTATGGATCGGGGTTGGCTGAGAGTTCACAACATTGCATGACTGCACTCCTTTTCTGATAATGGGGAATGGACACAATTGTACATAGTTAAATTAATCAGATTTGAAGGGGAAAGTAGCCACGCCTGTGGCACAGCACATTGGTACCCATATATCTACACGATTTTCTTCGCAACACTAAATATAATATTAGTGTTCATTCACTTATTCATGTACTCCAGTAGTAAAATGAGAAGAGCTTTCTCTTCAAGGACTTGTGTTGATGTTGTCTTGGGGCCAAACTACATGTTATGTGGATTTCCTTCCATGAGTGGAACTCTGCAAGACTTTCCCCACCACCAAAAGCAACTGCAGGGAGTCCCAATCTGGGGCAAGTTTGTGACGCAGAGGGGGGTTGGTATTAATGGGCAAATAGGTTCAAGTCAGAGTATCAGCATGAGGCAAACCACCTCCCCTCACACTGTGTTTAGTTTGGTTCTAAATTGTTAAACATCATGATTCTTTAATCTTCTTGTAATGGCCATTGCTAATGCACACTCTTCCAGCTATAATCATTTATACTTTCTTTATTGTCATCAAACGTGCATTCAGTCCAAATCAGTTTCTAGAAAAGGGAATCTTCATCCAGTCTATCATCCAACTCTACAGCTACTCTTTTCCCAGATGCACATTTCCCTCTCTCAGTCAGCATCAAGCTTGGTATATATAGGTCATTTTATTGCTACTCTTCTCTGGTAGGATTGATATTTTGGGTAGCTCCTTTGATGTAGATATCATAATCCAGACATTAACTCTGGTTGATAGTAGTGCATGTAGTGCTCTGGGAGTGTATTAATTAGGACTGCGAAAAGCTGTGGATTGATATTCAATTAGGATTATATTTGATCTGAATATCCCACTGAATTTCTAAATCAAAATTAAACAGCTAGACCTCTGAATATCTCCAGACAGAACAAGTAAGCAATGTTTGGTTATATTTTGAGCCTATTTGAATATTCAGAGGTTCTTTTCTACTATTTTTCAATGGCATACATTGCAACAACTTGAAACTGACAAGAGAGAGGAATATGTTGATTGTGGAAAATGCTGGAGGAAGGTGAAACCATCCTCTGAAATTGACGTCTCAAGCTGGCCAATGACTGTCTTGAATCTTCTCCCATATTTTTTAAAAAAAACCCTCTAAATGCAAACTTTACTTTTACAGAAGAGCCCTGTACGTACTTGTTTGAAATACTGAAAACATAATGCCATCATAAAGGGGCTACCATCTATTTTCATCCCATTCCACCTGAAAATTTTAAACACTTATAACAGTATTTAAAACTTTTTTTTAAGTTTTAAAAAGTTTCCCTGCATAGAAACTCCTGCACATATTTGCTTGAAATATTGCAGGCATAATGCCCTCAAATAGCCATTCTCTATGATTTGAATTCCACGGGATTATAAGACTTCCCCCCAAATGTAAAACTTTTGCATGTTCCGTGGCCACATGAGAGCTTACCAATACCAACCTGCTTGTTTTCATCCCATTCTACCAAGAAGAAGGGGAAGAAGAAGAAATTATAGACATTCTAGTGATTTGTATCTGGGGCGTAGCTAGGTGAGAGGGGGCCCATGTTCATCCCTCTCTCTGGCGGCCCCCCAGAGTGAGGGAGATAATGAAGAAAATGGGAAGTGGTGGAGCTGGAGGGCCCTCAGGAGCTGGGGGCCCGTGTTCTTTGAACCCTTTTGCTCAATTATAGCTACGCCCCTGATTTGTAAACTATAATGGAGAATGAATACTCAGATGGACGAAATATTCAGATCTGAATAGGGAAGGCCTTCTGAAGCACCAGTTCAAATTACATATGCTTGGAATATCTAAAACGAATACTTCCTTATTTGCACAGGCCTAATATTGATACATGACTGTGCCAGTATAATCCAGCTGAAGCTGTGCACAAAGAACCTTTTCAAAAAGCTTAAGATCCTGTCAATCAGCTCTTTAGCCGCAAATGAACACAAGAGAGACTGAATCCAGCAACCCTTATGAACAACTGAATGGTGGAATGTTAATCTTTTGACAGAGCTCCATGTGCACAGCCCCAGTTGTGGGGATTGGAAAGGGAATCCTGAAGACAGGACCTATTTGTTCACACAGTTTCTCATTGAGCCAGGAATGTGTGCACAGAAGCCTACTTCTGCGTATGAGGGACCTTGAGCTAGATCAGGACAAGTGACTTCATCTGAAATGATAAGATATATTTGTAAGCTCAGCTGCACATGACAAGAAAATTGACCTCTACTCATAACTATTTTCTTCTCCCATCTAGAAATCCGGGACTGAAGACGCTTTTGGCCATTGGTGGATGGAATTTTGGCTCTGCAAAGTAAGACAAGGGTGTGGGATTTCTAAATTTATGATCATGGGTAGTCAAGATATAGTCTTCCTCCCACAATTCATGTGCAATCTGCAGGCCACTGTTGGAATCCTGAGAATCCCAGTTGTCTTTGTTATTCCAAGTTTTATTTCCGAGAGAGGGTCATATTTATTCATATTATTACACACAGAAGTGCACTTAGGTAATTTTGGAGCCTGGACCTAAAGGTCTTTGGAGGGGCCCCTCCCCTGCAAATTAAGCATCATCATACTCAGCCGGGCAACCACACCACCCAGGACAGACTAAAGAGGATTTGGGGACCCTCAGAGGTTGTGGAGGCCCTGGACTTTGGCCTGGAAGTTCAGGGGTAAGAGTGCCTCTTCTTACACTGCCTACGTTATCCCACTTCCCTAAGTACTGAGGAGTCCCACAGGTTTGCAAAGTGCCATCAATTCTGGTATCTCTTGGAAAGAGACTCACTGCAGACTAATGGTGGCCATCATACTGCATGCACTTTGTCCCATCTGCCCGCAGAAGCACGCATGCAGTTGTGCATTATTTCCAATGTCTGCTCACTGTGCAACTGCATTCATGCAACTCCTGCATTTTGTACAACACAAAGGCACAGCTGCAAGAACTTTCTGCTACAAGGCAGGAAAAGTGCAGTATGTCAATCAAAGTCTTTATAACATTTATTTACACAAATATACAGGTTGAGTCTTTGATGGAAGCTATTAAGTCATCCCTACAGAAGTCAGCAGCAACTCTTACAACAAAGCAGCCAAACCCGGCACCCTGAGAGGCTGTCTTGGCTGCTCCAGTGCAGGCGTCCTCTAAACGCATTCTTTTAGTGGTTTTCCTAGCAGCAGTCTACTCTGTTTTAGTATCTCACCTAGCAGCCGTCTGCGCTCTCTGTTTTTTCACTCAATCCCACACCTCCTGGGGAGAAGGGAAGGGCAAGTGTGTGACAGTGACTGTTTCCCAGTGGTGTCCAGTCCTCCTTCAAGATAGTTCAGAGTAATCAACAAACCACTTAAGAAACATCCTAGCCAGTGATTTAGTCACAAAAGCAAGCCCATACAGCTAACTACCCCAAACCCACAGCAATGTTTTATAGATAGATATATTTTTAATTGAGTGGCAAAAACTGCTAAAAGATCCAAAAAGGAGTCAGGTTACTATGCCCAAATGTGTCAATATAAAGAATCTTTACCGCTACTGCTCCTGCTGCTTGCTGCCACTGCTGCTACTTCTATACTGAGGACAGCAGTTTCATACTAAATGAAATGCAACATGATTATGCAACTAAAATTTGCGAATTAGCTCCAATTCTTCCCTTCATGATATGTTTCTGATATCACCCTCAATGCTAAAAAAAATGTTACAGTGATGTCAGTTGTTTAATTTCATGAAGCAAATGCATTAATGCTGGAACATTAACTCTGAAAAAGAGACTATGTTCTCAGAACCATCACGTACTAGGGATTTCTACTAGTGTTGTGGAAGCAAAGGACACAGAGGAAAAACAGATTTAGATTATGGTGTTTCTCTAGTTGGATGCAAGAACAAAAGGAAGAGCTGGGGTTTTTTTACATCATTTATGCTATTATGCCACTGTTTGATTTGTCCCTAAACTCCAGTTATAAGTCTGTTCTTTATATGGAGACATTCTGATTGAGTGGGGGCAGGGGGGCATTTTAAGCACCAGGAGCATTTCCAGACAGTAGGCTTTACTGCAGCTTTACTGCGAGGGTTTAGTGCAAGTTCAAATTTGCCCCCCCAAAACAAAGTAAAAAGTGGAGAGAGAGAGAGAGAGAGAGAGATGCTCTTAACGGGCAATGAAAAACCTGGATCATGTGTGAAATACTCCCCAATAACTCACAGTCCCTGGCCGATATGTGAGCACACACCCTCCATTCCAGAGGAGAAGTGAGCTAAAAGCCTTGTCTGGAAATGCTCCTGTTCAGGTTTTTTGGATTTTTTTTACATTAAGAACTCCCTCCACCTAATGGCACAGCGGGAAAGCAACTTGCCTAAAAAGCAGGAGGCTGTTGGTTCGAATCCCCGCTGGTGTGTTTCCCAGAATATGGGAAACTCCTATATCAGGAAGCAGTAATATAGGAAGGTGCTGAAAGGCATCATCTCATACTGCACGGGAGAAGGCAATGGTAAACCACACCTGTATTCCACCAAGAAAACCACATGGCTCTGTGGCCACCAGGAGTCGACTCTGACTCGACGGCACAATCTTTCCTTCCCCCCGCCCTTGTACAGAAAGGTGTACCCTTATACAAACAGTATACCAATGGTTAGGCTCCTTCAGATTTCCAAATCATGCCCTCTATTACTTTATTCATGGTACTGCCTTATTTGTAATACTGTTTTTAAAAGCAAAATAATGTCTTCTTTCTTAGAGTGTATATATCTGTAAAATGGGAGAGAGGAGATAAACATCTTAAATTTAGAAAACCATCTTGCATAATAAAATCTATTTGTATAAAAATAATACATGCTTCCATAGCAAATTTAGATTGGGAAAGAGGACCATTTGTTCTGACTGACTGGAAGCTGAAATGGATTAAGATCTCATGTAGGGTTACATGATCAGGAATACATCTAGGAGAACTAGAATCTTGTGCTAAAACTAACTAGTAACCAGAAAAGACAAAAGAAAAGTTATTGAAAATGTACAAAGAAAATTTGGTTTCTGGTTTACATTTTACCCAAGTTTACATTAATTTATATATTTAATCTGGTTGTAGCATTTGGGTGTTACATACACACCCACACACAATTTAGTTTATCATTTTGGAATTGAGATTAAAAACTAGAACAGGGGGTAGGAAGCAGTGTTCCCTCTAACAGGGATTCCCAGATGTTGTTGACTACAGCTCCCATAATTCCAAAGCAAAAGCCATTGCAGCTGGGGATTCTGGGAGTTGTAGTCAACAACATCTGGGAATCCCTGTTAGTGGGAACACTGGTAGGAAGATACAATATGTGCAGAAAACACTGTGTAGGGTAAAGTGGCCAGGCAGAACCAGTGGGAACTGTGAAGAATCCTACCTTTGAGCACTGGAGAAGGGAAGAATCCTACCCTTGAGCACTGGAGAAGGGAAGAATCCTACCCTTGAGCACTGGAGCAAAATCTGCAGTTAGAAGCTCACTATTTTTAAAACAGAAGGAGCTAGAAATTCACTATTTCAAGTGCCTAAATATTCAGAATGTTGTGGGAAATTATCAGATCCAGTGTTCAGATAATATTATACAATTAGCAGCATGATTGCAGTCATTCAGATTTCTAGACTTCTATCTACATTTCACAATTTTGTGTTAACATTTCTTCTCACAGTTCAGGCTTCTGTTTCTAAACTGTCGCTTATGATGTTTTGAAAAATATATGAGTTCTGGGAGTTCAGACACTGATGTGAAAAATGTTACGAAAAAATCTACAACTGTAAATTAATAATCAGTGTTGTTCCAGTGGACCATGTAGATGCCGGGCTTCCATATTCTAAACTCAAGACAAGTGAGTTTGGAGTGGTATAGAAATTTGTTAAATAAATAAATAGATTAAATATACCCGTTAAGCAACTGGAAAACATTTTGTCACAGTTAACCTCAATCCTGACTCTAGCCAAGAAATTCTCAGAAATTGTACCTTTCAATTACTCAGTCATTTTATGTGATCCAGAAATACTAACCAAAGTAATCATTATCTTGTTGGATTGGATTGCTGATGTGTCGTTTCTATGCTAGGTTCTCTGCCATGGTGGCTACTCCTGCCAGTCGCAGGACATTTATTTCCTCTGTGGTTTCATTCCTGCAAAAGTATGGTTTTAATGGTCTAGACCTAGACTGGGAATATCCTGGAGCCAGGGGGAGCCCTGCAGAGGATAAAATGCGCTTCACTTCCTTGATTCAGGTACAGTAAAACCCAGCATGCATTTACAGAACATAAGCTAGGTGGTCAAGTTTGTGGGTGCAGTCTTGTACCAACAGCAAATTCCATGCAGAATAGTACACCTGAGACTGTTAGAAAGCCAGCTTAGATGAATACCATTTTCTCAATGAAAGGATGGAGTTGTCACAAAATTTAGAGCCAGTCTGGGGCCAAGATGAAGTCATTCACTAGATTCCAGAATGCAACCCAGATACATCGCTTTATATCAAAACCAGGGCTGAAGTTCTGGTAAATAGGCAGCAGGGGTTGGAATCGTGGGAATACAAAGATGAAGCAGTAGCGTAGGCAACTGAGTCGGACCATTAATACAACTAGCTCAGTGTTGTCTGCCTTGGCTGACATGCCCGCTAATGGCATGCATTGCACATGAAGCAAAACAAACCACATGCATACCACTAGCAGCCCTTCTACTGCAATGCAGAGGTTAATGCAAGAGTACCCGCACTTCAGGAGCACAGGGATTCGGGGGGGGGGGGGGCAGGGACATAGCTTTAATTCAGCAAGTGGAGAGACATTTATCACTGGCCCCTAAGGAGGAGGGGCAAAACAGCTCACTCTTTGCTTTCCCCTTCCCACCTCCTTAACTCACTGGCACACTGCTGACTCCTGATTGGAGGACTCATCTCAACTTCAAGTAGAGGTATATATGTTAAACAAATGTTTCTGAGCCAGGAAATGCACACATAAGTGTGTGTGTAAAAGTGTCCACATTTGTGGGGAGTGTGTGATATTATTTTTATAGGAATGAGAGAAAGCGTATGCTGTAAATATTTTGTATTTCATGACTACAAATAGGACAAATACAACCAATATTTATATTCCACCTTTCAACAAAAAGTTCCCAAAGCGATATAAATAAATAAATAAATAAATAAATAAATAAATAAATAAATAAATAAATAAATAAATAAATAAAATGGCTCCCCAAAGGGCTCGCAATCTTAAAAAGGAACGTAAATCAGACACCAGCAACAACCACTGGAAGGATGCCATGCTGGGGATGGATATGTCCAGTTGCTCTCTCCTTGCTAAATAAAGAGAATTGCCACTTTTAAAAGGTGCCTCTTTGCTCAGTTATCAGGGGCCTTACAATCTCTTACAGTGGCCTTACAGAGTTCTTCTGCAGCAAAGATGCAGGGGGAGGCATAGCCTTGGCAGGGAGGTTGGGGGAACACCCTTGGTGGGGAAGCCAGGGGGGGCTTGGCAGCAGCTAGCACTCAGTGGATGCTGTTTTTAGAAGCACACACACAGTCAAGATGTCAGCCATTAATGTAAATGTGCCTAGGCATCTTGTACTCCAGCTGCAAAAGGCATGAAGCCAGCAACAAGGTACTGGCCAATCACAAATTAACTCCTGGGTTTATCTTAGACTTGGGTATGAAAGAGAAGTTGAGAAACTTTTCGAGATGTCAGGATTGATAGTGCAACAGAACTCCAGATCAGTGATTCCAAATGATGTAGGCTACCTTAAATCATCAGAAAAGCGGCATGGTCTTAGAGACAATATTGAACAAGGGACTAAAGGGTGAATTATTGGTGCATCCAATAGTGAGTCCAATAGGCTGGACCTGATCAAAGGTAACTCATTAGCACTTCACTAACTAGTCCCTTCAATTAAAAAAAAAACCCATAAGGAACCACCATCCTGGATTGTCAACTACTTTAGGAACAATACTGGTTGGCCCCCCAGGTTCCTGTGACGTACCTCTTCTGTATTGTTTCAGTCTGGATTTGCACTTTTTAAAAGATGGGCAAAGCAAAGATAATCTTATTGTTTGCTCAACTATTTGACTTAGGAAATGGCAACAGAATTCCAGGCAGAAGCCCAGCGAACAGGAAAGGAAAAGCTGTTACTCAGTGCTGCTGTTGCAGCTGGGAAACAAATAATTGACAGTGGCTATGAAATTGACAAGATCTCAAGGTGAGTGTAATCACACTAATTTTAGCTCTGGGGCAAAAGTACTCAGAGCATTCATACTCAGGGCATGACCCATAAATAACTTAATCAAGCATGCTTCCATTTAATTCAGTTTGATTCATTGACTTCCAGGACAGTAGCTGGCAAATTATACTTGTAGCCACCCATGATGTACATTTAGAGCCATTTAGAATTCTTAGATGGGGGCAGAATAAACACAAATTTTTATTTCTTTTCCTTGTAGGCACCTGGATTTTATTAACCTCATGACATATGATTTCCATGGATCCTGGGAACAGACCACAGGCCATGTCAGCCCTCTTTACCCTGACACTGTATGTGGTAAAAACTTCTTCTATAACTAATCCTTCAGTTAAATAGAGAGCTAGGAGCGTGATTGAAGAGATACAGAGTCTGTCTGCAATTGGCAACCTACATTAATCAGCTTAATAATAATCCTGCATCCTATCTTACACCCATAAACCTATTCAGCAGATATGGAGAGAGAGAGAGACAGTCAGACAGACACACAGACAAACAGACCTAGAGGCTGTTCACATGAGCAGTCCTATGCACCCTTTTACCTAGGTACACAGTCATGTCTATGCTTGGGCTGCACGGAGCCCAAGCAGACACAGAGCTGGGTGCCTAGAGCACCCTCAATGCACCATGCTCATTGTGTGGTGCATTGTGGGATATCTTGAGGCCAGGATGCATTTTCCCAGTCTCCAGAGCACTGCATGGCTCATGGCAGTGCCAGTCATATGGGTGCATGAGCCACATAGCCGAGAGCAACACAGTCTCGTCAGGGGTGGGAGTGGGTGATCTCCTGCCTTCCCCACACCCACCCTCCACAGCCCAGCAAAAAGTTATGTGAACAACCTTTTAATCCTTGTAAGTGGTTCCAGTGTCCTGTTAAAAGAGTAGTCTTTAACTGGAACTTTTTCTCTCTTTCTTTTTTTCATTCAATTGAAAAATATATTCCCTGGCCTGCTCCTTTTACACTGTGGGCAAGGCACTGTGAAGGAACAGTGATATTACAACTTCATTCAAGTTTGACAGAATCCCATGACAGTTGAAAGTGCTTCCAGATACTGCTTTCCCCCCCATGATCAGAGTTATTTTCTTTTGTGAGTGACTAGTATGCTCAGATATCTGCATGCTAACATGCCAGACACTGTGCTTGCTGTTCCCTGTGATGATCAGTGCTAATTCAGACATACTCTCAAGATCAAACTGATGCAACAAGTGTTGTGCAAATTTCAAAACCGCTGACAGTAGCTTCCTGATTCATGACCTGGATTGCAGCTATTTTTGTTGGGGAAGTTACGTTTCTACATAACATCGCCCATAGCTCTATGTCCTGGATACTGAATGCAGTATTGTTAGTAAGCCAATAAATTATTAAACGAGTAACTGTTGGTGAGAATTTTCAGACATTTGAATATGCAGGGGGCCAGCGTGGTGTAGTGGTTAGAGTGCTGGACTAGGACTGGGGAGACCCGAGTTCAAATCCCCATTCAGCCATGATACTTGCTGGGTGACTCTGGGCCAGTCACTCCTCTCTCAGCCTAACCTACTTCACAGGGTTGTTGTGAGGAGAAACTTAAGTATGTAGTAAACCACTCTGGGCTCTTTGGAGGAGAAGCGGGATATAAAATGTAATAAATAAATAAATATGCAGATCCATTCTTCAAGTATCAAGAAGATAAAATATACTAGTTTAACTAACATTAACCACACAAATGAGGGGAAGGAAAGTCTTTATGGTTTTATGGTAAAGTGACAAAATACCATTTGTGAAAGAATTGATTATTCTGAACTTGATAATGGATTATTCTGAACTTGAAAAGTTTATTACAAAGTCAAACCTCTTTCATCTTAGATTGTTTTTTAATATAAATGCATCATTTCTTTTCTTTTAAAAAATGAACTGCACAGATAAGACATGATACAAATTTTAAATAACAAATAAGCATGGGTTTTCACATGCACAAATGATTTTTGGAAAGCCAGGTGGTTTCAAAAAGTTTTAAAATTTTATCCTATTACAAGTGTAGCATATAAAAAATATGCAAAGCAAAAATTATGAAAAGTATATACCTATAAAACAGAACTCCAGATAGTGCAACAGAATAGGACTAGATTAATGAAAAATTAATGCATTTTTCATTAATTAATTAACCTATTCTCTGTTTGAATTTCATTTTCATAAAATCAGTAGCCAACATTCAAACTAATAAAGCACATGAGCAGGGATGCTGTGTATGGACTTCAGGGATTCCTCTCAGTCTCCACTTCCCTCTGTAGCCAACTGTGACTCCTGAAAATATTTCACAGCTCTCATGGATGTATTCCTGAGTCACACTTGGCTACAAAGGGAATGGAAGATTGATGAAAATCAAAGTTATTGAGGTTATTATCAAGCCCTTAATGGTTTGGGTCCTGGATACCAGAAGGACCACCTGCTCCCAAGGGTCTCTGCCCACCCAACAAGGTTTGCCAGAGGCCTTTGCTCCATGTGCTGACATTGAGAGATGCTAAATTGTTGTGCATGCGGGACGGGGCCTTCTCTGTTGTTGCCCCCAGGCTCTGGAATTCTCTTTGACATATGTTGCTGCTTTTAAAAAAAGAACTAAAGACCTTTTATTTGTTTGGACTTTTGCCCCTTAGGGGCTGCCAGGTCTCTCAGCTATCCTGCTTCTGTTTTCTTCTTTTTTCTTTTTCTTCCTTTTTTTGGCGGGGGGGGGGGAGGTGTTTTATGGCTTTTACTGTAATGGTTCTTAAAGTTTTAAATGTGGTTTTTATTGAGTTCTATTGTATTTTAACTTTTATAAACCGCCTTGGGATGTCTTATGAAAGGTGGTATAAAAACTGAATAAACAAGCAAACAAACAAACCCTCCCCAGAGCATGTACTGTGCATGGTCACTGAAACAGCATTTTTCTAGTCTGGAGGTCAGTCAGCGTAAGGAGACAAGACATCATAAAATGATTCTTGTTGGTTTTTACCATCTCTCAGTTGTATGCATTTACCCCATTTACACAACAATGAATATTTGTGTACAGTCTCCGACCCAAGTATACGTGGCCATATGAATGGTGTGGGTGGGTGTATGTGTGTGTGTGTCTGCAATGTGCCATGCTTTCAACCTGGGAGGAGTAATACTTCATCACTTACTAGTTATAAGTATTCTTATAGTGTTAAGGTATTCAAAACCATTTCATAAGTCTTGCAACATAGACATCTATCCATATGGCCCAACTGGATGAATAAAGAGTCTTAGGCCACTTTATTCCACTATTTGTCCAGTAACAAATAAAACCTTTCCCCAAAAGAGTATCATTTTAGAGTAGACATCATTTTAGACATCATTATAGATGGTTGCAAATTTGGGGGTATTATTTCCCCAAATATTGATGGATCGGCTTGTAATGCAACAGTGATTAAAGTGAATAACATGCGCTCTTCCCCACCCCGAATTTCTGTAATGTTTTGGTGGTACTATTAGTTCGGTGATAAATATGGGTGAAATATTCCAAAATGCCATAGTGTGTTCAGTACTCCATACTTGTAGTAAAAATAAAAAAATAAAACAGTTAACCTCCTGTCCATGAATAGAGTTAGTGGATATCAACAGGAGAGTCATTTCTACTACCTTTCCTGCCCTCTTTTACTGCCACCACCGCTGCCGCTGCTGCTGAAGAAGACCCTTAACAACTGGTGACAATGGCTCAGATCAAAAGGATTGTGTGTCAAGTTCCACACATATAATAGGGCATTTCCAGCTCCTACTTCCCCTTTTCCACTGCAGTTCCTTGCATTCCTGAAAAACCACTCCTAAGGTTGACAGACTCTCCTGAGCAGGATACAAGTGGCGCATGAAGGGCTACACTTGGAAAGGAAGATAGACAATCCCTTCCCTGGCAAGTGCAATTTGGGTCCTGCCCAATATTTATTTTATTATCAATCAATCATCTTTATTATGGTCAAAGACCAGCACAGGATATACCGTATTTTACGGACTATAAGACGCTACAGAATATAAGACGCACCTTAATTTTAATCCAGTTTTTCAGAGTTTTAACATATTAAACTGTTAAAACATATAAGACACACCTGAATTTTGGTGGATATTTTTTGAGGGAAAAGTGAGTCTTATAGTCCATAAAATACGGTAGTACAGATGCAATGAAATAAAAAATCATTAAAATTATTATAAATCCAATAGATACACCTAAAATGATGCAAATCCATAGCTATAGTTAGCCTATATGATTATGATTATATTGTGATTATGGTTAGTGAAATACAACTCTAAAAACTGTGGGGCAAAGAGGCACCTTTTACCGTGGTGATTCTCTTTATTTAGCAGGGGGAGAGTAACTGGCCCTATCCACCCCCGGCACAGTACTTCCAGTGACTGTGGCTGGTGTGTGTCTTATGTTTCTTTTTAGAATGTGAGCCCTTTGGGGACAGGGAGCCATCTTATTTGTTTGTTATCTCTCTTTGTAAACCGCCCTGAGCCATTTTTGGAAGGGCGGTATAGAAATCGAATTAATAATAATAATAATAATAATAATAATAATAATAATAATAATAATAAAAAAAAATAAGATAAAGCAGGGGTAAAATTATGCTTAGGCAAATAATTGTAGAGTAGAGAGAAAACAAGGGTAAGTATACAACTATCTTTAAAAGTAGGGCATCTAAAAATATAAAATAGTTAAGATGACATATAAAAGCTAACATGTGAAGTAGAGGAGCAAATAAAAATTATACAATCAGGTAAAATGATCAGTCGTTAAAAATCTGCTGCAAGGGGTATTGACCGGCGATCAGGACCTGGTGGATCTTGCACGCTGCCCCACAGAACTTGGCAGCATTTATTTATTTTATTATTTTTACATTTATATCCCGCTCTTTCTCCAAGGAGCCGTACATGGTTATGTTTATCCTCACAACAGCCCTGTGCGGTAGGTTAGGCTGAGAGATACATGACTGGCCCAGAGTCACCCAGTGAGCTTCATGGCTGAATAGGGATTTGAACTCGGGTCTTCCTGGTCCTAGTCCCACATTCTAACCTCTATGCCATGCTGGTTATCAAAGGCTGCTGGGAAATCCCAGGTCTTTAAGCTAAAGGTTCAGAGCAACAAATGGCAATACTTTGAATTTCAGAATTGGATAATTGACAATGGAAGGATGCTTACTGTCTTCCTTTATCAAGGACGATGCTGTGAAGTATTGGATAAGCAAAGGTGCACCAAGTAAAAAAATAATCATGGGTATACCCTCCTATGGACGAAGCTTCACCCTTTCTTCCTCTCAAACTGGGGTTAATGCACCTGTCTCCGGGCCTGGGACAGCTGGGACATTTACACGAGAGGCTGGGTTCCTGTCTTATTATGAGGTAAGCAGAATTTTATTTTATACTTTAAACTCAATATAGAGGTGTTTATTTCCATTTGTTTGTATGGATTAATCTTCCTTATCAGGTGATCTCTTTGCAAAATGTTCTAAAAGAAAACATCTCCTTCCTGGTAACTCAAAGGGCACCCAGTACTAGAGATGTTGGTGGAGTCTGTCAGCCTTGGGCCTGGAAACAAGCACCAAGGGGTTGCTAATGCTCACCTTAACTAAGAGGCGAGCATTATAATCCCTTGGATTTTTCTTCAGTTTGGATTATATCTCCCTGTTGCATTCCATGAAGACATTGAGACAGAAAGATGCTGTAGTCTCAAAATAAGCTTCATGGGGGTTTAAAAGCAACCCACGACTGAAGACTCTCTTACCTCAAGGGCCTTCAGTGAAGGGTTGTATTCCACCTCTTCTCAACCCCAGAGCTGTCATCTGCAAGCCTTGCTGCAAGCCTCTATGACCCCCAGTGACAAATGACACCTTAGTGGCTGGGGGGAAGGTTAGGGGACCCAGGGCTGGATTTGGATGTGCAATTTCCCTCAGTTTCCTTACTTTTGGAGGACACAGCTCATCTTATTTCTGAGACAACCTGATGTGTGGCATAAGGAGTTTGCTCATCATTTTAAAATCTTGGATAACAGACATTGCAATAGTCTCTGAGTCTGTTTCCTAAACCTTCACAATGGGGAGAAAAATCTTAAACCCTATCCCTTTCAAGCTCAAATACAGTATCTGCAACTTTACCCATAGATTAATTTGCTTTGTTTCAGATCTGTACTTTAAAAAACGGTGCAACCACAGTTGTTATTAAAGACCAGAAGGTTCCATATTCCTTCAAAGGAAACCAGTGGGTAGGATACGATGATGTGGAAAGCATGAAAATTAAGGTAAGCATATAAACTAGCTTAATGTTCTGTTTTGTTAAGAAACATCTAGTGGAGCTCAATAAATGTTATGCTTAGAAATTTTTAGATAGTAGACATACTAGTCTACTAAGACTGCTTGCTTTATATATTACAAATTCCCTGTTCCTGTAGGAATGAATGCCATTGTGGTACAGTGATTAGAGTGTTGGATTAGGACCAAGGAGACATGAGTTCAAATCCCCTTTAAGCCATGAAGCTCACTGGGTAACTATGGGCCAGACACATATCTTTCAGCCTAACCTATCTCCCAGGGTTGTTGTGAGGACAAACATAAGTAACTATGTACACCACTCTGGGTTCCTTGGAGGAGGAGTGGGATAGAAATGTAGGATTATTATTTTTTTTAAACTTCCTATATAATAACTCTTGGGGGTTTTAAATGTATTACCCAGAGAGACCATATTATGCCTGTTTTGAAACAGTTGCACTGGCTGCCTTTATGCTTCCAGGCAAAAAACAAACTGCTGGTTATTACCTTTAAAGCCCTGAATGGCTTAGGTCCAGGTTACCTTAGAGAGCGCCTTCTTCTGCATGATCCCCACCACACGTTAAGGTCATCTGAGGAGGTCCGTCTCCAGCTACCACGGGTATATCTGGTGGCGACTGCGAGACGGGCCTTCTCTGTAGCTGCTCCTGGGCTGTGGAATGCACTCCCTGCAGAAATTTGTAATTTGAAGTCATTATGGGCTTTCAGGAGAGCCCTCAAAACATATGTTTGACCTGGCCTTCCGGGGTTTTTAAATTGTTGTAAATGTTTTTAAGTTTAACCTGATTTTCCAGCATATTTAAACTGTTTTGAATGTTTTAACTGTTAATGGTTTTATGGTGTTTTATAATCTCTATTTTTAAATGTTAATTGGTTTTAATTGTTTTGTTATTAATTGTAAACTGCCCAGGGCCATTTTTGTAGGTCTGGTATAGAAATCGAATGAATGAATGCATGAATGGGAGTTTTCACTGGGAAGCCGCAAAGAGCTGTGCTTTTCAAATACATGTACAAATGGCAAAATGTTGGGTCTCCTGCCTCATTACAGCTGCTGCTCTTAGCACATAATAAATAATAACAACAACAATAATCTTTATTTGTTAGTTGCCCCATAACCAATTGTTCCCTGGGCAGCTTGATCACTGCAGCACATGATCACTGCTGGCATTCCCAACCTTGTTCACAGATGATCAGAAAATGGAAACACTAGGATAGGGGGATTCTGCTACCATAATAATAATTGTGTGAACAAGCCTGTTGAATTTTGTTGTTGCTGGGTATGGTGATGGACATGAGCATTCTGTGATGGAATGAGGCTTTTCAGTCCTTAGGGTACTATCAGTGTAGCATTTCAGCTCGTAACCCATTTTTGTGAGATCCCTCCAGAACCACTGAGGATGTAGAATGAAAGCAAACTGAGGGCATAGAATGAAAACAAATTGCTGAGAATCATGTAGATATATAACCTTTTAAGTTGCCTTGTAAATATGTTCAAGACAATGTACATAAACATAGATGGCTAAATACCCCTGCTCACTGGGCAAAGAGGCACCTTTTACCGTGGTGATTCTCTTTATTTAGCAGGGGGAGAGTAACTGGCCCTATCCACCCCCAGCACAGTACCTCCAGTGACTGTTGCTGGTGTCTATCTTGTGTTTCTTTTTAGAATGTGAGCCCTTTGGGGACAGGGATCCATCTTATTTATTTATCATTTCTCTGTGTAAACCGCCGTGAGCCAATTCTGGAAGGGTGGTATAGAAATCGAATTAATAATAATAAATAGCCACTAAAAGCAGAAATTAAACACCACTCTCAAACCAATGAATGTCCTTCTTAAACTGCAGGCAATAAGATCCGATAGAGAGGCTTTAACGCAGCGCAACCATCGAGCCACACTGGAATCATAATCAGGATTGTAATATAGATCCCATTGTCCTTGTTGCTCCCATGAGGATTTGAATTCCTGTTTTGTTTTTCACTCAGGTCGGCTACATTAAGCAAAACAACTTGGGAGGTGGCATGGTTTGGGCTATAGATCTGGATGACTTTAGTGGTTCTTTCTGCAATCAAGGGGCATTTCCACTTCTGCAGACTCTGAAGAAACAGCTGGGCTCCAGTGTTGGTTAGTAGTACTATGTTATTATAGACTTTTATTCTTGTCTTCCTTAAAGCCATCTCATGATCTAGGGGGAATTAAGAGTTTACCCAACACTATTTCCCCATTGGTATTTCCACTTCTTTAGCCATTTCAAAATCAGTGGTCACACCAACAATGCAAGAAAGAAAGAAGGTACACAAGAAATCTGTGAAAAGGGAAGTGTTCCTTTCAAAGGGACCTACCCTTCTTACACCTTAGATGTAATTTAATGAACATTGCTTGTCCTAACACACTTTTCAGGTGCTGCCCTTTCTCTTCATGTGGCATACTATGGTATGAATTATTAAGATGCTGTTCTATTCTATTACCATTTTGCCTCCTCCTAAAGGAGAACTTTAAAAAATAAATAAACCCCAACCCTAACATTTGTTTGTTCAGAAGTAAGTCCTATCATGTTCAATTGTAGGGGAGTTATGTTCATTTAACTACTGTAGCCAAACAGGGGGAGGAGAGCTGGTCTTGCAGTAGCAAGCATGAATTGTCCCCTTTGCTAAGCAGAGTCTGCCCTTGCTTGCATTTGGATGGGTGACTGCATATGAGTGCTGTCTGCTGTAAGATGTTTCCCTTAGGAGATGGGGCCATAGCTCAGTGGTAGAACATCTTCCTGCTTGCATGTGGAAAGTCCCAAATTTACTCCCTGGCATCTGCACGTAGGGCTGGTAGAGACTCCTGCCTGAAACTTTGGAGAACCACAGTGTAGACAATATTGAGCTAGTCTGATCAATGGCCTGATTTGGTATAAGGCAGCTTCCTATATTCCTAGAAAATAACAGAATTGTGCATGCAGAAAAATGTCAGATCCAATCCAACTGGGAAATTGTCAGGTGGGGCCGACATGGCTCCTCCCAACTGTTGGGTCTCATCAGAATCCAAACTTTCACCCAACATCTCATCAGACCCCATCACCTTACCCTTGCCATCTCCATCCTTCTCCTCATCCCCCTCTCTTATACGAGGATGAATATGACAAATATTTATATACTTGTCATATAACTAAACTTCCCAAAGTGGTTTGGATAGATAGATAGATAGATAGATAGATAGATAGATAGATAGATAGATAGATAGATAGATAGACAGATAGAGTGGCTCCCTGTCCCCAAAGGGCTCACAATCTAAAAAAAGAACCATAAGATAGAAACCAGCAACAGCCACTGAAGGGATGTAGGGCAAGTTGCTCTCCCCCTGCACAGTAAAGAGAGTCACCACTTTTAAAAGGTGCCTCTTTGCTCTTACCAGGTACCATGTAGGGGACCAGAGGACCACAGGTGTGATGTCCTGTCCACTCTTGCAGAGCACTGAAGGCAGTCACCTCACCCCTGGCCTTTTGCTGTGACTTCTGGTTTAAAATATGCCAATCCGCCCTCCTTTTAGGTTCTGTTAGGTCCTCAACTGGCACAGCGGAATGTGTCCAAGCGATGTAGCCATGGAACACACATTTAACTTTTTCTTTCAGTGTTTAGAATTTTTTTTTTTTTTTTTTAGAGAGACATGCCCTAGTTTGGGAGAAACCAGAAATCTTTTTGCATATTTGCATCCAGTGATATTGTAGCCAGTCACATTTGACTACAAGCTAATGTCACTGAGACCATGCACTGTTGGTTTGGAACAAGGAAAATGCTTCCTGCAAAGCTTTTTACTCCCTTTTGCAGCAAACCCCCAAATATCAACTCCAGCTGGGAGAGTAGCTTTTTATGCCAACAGATAGTGTTCATGAAAGTCAATGTATGGAGAACCTTCTCCACACATGCAGAGAAAGACACAAAACGGTCTACAGACGGGAGCGTGTGGTCATTTGGGAGGGAGAAGGGGCTCTCCCTCACTGCCCCGCTGCGCAGTGGTGTTGCTTTAAAGGTAAAAGGGGGAAACTTCCCCTTTGTCCAACCTGTTGGAATTCTCTGTGGTGAGAGAATCCTTTTTCTCATTATAGCAGAGTGCACAGAGGCACAACACAGCGGAATTTATTTAGGCATGCGTGTATGCTGAGAGTAAAGTAACTTGGAGCCAATTCATAGTTTCAAATCAATATATAAGGCATTTATTAAGGAACTCCATTCTAGATAGGAAAGTGAGGAGTTAGGATCTCTAATTTATCTATCTAGCTGGATGCAGATGGATTCTGCATCTTCTCTGCACACATGGTGCAGGGAGAGAGGCTTGCCATGTTGCATGGTAGAAGGGCAGGTAGGGAAGAGAGAGAGGAAGGAAGTTAATCCCTGAGATTAGCAATCTACATTTCAAAGGGATAGTGTCAGAGCAGTGGAGAAGGGGTGACCAAAGTCTTGACCCCTCTAGCCCTCTGACTCACTGGTCTGTCCTCTACTGTCTGAGACAAGAGACAGCGCAAAGTCCTTTAACTTCCAACACAACCAGCACCCTCCCCGTTGCTGCCCCATCCTGCTGCACAGTGGTGTTTTAAAGTAAAAGGGGGAACTTGCCCCTTGCCCCCCCCCAGCCGCTGCTGTGCAGCCTTCGCTGCCCCCATCCCAACAAGCAGCTGCTTTTTAAATAAGAATAAAGGGACTTTCCCCTTGCCATCCGCTACCCTCACTTTTGCCACCTATGGGCAGCAAAAGCTTAATCCGCGCCTGATGACTGCTTCAACATATGTCACCACAAAGCTGTAACAAGGCAGCATGAGCAGCAGCTGTCACTATGCTGGAGGCACTTGTAAGAATCAGCCCCAGGTACTGACGCTTTTGAGATCATAGCATGAATTGCTGCCTAACTTTTCATGTTGTTTTTCTTGCAGATTCAACACTAAACTCCAAACCTCCAATTACAGATGAATCTCCAAGACCTGATCCACCACAACCTATTCCACCTGCAGCAAACAACTTTTGCCTTGATAAGGATGATGGAATGTACCCTGACATACAGGATGCCACGAGGTACTACACATGCACCCACAAGCGCACTTTCAACATGCCTTGTCCGGCAGGGCTAACGTTTGATAATCAGTGCAAATGTTGCAACTGGCCTCAGTGAGATGCATGAGTCTCATCAAAATGGAGACATTTACTTTTGATCAAAGCAAAGCAAACCACTGATTTATTGTCTTAGCATCAAAACATATCCATATCCCCAATGTGCACATCCATACATTTCCCTAACTCTGATCAAGTGTGATTAGCCACTAATATGACGTTGTGCCTAAGAAGAACCAATAATGACCAAGATATTAGCACTTCATGAGTTTTCTTACAACGATATGCTATCCTCCATTCTCTGTCTTTGAACCTTGTTTTATTTTGCTAAACTGTATGAGAAATAAACTTCTTCTGTTGCATCCAAGATAATGAGCCACAGGCTTGTGAGTTTATTGAATGAATGAATGACTGATTGTTAAATTTATATACCGACTTTCATTAAAACAATCCCAAGGTGGTTTACAGCAAAATTTTAGCCCTCTTCAGGTGCTATGTTCTCTGAGGAGAGCAAGCACATGCAGGGCACAGCAGGGTCATGTTCAGAGCAAGGTTGCCACTCAATCTACCACCAACATACTGACTGACCATTCCTGTGGGTATCCCTGTGTTCCGTTTTTTTCTGCAGAGGAACATAATGAATGTGGGGAGGGCTTTCCCCTAGATCGAGAACTCCAAGCATTTGAGGGTTTGGTTGAGAACCTTGAAGGCAGGGTAAGTGGGGGATATGGTTAGCCACCACATCAGCAGCAAAGGTCCTGGTTAACAGGCACAAAATAATATAGAAAATAAGAAGGGTAGATACTGAAATGCAGACCCAAAATACAAAAAACAATGAAGTACCTGGTAGATAATTGGATGTTTTATAGTATCAATAGAAAGAGAATGTATACATTGGTAAAGGATGAACATATAATATGAGAACAATTGTAACTAATAATACTGTGACTAATATTTTCATTTGACTAAAGAAGCCTTCAAAACTTTGTTTGAGTGCCACACGTCTCAGCAATTTGTCTATTTAAGCATTTTGTTACTTGTATCATTACCCATTGGGTTACTTCATATTGTATGTTCATCCTTTACCAATGTATACATTCTCTTTCTATTGATACTATAAGACATCCAATCATCTACTGGGTACTTCATTTTTGTTTGTATAACGAACACAAAAGCCCAAAGAGGGCCTTGAATAATGAACTACTACTACTACTACTACTACTACTACTACTACTACTACTACTACTTCTACTAAAATGCATGTTTCAGAATTGAATGCTCTGCATAGTTTACACAGATACCACTGTGTGTTAGTTAAGCAAGTCTATAAAAATCAAATCTAGGATCCCTATTGCTTTAAGCTTGTAATAACTTGGCTCTGCTAAGTTGGAAACTTATTTCAGGTATTATGAAATGAAAGCATAACATTTCACCAACAGATGGTGCTCTACACCTTCTTACTACTAACTTATAGATTTCTTCAGTCTGAATAGTTCAGTCAAGTTTATGGGTCTGTCCAGATGGCAATAAACTGTGGAACGTTCAAAGCTTTCACACAACTTTTACTCCCTGTGCACACACTGCTGCAAGTTTCTGCATTGCTTCCTAGCCCAATCTTACACTGTGTACACATGCCGAGCAGGGATTCACACAATTTCCTCAGTGCCGTAAATACATTCTGAGAAGAATCCTACATTTCTGCTTTTGTGCTATTGGGGGAAAGGGTGAGTTCTTTTCAGAATGCAAGAGCTGGCAGACAGGTGGCATTGTGAAAATTGTGCAAGCTCCCTGCTCAGTGTGTGTACAGAGGGTAGGACTGTGCAAGGAATTAGTGTGGAAATTTGCAGCAGAGTAAGACTGTGCTTGGAACTTGCACAAAAGCTTTGAACATTCTACACTTTATTGCCACCCGAAAATGCCCTTCTTGCTTTTGTGACTTGTAAGGATTTAGTAAATAGGACCTAACTATGTGCAACATGAGAGTCTTGTGATTATTAGCTTACCGACTGTTTTCTGCTCAAGATGTTACAGGAACCTTTGGGAAAGAAAACTAACGTACAATCTCTTCCACATAGTGCCTACCAACTGAAAAGCTCAGTTCCAAGGTTGTGATCAACAACCCACTCAGCTGACTGCACTTAGTGGGACCAACTTGTGGCATGCTTCTTCCTCCCTCCCTTTTCAAAGACTCCTGTTCAAATAACCAAGCACACTGTTCTAACCTTTTGTTCTGCTTGAATGGTACTTCAAGGTCACAGCTGCACAGAGGCAGCCAAACCCATATAGGGCACGGCTCCTGTGACTTTAACGCTATAGAAGACAGAATGTTTGTCTTTCTTCCAGAAGGTGCTTCTGGCCAGTGTTTCCCCTTCTAGTGCACTGCTGCAGATGTAGGGGAAGCCACATTTCTAAAATTCTCACACCTATGTAGTTATTAAATGCATAGAAGACCTGCCTTGCATGGACAAGAACTGTAAAACTGTGCGGGATTAATTGTGGTACCCCCATCACTTGCTTTTAACTCGGGGGCAGTCCAAGATATTTTGCTGCCTCAGGTGAACAACGATATGGCGCCCTTTCATCTGCAAGTGGTTGCTCATGCTCAGCATTCTCAGGCCATGCTGCCAAGGTGGTGGTGATGACACACAAGCAGATTATGCCACCAGGCCAGGCAGTGGCAGGAGGATTTGTATTTGCAGCTGAGGAGATCACCTTACCCTGCCTCATGGAAGGGCCACCACTAAGTGTTGCATACCTTGCTATAGCCCTTCTACTTTCACCTTTCATCATAGCACCAAGACATTCGACCAGGTCCAGTTTCTGGGCAGCCTTTTCAAAAGCCAATAGCTATGCAAATACATTTTGAAAAGGGTATAATGGCATTATGGACTGCCCCTGAGTATTATAGCAGAGACAAAAATGGCAGGTGTTTGAATGGCCAGTACTAAAGCCCCAATCCTAAAAGACACTGAGGTCAAAGGAATATACTTGCACAAAGGTTCCTGAGAGCAGGGCAGTCACTTTCCTTCCTGACAAAGATGCTATACTGCATGCCAGGCTGTATTTCAACAAGTACAGCTTTTTGTAGCATGGAGATGCTTTGATAGGAAAGTTGCACCTGTTGAAATTTTGTATGCCCTGCAGTTGTTCAGAACATCAAGCAAAAAAAAAGGTATCAAGCCAATTTTAGAAGCAGTTCCATGAGATGGATGTGTACTTGAAAATGGATTTTGAATATATCCCTAATGAGGAAGATTAAGAATAGATATGATCAGATAGGAGATTCCTTCCATTTCATTACATCTAACAAGCCAAATACTGTCAATGAATATACATAAGACTTATTGTTGGTGGCCACCGGTGCTTGAACTGTCAAGTCCCAGCATAGCTGACTTGGCCGTGAGGTTGGAGGCTGTCCCTTCATATACCCTGGCATCGAACTGAAACTCTGCATGACAGGCCAGAGAGATTTACCTGAAATCCCTGGAAGTTTTGTGTCCTATAAACAAATCTCTGCATTTGGAACAGATATTACTATCCTTTCCTGTTCTGCTGTATATATTTGTCTATTTCTAGTATTAGAGGGTGAATCATGCCCAAGATTCCTTTCCCTAGGCAAAAAAGGAAAGAAAGAAAAAGTAAGGAGCCCAAGTTATTATCAACAAACATATTTTTTAGTGACAATGAAAGGATAGAGAACAATGGATTCCATTTGAGCTATTGAGGTCTTCATGGTCTCCTGAGCACACAACTTGACTGACAAAAATAACTTAAAATGATCAGCAAGCTGGCACTCTTTCTTGGGAAAGCCACCATGCCAGCCACCCCCATCCTACCAAAAGAATGTTAGTCTTTCTTTCTTAAAGATGAATGGAGAGGTGTGGTTTTGTATCTAATCTTGGTTTTTTACATAAATGCCAGTTTTATAACTGCTTCTCTCATACAAAGGTGCACCTAGATAATTTTGGAGCCTGGACCTAAAGGCCTTTGGAGCCTTCTCCCCTGAAAATTAAGCATAATCATGCTCGGCTGGGTGACCACACCACCCAGGGCAGACTAAAGAGGAGTGGGGGCCAGGGGCTGTGGAGGCTCTAGAGGTCCGGGGTAACAGTGCCTCTGTTCTCATATACACAGGGGAAACTTATGTGGATTTAACTAAAGAATTATTCCGTAGCAACTCCATTTTCTCCTTCTCTTTTCCCTCCCTTTTCCTTTCTGTCCACTCCCCTACACTCTCTAAAGGATCCTCCTTGGGACAAATAGGCCACCTCCAGCCTCTAAATAACAGTTGCAGGGGAGCAACAGCAGGAGAGAGGGCTGTGGACTTCCTGTGGACTTCCCAAAGTCATCTGGTAGGTCACTGTGGGAAACAAGACTAGCTAGGCCTTGGGCCTGATCCAGCAGGGCTGTTCTTATGTAAATGTCCAAACAAGCTGCAAAAGATAACTGGATAGGATACAAAACATCCCTCCCCTTTATAACAACCAAAAAATGAATTGATTTAAAATCTAGTGACAAAGACGTAAGTCTTTTAGGTGGTCCCTTGTCATGCACACTTCTCTTAAGTCTTTGGTTCTCTGACACAGGAGCCATTTGTTCTTCTGGTACCAAGGATTGTCCATCACATTCATCAGCCTCATCTAGGAGGTCAAAACTGAGGGCAAAATCAATTTCCTCTTCAGTTCCTCTCTTGAGATCAGACTTCCTTCCCTCTTGTCTCATAATATGCAGGCTGGAACATATCAAATGTTCCATCTCTTTCCATCATCCAATAGGACAGAATCTCCTCGGATTTTTATTGTTTTGGTCCAGAATATCAGGAACATCTCTTTCTCAGTAAGGCAGCCATACTTGAACATGTTGGGAGTAATTACTTATAGAGCAGAGTATTTCAGGAGCTAACTCACTTCCATTACAGCAGAAGTTAACAGGGTCTTGGAGGCTTGTAAATGATAAGCATGGAGATTTATGTAAGGTTAAACTTATCTACTTTATTCAGATGATAGAATCTATCATGATGATAGAAAAGACCTATATCTAACTTCTGGCTACATGGTACATGGTGGTCAGAGAGAGACCTACAGAAGCATGGTATTCAGAGAAAGAGAGCTAGAAGCATTCTGAGAAGAAGAAGAAGAAGAAGAAGAAGAAGAAGAAGAAGAAGAAGAAGAAGAAGAAGAAGAAGAAGAAGAAGAAGAAGAAGAAGAAAGTCACTCCCAGGATGTTCTTGAGTACACTCTATCAATTGAGGGGTCATAGAGGCAGGGATAAACAGGAAAGAGAAGGAGACTCTGGACTGGGTCTCATGATCAGTGAGACCCGGTTTTAACCTGCCCGCTCACAAGTGGGCACGGAGCCCTGGGTGGCTGAATCAGCCGCCCACACGATGGCCGGCCCCGAGATGGAGCCGGCGGGGGTGGGGGGAGCGGGGGCTGCGCGGCCCCCACAAGCCCCAGTATGCCCTGTGTGAGTGCGCAGGGCATACTGGGGAGACCCCTGAGCCGGGAGGCAGCTTTTCGCCTCCCGGCCGGGGGTCTACTTGTGAGTAGGTGCAGCGCGAAGCCGCGCCACAGCTACTCATGATGGTAAAAAGCAGGTTTGCTGGAGCGCTCGCTCCACAAACCTGCTTTTTAACAGCGGTTCTCGAGCGGGTTTGCCACTCAAGAACCACCGGGCTCAGCTGCAAGCCCGACGGTTCTTACGGTCACCAAAAATTGGGTTAGCCTATGCTAGCCCAATTTTTGCTGATCGTGAGAAGCGCCCCTCTGACTATATCAACTCCAAATGCCCCTAGTGGTCATTAGGGTTACTGAT
Source organism: Hemicordylus capensis (assembly GCF_027244095.1). Taxonomy (NCBI): domain Eukaryota; kingdom Metazoa; phylum Chordata; class Lepidosauria; order Squamata; family Cordylidae; genus Hemicordylus; species Hemicordylus capensis. The sequence goes on from NC_069660.1 coordinate 71,052,256, forward strand.
GCAAAAGGTTGATGCCATCTGGAGCTGAATCTCCAACAGGACGAAGTCCCCACCTGAAATGTTCAGTTTCACATGCTATTTCTGATCCACATAAAATTTATATTTTTGTTGCTTCTCCCTTACCTGATCACGAATCTCTGCATCCTCAGGGTGGGTTGGCACAGAAAGCCTATCAGTTGTTGCCATTGGGTAGGTTGGGCAGTAGTCCTCTCAGTAGTTCAAAAGGTGATTTTCCTGTAGTGGAATCAGGAATAGTTCAATAAGCAAATGGAGTTTCACGGATTGCCTCTTTCCAGCATTGTTGTTGTGTAGTAGCCAGTTGTAGTACCCAGTTGTAAACTTTCTTTTCACTTATCAGCGTGGTGTAGTGGTTAGAGTGCTGGACTAGGACCGGGGAGACCCGAGTTCAAATCCCCATTCAGCCATGAAACTAGCTGGGTGACTCTGGGCCAGTCACTTCTCTCAGCCTATCCTACTTCACAGGGTTGTTGTGAGAAGAAACCCAAGTATGTAGAACACCTCTCTGGGCTCCTTGGAGGAACAGCGGGATATAAATGTAAAATAATAATAATAATAAAATAATTATTTGTTCTTTCTTTCCACTAAATCATTCCCTCAAGGATGGCACAAGGAAACAGTCTTGTGTTTTATCCTATGGTTATGCAAGAGAAGGGGACAGGTTCATGTGTGGATCGGTAACTGGTTGAAGGACAGGAAACAGAGAGTAAGAATAAAGCGACAGTTTTCACAATGGAGGTAGGCAGGAAGTGGGGTCCCCCAGGGATTGGTACTGGGACCAGTGCTCTTTAACTTGTTCATAATGATCTAGAAGTTGGCGTAAGCAGCAAAGTGGCCAAATTTGCAGATGACACTAAACTATTTAGGGTAGTCAAATCCACAACAGATTGTGAGGAGCTGCAAAAGATTTCTCCAAACTGGGAGACTGGGTGACAAAATGGCATATGCAGTTCAATGTAAGCAAGTGTAAAGTGATGCACATTGAGGCAAAAAAAACCCCCAACCACTTATACACTGATGGGATCTGAGCTGTTGGTGACTGACCAGGATAGAGATCTTGGGGTTGTGGTGGAAAGCTCACTGAAAGAGTTGGCTCAGTGCGCGGCAGCTGTGAAAAAGGCCAATTCCATTCTAGGGATCATTAGGAAGGGGATTGAAAATAAAACTGCTAATATTATAATGCTCTTATACAAATCTATAGTGTGGCCACATCTGGAGTACTGCATACAGCTTTGGTCACTGTATCTTAAAAAATGTATTGTAGAACTGGAAAAGATGCAGAAGAGGGCAGCCAAGATGATCAGGGGCCTGGAGCACCTTCCTTATTAAGATAGGCTCCAGCATATGGGGTTCTTTACCTTAGAAAAGAGGCAACTGAGGGGATACATGATCAAGGTATATAAAATTATGCATAGAGTGGAGATAAACATCTCTTCAGTCCCATGAAACTGAAGGTTGGGAAATTTAGGACCAACTAGAGGAAGTATTTTCACACCACACATAATTAATCTATGGAATTATTTGCCATGGGATGTGCTGATGTCCACCAGCTTGGATGGCTTTAAAAGGGGCTTAGACAAATTCATGGAGGACAGGTCGATCAATGGCTACTAGTCTGGTGGCTGTGGGCCACCTCCATCCTCAGAGGCACGATGCCTCTCAATACCAGTTGCAGGGGAGCAACAGCAGGAGAGAGGGGCATACACCTTTAACCTGAGAAAGAAAATGCAGAATCTCCAGTATAAAGACCGAGGCTGTTTTGCCATGCATTTCGGACTGCTATGGGACTTTTTTTGCTGCATTTAAAGCTGCAAAAGAGGAATTTACAGAGAATCAGAAGCTGGAAGCTCTGTTCCTAAGCATGCTCCCCAGCTATAGCAATATAATCGGCCAATTGGAAACCCACAACGCTCTAACCTTTGAGAGAGCTGTGGAAACTATCTCTGCTGAAGCAAGCAGAAGACAAGTTTTGAATTATCGATATGAAGGTGAATTGGCAAATAACTTTGCTCTTAAGGCAACAATTGGCCATTCCAGAGGAAACCCAAGGTGGGGAGGGAATGCAGCAAGAGGAAACCGCATAGGGCCCCCACATTTGCATACAAAGAGGTCTGGCTCCATTGCCAAAGGAACTCAGTCCAGAGAGAGAGAGAGGTCACATGACCGCCAGCAGGGAGACTGCTCCTGGAATGAGGCCAACTGTGACTAATGCCTTTAGATGTTTTCTGTGTAACCAATTTGGCCACAAGGTGGCGAACTGTCCCAAGAATCAGACAAAGAAAGCTGACTTTACAGAAAGAGATTCAAATAAGAATTTCAGTGTGTGCCTGATGCAAGGTGATGAAAAATTTATTCTGGACACAGGTTCCATGGTCCATATTTCTAACCACTTAAATTTCTATACTGAACTGTTTGATATCCCTGAAGAGATTGTTCATTTGGGCAATAATACTACAATTAAAGCAAAGAAGAAAGGCAAAGGAATTTTGTATTGCAAGTTATTACATGAATCAATTAATGAATTTTTTGTTAAGGATGTTTTGTACATCCCTGACTTCTCAAGCTCCTTGCTTTCAATATCCAAGCTAGAGAAACAAGGCTGTGAACTGTATATTAGAAATGGACATTGTGTTGTTACCCAGAATGGAGAAGTTTGCCTTGTAGGCTCTGAATGCAAAGGCTTGTACAGCATGCAGGAGCAACCTGTGTCAAAGACAGACAGAGAAAGACCAGCCTGGTCCAAACCTGAAGCATACCAGCCCAATGAAGTGAACCTTGCTCAGTCATGCTCGCATGAAAACTGCTTGCAACTGTGGCATAGACACATAGGACACAGGAGCTATGAGTCAATCCAGAACATGAAGGAAAGGAGATGATGATGATGATGATTTACATTTATATCCCACTCTTCCTCCAAGGAGCCCAGAGCGGTGTACTACATACTTGAGTTTCTCTTTCACAACAACCCTGTGAAGTAGGTTACGCTGAGAGAGAAGTGACTGGCCCAGAGTCACCCAGCTAGTTTCATGGCTGAATGGGGATTTGAACTCGGGTCTACCCAGTCCTAGTCCAGCTCTCTAACCACTACACCACACTGGCTCCTTTAGCTGATGGCATTGATTTTGTACCATGTGACATTGTGACGTACTGTGTTTGTTGTCTTGAGTCCAAAGCAGTTAACCAGCCATTTCCTAAGCAGAGTGAAAGGAAGACCAGAAGACCCCTGGAGTTGATCCACAGCAATATATCTGGACCACTACCAGCAACCATAGGTAATTTCAGATATTTTCTCACATTCATCGATGATTAATCACCATACACAGTTGTCTTTCTACTAAAGGAGAAATCACAGATGCTCGAGAAACTCCAGGACTACGTGGCCATGGCAAGCAACAAATCTGAGCAGAAGCCAAAGATCCTGCACACAGACAATGGAGGAGAATATATGTCCAGCATCACACAGCAGTTCCTGAGAGAACATGGAATCGTGCATCAAACCACGGTAGCTTACAATCCATCACAAAATGGAGTCTCAGAAAGAAAGAATAGAAGCCTCCTGGATATGGTAAGATGCATGCTTGCTGACGCACACCTCCTACAGAAACTCTGGGGAGAAGGCATCATGACTGCTACATACATACAAAACAGAATGCACACAAAGCCTATAGGAACAACACCATATGAACTTTGGCATGGTCATAAGCCGTCCATGACACATTTGCGTGTCTTTGGAAGCATGGCTTACTCATACATCCCAAAGGAAAAAAGGACTAAGTTAGGGCCTAGGGCCACAAAAGGGATTCTTTTAGGCTACTCAGCACAATCCAAAGGCTACAGAATTCTGGATCCTGACACCAACAGGATAACCATAAGCAGAGCGGTGTATTTTGATGAGAATGAAAGAGCTACACCTTCAGAGGGGGCCTACACCGAAGCAAGCAACCAGACCAAGCACCCTGATGACTGGATTATGCTTCCTGATCTCAGAGGAACTGAGGAGGAGGAGACAGCAGATCCAGACCCAACCACAGTCAACACAGAGGCCCCCAACGATCCACCAGATGCGCCTGAGGTAATGAGAGAGACCACAGAGGGTGAGGTGAGGCGATCAACGCGCTCAAACAGAGGTGTTCCAGCCCCAAGACTGTCCTACCTCGCAAGAATGGTGGAACAACCAGAACCTTCATCATGGGAGGAAATATCCCAGCTACCACAACCAGAAGCTCAGAAGTGGAAATAAGCTGCAATTGAAGAACTTGAGGCTCTACAGAAAAACAAAACCTGGACTCTTACTAAGTTACTTCAAGGAAGGAAAGTTGTAGGCTGCAAATGGGTTTTCAGACTCAAACATGATGCTGATGGTGAGATTCAGCACTACAAAGCCAGATTAGTAGCGAAAGGATATTCACAGAAATATGGGGAGGACTACAATGAAACATTTGCACCAGTAGTCAAACACACCACAGTAAGGACTCTGTTAAGTATTGCCACTAGCAAAGGAATGCATGTTGAACACCTAGACATGAAAACTGTATTCTTGCATGGCGAATTAGAAGAGGACATTTACATGCAACAACCACCAGGTTTCTTAGAGAAAGGCAAAGCGGATCTTGTATGCAAACTCCAAAAGAGCATTTATGGTTTAAAACAGGCTGCCAGAGCATGGAACAGAAAACTAAATGATATGCTGCTTCAAGCAAACTTCAAAAGAAGTGAAGCTGATCCCTGCCTGTACACGAAATTCACAGATGGCAAATGGCAAATTTTGGCATATGTTGATTTGATTCTTGCCTATGAGAATCCAGATGACAGCAAGGAAATAATGCATCATCTGAACAGAGATGTGGAAGTCAAGCAACTTGGCAATATTGCACACTACTTGGGCATTCAAGTACAAAGAGAGAAAGAGAAAAGTTTCCTCATCAACCAAGAACAGAAAATTAAAGACCTGATAAATCTGCTCAGACTGGAAGATGCAAATCCTATACCAACTCCAATGGAAGTGAACTACATAAAGCAAGAAGATCAAACTGAGCCACTATATGACAACCATAGATAACATGAAGCATGGGCTAAGCTTCTATACATTAGTACACTCAGTAGGCCAGTTATTAGTACAACAGTTGCCTTACTTTGCAGAAAGACTGCATCACCAACAGTCAAGGACTGGAATGCGATTAAGAGACTTTTTAAGTATCTAAAGGGTACTGCACACTTTAAGCTCAAGCTACCAGCTAACAGTGAAGCAAAACTAGAAGCATACGTAGATGCAGACTGGGGTGGAGACCTAACGGAAAGGAAATCTACCAGTGGTCACATAATTTTCTATGGAGATGGAGCCATAAGCTGGTCAAGCACCAAGCAAGACATAGTAGCATCATCAACCACTGAAGCAGAATATGTATCAGCTGCACAGGGCTGTCACGAGATACAATGGCTGTGTCAACTACTGAAAGATCTAGGTATAGATGTACCACAGCCCATACCATTGTATGAAGACAACCAAAGCTGCATTCAACTCTCCAAACAAGAAGATGTAAAGAGGCATACCAAGCATATTGATGTGAAGTATCATGTAGTGAGAAATCTGCAAAAGGATGGACTAATCAAGCTGATCAACTGCCCAACAAATGAAATGCTTGCAGAACTACTCACTAAGCCACTACCAAGACCCTGCTTTGAAAAGCTGAGAGAGAATAAAAATGTCTTTGGCACACACACACACACACACACACACACACAGCAGTGTAAGCTGCAGGTGATCTTTGGGGATGGAGTTCTGCAAACAGGGCAACACAATCAAAATGTTGGCTGTCTCCATTCCCCTACACCTAATGGGTTGTTAATCATGTATAAGTCCTCTGTCAATATTCTTAGTTGATTGAGATGGTATCATCAATTATCTGGTTATACCTCTCCAACAGGAGCTGAGTATTAGACTCTAGATCAGGGCTAGGCAACCTTGGGTCTCCAGCTATTTTTGGACTACAGCTCGCATCGTCCCTGACTATTGGCCATTGACTATTGGAGATACAGCGGGAGAGCTATGGTTGTCTACCCCTACTCTAGATCATGGGCTGCATTTTATTTTATTAATTTTATATCCCACCTTTCCCCATCATAACTCTCAAGGCAGTTTCCCAGGCAGTACAAACAAAGAACTTGTTTAGGTTCTTCAAAATTGCTGCATCATGTACCTCAGACCATAGGCCAGGATACCAGGGCATATATTTCCCTTTTCTCATGTTGCAATACACTTGTTTCAACATACGTCTATTCTGCTTACTTAAAAATTCAAAATAAGTTTCCAAATACATGTTTATGTGTCTTTGGCATTGAAATGGACTTACTCAACTTGGGTTCATCCTGAAACTCCACTCCTAACCTTCTAGTAAGACTGTCTCACTTACTGCTAAGGTTATTGAACCAAAGATCCTGCTAATTGTCCTTGCTTTATTTAGCAGCGGGAGAGCAACTGTCTCTTTTCATCCCAGGACAGCATCTCTCCCAGTAGCCCCTTTATGACAGGGAACATTTTTTCCTTTTGCTATGTAATCTGCTTTGAGATGTTATTGTTGATGATGAAGAAAAGCAGTTTAATAATAATAAGCATAATAATAAAGTTGAAGAGCTGACGTACATTTACAGTAGACAACAATTGCATAATCCCTTTTACCTGGATTGGAATCTCTTTGAAGAGATCCTCCCTAGATTCCCTGCCAATAAACAATGTATAGATAGCATCTCATATGAATTGTTTATCTCTCCGGTAACTCAATTTGCAGAGGAGAAAAATGTATATTACCTGATGAAGACGTTTTTCTCTGAGAATGTTCTGCTTGAAACTCTAAAGGGTAACCAAACTAAGCAAAAACAGGATCAGTAGACCAATGTCCTTCTACTTCACAATGAGGCTATTCTCATGAGCACCAGGAACTGGACTAAGGGAGAACATTCCGGTTCCTGCTGCTTGTGTGCAGCAACAGAAGCTGCATGGCTCCCGTTAGTGGCTCGGCAGCAAGCCCGCTTACAAAGCCCTCCGCTTAACCCAGGTTTCGGGTGCAAGAGTGCCCAAAACTAGGTTAAAAGATTGTGTGTCACTGTGGCTCCGCATTGCAGTGACTCATGAGTAGCCTCCCAACCGGAAGGCTACAACACGCCTCCTGGCATCAGGGGGCTCCTCGGAAGGCACTGCCCACTCATGCAATGCCTTATGGAACTTCCAGGAGCCAGGAGGCCCCCGGACCCAGCCGCCCCAACCGGCTCCGTGACAGAGCCGGTAATCATCTCGGTGGTCAATCCGGCCACCCAGATAATGCTGCCTGATCGTCCCTCTCTCCTCACAGGCTCTATATACAGATCATGTGTAGAGACTTACACACTGATTAATTCTTCTCTGAAGTAGATCCCTGTGATGGAAGGTTTTATTTTTTGAAAATCTGATTTTAGTGGTTGCTTACATGTTCATTTTTCTCATTGCTTTGAATAGTTTGTTTTCTACTATCCATCCTGCTACCCTTTGCAAAAGTGCTAAATAATGTTTGCAAGCTGTAACTCTTTAATAATGTTATTCTAAAACCACTACAAGCATTTTTAAAAGTTAGCATTCTGTCCTTCCTGACCTTGGCCTATGCTCCACCTCCTTCTCATACAACTCTTAAGTGCAGCTGCCAAGCATACACTTTGGCTTCATATCAGTGCATGTTATAGGCACAGCCAATGGCTGCCACATGGCTGTTAAAAAGATGTGCTGAAAGTTAGGCCTCACTGTAGCCACGGAATCCTCCCAGCAAGTGGTTGGGCTAGAGTGGCTTGCCTCTCAGTATCCTAGCTGGAAGGACCCACAGTTATAGAACTTCTGCCAATTTGCTGATGGACAGTTCTGGATGGACAGCAAGAAACATCATAACCTAAAGATCCCTGTTGGAGAAGGACAGAAGACAATTGTTTATTAGGGATGTGCAAACCAGCTCAACGTCGAGTCAGTTTGACGTTGAGCCGGTTCGGTTCGACAGCTCAGGGTTGAACTGAACCACCCCGTTTGGCCCGACCCCGGACTGAACACCCCTGAATGTTCGGGGGGGTAGCAGACATTTTTTCATTTTAAAAAATCACCTTTACTCCCCTCTGGGGAGTTGCTGGAGGTGGTGGTGGGGGTCCACAGAGGTCCCCCTTCCCCCTGCTGGCCTTTGATATGTCCCCCTCCAGCCAGTTCGGCAGCCTCCTCTTTGGCCAGTTTTCTGTGCGGAGTAAGGTTAATTTTTATTATTATTATTTTATGAAGAAAGGTCCATGGACCCCCCTCGCTCGGACCAAACTAAGCCGGTGGGGTTCAAGGGGCTGCCAGACCAAACTTGCCCGGTTGGGTTCGAGACCAGTCTGGACTCGAACTGAACCAGGCCAGCCAGTTCCATGCACATCCCTATTGTTTATGATTAAACTAAAGTGTTTGCAGCAAGCAGGTAATGGCACATCGCAGCTGAAGGTGTTAAAGCAAAAGGTGTAAAACAGATTTATCTGAACAAGAAAGGTACTGCATATCCTTTTGTTTGAAGTTGGAAAACTCCAAAAGCATCAGTCAGTTTATATACAAAGAAATATCTTCTTAGACACTTAATATGGCAATTGCTTAGATCCTGAGAAAGCAAGTAACTTCTCCTGATCAAGCCAGCCAAAATTTCAAAAAATGTTCATAGCATTTAGTCTATATTGCTTTTGCTGACTTTATTGTGTGTTACGCAGGTTAGATTTGCCACCATAAAATATAATTATGTGATCTTCATTGAGAAACTATATCAAGCCTTTCCTACTTGATTGATGGGGAAAAGACAAATGAGCATGTATGCCATTTCAATGAGACATTGAAGGTTTTGGAAGTATTGCCATTGTCCAAGTTTTAGATATATAAGGTCACCATGAACTCATGAATTCAAAAGAGCTGGAACCTTTTTTATAATCATCACTTAGTAATACAATTTTAGTAAAAGCTGCCTTTTAAAATGACTATTGGTGACTGTTTCCAAATTGCACCCAGAGAGAAATGCTTTAGCTCCATTTTTCAAAGGGCCAGTTCAGACAATACTTCCCCTCACCACACATTGTCTGAACCACCTCCAACAAACAATAAATGAATGTTCCAGGAGGACAGTGAGATGTCCATGAAAGATGTCAGAATGGATGTCCCCCTTTAATTGTGTGGTGGGTTTTGGTAGGGAGTATTGTCTGAACTGGCCCAAAGTGAACACTCCATCTTGCAAAGAAACATCCTGTCTGAATATTATTGATTGATTTAATTGATTTATTTGATTACAAATGATCTAATGATCCAAGATTCTGGAAAAACATAAATGATGGAATGGAATCAAAAGGCCCCTGGTGGCAATCATGACCACAATATTTATGTCAAGTGTGGGAAATGTGGCCCAGCCTACTAGTTGCTTCTAGTTCTGTCACTAACCACCATTAAGCCAGCTGTCTCTAGAAAGGACTAGATGACGGGACCAGCAAGAGTTGCCATTGACACAGACAAAGGAAGAGGGCCACCCCAGCAAGCCCATTCCTGTTAGGACTCTTCTTCCCCAGTTTGTCTGTCCGTCCACTTCCCTCCCCTTGTCTATTGTCTCTCCTGGGTTAGTTTTAGATTGTAAGTCCAATGGGACAGGAATGTCCTCTCATTACTTGTAAAGGGGGGGGGGAGGTTGTGCCGTTGACTCGGTGTTGACCACACCAGTGACCACAGAGCCATGTGGTTTCCTTGGTAGAATACAGGAGTGGTTTACCATTGCCTTCTCCCACACAGTATGAGATGATGCCTTTTAGCACCTTCCTATATCACTGCTGCCCAAGATAGGAGTTTCTCGTAGTCTGGGAAACATGCTTGTGGGGATTTGAAACAACAGCCTCCTGCTCTCTAAGCAGGTTGCTTCCCCACTGTGCTCTAGGTTATAGATGGCGATAGATAGATAGATAGATAGATAGATAGATAGATAGATAGATAGATAGATAGATGCCAAAATGATGTGCAGCAATATAGAACTGATGTGCACCATGTCAGGGCTGCGGCAGACTTGGAAGACAACCCTGAAGCTGTAGAGAATGTATGGTTGCACAAGCTGCACTGCCACAGTGTCTCCCATTGTTGTGAATGCAAGAAACTGTGGCAGCATTGCTTGTGCAACCATGCATTCTCTACAGCTTCGGGGCTGCCTTACAGATGCAACAGCCGCAACGAGTACACAGTGGCTCCATTCCGCTGTACATCCTTTCAGCCAATATCACCTCTTGGAGAAAGGAAATAATTGCTGTTGTCCATTTGTATGTCACAATGTATTCAAATACATGCACATTTTACAATAAATTACAATAAAGCTATGACAATGAGTGAAATCAAGAGTTCCCACCCATGGGTTCCCAGATGTTGTTGTAGTTCAACAACATGTTGGGAAACCCTGAGCTAAAAAACCGTGCAATAAATACTGCAAAGCTAGTTTAAAACACACTAGTAAGCAATCTTTATTGCATTTACACCTCTTGAAGCCAGATATTTGAGAATTTAGCTCAAAAGGGGAGACCGTTCCAATCAGCCTTAATTTGTGCAAGCATATGAACTCAAGAAAATCGTCTTGAGAGAGAGGTTTGAATTAAACAAAAAGGGGTTTATTAAAACTAAAATCAGACCAAAATACTATGTGGCCCTCATTTAAAGGCACTACAAATATGCTAAGAAACAGACTATTGTAAGGCACATTTAGCTTAAAGTTCCAAATTATGTGTAAATTCCCAGGCGAGCTAGAGAAGTACTTTAAGAAAGAGGAGCAAGATTTCAGCAGTAAGGGAAAGGGAATGGGATAGGTTCAGCCCTGAAGAAGCTGGGCAAGAGCTGCCCTGAAAAGGGGAACACCAAGGTGGAGTTTCTTGTTGCAGTCTGCTGGGGTCCAGAGTGAGACACACAAGGGAACACTGAGATGTTTCACAGTGGGAGTTCCATATCTGGTCTTGTGGTAGCAAGCATGACTTGTCCCCTTAGCTAAGCAGGGTCTATCTATCTATCTATCTAGAAAAGACAGATCTACATACAGATCTGTATGCATGTGCACTTATTCACCCATTAAATGAAATATATTTACTTCCTATCTGTACTCTGCACTTGAGGGGCTTATACCTAGGTTAACATTTAAAATAAAAAGATATCACTAGTCTACACACATACAATGTAATGTCTGAAATGGGTTAATGGCAATTAATGAAATGGTGCTGGTAATTCAATGCTTGTGAAGGTGCAAGGGACTGCAAGACTGCTGTGGTGCACTCAGGTATCTAAGTCTCTTTCATATGTGACAGCGTGGAGTCACTATAGTCAGAAGCGTAGTCCATCCCAGGCTTACCACACAGTCCCTGTCACAGATCCTTGAGTTTACACCTGATTAAAGTGTTTGCACAAGGGTATAGTTATGATTGTGCAGATGGGTTCAAAGAACCCAGGTCCTGAGCTCCTGAGGGCCCCCCGGCTCCACCTTTTCCTATCTTCTTCATTATCTCCCTCACTCCAAGGGGCCACCGGAGAGAGGGGTGAACACAGCCTACGCCCCTGTGTTTGCGCATGATCCCTAAGACTCCTCTGTAAGGTACCATGTCCAGTGTGCTTGGTCATGCCATCTCCCCATTGGCATGGGTCATGGGGGGGAAACAATCGGAAAAGACAAACACTATGACAATACAAACACACTGGCTGGTGTGTGTTTTAAAATGCAGTTTGTTTGTTTGTTTAAGAAATTGCATCTCTGGATGGCTAACAATAAAATACATATTACAACAAAATAAAAAGGATAAGATCAAAATAATTTAAAATATAAACAATGTTAAAAACTATCAAAACAGTGAGGCTATTCACACGATGGGATGAAATCGGGCTAGTGGAGGCTAGCCCAATTTCGTCCCATTGTGTGAACCAACAGGCTCGGCTACGAGCCTGGTGGTTCCTAGGCGGGTAACCCACCTAACTTACCCCTGCCCTTAAACCAGGTTTGCGGAGCAAGTGCTCCGCAAACCTGGTTTTATAAATCATGAGTAGCCACAGTGCAGCTCCGCATTGTGCCTACTCATGAGGAGACCCTCGAAGGGGAGGCAAAAATCCACCTCCCGGCTCCGGGGGTCTCACCAGCATGCCCTGCACGCTCGCGCAGGGCATGCTGGAGCTTCTGGGGGCCAATTGGCCCCCACTCCCCCCAGCCCCCCGCCAGCTCTGTCACGGAGCTGGCAATTGTGTGGGCAGCCGATCTGGCCACCCAGGGCTCCCTCCCCGCTCTGCTGCACAAACCGGGTCTCACTGATCGTGAGACCCGGCTCAGTATCTAATTAAAAGTCTGGGTGAACAAATGTGTCTTGACTGACTTTTTAAAAGTTGTCAGAGATGGGGAGGCTCTTATTTCAGCAGGAGGTTTTTCACACATGCCTCTATGCTTCTGAGTATCTGAAGAGCGAATCTGCTTCGCAGCAGATTTGAGGCATTTTAATTCGAGGCATTAGATGGACCATTTGCATAGCCATCAGCACCTCCATCAACTCCTTCGGAGAAAACAGAAGCCCCAGAGTTTTTTTTCCAAAAGCTGCTGGAAATAGAGGATTTTTTAAACTCCAGACATAACTCGGGCTAAGCCAGAATTTGCAGCCTCTCTTCGGAGAAAAACAAAGCCCTGTCTGTCCTGGTCCCTGATAGCCCACAGGAAGGCCGGGTTAAATCCAGCAAATATGTGGAGTGGCACACTCCAATCAGGATTGAATTTGGAGAAGGGGGGTCTCCCTGTCTGTAAAATCTCCAGGAAGCGCATTCCAGAGCCTCAGGGCAGCAATAAAGAAGGCAATTAATAGAGGCAATTGCAATTAATACACAGAGGAGGCCTAGACTATAATCTATATTGTTGTCAATTTGTGCATGTATTTTGGTTATATCAGGTCAGTATGGATTCCTACTCTGACTGGTTTCACTAATAGCCAAACACAACTCTGGACTAGCTAAGAAGAGATGACATTGCAAGCTTAGTTCACGGGGAGAGTCCTCCCATTCCTCTACATTGCCCATGCTGCACTCCCAAATCTAAGGCACGTATAACAGTTGCTCACCTATAAAAGCATGCACAGAATCCCAGGAAATACTGGACAATAATTCTGAGCTGTAAGCACAACAAAAGGCTGGCCTTTTCCCTGCCGGGATTGACATATCCTGAGGCACAACCATTGTTTCTGAAGCCAGCATGAAGCAAACAACCATCTGGGCTGGTGAGTTAGTTTCTTTAAAATGCTCATGAAACAGTATCTGAAACTGGCTTCTTCGCCACAGCCCTTTCAGGGAGGTAATGTATATGTACTAATGTCATAATAACAAGTGAATGTAAGTCAGTAAATGTGCATGTAATTATTGCATGTAAATATGATAATTACTAATAATGATTACTACTAATAATGATGCAATAAGAGTGGTTTGGGGATTTTGTGCTGCTGGACAGACTAGGGATAATTAACTTGAACTTATCACTACTGCAGTATTCAGGCACCTTTCTCAAAGGCTTGGAACCTATAATACCTAGGACTGTGCCATCTGTGGGACTTTCTTCTGAGCACAGCCATTCATGGGAAGCTACAATTCTGTACAGCTAGGTTGCTTAAACTCCACTGAATTCTATGGAATCTCAGCTGCCAAACTGTGTGCAAGATCGCAGCTTTAGTAGATCCTAAGCAACAAACTCATAACTCACAAGAGCGTTCAGTTGATTAAACAAACAAAACAATATATTGAATGTTCCCCACTGCTGAGCGGTGAGGAGCTCCACTTCTCACCATTGAGCAGCGGGCGTGAGACAGTGGTATCGGGTTTATTTTCCTTTTGATGAGAGCACAGTAGAGGCTTTGGGTATCTTGGGAATGTCTGCATTATTTACAATTCTAAAATTAGAGCACGTGGAAACCAAGAGGCACTGTGAGTCCTACAGGAGATTCCCAGATAACAAATTATGCACCTAAACTTACTTAGCATATTTTTATATGGCCCAAAACTTACAGCTCTGTGCGGTTTACAATAAAACAAAACAAGTGACAAGAGAAAAACTTAAAACATTACAACTTAAAATTTTAAAACATTGTTAAAACTATCAGAATAGTATTTAATTAAAAGCCTAGGTGAACAGATGCATCTTTAAAAACTTTTAAAAAGTTATCAAAGATGGGGAGGCTCTTATCTCAGCATTCCAAAGTTTGGGGCACAAGTGGAGAAGGCCCATCCCTGAGTAGTCACCAGATGAGCCGGTGGCAACTACAGACGGACCTCTCCTGATGATCTCAATGGGCAGTGGGGTTTATGAAGAAGAAGGCATTCTTTTAAACTTGCAGTGCAAACTTGTTTTTCACACACAGATCACACAGCACTTATACCAGACCACATTCCTGCAGGTGAATTGCCCATTCAGGGACCATTATTTATTTATTATTAATTTATTCAATTGCTATATTGCCCTTCCAAAAATGGCCCAGGGCAAGAAATAAAACATAAAGAAGAGAAATAATAAATAAAGAAGAGAAATAATAAATAAAGAAGATGGATCCCTGACCCCAAAGGGCTCACAATCTGAAAAAAAACCCAAAACCATGATAGACACCAGCAACAGTCACTGGAGGTACTGTGCTGTGGGTGGATAGGGCCAGTTACTCTCCCCCTGCTAAATAAAGAGAATCACCACATTAAAAGGTGCCTCTTTGCCAAGTTAGGAAGGGATCTCTATAGGGCAGTTGAGAAGATAGCTTGATTTTGATGCAAATCACTGCCTACCTGTGTATTGTAATGTTTAAAGTTTTGGGCTTTATAGGGCAATCCATTCTATGCATGCCTACTTAGAAGTAAGTACTATTGGATTCAATCAGATTTTCTCCCAAGTAAGTGTGTATAGGATTGCAACCTTAACTAAAAAGCCCAGTGTATATTTTGTACTATTGCTGCTATTAATATCTCAAACTTAGTAGTCTTCATTTATTTTCTATAGATATTATTTTGTTTTTGTGTGTTTTTAAATTTTGCTTTAAGCCACCATGAATTCTCCTTGTCCCCTGCTCTTTTCCAGCCTATAGTCACTTTGGTGTTACTTTTTATGTACTTATCTCAGGTTGTAAATGGTGACCATGACAAGGCTTAAGAATGAAATCCTTAATCCCTAGCGCCAGTTTTGTAGGGTTGTAGAATTTAGTTGTGATGAAAATGCACTCAGCACTGCTCTTCAGCATGGGCTTTAATTTGGTATATTTACCTTCACCAATAAATAGCATATTTAAATTAGCATATGTAAACCAACAAATAGCATATTCAGATATTGGAAAATGGAGTGGGGTGGTAGTCTGCAGTTGGTGAGGAATCCATGACAGAACTACATACAGCTAATTAGACAAGGTTAAAAACTGAATTTGTATATTAGAAAGTGCTGGGATAAAGTTTGAGTGTTTAATGCTCAGGTAAGCAGCGATATAGGAAGATGCTGAAAGGCATCATCTCATATTGCACAGGAGGAGAACATAAGAACAGCCCTGCTGGATGAGGCCCAAGGACTCAGAAAGACCAAGCATATCCCGCATGACCAGGTTCTGTGCCACACAACGGATAGACACAAAATGAAGCTGCTCAGCTGCCCTCACTATGTTCAGGGTATCGTTGGTCACCATGAACCCTTGCCAAAGGTTTGGCTGCCCAGACAGCCATCCCTCCACCTGGCGATCCATGGCCACCAACAGTTCATCTGCCGTGTGGTTCGTGTCCAGCACCTCCACATGCAGCAGAGCCCACCCAGTGCACCATGAGGGACAGGAAAGAAGCATCCACTGCCACTTGCTCACAGAACAGCAGTGATGTGCATGCCTGTGTCAGGCGCTGCAGCACACAGCAGCCCCAACATGACCTCCCTGAATGCCTGGTACAAGGAAGGCACCACCTGCCTGCTGAAGAGTTGCTGGTGTCTGTCTTATGTTTCCACCCTCCAGTGACTGTTGCTGGTGTCTATCTTATGTTTCTTTTTAGATTGTGAGCCCTTTGGGGACAGGGATCCATCTCATTTGTTTGTTATTTCTCTGTGTAAACTGCCCTGAGCAATTTTTCGAAGGGTGGTATAGAAATTGAATGAATGAATGAACAAATGAAGACAGGGTATCTTGCAGTCAAGGGCAAGCAGTAGGAACAGCTAGCAGAAGCTGGCATTCTCTGCCATGTGGATAGCTGGTTTATTTATTTATTATTTATTTATTTGATTTCTATTGGTTGTCCAAAGAGATCAACTTGGCAATAGCCCGAGTGATGAGATCAGGCTCTGGGCAACCAGACCGCTTGCCCACCAATTGCACCCACTATGCAGGCAACTTCCCCTGCTTGGGAGCAGGAGCATATGTGTTGCTGCTAACTGGGGGCACACCAGGCCTATTGCTGCTAGAAGGAGCAGGGGCCCCCAGGTGATGTCGTTGCAGGTGCTTCAGCATCCCCAACATCCCAAGATGCTTAGGGTCCTTCCCCTTGCCGACCTGTGCTCTGCAGTGGGTGCAGACAGCATGGGCTGGGCCACCAGAGCAAAACTTAAGGTGGTCCCACACAGTGTTCCCTCTAACAGGGATTCCCAGATGTTGTTGACTACAACTCCCAGCATCCCCAGCTGCAATACGAATATGGTGAGTATTGATATACCACTTTTCAACCAAAGTTCCCAAAGTGGACTACATACAGAAATTAATTAATTAATTGGATGGCTGCCTGTCCCCAAATGGCTCATAGTCTAAGAAACATCAGACAGACACCAACAACAGCCACTGAAGGGATACTGTGCTGGGGATGGATAGGGCCAGTTGCTCTCCCCCTGCTAAATGGTCTCTGCTCTCCCCCACCACTTTTCAAAGGTGCCTCTTTGCTCAGTTAGCAGGGGTTAGCTCAGCAGGAGTTAGCATTGGCAATAGTCCTTGCTTGAGAATTATGGGAGTTGTAGTCAACAACATCTGGGAATCTCTTTTAGAGGGGACACTGGTCCCACACCATGCTTCCATCAGAGCTGGTTCAGCCCCATTTGGGTGGTGGTGGTACTGGGGCTGCTGGTTCCTTGTGGGGCCCACCACCACCGCAGCCCTTGGTCCAGGGCTGAGAAGGCCCAGGAAGAACAAGAAGCAGAATGACTTCCTCCTGCTCCTCCTCAGTCCCAGACTCAGAAGAGGTCGCACTGACAAGGGGGTCTGGGGAGGATGATGCAAGTGATCTGGTTGGGCTAGCAGCCAAAACAATCTCCTCCTCTTCCTCTGCCACAGGAAGAGTTTCTTCCCTGTCAGAGCAGGACCTTCCCTCTAATTCTAGCTCAGCCACCACTGGTGGCTGCACTGCAGGACCACCCTACTCCCAAAAGGAGAGCCTGTGTGCAACCGCAGCAGGCCCCTCTTGCCATCGCCCACCATGACCAGCATCACCCGTCTCTTTGACTCTGCTCCTGGCTATGCCTTGCTTGCACCCACCTGGACATCTTGGGTTTCTTTCAATTCAAGCCCTAACTTGGGAAGCGGGGAGGACATCCCTCCTTCCATCACCAGAGGGTGCAGATCATGCGAGTCAGCAATTTTTACAAGTGTAGATGGATTATTAGTAAAATAGTTACTTTACTTACTCGGATTACAAGTAAAATAGTTATATTTATATACTACCTGATGTGTGTTTCTTAGTGTGCACAACTTAAAATTAGTGTGCACAGTTTAAAACACAACGGATATAAAACAGAGTAAAAACAATTAAAACAATCTCACAAAATAAAAACAGTTAAAACAATTTCATGGGATAAAACAATTAAACAGTTTAAAATTAATTTCAGTTAAAGGCCTGAGAAACCAGGAGTGTATTGAGGGTTTTTCTAAAGGCAATCAGAGAAGGAGATGCTCTTATTTTGACAGAGAGCATATTCCAAAGCCCTGGGGCAGCCACAGAGAAAGCCCAGTCTCTAGTTATAAAACCAATGTATAATTGTCAAAAAAAGATGGCCATGGTGTAACGTTGAACCCATCTTTCCACATTAGCAGCTCTGGCAGTCCAGTCTTCTTTCCCCCCCTCCACCCCCTCCCTACTTGGCGCCCTGGGTGCAGTCCCAAAAGACCTTGAAGAGCACCTCAACACCATAGGGGGCACAGAAATCACCATCAGCCAATTACAAAAAGCAACTTTACTGGGAACAGCCTATATTCTGCGATGATATCTATAATAATAACAACAACAATATTGATAATGAAATTTAGCCATCCCAGGTCCTTGGGAAGGACTCGATGTCTGGATTAAACAAACCAGTCAATAACACCTGTCTGACTGTGTAAACAAGAAATAACAATAATAATAAATTATCCAGTCTTATGTATGCTTACTCAGAAGAAAGTCCCAAGTATTCTTGTGGGTATCAGAAGAGTTGCACCAGTTCAATCAATCAATCAATCAATCATCTTTATTTCAG
Source organism: Hemicordylus capensis (assembly GCF_027244095.1). Lineage (NCBI taxonomy): Eukaryota > Metazoa > Chordata > Lepidosauria > Squamata > Cordylidae > Hemicordylus > Hemicordylus capensis. Next base: position 71,070,765 of record NC_069660.1, read on the forward strand.
GCTTGGACCAGCATGTACCAGTTCCAAACAGTTTATTTAGTGTAGATGTGCCTAGACGTGCTACCATGTAATTTTAACATGACTGCCCTGGGAGTAGAAATACTGAAGGGTGAAGTACATATTTTAATAAATAAATAAATACAATCTTAGAGGTTACATTTATATCTTTAGAGCCAGCACTATGGAGAATCTCACTGCATCTCTGTCCCCTGCATACTGCCAAGCTACAGCCCAAGAGGGTGAGGGCCAATGCCAGCATAATGGGTGGGTCAAGACAGATATGGGCCCATGCCTGTTCATATCTACTTGATGGTCCACATCCGCTTGGTTGACCCCTTTTCACTAAGAGTGAGCACAAGTCAATCTTACATTGCCACAGCTTTTACTGTCAGACAGGCACACTCCCATTGACCAAAGGGAGTGTCCCCCAGGCCCATGCAACATTGCAGGCATGGGCATCGGCAGGACTTTGTCCGGGGCAGTGGGAAGGGGGCAAAGCCAGCAACTCAATACCCCCCTCCCTGGGAGTATGCCCCCATTTAATTCAATGGGAGCTGGCTCAATCCAGGCAGGACCTGTAGGACAACCTCATTGACTGATAGGAATGGGAGCAGCCAACAGCAACATTGCGGCACTGGCAGCTCCAGCTGAAGCTCCACAGAGAAGGAGCTGCCGTGAAGCCACCAAAGGATGTGGAATCAGTCAGAGCTCTGCCTCCTTTCATCAAAGGAAGGCAATGGCAGCAGCTCTCAGCCTTGGAGAATGGGAAGAAGAGGAGCTCCTGCCAAAGCTGCACTGCTGCTTACTGGGTAAGCTTAGTGCATCACTAAGAGGTGCCCAATGTGTGCACCATAGTGGGGTGCCTGCCATGACATGGCAGGGCCCTGGTGCTACTTCCTGCCCCAGAGCCTTGTGCCATCTGGTGATGGCCCCAGGGAGGGCAATCAAGGGGTTGCTGGTAGCCCTAGCTAACGATATGTAACTTGCTCATCGCAACCTGTTCTATGCATCTCTGGATTTCTGGCTATTACTTTATTCCAAACACAGAATAGAATGTTTAATTTTTCCACAGAATGCTATTCACTAGCACAATTATCTTCTTCTTCTTTTAATCCTGGTCTGCCCTAGGTTTATTGATCTTCATCCTTCTCCTGTGTGGTAAGAACCATATCGACAGTTTTATAATAATTTATATTTAAGTGTAATGAGTCATGGCCTTTCAATATTAAATTAAATTAAATTAGCTGACAATTCTAGGTGGATTTTGTCAAGGTCTAGAAACAGATTTGGACATATATTAGTGATTGAATGCTGACAGCTACATTTCAGTGTATCTTGGAGATTATTATGGAGTTTCACAGACTGTTTCTAGGATTGCACATTCATGTGTATCTCTGGAATTGCCAAAAATGGAACACAGGAAATCCAAAGCAAGGCACAAAACTTGATCACAAAGCAAAGGAGCAAATCTGACTGCTAAGATATTTCTGACAAAGCTTTAGTAGAAATAGGTTAGGGCTGTGCAAATCACACCCATTTGGATTTGGGGGCTGCCTGATACTTCAAAGGTTCCCTGATTTGATATAGTTCAACGGGGGGTTCCAATTCACTCCAGCTGGATTTAGCTTGGACCAAAGTTTCAGCTCCTCCTGACTCACCACCAGTCCCCTTACCCCTAGTTTACTTACCAAGTAGGAGAAAGGGCAGGTGGTGACGGTGAGGGAGCAGGTGCATCTGCAGCTCCATTTCTAAAGTCACTTCTGACAGGGATTTTTTACTTTCTAAAAAACTGCAAGAGGCTCAGAGTATCCTGGGATAGTTGAATCAGGGGAGTGTTGGAAAGAAGGGAAGGTGTTGTATTCTATCTTGCAGCCTTTAATGTTTTGATAATTAGAAGTGCGTCCCAGTGGGAATCTTGTAGAGGGTAGGGGGTGGAGTCTGAAAGAAAAGGGAGGGAAAGGGGGAGAAAAATTGAGCTGTCTCTGAATAAAGTTTCATTAAACAATCATGAAATTGTTTTATGTTTATGAGGGAAGCAATTATAAAACAAAGGCTGAAGCTGATGGGACTGAATCAAAGCAGGTTGAATCAGGCCTGCTTTGATGCAACGGACCTTGAACTGACCAGTGCTTTGGTCTGAGTCAGACTGGGTTTTTAAAGACTGAAGTAGCCTGCTTCAATTCAGCTGTGATTGAGCCACAGAAGTTTCACAGACATTCTTAATATAGGCTGCCTTGTCCAATTAAGTTGCAGCTGACAAAATGGCCCATAACAATTTCCTTTCTGAGGCCAAGGGCTGTAAGCCACAATTCCCACTTGGCTCCTGGATAATTTGGTGGGAAAGGAGATCATGGGAACTAGGGATGTGCAAACAGGTGCAACAGTTTGGGGTCAAACCGAACCATCTCCTGTTCAGTCCGACCCCAGATTGAACACCCCCCAACTGTTTGGGGGTTCTCAGACCTTTTTTTTTTAATTTTTGCTTACCCCTTTGGGGGGTGTTGTTGGAGGCAGTGGGGGGGGTCTGCAGAGGTTCCCCCTCCCCCTGCCGTCCACTCTTACAGCCCAAACCAGCTTTTTGGCCCATTTGGGCCTTCCCCCCTGGTGCAACATCCATTTTGGAGGCTGCCGCACCTGCTCAATTGGCCTCTGAGGGGCCTGGATCATGCAGAGGCCAATTTCAGGCATGGCAGCTTCCAAAATGGCCACTGCACCGGAGGGGGAAGGGCCAAATGGGCTGCTTTGGGCTGCAAGAGAGGCCGGCGGGGGGAGGGGGAACCTCTGTGGACCCCCCCTCCACTGCCTCCAACAACTCCCCCAAAGGGCGTAAGTAAAAAAAGTTCATGAATCCCCTCCCCAAACTGAACCGGGGGCAGGGAGTTGAGGGGGTGCCAGACTGAACTGGCCTGGTTTGGTTCGAGTCCGGTCTGGACTTGAACCAAACTGGGCCAGCCGGTTCCATGCACACCCCTAATGGGAACAGGAAGAGACAGCTTTGAGCCCTACAGTTCACTACAAGAAGTGATATTGTAGAATTAATAGAAAACTCTCATAAGCCATCAGGAACAGTATTGTGCTAGAAGGTTCTTCAAACTTTCCTCCCGCCCTCACCCACCTTCATTTTTCAGCACCTAATTTATGTAAGATTTTTCTTTCCAGATTCTTCTTCTGATCAAGGCAAAACAGGAAACTTTTGCCAGAACAAGCAAAATGGCTATCACGGTGACCCAAAAGAAAGCACAAAATATTATCTCTTTTCAGATAGCAAAATTGTTTACCATTTGTCCTGTCCTGATGGTCAGTTCTTCTACAATGCATGCAACTGCTGTAATTTTCATTGAGGTTGATATAATCCAGGAAGACTTCATGCCAAGTTGTCCTGCAGAGACAATCAATGAAAGTGCTGAAATTTTCCTTTGCACTTGCAGACTAAAAAATTCATCTGCTTACAGTCTTAGGCCCTGAAAAATAAAGAGGATGAAAACTAGAAAGTGCTACATATTAAGCAAATGATCTCTCTCTCTCTCTCTCTCTCTCTCTCTCTCTCTCTCTCTCTCTCTCTCTCTCTCTCTCTCACACACACACACACACACACACACACACACCTTTCTTAACAGGATGCTAGACTACAGGATGGTTAAATGGACCTACAGAACAGATAATCCATTGATCCTTAATGAGATTTACTTTGTGTGATTCACAGAACTCAAGATCGGAATTGTATTAATCACTTCCGTTTGTTTCTATCACAATTGTTCCTAATAATGTAAGTAGAAAGAAAATCCACTAATCAAATTTACTTGATGCAACAGACAGAACACTAATATCATCTGAATTCTGCTAATCACTTCAGTTTGTTTCTATCACAATTGTTTGCAGTATGTATAACCTGTTTGCTAATGAACCTTCCAGGGACGATGATCTTTTCTCAATTGACTCAGATACCAATTCATAATCAGCTTTGAAAAGGTATTATCCTTTATCATCATCATGGTTATTATTTCAATTCTACTTGCTGGCAAATGAATGAGCTGTTTCAAGGCTGGTTGCTTTTATTAGCAAGGCATTGAGCAAGAAACCATCAATCTGAAGTCAGGTAATTAAAGATTAATGGGACTTGATTACTTCCTGTATTAAGCTGCTCTGACCAGATATTTTTTGTCTCCGACATGAATAAACAAATGTCATGAAATCTCCTTTCCCATAGTCCCTGCCTTCATTTTCTGTTTTCACATATGCTATCAATGAACTTTGAACTGGTTAACCTCTGCCTATTAATATGGTGTGCTTGACTGTGTTTCTTGGTTGTTTTGTTGTTGTTATTTTAATTTAATTAAATTATATTTTATTAGTACACTAGTAGTAGCAGCAGCAAAGTGGGAAAACAAAGCTATCCAGTTTCCACGATATGATCTTGAGAATGTACCCACCATTTTCAAGGAGAACATCAGGAATAGCTTTAAAGTTCTGAACCTCATTGACAGGGAACCAGAGGAACCATGGAATGAAATCAAAGATGTTAAGGATGAATGTGAAAAGAGACTGCCAAAGACCAAGAAACAGAAGAAAGCAAAATGGATGTCAGAACAGACAGTGGAAATTGCCAAGAAGAGGAGAGAAGCCAAAGTCAAGAAAGATAAAGACCTCAGGAAGAAATTTAATAAGGGATTTCAGAAAGCTGTTAGAAGAGACAGGCAGCTGTACTACAATAACATCTGTAAGGAACTTGAGGATGGAAATAGACACAGAAAAATGAGCAAAGTTTTCCAAAAGGTCTCTGAACTCAGAAGCAAGTTCCAACCTTGAATTGGTATGTTAAAAGATGCCAGATAGTAACTGATTCAGAGAAGATCAAACAGAGATGGAAGGAGTATACTGAAAATCTGTACAGAGGGACGGCAACATCCAAGATACTCTAGAAGATATTCCCTACTTGCAAGAACCTCTAGTACAAGAAGATGCAGTTAGATCAGCACTCCAGTCATTACCAAGTCTGAAGGCTATAGGAATTGATGAAACAGCCACAGAAATATGGCAGGCAACAGAAGAAGAATCAGTCAAGGCTCTAACCAAACTATGCCAGCAAGTTTGGAGAACAACACAGTGGCCAACAGATTGGAAAACGTCAGTCTACATACCCATACCAAAGAAAGGAAACTTAACAGATTGCACAAACCATCGCACAATATCCTTAATTTAACCTGCTAGCAAAATAATACTCTGGATCATCCAATGCAGATTAGAGCCCTACATGGAAAGGGAAATGCCGGATATTCAAGCAGGTTTCAGAAAAGGCTGATGAACAGGAGACATTATTGCGGATGCACACTGAATAATTGAGAAAGCCAAAGAATACAAAAAAAGAGTCAATGTTTGTTTGTTTGTTTGTTTGTTTGTTTGTTTGTTTAATTTGTACACCACCCCAAACTTTCGTCTCTGGGCAGTTTACAATAACATAAAACCAGTTAAAAACATATACAAAAACTTTAAAACAATTTAACAATTTAAAAATAAACCAGAGATTAAAACCCAAAAATATTAGGAAGCTGAGAAAGCTTGGGCGAAAAGATGGCTTTTCAGGTGTTTTTTGAAAATTGCCAGAGATGGGGAGGATCGTATCTCAGCAGGGAGCGCATTCCACAATCTCGGGGCAGTGACCGAGAAGGCCCGTCTCTGTGTAGCCACCAAACGAGTTGGCGATAACTGGAGACGGACCTCCTCAGATGACCTCAATGGGCGTTGGGGCTTGTAATGAAGAAGATGATCTCTTAAATACCCAGGGCCTAAGCCGTTTAGGGCTTTGTAAGTTATAACTAGCACTTTGTATTTTGTCCAGAAACCTATTGGCAGCCAGTGTAACTCCATCAGTAAAGGAGGTTACCAACAGACGTACCACTGTTTTGAGGTCATTGATCTCGAGAAATGGGCGCAGCTAGCGTATCAGCCGAAGCTGATAGAAAGCACCCCTGGCCACTGCCTCAACCTGAGAAACCAGGAAGAGGTATGAATCCAGAAGTGCTCCCAGACTGCGAACCTGTTCCTTTTGGGGAAGTGTGACCCCATCTAGAACAGGCAGATCAAAACCGTCTCTAGAGTTCTGACCCCACACAATAAGTATCTCTGTCTTATCTGGATTCAGCTTCAGATTATTCTCCCTCATCCAGCCCATTACTGCTTCCAGGCAGGGATTTAGGGAGGATATGCCTGCTCCTGAAGAAGTTGACATGGAGAAGTAGATCTGGGTGTCATCAGCGTACTGGTAACAGCCAGCTCCAAATCCCCTGATGATCTCTCCCAGCGGTTTCATGTAGCTGTTAAAAAGCATTGGAGAAAGTACAGAGCCTTGAGGGACACCATACTTAAGCTCAGATTTTGAAGAACAACAGTCTCCAGTCGACACATCTGGAATCTATCCGAGGGGTAGGAACGGAACCACTGTAAAACAGTGCCTCCCTCCCCCAACACCCTCAGACGTTCCAGAAGGATACTATGGTCGATAGTATCGAAAGCCGCCGAGAGATCCAAAAGGACCAATAGAGTCACACTTCCTCTGTCAATTCCCAATTGGAGATCATCCATCAGGCTGACCAAGGCAGTCTCCACCCCATAGCCCGCCCGAAAACCAGTTTGAAATATGTGCTTTATTGACTACAGAAAAGCCTTTGATTGCATCAACCATATCAGAACATCTTATTGTTCTCATGAGAAACCTTTACACAGGACAGGAAGCCACAGTCCAGACGGAACATGGTGAAACAGACTGGTTCCAGATCGGCAAAGGAGTAAGACAAGGCTGTATACTTTCTCCTTATTTATTCAACTTAAATGCTGAATATACTGTATACTGAGAGAAGATGGATTGGAAGAAGATGAGCATGGCTTTAAAGTTGGAGGAGGAAACATCAGTAACCTGCGCTACGCTGATGACACCACTCTGATAGCTGAGAATGAGAATGATCTAGTAAGCTCTAGTAATGCAAGTCAAGGAGCACAGTGAAAAATGGAACAACTAAATGTAAAGAAGACTAAACTAATGACAACAGGTACAGCAACAAGCCTCAGAATTGATAATGAGGACACTGAAGTGGTGGATAGCTTCTGCCTTTTAGGATCGACTATCAACAGTAAAGGATCCAGCAGTCAAGAAATACACCACAGACTAGCACTTGGTAGGGTTGCAATCAAGGCCTAGGAAAGGAAATTTAGATGCCATGATATGTCTATACCTAAAAAGATTAGAATCGTTCAGACAATGGTGTTTCCTGACTCCTGTGACACTCTATGGATGTGAATGCTGGACTCTGAAGAAGCAAGATAGAAAAAGTATTAACGCTTTTGAACTTTGGTGCTGAAGAAGATTTTTGAGGATACCATGGACAGCCAAGAAAACAAACAAATGGATCATAGAACAAATCAATCCAGAATTTTCACTCGAGGCACAAATGACCAGGCTCAAACTATCATACTTCGGACACATTATGCAAAAACCCAGCTCCCTTGAGAAGTCCATAATGCTGGGAACAGTTGAAGGAAAGAGAAGAAGAGGATGACCAGCAGCAAGGTGAATGGACTCGATTACAACAGCAATGAATGCACCACTGAGAGACCTTAAAGGCCAAGTTGAAGATAGATCATCCTGGATAGAATCTATCTATATAGTAGCTAAGAGTCAACACCGACTTGATGGCACTAAGCAAGCAAGCAAGCAAGCAACAGCAGCTGATGAAACCCAATTGTATGTATGTATCTTTTCTTGCAGTTGGTTATGATGTGCCACAACAGCTTAAATAGCACCCTCTGTCAGGCAAATGGAACAGAGTTTGTCACCTAGACAAACTCTCCACTGTTTTCTCACCCCTAAACAGTACAGTACCACTTTTCCTAAAAGTTAGGCTTGATACAGGGAATTGGATTTCACTTCTACTACACATTGATCTCATGAAAAAGCTGCCTTATATTCAAAACTATAGGGAACTGCTCCGTATCTGTCATGTTAGTAGCAGGTAAACTCTGCCTGTAGAAGAGCCAAAAGATGAAGGGAAGAATGTGCATGTGCATGTTCCTGTATGGTTGAGTGTATATTTTTCTGCATGCTTGATACATGTCTATTTGCTTTCTTGTGTGCCAGAGTGTATGGTGTGCTTGTGTGTGCCAAGGGATTGGATGAGGATTATTCTTACTTTTTTTTAAAAAAAGGAACTATATAGGCAGAGTATTTTGAAAATGTATCCAGAATTTTAGACTTTTCTAATCTGGTAACTTGGTTTTTGAACATTTTCCAGAAAACGGTACAGAATAACTATTTTGATACATCACACCAGTCACAGGATTGGTTCAGTGCATCAGAATCACTGATCAGTGATTTTATGCTGACTTTACAGCATAAAAATAATCATGTGCATTAGCCTTACCATCCTTAAGCTCTCACTTCATCCTTCAGATAGCACTTGCTATCAGTGATAACACATCGGGGCTATTCACATGACCAGGGGGAGTGGGGTGTGTGTGTGTGAGGCTGCACAAACTCACTTTCTTCCTAGATGAGCACAAACATGCTGCTGGGAGTGTGGACCTCAATCCTAGACGATCTGCACTGCGCCATTGCTGCGTGGAGCTCTGGAGGCCAGGATGATATATTCCGGCCTCTGGATATCCCACATGCCATGAGCACAGTTCATTGAAGGGCTCCCCTATCAGATGAGCACTCAAGACGCCTGTCTCTGTGTCTCCTCAAGCTGGGTGCATCTTGAGGAGACACATGAGCCCAGCAGCCAGGTTACGTTTGCTTCCTTGACCTTGGCTATGAGCCGGGCTTGGGAGTGGGGTTAGGCTGGACAGGAGCACCAGGATTCACATGGATCCTAGCTCTCTGCACGAGCAATTTGGTCCAGGCTAGGCTGCCCTAACCTGGGCTAGGCTGCTCCCGAAAACAGCCTCACCACTTGTTAGTGATTACTTAATCCACCATACTGAAGCTATCATTGGCAAAAAGATATTAATCAACCTCACTTGAACACATAAGCATCTCTGGGCCAGAACAGAGATATTATGCTTCCTGAACCAGCCCATAAACATGGAGGAGAGCAAGCAAGAGCACACCTCCCCCTGCCACCTGGTACACTTAACTCACTATGGATGTGTCCAGTCAACCATGCTAGGTAGTAACATATGAATACAGCCTAAGTGCACAAAATCCATTGCATCTAATCCCAGATCATGTGGTCAATTTTTCTAAGAAATCAACCACAAGAAACACAAGTTGGACTTTATGAATGTAAGTTGTACTTGATTGTTAGAGCCTCACACAGATGTCCCGGGATGTGCAGGGAAGGGCAAGTGCACCAGATAGGTGGGGAGGTTTTGTACCCCTCCATCCATATGAACCAGATCATGTCCAGTCAAGCTCTCTGTGGCCCTTTCATGACAACAGCTGTTCAGCCATAGGGCTAGGATTTGATTTTGGCAGGTGATTATCCTTCTGTGCTAAACAAAATGAGGGTGAGTAATAATGCATAACCTATAGAGCAGAACACTATAGAACCCTGAGTTTTCTGGTAAGCACAAAAACAGAAGGTTTATTGAACTTCTGAGCGACTGCTATATATGGTTGGTGGGCTGGGTTCAGCTTGGTGGGTCACAAACTGTGCAGGCCTGGTTTCAAACTGAATCTTGCAATGACTTCCAACAGCCTTTCAGCAGGAATTCTGCCAAAGCCATTAAAATAAAAAGCTTCAAAATTCAAGTTCGTGTACATGATGTGCAGCATTACACCTCTATAATACTGCTCCCCAGGGCTGCCACAGACTCCTATGGTAGCACTGGCTCTGTTAAGAAGCAGCTGTTGTGCAAGCAATATGGCCACAGTTTTCCCTGTTCATGACAATGGGGGAAACCGGTAGTGCTGATATGCAACTGCTCATTCAGAACAGCATCGGGGCTGTCTTGGGGGACATCAGCAGCCCCAGGACACAGTGTTACAGAGGTACAACACTGTGCTTTGTGTGGTCCAATATCTAAAACTCAGAATTAAACGTAAAACTAAGACCCCCAAATCAACAAGAACAAAAACGAGAAAGTGGCAGTAGCCGTCTGACCAAACGACTTGATTTGAAGAGACTGCTGTATATTTATTGGTAGCCCTACCTTTGCTTAAAAAGTTTCAGCTTTGTGGTTAAATCATCTGTATAGGTTAGAACAGGACTGCACAACTTCAGCCCTCCTGCAGATGTTAGGCAACAACTTGGAAAACGGTAAATTGTGGACAGGCCCTCAGGTCACAGGGTCTGCCAGCTAGGTGGAAGGTTTTGGCCTAGTGTGTTATCATTGCTGTTCAGACATGCAACAAAGTTGTGTTCAGTGCCAGACCTCATTCCATTCCTTAGTTTGTCTTTATGGATCCAAGAACATTCCATCTATTGCTTTTTGACACTGTTAAACAGTAAGGATTTTCCTTTACAATTTTGTTTTTTAATGAAGTGAATGGGGTTAGAAAAACCAAATAGGCTTGGAATTTATTTTTAAAAAATGAAATCCTTGAAATTCTGCCTCTGAAAATGGATGCAGAATTTAGAGCCTTTGCCCACTGGAAATTATCTGATCAATAAGTATTTGACATTAACCAGATTCTCTGCTAGAGGCAAATAGCTGAGTATCTGGAACAAGTGGGGATATGAGTCTAGTCAGACTGTCTTTTTCCAGTCTGGTATCAGTTAGTTTCGAACAGCAAAATTTTTTATTTTTTTTTAAACCCACACCCACCACAGTGATTGCAACATTGTCTGGCAACACAATTGCACAATCATTCCAGGAAAACAAGATGTAATTCTCACTGAAATGCACAGGCATCTCTAGATTCTTTCACTTCCTTGCTAACCCTTCTTTAAATCAGACCAGGATCAACAGTACAGACACACAAGTGAAAAGTCAACCGTGTTCTCTTTGTGGTAAAGTGGAGCACACAGAGTCAGGATGCGTCAGCTGTCCATATTGGCTGGTAAGTCTGGTTATGCAGTCTAAGGTTAGGTGTGGGGACCCATTGCAGGCTTTTTTCAGACTCCTTAAGGTTTGCCTTGGTAAGCCAGTAGGTAACTACAACCATGTCATGCTGGTGTTGTTGTTAATCAGGAACAGGATGTGGAAAGAGTAGATGAATGATATTTTGAACTGTTGGTCTAAAGAGTATTATAATTTCATAGGCACTGCAGAAAAGCTGACCAGCTACACAGGTTTGAAGTGTGCATCTCTACTTCAAATAATAATGTTCGTCATTCATTTAAAATGTATTAACTAAAAAGCATCATCCTGAATAAAGGGAAGACAGTAATCATGGGGTGTTCATGGCAGGGCTAATCTGGACATAACACAATTTTCTCTCTCTGTTTCAGTAGGTGTAGTTGCACTGATATGTCTTCAATGTGGTAAGTCCCTTTTTCCTTCTGTCTTGCTTTACAAAAGCCTTTCTGGGTTTAGACAGAACATCCATGTCTCAGACTCAGGAGTCACACTTTTCAAAGTGACCCCACTGCCCCAGCCTGATAGAAAGCTTAGGACACAGCACCGTCCCATAGATATACTGTAATTACATAAAATGATAGAGACATGCACAGTGCTCAGCTGTTGAGATGCAATTGTTTTCCAAGGCAGAACTGAGAGCTTTGGCTCCTTTGTCTTCGATAGAGACATGCTGACCTGCCTGCTGGCTTGAAGTACACAAATTAAATGGGCAGGTTAGGAGATCTCAGGGTGCATCCCAGGTATATATTTTAGTAAAAGGGCTTGCCGTTTTTAAGCATTTGTCCAAATATCAACCTCTTATCTCTTTCTGTGACTCTAGCCTTTCCTCTCTATATGAGGTTTCATTGTCCATGTTTTTCAATGGGAGAGTTTCCCCACATTTTTTGGGAAAGTAATTCATTCAGAGGCGTAGCTAGGGGAGAAGGTGCCCATGTTCACCCTTTCCCCCAGCAGCCCCTCAGAGTGTGGAAGATAATGAAGAAAATAGGAAGGGGTGGAGCTGGGGGGGCCTGGGTTCTTTGAACCCATCCCCCTGAATACATTTTTGTGGGATTTGGGGGTTTTGTTTTGGTTGTTTGGGTGAGATGGTTTAGATCTGTCTGGAACCTACCAGCAAAAGCTAGATTTTTTTTGTCTGTTGGTCTGGGAGTTTCATGTCAGTGAGTGAGTGAGGCCCAGGCAGCTTTAGATAGATAGATAATAAATGAGCAATATAGTGAATTCCAAACTGGTGGAAACCCTTTTATAACAAAGGAGCCTCACAGTTTCCCAGCCCACAACCCCAGATTTCTGATGGAGAATGAAAAGACACAGTTTTGCTGCTGTAAGTGAGGTGCTGGAAGGTGGAGAAGAAAAGGCAAGGGACCAGGGGTGAACCCTGTGCCTTAAGGGACCTGCCTGGTGACCTGGCTTCCTCCACCCTACCCTGGGCTCTCTCCTCTTGCAATCTCTCTGTGTCAATCCTTCACCCCCAACCTGACTGGGAAAAATGCTTTGTCAGAGCCCATCAGGGAGAAATGCAGGGGGAGGGGGGAGTGACTGTAGGGGCTGTCAGTGGGGCTCTAGAAGATGGGGGAGTGAGGACCAGGGACCAGGGGTCATCCTTAAGGCTTGGTGGGTAAAACTGACCCTTTTTTCTTGTCACAACAAGAAATTAAAAAATAAAAATTCATGTTTGAAACTCAAACACATAGGCGTGTGCGCGCACACACACACACACACACACACACACACACACACAATTTTCCACATTTATTTTATACCAGAAAATGGGTGAAACTTTTAAACTGTATGCTTGTCTTGTAAGCAACACATTTCCCACCTATGTCTGTTAGTGTTGCTAAAATGACTCTATCACAACTCTCCACCTCCGGCAGGGAGAAAAAAATTGTGACAAAAGTAAGCCCCGCCTACATAACTAGATGATCCATTCTTAGGCCCTGTCCTGTTTACAATTCAGACTCTATGGTTAAGTGAGTGGGACACCACATTGCAATTCAGACAATCATCTAATCACATGATAGTAACTACCCCACATTCTAAATCCCAAAATATTTAAATCGAGGGTAAATTTTCATTGTTTTGTTTTGTTTTTATATTGTGACTTGCATTATGTACACTGCCTGATTGATTGATTGATTGATTGAGTAAGTGCCGTCAAGTTGGTGTTGACTCTTAGCGACCACATAGATAGATTCTCTCCAAGATGATCTGTCTCCAACTTGGCCTTTAAGGTCTCTCAATGGTGCCCTGCATACAAAGGCCAAATACAAAAAGAGTTGCCTAGATATGTATATATCAGGCGTTATATAAATATAATAACTATAATAAATAAATAAGTAAGTAAGTAAGTAAGTAAATGGATATGAAGCATCTATTGTGCATTGGAAGCAGGACTGTATCAACAGGCTCTACTCCTGACCTAACTCCTGTTCCATAGGCTGTGTGAACGGATTCTACATGTATACAAATGGTACATTTCTAGGTTTGTCTGCATGACCGATGACCCTGCTTTCTGCAGTTTATTGCAGTTCCTCACTCATTTTTTTATTAATTCCTCTTTCATTTCTCACCTGATTATCTTTCAGTTTCTAGCTTTAAGCTGGTTTGTTACTTCACTAACTGGTCCCAATACCGAGAATCTTCAGGGCGTTTTTTGTCTGGTGACACTGATCCAAATCTCTGTACCCACATTATTTATGCTTTTGCCAACATAAAAGACAATCAGCTTGTCCATACAGAATGGAATGATGACACGACATATGCCGATGTCAACAATCTTAAAAGAAGGTAGGTGTTGTAACAGAGCCAATCCACGCTTCCAACCACACTGGCTTCTTTGGATAGAAAAAAACAGAGTAAAGAATCACTGAAATTCACTCAACATATAGTTTGGGTCTTAGAAGCAAACTACACATTACATTAAGCATGTGATTGGGACTGACATGATTGCATTTTTCATAACTTATATATCGACTCTGAGGGGACTCAGCCTGCATTGGTACCATGGTATAAGGAGGAAGGCCTTTAACTGTTTGCCAAAACATGGTCCCAATCCTCACAGCTCCTAGTTGCCCATAGTAGGAAGCCAGGACTTTCATGGGGGAAATGGTGAGGGGTGCCATTGCCCTGGGCCCCACACATGGAGGGGCCCCTCTCCAAAGTATGGTTCAGTATTTGAAATGATCAGATCAATCTTTTCCATTCAGGACTGTCAAACTAATCAGTTAAAATATAACCCCAGAATCAAGAGTTATTTCAGTATTTGGGTCATTGCATTAACACAGGAAGCAATGGCTCAGATACTGCAGAATGTCACACACACACACACATCGGAACGTAACATTTGCACAGCTACTCAAGAGCATTGTTGTGCATGAGCAAAAACTGCACAAGTGACAATTGCACTTGCGCAACTGCACAAACATTGCATTCCACCATGTACATAATGTTGCACTGTATGTCAGCTAGAGACAAGAAGTAGAGGCTGAAATGAATGTTTTGCCTTGGGCCAATCAGAGTCTTAAAGAGGCCCTGAAGGAAGCTCCCATGGATTTTGGTGGACAGTTTTTCTGGGCTCTGTGGAAGGGGAAAGGGTTAAACTCTCCTCCCCATGCACCGCAGCCTTGATCCTGATGACCCACCTTCCTGTAGTTGCTGTTTACAAGAAATTCATTAATATCCAGGGCCAAACTATAAGGCTATCAAAATCCCTGGTGGCTAGTGTGTGTGTGTGTGTGTGTGTGTGTGGCAGGGGCAAGCTTGGACCTACGTTCCCCCAGATGATGGTTGCTGTTTTCTTTAGTGTGCCACCATGCACCCACACAATCTGTGCGGCTCCTAGCAGTGTGGATCATTGGAGGTCGGGAAAATGAGTTCCAGCCTCCAGGAATCCCATAATGCACAGCAGAATGAGTATGGTGCATTGAGGGATTCCTGTGTGTGCTTTGCCCAAGCATACACACGATCCCGGCACCAGGGTGGAGGGTGCTCTTGCACCCTCTAACCCCAGTAAAAGGCCAGGCTTCAAATTGGGGCTTGTGGCCAAGGCAGCACCAGGATTAGTGCTTTATCCTGGGGCTGCACACAAGTAGCCCAACCCACGCTGGGCTGCCCTAGCCTGGGTTGGACTGCTCATGACAGTAGCCTTTATGGTTAACATAACATGAAGTCTGGCTCTGACCCATCAAAAACATAAGAACTTGCTGTGCAATCCTATGCATATTTACTTGGAAGTATGTTCTCCTGTATTCAGTGGGGCTTACTCATACGATTGCAACCTTAGAACATCTAACTGTGCAGAGTTAATTTTCTGTGGGTGATGTCATATGTTCATAAAAAACAAAGTCCCCTTCAAGTATTCAGAAATCACTTCTGAATGAAGAGATAAGCTTCTTTTAATTTTTAATTTTTTCACTCCCTCTTCCTTAGCAATCCAAACTTGAAGACTCTTCTCTCTGTTGGTGGATATTTATTGGGTGCTGAACCGTAAGTCTAGGATGATCCTTTTTATACATGTGGTTTTGCCAGTAAAAATCAAATTACATTCATCTAAGAACTTTGCTGAGAAAACCAATGGGAGCAGAAACACTCTCTTCTCTTCTTGTCACAGCCAGCAGCTGCTCTTCAGTCTTCAAAATGACAAGATCTTCCAAAGATGTTACATTGTGTTCTTTTTATACTTTTGCTAACATGCAAAGCTAATCAATCTTGGCTGCCATCCAAAATTAGTAATAGTTCACACCACACGCATGTTGGGAGGCTTGAACTGCTCTACACTGGATCAGTTGCTTAGTAGTACATCCTGGTGAGAGACTTGGATCTTCTCATCTTAGTGCTAATTCCCATTCCAGGTTGTTTCAGTTTCTTGGCCAGATGAAGATATGCATGTTGCTCTAACCTCTGGCTTACAGCTGACAGATACAAAATGGATCCTTTTTGTGCTACCTGTGCTAATGCTGCAAAATGGAGCTCTGTGTGCCAGTGCTCTGGTTACTTTTCTGGGGAGCATTCAGGGATAAACTAGACAGTAGGAGATCTGCATTGACTGGAGTTCTGCAAATTGTGTGAAGAAGCCTCTACACACATAGACTCTCTTCTGGTGTTTATAACAAATCCATGTAGCTTGGAGGCAGAGGTTACTGCTGCAATGCTGCTCTCCCTGCATGTTCATCTATAAGGGGCTATAGGGAACTAAGGCATCAACTGCGATGTAAGAAATATGGGCTGACACACAGAGTAAAGATGCCCAACAGAACTTTCCAACAAACTGCACTGGAGCAGTAGGGAAGCACCAGTTTTTTATTCTATCCCCTTGCACCTGAAAACATGGCCCAAAGGGCTGTGGATCCTCAAGGACATATTTTCAGGTGGCACAGAAGATTTCCTGAGGAAGGAACAGCCTCAAAATTGCCCCTTCCCTGGTGCACCAGCGCAGTTAGCAGGGAAATTTGGTTAGGCTGTACTCTCACTGCACTGGTGCATCTATGCTCTAGTGTCAGCAGCTCTATGCATCTGCAGGTGCAGGTCATGATGGCATTTGCCATGTGTAGCAGGGGTGTAGCAGAACGAGGAAGGTGTCTATAACTGTAAAAATGTTTTTCTGCCTACATAGAATTTGGCAGACTTTTGTTCATGAGCAAATTCTTGGCACCTGCATGAAGTGAATTAGACCCTCCCCCCTTGAGTGCCACACAGTAAGGATGTGCACAGAACCATTCGGCGCTCCATTCTAGGAACGCTGAACTGGTTCTAGCAACCGACGTTCAAACTGATTCAGAGGGGACAGGGATTGCTTTAAGAGGCAGGGAAGGCGCTGCCTACCTGCCAGCCCCCGCCCTGCCACTTCCCCCCCCCCGCCAGCACTCTTCCAAAAAGTGGACAGACGGGGCTGCAGCATGCCTGCTTGCAGCCGGGATCAGCGTTGCCACACAATTTTTTATCTGTTGTCTGTTTTTATGCTTGTTTTTAGCTTGTTGTTTTTACTGCTTTTTATTGTATGTTTTTAATTTTTGTAAACTGCCTTGGGGTTTTCTTTTAACGAAAGGCAGTATAAAAATGTAAAAATAAAATAAAAATAAAATAAATAAATGGCCAACGTGTGTGCGTGCCATGCGCACGTGTGTCGACCATTTGTGTGACGACGCTGATCTCAGCTGCAAGCAGGCATGCTGCAGCCCCGCGTGCCCGCTTTTTGGAAGAGCGCGGGCGGGGGGAAAGCAGTGGGGCAAGGGCTGGCAGGTATGCAGCACCTTCCTTGCCCCTTAAAGCAACCCCCCGCCCTCCCAGGAGTGCACAGAACCAGTTCCGTGCACATCCCTACCACACAGAGGTGACAGCTTGCAGCACTCTGTATACCTTCTCCCTGGCCTGGCCTTGTCTGATGGCCAGTGTAATCCTTGGCAATTCCCACTTTCCTCCCTGTCCATTAATCATTAGTGCTGAGGCACAGCCTAGTTCTATGGATGTCTGGGTTTCCAGCCTTCTCCAACAAGTGGAAGACTTCTGCTGCGTTATCCCAATGTTCACAGCACAGCTAAATGTGAAGTGGTTTGTTCTTAGATTTTGGATACAGCCCCTTTTGGATACAGCCCCTTTTAGCAGTTTTTAGCCTCTGAGAACACATTTCAAATATTAACAAATGACTCAACCATCTGGATAAATAAACGTAACTCTCCTTTATTTCTTGGAATGATACAAAAATATTAAGCAACCCATGTATCTCTCCCATCTGTAACAGCTTTAGTAATTTAACTTCACCAAGGAGACGCTCGGACTTCATAATATCAGCGATGCAGTTTCTTCGGACTAAAAATTTTGATGGTTTAGATCTTGCCTGGCACTCTCCAAAATACAGTGATAAAAGCCGCTTGGCTGACCTGGTTAAGGTACACTTGTTTGGATTTTTATTGTGTAACTAAACATTGTCTCTCTTCTTGTCCAAATCATACTTACCTCTGTATGCATGTGTCTATGTTGGGTCTTTCGGGTGGAGTCAGTCTTCAGTTCTAGTTGATGTATCAGTTCTGTTGGTTTTGCTGTCCCCCTCTTGTAGAAGTGACTGTTACCTGGTTAGCTAGTAAAATAATAAACAATTAAGACGTTGTTTGCAAGGAATCACTCTACATGCAGCAACATGAACATGTAATTCAACATAATGTAATCAGGTTTAATCAAAAAATGGGTTCACATTTACAAAATGGGTATCTTGAGATTTCTATTCCAGTGCCTCATCTGTAGACCTCTGGCTTCAGGAAGAGTTTTCCTTCCTTCTTCAGGGCATGAGGGATGACAAGATATGATGGTGGGTGATGCTGAGTTATTGAGTTGTAAAACCAGGCTATTAGGGAAGAAGTTGAAGGCTGCCAGTATGCTTTAATTGCTATTTTCCACAGTCTAGGAACCTGAAAACGAACCCACTTGGCAGTTCCTTAAAGTAAAATGATGTTTGCTGATGTCTATAGGATTTGTCCATACAATTTAAGCATGAAGCTCAAGACCAAAGGAAGGCAAAACTTATCCTGAGTGTTGCAGTACCAGCTGGAAAGGAAAAGATTGACACAGGCTATGATATCACGACAATCTCAGAGTAAGTACATTCAGCCTTACGTGGGACATAAAGAAATGAATCTATACAAGTAAGGTTCTCAGAATGAGTGGCATATTGAATGGGGAAGTGCAGCAGGTAGGGATGTGCACAAATTTCACTCCAATTGATTCAAATTTGAATCAAATTCAAATTGATTCAAGTTCAAAACCATTGAATAATGAAGATTTGCTCAAACTGATTCAAATTTGCCCAAAGTCGAATTGAATTCATTTGAATTAGACCAAGTTCAATCAGACTTTGGGCAAACTCAAATCAATTCAAGCGAATCTCCACTCTATTCAATGGTTTTGAACTCGAATCTTTTAGAATTTTATTTGAATTTGAATTGATTTGAGTGAAATTCATGCACATCCCTAGCAGCAGGCTAGAATATTTCCTGTACTTGTTCATTGATACATATGTACAACATTCTTTGCTGTCAAGGGCCCAGGACTAATCAAAGAGACTTCTGTTGTGTCCATTGCAGCAGGTCAGCCAATGTCCCATCTCTGTTCTCCATATATGTACATAAATGAGACCAATGGGTTTAAATGAGAGCTCAAACTAATGTGTTCATATCCCCTCAAAATTCTCCTTTACAAATCTTGGTGGCAAATATTCTCAAAAATTCCTTAGCTGTGCAGGTTTTCTGCATTAGTGAAATGTGGGGTACTCTGGCTAAGCAGTCCCCAGAGAAAAGACAGCCACAGATTTAATGGTCCAAATAAAGATATATATCTATTGATTACAATGAAGAGGCATGGCATTTAAGAACACACACATAGGATACACTAGATGGTAATGGTATCTAGGCACTAAAATGTAACCTTTATTATATAACTAGTGTGGATTCTTGAATACATTGTAAACTATTGTAGCCAGGGAGAGTTCTTGAATATGTTGTAACTAGGGTGTAACTACGGTGGATTATCTAATATGCATGTAATTGGATAGATAATGAATAACTAAACAGTTAACTAAGCAATCAGCTAACACACTAGGTAAATGTATCTAAATTCCTAACCAAGATTAAGTCCTGTTGAGGATAGAGGAAGAAAGAAGGAAAGCAATAAGATTAAGAGCAGTAGCCAGGGCCCAAGAATAACCAGAGAAGGCATCAAAGAGGAGGTTCCAGGAGCAGGTGAGTGCAGCATTGGGTGGCGGAGGTAAGAGGCACATTTAAGGAATAATAAGCAGGTCCTTATCAGCATGTAAGCGCAACACCTGCATGCTTCTGTGCTCCACCCGTCTCGGGATTGAACAAGCGGTCTTTAGAGCAGGTCGCTCTACCCTCGATCACTGCATGATCCTGTACCATCTAGCAAAGAAATACTCTAGCGGCCCCAATTGCAATTTTTTTGTGGCCTTTATTGACTTAAAATCTGCATTTGATTCTATCTCCAGATATCTAGTGTGGTCCAAACTTGCAAAAACAACAATAGATAAGAGATTGTTATTTTTGATGATGCAGCTTTATTCTAATTCCTTGTTGCAGGTCAGATATGCTACCAATGGGGCCCTAACTGATCCAATTCCCTCTACTCGAGGGGTCAGACAGGGCTGCGTCTTGGCCCTGACTCTGTTTAATCTCTTTATTAATGATTTGGCACCATTTCTGGAAAGGGTGGATTCCCATGTTCCGAAGCTGGCTGTATACGAGTGTCCGTTTTACTCTACGCTGATGACGTAGCTGTGCTATCTCAGTCCAGATTAGGTCTTCAAAGACTGTTGTGCACTTTTGCTGGCTACTGTAATGATAACACACTAACAGTTAACTATAAAAAAAACAAAGGTCCTGGTTTTCTCAAAATCCAGGAAATTATACAAATGGGTAATAAATCAGAATCGCATTGAGCAGGTATACAGCTATAAATATCTAGGTATAGTATTTCAATATAATCTTAATTGGAACGCCCATAGGTTGTCTTCAGTTCATATAGCCCATAATACACTCAGTGCATTTTTGCGTTTTTATTATTCTAAAGGGGGTCAGTTTGTTCCCATGGCTCTTCAGGTATTCCATGCTAAGATTGTGGCCCAATTACTTTTTGGAGTCCCGCTATGGATCCAGGGAGTGTCAGCTGAACTGGAGAGAGTACAGTCTATTTTTTTAAGAGCAATCCTCGCAGTGCCTAGGTGCATGTCATACTCTGTTCTATGCTTGGAATCTGGGTCTTTCTCCATAGCTTTTAAAGCCTGGGAGCTTACCTTTGCCAGATGGTGTAAACTCTGCTCAGAAATTCAGGAAATCTCTTTTTTTCAATACTTATGGGTGGATTCTTATCCCAACCCTTGGCTAACATATGTAAATAACAAAATAATGCAACTGGGCCTTTCTCCTTTTGAACTTCTCACTCAGGAACGCAATAAGGTGAAGGAAATACTATTTCTTCGGTTGCATGACACTGAATGTCAGGAACTAATGTCTTTGGCCAACAGGACTTGTTCCCCTCTGCATTTTGGGATTTTGCCACCTAGGAGAGATAGAGGTGTAAATTACTTAACAACATTGCACTTTTCTAAATTTCGGGTCTCATTTGCTCGGGCTCACTTAAACGTGTTGCCCTCTTCTCTTTTGGAATGGAGGTTTGCTAAAGACCAATCTGCTATGGTTTTTTGCCCTTGTGGTGCTGGCCTCCTGGAATCTGTCACCCATGTTCTGCTGTACTGTTCTTTGTATCGGGATGCTAGAGAAGATTTTCCCCTTATTTCCCCTTATTTTCCCCTTATTTCCCCTTTGTTATTCAAATTTCCTGGGAGGTGTGAGCGTTTTTATACATATTACTGTCTTGCGGATGTAAGTTCTGATATTACAAAAATTGTAGCAAAAAAATTTTATATTGCCATTAGGTTAAGGTCTCAATTAAGTGCTTAACTGTGGGAGCTGTTTATGCTTTTTAAACTATTTTTTAATGAATGACTGTATTTTGTTTTATTGTGTTTTAG
Source organism: Hemicordylus capensis (assembly GCF_027244095.1). Taxonomy (NCBI): domain Eukaryota; kingdom Metazoa; phylum Chordata; class Lepidosauria; order Squamata; family Cordylidae; genus Hemicordylus; species Hemicordylus capensis. Next base: position 71,092,312 of record NC_069660.1, read on the forward strand.
TATTGTTATATTGGATATGTTTGTTATTTCTATTTCTGCTGGCCAATGGCTGTAATAAAATTGATGATGATGTGCTCCGCCCGCAATCCTGTGCGGGGCAGTGGCAATCCATCCAGCATCCAGCACGGCGTGGAGTTCCCCAGGTTTCTGCATGTGTGTGGTGGCTCCATGCACACACAGAGGCTAGGGCATCTGCTTATTATTCCTTAATGGTGCTTCTCGCCTGCCCAACACCACCCAGCACTGCCCTCACTGGCTGCTCCTGGGAAGTGCGTTGGAGTGAGCCAACACCCCAACGCAGAGAGCAAGTGACCATCATGACTATAAATGAGTTTAACTAAACCCTTGCATGATTATTCATGGTTGAACCCAATAAACAGTGACAAGTAGGGATTGAACGGAGCTGGTTTTGCCAGTTCAGCTCAAAACTGGACCAGATATGAGCCAGCCTGATCCAGACTTGGGCTCAGCTGAACCAGGTCTGGTTTGGCCATCATGCCAGCCAAGCAGGCTCATGGGCCAGCTCAGGGGGTATACTTGTAAAGGGGAATCTGGCTAGGGGGTTCCTAGTACAGGGGATTCCCTAGCCTAAGAAGGGGCAGCGGCAAAAGGGGAATCCTTTACATTGAAAATGAAGGCACCAGGGGTGGCAGAGATGGCCGCAGCAGAGGCATCGGTGGGAGTGACAGGGGCTCCTCCAAGCCCCACCCAAACCAGGCCAGCTTGATGTTGCGAGCTGGCTCGCACATCCCTAGTGACAAGTACTCGGTCAAAACATGGCAGAGAAGAAGGGACAATGACAAGGATTACTTCAAAAACAGTGTCAAGAGGTCAAAGAAATCTAGCAGGTTAAAAAGGGACAGGGAACAGGGAGGCTTTAATGGAGAGAGAGAGAGAGAGAGAGAGAGAGAGAGAGAGAGAGAGAGAGAGAGAGAGAGAGTCTCTAGTTAGCTAATAGTCAGGCTGAGGCTAGTAAGAGGAGGCAGATGCAGAGTACTTCTCCTAATCAAAGCTAACTCCTATTAGAACTGGAGGAAGAAAGCAAAAAAGGGAGAAGGTGGGGAGAAGCAACCAAGGCTGAAGAGCAATCTGTGTCAGAGAAAAGACACTGAGGGGAAAGAAAGCAACCAGAGACAAATGTGAATAAAGGGCACTTCATGTGGAGAGGGAAAGCAACCAAGGACCAAGGGAAAGCAGTGTCAGAAAACAGGGATGTGCGTTTCGTTTCGGATACAAAACGTTTTGTGCACAAAACAGGCCGTTTTGGCTGTTTTGTAGCCAAAACAAAACACCCAGTGCTCAAAGCAGAAAATTTTGTAGCCAAAACAAAACGTCCCTGTTTCGGATACAAAATGTTTTGTTGTTTAGGCTGTTTTGGAACTCCATTTTGCAATTGCAAAAAGTATTTCTCCTTCAGTCTCCATTTTGAGTTTTGACATCTGTTTGAATTTCCAGCCCTTCCAGCCCGCAGATTGGCCAGCAAAAGCATGGGCTGATCTGCTGTCAATTGCCTCCTTATTCCTTTTAAACAAAATTAAGGGTAAATTTTACCCTCATTGGCTAGTGGGGCAGTGTGCATTTCATTGTTGTTGTTTCACACTGTTGTGTGTAGATCAATTGCATTTCAGATGGGGGCGGGATGTGGATATGCATGACCTTTGGAAATCTGCCTGATTTTTTCCAAAGCTCTGCTGTTGTTGATGTGTGATTTTGATGTTATTTGGGGTTGATTTGGGGCAGAAAGGGGGATTTGGGGGCAGAAGAGTGGTTCAGGTGGTAGTGCCCCATTGGGTACCTGCTGCCACCCAGATTCCAAAGGAATTGGGAAAAGGGCTGATTTTTAAAGAATTTCTGAAGTTGAAATGTCTTCGGGGCAGATTCAGAGCAGAAAGGGGGCCTGAGGGGCAAAACAGTGGGTTGGGTGGCAGTGCCCCAAGGGTGCCTGCCACAACCCAGATTCCAAAGGAATAGGGCAAAGGGCTGATTTCTTAGGAATTGTTGAAGTTTACGCTTCTTTAAGGTTCCCCCCCCCCCAGGGAATAATGGAGGTTTCAGCAGACCCATAATTCCACCTGGGGGGCACTGGGGTGGCTAGAAGCGAGTGGTGGTGTAGTGCACATAGGGTGCCAAACACTCCCATGGGTTGCTAACCCATGGGGTGCTGGGTTCTGTTGTTTCTGAGGTGTTCTGAGTGTAGATTCTTTGAGAGCATATGAGATTTTCAACGGCAAACCATGAATCCACTCTCACATGCTACCAGAGAATCTACACTCAAAACATCTCAGAAACAACAGAACCCAGCAACCCATGGGGGTGGTTGGCGCCCTATATGCTCTACACCACCACTCGCTCTGGGCTACCCTGGTGCCCCCCAAGTGCAGTTATGGGGCAGGAATTATGGAGGTCCATCATTCCCTATGGGGAAGAACTTTACAGACACGCAAACTCCATTACATCTTTAAAAATCAGCCTTCTGCCCAATTCCTTTGAAATAATTCTGGCAGCTTCCTTGCTCCCACTGGGCACTACCAACCACCCTACTCTGCTCTGGGCCACCCCTTTCCCCCCAACATGAAGCTACACTTTTGCTGAAACCTCCATTCTTCTCTATGGGAAAAATCCTATACTTTAAAAAATCACCAAAGATCAGCCCTTTGCCCAGTTCCTCTGAAATTTGGGTGGTAGTTTCCACCCATTGGGCACTACCACCCCCACCCACTAGTTTTTCCCTGGGGCCATTTTTTAAAATCCAAAATGTTTCGGATTTGGATTTTGCAATTTCGAACAAAGAACAAAATTAGGGTGTTTCGGATTGGCTGATTTCGAACAAAGAACAAAATGGGGGTGTTGCGGATTCAGGCCAAAAACAAAACAGGAAAAAAAACCAAAATGCACAACCCTATCAGAAAGAGGGAGATCCTAGTCAGGGGACAGGTCTAGGCTATGTAATGAAGCAGAGCCAACTAAAGCAATGTAATTAGACAAACTAAGAAGGACTGGGGAGAAAAGGCTTCATTCTTAAAAACTGAGTGCTACTAAGTTATTCTAAGGTGGGACCATGTGAATGAAGGAGAAGCATTGCATTCTGGGAAGTAAAATCAGTGGAAGTGGCTATCCCTGGGTTACCAGGGGGCCATCAGTGTGGGAATGGATGACTGGAGCAGAATAACAGGGGTTTAAACTACTAGAGCCCATCATGGATGGGTTCTGGAGACTGGAGTTACTAAAGCTGGAAAAGACACAGGACTGAACCCTTTCCAGGGAGATTTGGTTAGAATTTACTTATGGCTGAGTATTGTAACAGCTACATCTGACTTCTTAAGGCCAGCCTTTGGGATCAGAGATTCTCCCTTTGTGCTGTGAAGAAGCTAGGTGTCCTTCCCATGTGACAAGGGTAGATTTCTGGTGAGATGGGTCTAGGCTACTGGTTGAAACCTTGAACACACACACACTTTGGATGGTGAGAGAATGAAAAATAGTACAGTAAACTGGGAGCAGAAGAAAGGAAAGGGGATGCTCCCTGTATTACCTGCTGCCCAAGCAGTCTGGTCCCAAAAGATGGAGGGCAGATTTTAAGGCTGGAGTGCAGGGGGCAGAGCAGACAGAGATCTTGTTTGGAGAGTCCAAAAAGAGAGAATACAAAATGGAGGTCCCCTTTTGAAAAAAACTGAGCTTGGTGTCCAGGCGGGTGCCTGGTCACCTGATGACCTGAGCCAATAGAAAAATGGGGTTGAAAATCTGCTAGGCAAGGTCTCTACAACAAAAAGACAAAATACCCTTTTGGGTCCATAAAAAGGCAATTGGAGTGGCCATCATGGTTAATGGGTGATCCAGGATGTTTCAGTGATGGAGACGATGGAAGGGCAGGTGACCAATAAGAATAACAAAGAAAGCTTCTTGAACTCTTATTAGGCTAGGCTACAACACCTGGGGCTATTTAGTTTAGAAAAAAGATGACTGCGGGGAGACATGCTAGAGGTCTATAAAATCATGCATGGGGTGGAGAAAGTGGATAGACAGAAATTCTTCTCCCTCTCCCATAACACTAGAACCAGGGGTCATCTCATGAAACTGATTGCCAGGAAATCTAGGACCAGCAAACGGAAGTACTCTTTTACACAACGCATAATCAACTTGTGGAATTCTCTGCCACAAGATGTGGTGAAAGCCCACAACCTGGATGGCTTTAAGGGGGGTTTGGATAACTTCATGGAGGAGAGGTCTATTGACGGCTACTAGTCGGAGGGCTGTAGGCCACCTCCAGCCTCAGGGGCAGGGTGCCTCTGGGTACCAGTTGCAGGGGAGTAACAGCAGGAGAGAGGGCATGCCCTCAACCTGTAGAGTTCCAGCAGCATCTGGTGGGCCACTGTGCGAAACGGGATGCTGGACTAGATGGGCCTTGGGCCTGATCCAGCAGGGCTGTTCTTATGTTGTTCTTATGTTATGGTATTGGAAAAGCTATGCAGAAGATTAACTTAACTAAAATGACTGGAACCTCTTGGAGGAAATCTCCAGCAGTTTGTATGCCCCAGAGGCGTCAATCTGGATCCAAGAAGGAATTGAGCCATTTAGATACTTGAATGCAGGAATGTTAGAAATGTTGTACACTTGTCCTGGGATGATCTGAGCAATGGAGACTTCATCTGAGGGAAGTCTCAGGCTGTTGGGAATGAACTGTGCTGTCAGCCTGATTTTAATGGATCAGAATCTGTACTAGACTTTGGTGGGAGTAAAACACATTTGCCAAGCTTTCCGCTCTAGGGCTTCCCAAACTCCAGTGCTAAAACACTGCCTTATTCCTGGACTATTTCCTCAAAGACGCACGTCAACCATGCCAAACACTCCAGTAGGGGGGTAAACCATACTAGGGGCAGGGGTGCCATCAGATCTGGGATCCAGATCCCATAACATTAGTATTCACCAATTTAAGATTCTGCAGTAGCATCTGCTAGTAAATTGCAACAGAATTTAGAAAATTCTATATCAATTTCATTCATTCAGCCCATCAGACCTGTTGAATTTCAAATGCTTATGTCAAATTTATATTCTGAAACCCATATGTGGAATTCTAAGGTCAAAATTTGACATCAAAATCCAAACTGACATTTGAGTCAGTTTTTATATAGGGTCAGATTTTGATATAGGGTTTCTCTCTCTCTCTCTTAAATTTCACTTTTGCTCTGGTTTATGTGATTCCATTTCCCCCGAAGTAAACAAATGCAATAAAGGGGATTCAGGGCTTATCTGCACATTCTGTTTTTTAAAGTCCTCAAAGCACAATAGTCCTCTGGTTACAAGGCACAGATCTGTTCAGAATCAAATCCCCACAAAAAGGTTAAACAGACTCGGATTTCTCAGCTGGCAGTCTGGTGTGGGAACATGGGAGAACAAGAGGGCCCTTTTTCTTTTTTAATCTTACACATGTTATTGAATATAAATGTAGCCGTCACCCAAAGTGCCTTGCATCACTGTTCACTCTTTCTTTTCTTCCTGCAGGTACGCAGATTTCCTTAACTTCTTGACCTTTGATTTTCATGGTTCTTGGGAGAGTCATACCGGACATCTTAGTCCTCTTCAGAAGGGCAAAACTGACACTGGATCTGCATCTTATTATAATGTTGTAAGTTGTCTATTCAAGAACGATGTTGGATGCTTCTAATAACTTTTCAAGAAGTTTAAAAAGTGCCGTGAGTTTCATTAAGTGCTATCCTGTACTCAAGTTAGCATGGTCATGGCTCTGACTCAGATAACTGTGACTGCAGGGCTAATTGTGATATCTCTGTACCATCCACTGAATTAATGACCAGCATCAAACAGATTCACCCTACCCCATTAAACAGATGACCAGCTAATGCTGCTATATGTGAGAGGGATTTCCAAAACCTAATTCATATGCAGTGAGCCACATAATGGCGCAGCGGGGAAATGACTTGACTAGCAAGCCAAAAGTTGCCGGTTCAAATCCCTGCTGGTATGTTTCCCATACTGTAGGAAACACCTATATCGCACAGCAGCAATATAGGAAGACACTGAAAGGCATCATCTAATACTGCGTGGGGGATGGCAGTGGTAAACCCCTCCTGTATTCCAGCAAAGACAACCACAGGGCTCTGTGGTCGCCAGGAGTCAACACCGACTCAACGGCACTACTTTTCTTTACTTAAATTCATATTAGGGGTGTGCATTTTGGAATTTTCTTGTTTCAGTTTGTATCCGAATCGAAACATCCCCGTTTTGTTTTGTACCCAAATTTTCTGAATCCAAATCAGCCCTTTTTTTTTTTTGTAGCCAAATTTTCCAAATCCAAATCGATTTGGATTTTTAAAAAGGGTCCCAGGGCAAAAAGAGTGGGTGGTGGTGGTAGTGTCCAATGGGTGGAAGCTACCACCCAAATTTCAAAGGAATTAGGCAAAGGGCTGATTTTTTTGGTGAACCTTTTTTAAGTGTACACATCTTTAAGAATTTTCCCATAGGGAATAATGGGGATTCCAGCTTCAAATAAAGGGGAACCTTTGTAGGGGGGTGTGGCCTAGAGGAAGCCCCTCAAAGGGGCTAAAGTAAAAAAAAACACACACACACACACACACTTTGCGAACCTCCACAGACCAAACAGGGGGGGGAGGTCTAAGGGGTGCCGGGCTGAACTGGTCCAGTCAGGTTTGAGTCCAGTCTGCACTCAAACTGAACCAAGCCAGCCAGTTCCATGCACATCCCTACTCTTTAAGTGGCACTCTGTGATCTTCAGGGAGCCAGGCTGGTGGGAGCTGCAGCACACAGCCTCAATTGCACACATGATTGTGGCTGCGGTAGGATGGGGCTTTGCCCCTTCAACCTGGGTCAGAGGGTGGGTTAGTTCCCAGGTTAGCCCTGCTCTGGAGCAGCAGGGTGGGAGCAGGTTCCAAGACTCCACATTAGCCTCACAACCCAGTTTGTCACACTCCTGCCCTGCTGCAGCTGGTCGTGAGAATAACCTTATTGAGGCTGTTCTCACGCACAACCTAACCTGGGCCAGGAAAGCCCAGCCTGGGTTAGGCTGTGGGTGAGAACTGCTGGGATCGGGCCCGATCCTGGCAGAACAGTGCCACCTAGCCCAGCTTTTTAGCCCAGCTGCTACTCAGGGTTAAGGGAGCAGGCTTTGAAGTGCTGTGTGTAAACTGCAATTAACCCTGTGTGTTTGAAACCCCAACTAATAAGAGATTTTGTAGTATTCTAGGATGTGGCATGGAACTGGAATGTAAGAAAACAAAGTGAGGATTTATGGGAAATGAACTTTCTGGCCTTCAGGGGAGTCAAGCTAGCTAAAAAGGTTGCTGCTATGCTGATTTCAGTGCTTTGTGCTTTGCAAAGCATTTAATGTAGAATCTAAGGCCAACTGAAGTCTGGAGCTGGTGTGTTTTGTGCATACATTTTCCTTTGAACTGCAATGCTATACACACTTATGTGGAATTAAGCCCCATTGAATTTAGTGGCATTTACATTCTGAGCATGGGTGTGTGCACACCTCCAGCACATTGTTCTGTCTCACTGTCACCTAATTGTGCAGAGGTGCCCATTTAAAACTCATTGGTTGTTCTTCTGATAATTTTGCTTTTACACAGCGGGCTGTATTTAGCTGGACATATCAAAAAGTAACAGCCGTGAGAGGGTTAGTTCATTTAAACCAGCCCTCAATGTGCAGATTAAATACTACTTTAAAGTTCTTACTTTAATAAAGTACTTTCAATAATACTTTAAAATAATATTCTGTTCGCCTATTAAGAGGCAGTTCAACACCTCCCCTAGTCTAATTAGACAGCTGGGGAGAAATATCTATGCCTATATTCCTTCCCCATGTGACTGAGGGTTGGTCCAAGTATTTATATAGCCACTTCATGTTTCATTTGTGCGATGATGGCACTCTTGTAAATACTACAACAGATGTAAAGACTGGGTTCACAACATGCCAGGCAGCACTGTATTTTGACCATTTTCCAGGTGATGTAGTCTGCTTCCATCTTGAAACATGTCAACAAATTTACAAGACTGATCACCATGCTCCCAATGCCACATTGGGCTGATCACGTTAGGGGTGTGCACAAAACCGGGCTGCCTGGTTTGGTTTGAGTCTGCACCAGACTCGAACCGGACCAGGCATGTTCAGTTTAGGCACTCCCTGAATCTCTTCGATTCAGTACAGGGAGGATTCATGATCTTTAAAATAAATAATAATAATAATAATGTACTCACCCCCTCGGGGGTATGTGTGCTGCCATAACCACGGGGGGGGGGGCGCATCTCCAGACGTTCCCCCTCCCCCTGCTAGCCTCTGTATATGCCCCAATCACCCAGTTCGGGCAGTCTTCGGCCCATTCTGGGCCTGCCCTCCCTGAGGGTAGCCATTTTGGAGGCCACCACACATGCCCACTGGGCCTCTGCATGGCCTGGGATCCAGCCATGCAGAGGGCCATTGGGCATATGTGGCGGCCTCCAAAATGGTCTCCCTCACAGAGGGCAGGCCAGAACGGGCCAAAGACTGACCAAACTGGGTGATTGGGGCATATACAGAGGCTAGCAGAGGGAGGGGGAACCTTCGGAGACACATACACTGCCACAGCAGTACCCCCCCCAGAGGGGGTGAGTACATTTTTCTTTTTTAAAAAATTCAACTTACAACCCCGCCAAACAGGTCGGTGTGTTTGGTTCTATATTGGACTGAAGGGTGGGGGTTCACAGTCTGATACTGAGCCATCAAACTGAACCAGTTCAATGTCGAACAGGTTCAGTTCCGAACCTGTTCTTATATCCCTAGATCACATCAATCAACCCTAAACATCAGTCTCAAAGGAATACGCTTTCTCTTGTTGCTTTCTCCCACAATTATGCTGTACACAAGAGTTGTAACTTGAATCCATTAAATACACATTTGGCAGAATCTTATCATTTTAGAGTTATACATAACCCACAGATAATAATTCAAAGCTATAGAACTGGAACAGGTGCAGTAAACAGATATAACATTTGGTGATGCTCCAGATGCATAATGACTAATCTTCTCCTCCTCTTCCTCCTCCAGGACTATGCTGTGAAATATTTAATGGGGAAGGGTGCCTCAGCTGAGAAGATCATCATGGGACTCCCCACTTATGGACGGACTTTCACACTTTCTTCCTCACTGACTACAGTCGGGGCCCCAACTTCTGGTGGTGGAACATCTGGGGAGTACACAAAAGAACCAGGGATGCGGGCCTATTATGAAGTATGGAGGATTTTATTCTCATTCCCCTCTATCCTAACGAGAAAAATGGGGGGGGCGGGGGGCGGGAACAAAGCTGATGATGCGGAAACACTATTGTATACTTAAACATCCACGATCTGAATATGGCCTGAGGATCAAATTACTTTATCTTAAAGTCTGCTGGTTGCAACAGATACTAGGAATGTCAAGTAGTCTCCAGCACTCTCCCTGTTTTGCAGTCATTTGCACACTATGTACTGATGCCCAGTACTGGGATGCATACTTACAGTTTCTTATTTATTCTTGCCAGATCTGTCATTTTAATGTTGGTGCCACAAAGGAATGGATCGAGGAACAGGCAGTCCCCTACTCCTATAAAGGGAACCAGTGGGTGGGATATGAAGATGTGACCAGCATTCAGAAGAAGGCAAGTACTAACAAGGGATCTATTTGCCATATTAATTAGATAATGTAATCTATAGATGCTGAGAGTAGCTTGCAGATGTTACAAACTATTACAACTGTCCCCATTCTTCTTAAAATATGACGTCGAATAAAATTGATATTGTTGCTATCAGCATTAGGGCAACTTTATTTATAGGGCTGTCCCTCCCCCCCACAAGAAATATTCAGAGATAGGAGTTGACAAAGCCGAGTTTCCTACAGAGACTCCAGGGTGTGGCCATTTGTTCCCAGCAATGTGCCGGGGGGGGGGGGGGAGGACTCCACGATATGACTTTGCTTCCTTTCCTGAGGTTGTTGGTTTGAATCCCTGCTGGTATGTTTCCCAGACTATGGGAAACACCTATATTGGGCAGCAGCGATATAGGAAGATGCTGAAAGGCATCATCTCATACTGCGTGAGTGATGGCAATGGTAGACCCCTCCTGTATTCTACCAAAGACAGCCACAGGGCTCTGTGGTCGCCAGGAGTCGACATCGACTCAATGGCACACTTTACCAGGAAAGAAAAAGCAGCATTTTGAAAGGATACAATGCAAGAAGATAGCAAATAGTTTACCAATATTGTATTTTTATTCTGAATCATTTCTGGACAAAAATGTTTTGATCAATTATCAGTTTGATGTGATGCACAGCCCTAGTACAAGTGACTGTTAAGGGAAGCATGAGCTTCTTGGTAGGGCTGCCAACTGGCCATGCTTTTTAACAGATGGTTGTTCTATTGTGTCCTTCCCTCTGTTATCATCAAAGGATGCCAAAAAAAAAAAAAAGCCATTAGAAATCTCAGCACAGCTGTTTTTACTATTAGTACAGAATACACATGCATGAGCTGTCAGAATACACTTGTTCTCCAACAGGGGGGCAACTGCATTTCTAGTCTGAAAGAATATGCTGTTAATGTGAGAATTATGAATGTGAATGGATATGGAAATTAACAGAATTAATAGAATGGCTGGCCCTGTAATGAAGGGTGTATTTATCAAGATGGTGCTTGTGAATGTTGGTCTTTTCATCTGCTGCCGCACAAATGAATATATTATTGGGCTAAATACAGTAAAAGATATGGTAGCTCCTTTTGCATTTCTGGACCATAGTGTGGAATGAAATACCTCTGTGTGTGGTGTGTGAAAGAGGATTCAATTTCATCTTATTTACTTAACCTTTGCCTCTTCTTCCCTTTAGGTTCAGTACATGAAAAACAACCGTTTGGGAGGTGTCATGATTTGGACACTTGACCTAGATGATTTTTCAGGTTCTTTTTGCAATCAGGGAAAATATCCACTAGTTGGAGCTGCGAAAACAGAGCTGGAAAAGCAACCATTTTTTTCAAAAGGGCAAAAATAGAGCTGGAAAAGCAACCATCTTTTTTCAAAAGGGCGTTGAAGGCATGATGACTCATTTACTTTTTTCCTCTGGGTGAATACATGACCAGCGTACAAGGGGTCGTGTATTCACCCAGTTTGGGGAAGTTTGCTCATTTCTTAATGAGTGTGTGCTACAAAACTGCCACAAGATAGAGAACTGGAGCTGGTTTTGTATTGTTACATAGTTGTAGTTGCTACACCCCTAGTTAGTTACTCACTCATTCTGTTGCTCTCAAATGAAGAGATGGATTCTACCTATCTCTTTATTCCTCACTGCAATGTCTTGTCACTATTTTCTAGTTCTTTGTTTATGGAAATAAATGTTCTCACTTGTGTTAAAAATTAACTCATAATGATAGGGATGCTGTATTCACTGGTTTCAAATATGATGTAATGCTTTCAATAAAACATGAAGGGAAATTTGTGTTTTCTTTACTGAAAAACAGTATTCTTCTATGTCCCAAATTATGTTTATGTACGTGCAGCGGGGAAATGCTTGACTAACAAGCAGAAGGTTGCCAATTCAAATCCCTGCTGCTACTATATCGGGCAGCAGTGATATAGGAAGATGCTGAAAGGCATCATCTCATACTGCATGGGAGGAGGCAATGGTAAACCACTCCTGTATTCTACCAAAAGAAAACCACAGGGCTCTGTGGGCGCCAGGAGTCGAAATCAAATTGACAGCACACTTTACTTTAGCTTTATATGCATTGTGCATTGAGAGGCTGGTTAGGGAGAAGAGTATAGGACATTAAACTTGTTCTGAATATATACTTAATTGCTTTTTCTTTGCATCTTTAAAAAAAAAGTATCATGGGTGTTGTGCTCATGTGCACACAGGGGAGCCAACATGTTTCATGCTGCATTCAGGCTCTTTCTACACAAACAAGCAAAACTTGCTCAAACTGCATTTTGTCCAGGGGCGTAACTACCATTAGGCAAGGGGAGGCAGTCATCTTGGGGCCCCACTGCCTCGAAGGCCCCCCCAGAGGCACATCACATGACTCCCCACCCGCCCATGTTGCACCCCCTATGAATTATGTTGAGTCTCTTGGAGATCGGCAGGAGCAGAGAGTAAAAGAAACTCAATTCAATGTGAACAAAGTATTCACCGTATTCATAATGGGGATGTGAGTGTGAGTGCACGATATATTGTGAAGTGTGTTTGTGTGTGTGTATCAGCGAGGGGCCCATTTAAAAATCTTATCTCTGGGTCCCCTCCAACCTTGCTACGCCCCTGATTTTGTTATCAGCACAAAATCCTCACCAGCCCCAGCTGAGGGCCAGTAATGTATTAATCCATTCCAACATAATGGGTGGAATATCGCCTTGCTGTGGCAATGCTACTTTTCTTTTTAATGCTTTTGGATAACATATGCTACCATGCACAGAGGCTGATGTCTGCATGCCACACTAATAGTAACAGACATCAGAGAAAGACAGCTCCCCCAAGGTTTCTTGCTGGCAATTGATCTGCTTTCAGGGGGTCCCCACCTTGCCAAGTGCTTATGGCTTTGTGCTTATGGCTTGTGCTTAAGTGCTTATGGCTTTGTGACTTCCCTATTCAGCTTCCTCCTCAAAACCCATTTCTTGTTTAACCCTTTATCTCCTTCCCTTACGCCATAATCTAGCTACACCAAGTTGCATAGGCAGTTCCATTTCAATCACAGGTCTGTTGTGTAACATCTTCCTTCCCTCTTCCTTCTCCCCTCCTTATCTAACATTAGACAGCTTTCTTAACATTATTCTATGTCCCTTGATTTTTCTTTTAACCCGTCAGTCCATCACTGGATGCATCCTTTGTTCTAGAAAACATTCAAGTAACTCATTCTCCACATTGAGACCTTTAAGCAAACTGGAAAAAGGACCTCTTGCTCTCTTTGATAATCAACTGCAGTTGAGGTCTAAATACCCAGCTCTACATCCAGAGGCCGAATTCACACATAACATGGAACCCCATGGTTCCACCCTTTGTTGGCTGCTCTCCCATCCAAATTCAGACATTCAGGAGATCTGTCTCTCTGCAGTCAGCGGGACTGCAGATTGGTGGAGGAGCTGACCGTGTAGGCTTCCTTCTTGACGGAAGGACAGCCTGCACAGCCAATTGGGCTGGAGGGAGGGAGGAGCTTCCTTCCTCAACTCTGCTTCCATGGGGCTGAAACAGCAGTGCCAGCATTCAGATGTAGTGCTGTTGTCACAAAACCAGAGTTAAAGGTGGTGAAACTCCACTCTGACCAAAGTTTCAGAGTAGAATTCAGGGAGGGAAACCACGGGTCCTTTTTTGCCCTTAGCTCCAGTTTCCAGTATCCGGACGTTTGGCTACAGAAACTAGAGGTGAAGGGACCTCAGGTTTCCTATTTCAACCAAATTCAGCCAGAAGTTCATTAAAAGTTAAAGCAATGTTTATTATAACTTATACAATCCCATGACTGATTTTATATAAGCGTCATGTCCTCTGTGCAAGCTGAAGTTTCATCAACACCACTCCTACAAGATCAGCTTATCAAGGTCCTAAACGTTATATCTTATCTTAATTTTTTCAGTAAATGTTTGATGGGAAATTTCCAAGGACAAAGAGCTACTGGTAGTTTGCTTTCTACATTGTGATTGCAATGAGGGCCCTGATCTGTTTGGTTTGCTTCTTTCTTTTTGATTGATTGATTGAGTGCAGTCAAGTTGGTGTTGACTCTTAGCAACCACATAGATAGATTCTCTCTGGGATTATCTGTCTTCAACTTGGCCTTTAAGGTCTCGCAGTGGTGCATTCATTGCTGTTGTAATCGAGTCCATCCACCTTGCTGCTGGTCGTCCTCTTCTTCTCGTTCCTTCAAATTTTCCCAGCATTATGGACTTCTCAAGGGAGCTGGGTCTTTGCATAATGTGTCCGAAGTATGATAGTTTGAGCCTGGTCATTTGTGCCTCAAGTGAAAATTCTGGATTGATTTGTTTCTTTTAGGACTATTCTTAAAAAAGAACAAGCTGACATTCAACTTGGTTTAACAGACATCAGTTCAGTTATGCAGAATGAAAGTATTTTAAAAGCTGGATACTACAGCTGACCTTTGGCTTCCCAGCAGTGGTGGCTGCTGCTTGTTGTGGTGGGGGTAGGGGAGGGAGCCAGAGACAACCATAGACAAGGCGAATAGTAGGCAAGTCCAGCCCCAAGACAAGTTTAAAAGAAGGGGAAGGGCAATTACCAGCCATTGTTTTCTCCAATCTGTAAAATTGTTTACTTGACTCAACCAAAATCTCCATCACTCACATCAGCAGTTCAGCACTTGATAGCTGGCTATTTAGTGCTAAATTCACCCCTTGGTTGGCTGCAAGTAAAGGAATCAGGCCCTTAGATTGTTTAACTGTAGGTGTCAGTGTAAAAAGTAACAATGCCCCCCTCCCTCCCTGAAGTCCCCATGCCTCTTCTTCCCCTCAGTAGCTCCCTCCCTTCTTCTATAAGCATTGCCTCCATCTCTCCCCCTCCTTGCAATCTCAGCCCTCTCCCCTCCACCCCATGCAGGCTAAGGCCACCAACTGAAGTGGGGGGGTGGAGTCTTGAGCACCCATTTGCAGGTATTTGGTCACACATGAGCCCCATTCACACGTTATGTTCCACATTTGTACAATGACTGTACAGTATACACAAGTACAGATCTGTACACAGGTATGGTTATTCACATGTCATGTTGAACACAGATACACAGGTACACTGTTGGCCCATTCACATATTATGTTCAACACTCATACAAGTGTACAGTGTATACAGGAACAGATCTGTACACAGGTACAGTCATTCACATGTTATGCTAAATGCAGGTTCAAAGTACACTGCCTATCTGTACTAGGGTTCTGCACAAAATGGATTTTGTTTTTTGAGCTCGGAATGAAACAAATGGCCCAAACATTTAAAAACAGCAACTGAACTGGTTTTGATTTTAAAAAAAACCTCAAAATGTGTTGATGTTTCAGCCATAGGGAAACTCGAAACACCCCAACTGATTTCCATGGGTAGCTCCTAGGGACACCAAAGTGGGCTGTGTAGTAGGGCATGAGAGGTGCTACCTACCACCTAACCCACAAAACAAATGGGCAAGTGGGTGATTTCTATCATAGGATCCTAATGGTGGTTTCATATGATCCATAGGATTCCTTTCCTACAGAGTATACTTCCTATCTGTACCAGGCATTTGAAGGGCCTGTATCTTGGTCCACTTTTAAAATGAACACAGGTACAATCATTCACACAAACACATGTATGAGTATATAAACATCCGTACACTCATACAACATAATGTCTGAATTGGGTTTACTAGTCGGAATAGGTGCCTGTAAGCTATTCTGACTTCTCATTGGTTTGGGGTAGAACCTAGCTTTTTTACTCTTTGGTGGGGTGGGGCGGGGAGAGAGAAGGGTACATCCTGGTTGGTTCTGAGGCACTAAATATGCAGTTTGGGAGGTAATTAAGTATGGTAATTTCTTCATTTGGGAGCAAGGGAGCCCACTGAACACCCTGGAAGGGAGGAGATCATCTTACAAAGGAATTTAGAAAAAAAGACCAAGAACAAAGCAAGCAGTAGAAATGGAATAGCAACATTCAAGCAAGAGAGACAGACCCTGAGAGAATGGGAGAGAGGAAGAGATGGTATGTTTGGTGAGAGAATTGGGGGCTGGCAAGACTGTGGAGCTAGGAAGGAGGGCAACACCCTACTGCCCCAGGGAGCAGTTCCAGGGGCAGTGCTATCTGAGTTTAGTTTTCTTCAGAGGAACATTTTTACATACAAACATTCAAGTTGAGTATTGTGTGAAGGCAAGGAGCATGTGCACTTTTACAAGTCAGCAAGAGATCACATCAGATTCCCAGAGAAAGTCCCTGCAGTCCATAAGGCTTTCCAGTGCTCTCTCGGTCCATTCTGAGGCTATTCTGACGATCACCAGAAAGTGGACTAAGGGAGCCTGGGTCCTGGTCCAGAGGGGAGCAAAACCAAACCAGTCTGGTGTGGTTTGAATCCAGTTCAGATTTGAATCGAGCCGGGTTTTTGAATCAAAACTGGTTTTGTGCACATCCTTACCTAAGGTTTGGAGGCAGCAGCGTCACGTCTGAATGCAGATGCCGCCATAACCACATTTTCAAACTATTTCTGAGAGGGTGGCCCAGACCCACCCAGAAATGCAGAAGCTCTATGCCTGCCACACTTCTCAATAGTCATCTCTCAGTGAAGGCCCCATGCCCCCTATATTTTCTTTTATCCTGTGATACTGTGACCCCACAGTGGAAGCATATAAAGGGATTCAATTGTTTCAACATCTGCCCGCTTTCTGTCGCTTTCCCTGGGATGCCCCACATACAGATAAAGGTAAGACAGGTGCAGCGGTGACAACTTGGGAGGTATACCTGCACACTACTTGACAGAGTGTGCCATTTAAGTCAGACAAGGGGCCCTTTGTGTGGAACTCATTGTGTGCACAACACACCACTCAACAATATCAAAACATAGCACCACTCCAAGCCCCCCCCATTGGGATTGGGGTGCCCCAAATAACATTTTGCAGGTGGGGGCACCCTATCAAATACCCATGCCCCTTGCTATACAACCTGGTCTCTCCCCCCCTCCAACCTTCCAGGGTAAACATTGGAAAGGTGACACCTGGACAAAAGGTCTGCAATTAACACAATGCCCATTTGCGGGGTCCCACACAGATGCAAGGGGAAAAGCATGGAATGGAACGGCAGCAAAGCACTCATCTCTGCATGCTGGACAGAGCAGGGGGCACAGTTTGACATTATTGTGCTTGGCCCACACAATATTAAAAGGATTTTTTTTAAACTGATGATTGTGAAAAAGCAGAAGTGCTGTGGGCACCCGGCAGAGGCGTGCCCATTCATCCTTTTAAAATAACTGGGGGGTGTGTGTGTGCTAATGCTGCTATGGAGGAGCAGGCCTCCATTTGCCCGTGGGAAGAAGGAGGACCCAAGCCCCTTCTTCCCCAACTTGGGAAGGCAATCCACCTTTCCCCATGGAGATAAAAAGAGACACACCCCGTCAGGGGGTCGCAGGGATCCTCCTTTCCATTCAAAACCAACCATCCTTTTGTGTGACATTTGGCAACCATGCCCCAGAGACTGACAAGCAGGCTTCTCTGCCCCCCCCCCACCTCTGCCTGCAACCAGTAAAATGCTGAGTGCTCTCCACAAATAAGTGACCGCTGTGATGAGTCCCCATCCCTCCTCTATGTGCAGGTGCCCCTTGGCAGTCCTGCCTATCCAAGATTTAGCTTGAATGTCAATGTGTGGCTCCAGCAAGGACAGTGATGAAGGGGTTAAAATTTCTTCATCCTGAAGAAGCCTCCTGGCAAGGCTGGAAAGGCTGGATCATGCTTGACACACACACACACCCTTCAGGGATCGTGACCAATGGCAGCTGCCTTGACAACATGCTCACTCCCTGCCCACAGTCTGGTGACATGAGCGGCATATGGCTCACTGGGATGCAGCCTCAGCAGGTGAGGAAGAGGGAGGGGATACTCTGCCCTGAAGCTGGAGGTTGCCAAACCACAGTTGGGCATATGTCTGTAATGCGATTCCCGGTTTCAATAATTAACTGTGGGTTTGTCAAACTTCGGTTTCACGTTATGTGTGAATGCGGCCTCTGTCTTCACTCGCTTCCAGACCTCCTCATAATCTGGAGGGCATTTCTCCCAAGCTTTACTGACTTTTTACCATTTAGAACAATCTACGTTCAAGAAGTATAAGTAGTGCTCTGAAGCCCTGCCCTTGCACTGATGTGCTCAGAAGTTCCACCCCGCTGCTGTCCATGGTTACAGCATATGTCCACAGAGACAAATGCCGTACTTACGAACAGATTCTTCCTGTGATCAGAACACAAGTGTAATACTTCTCTCTCCCAGCCACTGACACATAAAGACAGGGTCCCACATGTTGCACAGCCACCCACTGTCATAAGGGAGCTGTGCCCCTGCACAGCAAAGCTGCTCTGAGCTCAGCCAATGTCTTGTTGGGAAGCAGAGCATGTGCGGAGTGAGCACGGAAGGACAGGCAGCCCCAGCTGTGTTGTGGAAGCAGCAAGTTGCACAACTACTCAACATTGTGTTACCATGCCTGAGCAGCACTACTTCCACCGGAAATGAAAGAAGTATTACTGCACAGCTGTGGGTGCAGTTGGGGGATACCTTCTTGTAACAAGAAGTCAGAAAGGAAAATCTGATTATTATTTTATTTTAATAGCTATTTTATCATATGCCACTGGGGCTAACTGTCACGTGCACAGCAGTGCCAGTTGAGTTGCATTGTGCATTGTGTCAGCCAGCCATTGTGTCCAAGTCTGTGTTTGCCATGTAATGCTAATATGGGGGCATAAAGTGATATTTTTAGGGGAGCATCAATGGGCAGAAAGGGGTGTTTAACCCATCCCTCTCCCACCATTTCTCCCATGCAAGCCTTCTGTCCCAATGATTTTTCAGTGCCAGAATACCTCAAGTTAAACAAAAAGTCACAAAGGAAAATCTGAACAGATTATTTTATTTTAATAGCTATTTTATCTTATTCCCCAGAGTAAATTCATGAGTCTATTTTCTTTTATTATCTATCTATTTCTATTTATATTCCACTCTTCCTAAAGTAGCTCAGGGTGATTTGCTTCCAATGTCATTTCTCTGGCATTAAATTATACTTTCCTGCCCATATAACGACACAAGCAAACTTCTTGGAGATATATATGTTGGACTTTCTTATCTAATATCCATTATCTTTGGTCAACTTCCAATGGAAGACTTTAACATTTATTTAGGATCTGGGGTGCAAACACAGCCTCTCTCTTTCAATGTATGCCCTCTTATCCCAAACATCATTGAAATATAAATATAATATTCCAAGGTGAAGATGGCTTCCACAACGATACCTATTTTTATGTTGTCTACTAACAATTATATATTAACTTTCTGTTTAATTTGGGGGGTGAAAACACCTGCTGTCACGTGTGTGCTCAATAGGTGGTGAAAACAGAAGGCATCCTATAAAAGGAAAGTAAAAGGTCTAGCAAACTAGTACACAGGTATCAAAATGGGCAAATTATTCCTTCTGACTGGTAAGTATAATAGCTCAATTACACAGTGAATCAGTAAATGACTAACCCTCTTGGATTTCCAGTGTATCCATCTATCAGCCAATTTGTTACTCGGTGTTTATCTCCTAGATATTCAGTTCTATTCCATTACAAAATTAAAAGCAACAGAATTTCTTACTGTGGTCTTTAAAATTAACATCTGGCTTGGATGTCTGATTTGGTTTTGTACCTGGATAACTACTGTTTTTACCTCATGCAGTACTATTTACTTTTTCAATGTTGTACTCATTTCATCTTATGGTCAATGGGCCAGAATAAAGATTGATCAATTGATTGATCATTCTGTTCTGACTCGGCTTAATCTCATTTTTTTTTCCTGTCCACACACATCTATATGTTTCCTAACTACAGTGCTTGACTGCCATTTAAAAAAAACATTTCTAGAATTTTTAGAAACTATAAGGACTTCTGCAATTCTGGGAAGCCTGCGAGTAAAGGGTAAGAAGGAATACACTCTAGTTGCAGCAAAGTATAGGAACATAGGAAGCTGCCATATACTGAATCAGACCATTGGTCTATCTAGCTCAGCATTGTCTGCACAGACTGGCAACGGCTTTTCCAAGGTTGCAGGCAGGAATCTCTCTCAGCCCTATCTTGGAGAAGCCAGGGAGGGAACTTGAAACCTTCTGCTCTTCCCAGAGCGGCTCCATCCCCTGAGAGGACTATTTTACAATGTTCACATGTGGTCTCCCATTCAAATGTAACCAGGGCAGACCCTGCTTAGCTAAGGGGACAAGTCATGCTTGCTACCACAAGACCAGCTCTCCCCTCAAAACACAGAGAACTTGCATTCTGGGTGGTATAGAAATGTATTAGATAGATAGATAGATAGATAGATAGATAGATAGATAGATAGATAGTATATTTAGGCTGCATATCAAGCAGTATTTCTAGTCTACAAGAAAGAATAATTATGGAGCAATTTTTTGTAACTGTCTTCTCTAGATACTCATAAGAGACTGGGTGAGAATCCCTCAAATGTAGCTTAAGTCTATTGTATAGAAGTCTGTCATCTATGCTTACATCTTTTGTTGTGTGATGATGAACCAGATGACCCACAAGCCCTTTTTCTACCAGTCTATGATTCCAAGAAGAGCTACGCATCTTGTCAGCAAATATGTATTCTCAAACTTGCATTTGCCAATTTATCTTGAAAGCACTTGCAAGGGAGAATCAGTGGGGTGAGGGGGAGGGCTGAGCCACACTGGTCTTACGCAGAAAACATTTCCATTTAATGTTCCTCATAAAGCAGAGCTCCATTCCCTGGATCTATTTTGTGGAGAGAAGCCCAAGGACCTGGCATTTATTTTCTATACCCAGAGGACAGTACCATAATATAAAAGCAAAGTGACTGATATTTTGTGCAGTTTAATCTTTCCAGCTCAGTGCTGTGAAAGAGATCAGATTAGAAGACTTCTTTCTCCTAGGCACTTAGTGGAAGTCATCATTTATAAGCAACCTGAGTTCATCACAGCAGTAATCACCAAAGCACATCAGAGTGCTCAGCAAACCCGGGTTTTTAAATAATGAGTAGCGGCGGCGTGGCTACTCATGAGTAGCCTCCTGGCTCAGGGGTCTCTCCAGTATGCCCTGCGCACTCATGCAGGGCATACTGGAGCTTATGGGGCCCCCGAACTCCCCAACCCCGGCGAGCTCCATGACAGAGCCGGCAGTTGTGTGGGCGGCCATTGCGGCCACCCAGAGCAGACTGGCTAGTCATCTGTGGGGAGAGCGGGCTAAGCCTGCTCTCCCCGCAAACCCCATAGAGGCTTTTCACACGAATCATGTGAAGAACCTCTAGGAATCTCTAACAATATTCTCAGCACCCTCAACAAACTATGATTCCCAGGATCCTGATGGGGTTGGACCATGACGTTGGCATAAAACCAATATAAGTTGGTTGTATGCACCTTGTCATATAGCTGAGATGAGCTATAAGGAACATATATTGTTTACTCTTCTTGTTGATTAACAATTCCACTTTTCTTCAACAGGTCTGGTTCTCCTGCTGCACCTGCAGCTGGGTAAGTGCTAGCAAATTTATTTGTTATTGTATGGCATAAAAATTAATACCCTAAAGCTGCTTTTTGTCAACACTAAGTGCATATGTTGATTTACCTTCCAAAATGCAGGCGCATCTACCAATATCGTCTGTTACTTCACCAACTGGTGCCAGTACAGACCTGGAATTGCGCGTTACATGCCTGAAGACCTTGACCCATGCCTATGTACTCATGTGATCTATGCTTTCGCTGGCATGGCCAACAACCAGATCCAGACCATTGAGTGGAATGACGTGGCTCTCTATGGTGGCATCAGTGGACTCAAAAACTAGTAAGAAGATTTGGAGGTCATTCACACAATCAAAGAAGCTCTACTCACGATCAGTGAGAAGAGCTTCTTCTGGGTCTGTGGAGGGAGCGGGCTTAGCCTGCTCTTCCTGCAGACGATCAAAAGGCAGCCCTGGGTGGCCAGACTGGCAGCCCACACAACTGCTGGCTCTGTCAAGGAGCTGGCAGGGGCAGTGAGGATCAGGGGCCGTGTGGCCCCTGGAAGTTCCAGGATGCCCCACGCAAGCGCACAGGGCATCCTGGAGAGACCACCAAGCCTGGGAGGCTATTTGCAGCCTCCCAGTTGGGGGTCTCCTCATGTGTCGCCGTGCACTGTGGCGACACACAAGCAACCAAATGAGGCCAATGGAGCACTCGCTTCGTTAACCTCATTTAAAGGGAGGGGGAATTAGGTGGGCTAGCCACCTTGAGAGCACTGGACTTGCCTTCAAGCCTGGTGGTTCTCACAATCCCTGGAAAGCGGGCTAAGCTCCCTTAGCACCCTTTCCTGTGATCGTGGGAATAGCCTCAAAACTGTTTTCTACCTGGGTTTGGGAGCTGTATGTGCTCCCAATTTTTGGTTGTGTGGAAGAAAGGTAAAAGGAAAACCTGTGTAGAAGTGATTGTGTGGAAGCAAGGTAGGAAAAGCTACCCAGGTTTTCCTCCTATCTTGTTTCCACACAATCACTTCTACCCAGGTTTTCCTCCTACCTTGCTTCCACACAACCAAAAATTGGAAGCATATACAGCTCCAATATACAGATTGTGGGAATGATCTCTTGGCGTATTTAAATACATTATAAGCAATTTTTGCCTTTCTCATTCCCACCAATATGAGCTGGGTCTCACAATCAGTGAGACCCAGTTTGCTAGAGTGAGCGGGGAGAGCAGGCTAAGCCCCCTCTTCCCGCACACGAGCAGGGTGGAAGCACTGGGTGGCCGGGTCAGTTGCCCACACTATTGCTGGCTCCATGATGGCTGAGGGGAGCGGGGGCCGATCGTGCCCTGCGCAAACCCGGTTTTAGGGGCGCATGCCCTGCGCATGCCCTGTGCTCCCACCACAAACCCGGTTTTAGGGGCGGGTGGTTCTCACGATTGCAGAAAATCGGGCTAGAGTAGGCTAGCCTGACCGCTAGCCCGATTTTCTGCAATTGTGTGAACAGCCTCTCTTTCTTCTATCTCACATCTTCTATCCAACAAAATGAGGTCATTCATATAAATGAAAATGTGTGGAATCAAAGTTTTGATGCACTTAAGCAGACTGCCAGGTTCATGCCTGAGAGGCACCTATATTTTTAGGAGTCCTATAGAAGGGCTACAGAAGACAACAGCAATGAATGCACCACCGAGAGACCTTAAAGGCCAAGCTGAAGACAGATCATCCTGGAGAGAATCTATCTATGTGGTCGCTAAGAGTTGACACTGACTTGACAGCACTTAATCAATCAATCAATCAATCAATCAATTAATCAGTCAATTGAAGGAAAAATTGCAATAGGTGTAACTGCTGCTCCTTTTGCATTTTGATATGAAAAGTTTCCTTTTCTATGCAGCTCTTTACAGGGCTCTCTTAGGGTCTAGCAACCCTGATTTTAGAACGTTTGCAGACCTCTGACTAGAAAGAAAGAAAGAAAGAAAGAAAGAAAGAAAGAAAGAAAGAAAGAAAGAAAGAAAGAAAGAAAGAATTACCCATCTTAACTCTTTGCAGCTCACCTGAAGATTTTAAAACACCTTTCAAATAATTTATTCACAGCAATCCTGACCTGAAAACCTTGTTGTCTGTTGGAGGCTGGAACTTCGGTACTCAAAAGTAAGATTCTATAGGAGCATTCTGAATGGCTTGGGTTTTTTTTCCTTGTACCACATTCTCCAACCAATACTGAAGATTAGCTGTATATTTATTAATATTAGTATTAATATTAATATATTAGTTGAAGGTGGTTATTCTTTCTTCCAGACTCTTAACAGAGTGTAACATAGGGCTGAAAAGTCAAGGGCTGTACATAAGTCTATACACACTATTTACACATATGTGTGTAAGCTGTACATGTGGATGCTCTCTACATCCCCTTTTTCAATTTCTCCAGGTATGCAACTGGAAGCTGATTCCTTGCTTCTGCTTCTAGATATATAAAGAGGCTAGAAAATGGTACTTGTCTGGCCATTCTTTCTCTCCTCGCAAAATACATGGGCATTTGCACACTAGTTTGTATCTATGTAAATGAAATTTATATCATGATAAGCAGCCTGAGTGTGCTGTTTGGAAGAACAGACAGAACTTCCCATAAGCAATATCATTCATTCATTCATTCATTCATTCATTTATTTAAAATATTTATATCCCACCCCTCCAGCACACTACTGCTCAGGACGGCTCACAACAATAAAATAGATATAATGTAAAAGAATAGTAACAAATTAAGCAAATTAAGTAAACAAGTGAAAAGTCCAGGCTAAAACCACAATCAGAATTAAGTTTCAAATTAAAAGTTATTGTAAAAGCTAGTAATTGAGAATTATAAAAACTAAAAACTAAAGAACCTACCAGATATAACCCTAGATGGAGCATTTAAAAGCCTCTTTAAAAAGATGTGTTTTTAGTTGTTTCTTAAAAACACTGAGAGAGGGAGCATGGCAAAGCTCTTTAGAGAGGGTGTTCCAAAGCCAAGGGGCCATAACCAAAAAGGTCCTGTCTCTAGTCTTTGCCAACCGTATCCCTGTTAGTGGCGAAGCTATGAACAATTTCAAATAATACAATAACAATAGGAAAGCAGTTTCAAATAACAAAGACAAATGAGAGTTGCCCATCATAATGATTGCTATATGGCGATAACCAATGTGGTTGGACTTGGACTAGAGAGATTTGGGTTCAAATTCTTGCTCAGTCAAGGAGTTCACTGTGATGATGGTCTGTCAGCCCAACCTACCACACAGAGTTGTTGTAAAGATAACTCCATGTATGCATTCTCAAGCACTTTTGAAGGAACGTTGGGTGCCAATCTGATAATAATCAAGCTTAAAAGATTTAAGAAATATTCTAAAAGAAGAAGAAATAAATTGATTAGGTTTAAGTGACTGAAGATCTCTCCTTCCAAATTAGCGATGACAACAAGGATACCAGAGGCGGTAGTCCATGTGGTTCAAAGCTAACATGTTCCAAAGGATAAATTTGTGTCATGTCATAGGTACTCTAAGGGTGAACCCAGAGGTGCTCTTACCCCTAGACTTCCAGGCCAAAGTCCAGGACCTCCACATACCCTGAGAGCCTCCAAATCCTCCTTATTCTGTCCTGGGTGGCACTGGCCCACCACAATGTTGGGTGGCCGAGCATGACCTCTAAGAAACATAAGAAACATAAGAACAGCCCTGCTGGATCAGGCCCAAGGCCCATCTAGTCCAGCATCCTGTTTCGCACAATGGCCCACCAGATGCTGCTGGAAGCCACAGACAGGAGTTGAGGGCGTGCCCTTTCACCTGCCATTACTCCCCTGCAACTGGTACTCAGAGGCATCGAGGCTGGAGGTGGCCCACAGCCCGCCGACTAGTAGCCATTGATAGACCTCTCCTCCATGACGTCATCCAAACCCCTCTTAAAGCCACCTCTGCTTTAGAGACCGAGGGAGCGTGAGGAAATAAAGATGTGGGATGGGAAGTTGAGTGTTGAAATATTTCTGCTGATGCATATTTGCATAAATGTAGCTGTTTTATATTCTTACATTATTGTGAGTTTAGGCTCCAAAATTATCTAGGTGCACCTCTGGGCGAACCCTTAGAGATCAGCAGCAGTAGGGCATTATGTAGGCCATCAATTAGCAAAGGACTCTAATTACACCACAAACCATTAATGTTTCCACATTGCTTTATCTTGCAGGTTTTCTGACATGGTTTCTTCTGCTCAGAACCGCCAGACCTTTATTCAGTCTGCTATCTCCTTCCTGCGCAAGTATGACTTCGATGGGTTGGACATTGATTGGGAATATCCTGGCAACAGAGGCAGTCCTGCTGATACCCAACAACTTTTCACAGTCTTGCTCCAGGTTAGCTTTGATAATGTGTGCTCTGGTTCTAGGTGACTAATACAGCCTCCTACTAATGGGTGGAGTTTTGTTCTGGAATAACAGTCCCCCAACAGTCCCCCAACTCAGTTTCACTATAAATGTAATTTTAAAAAACCATTAGGTTCATAGTCTGAGGCAAATTGTGAGGAAAGCTTCAGAAGCAGATATTGGATGAACCAGAGAAACAGGAGCTGAGGACAATGATGAGTTGGGGTTTCCTTTGTACTTTTCAACAGGGTTGGGGAACTGTGGCTTGTTAACTGACAAAGTTAGAACAAACTAGGATATTAAATCATTGTTTTTTCCCCCTCTACTTTGATATTCTGGTTTGTGCTAACTACAGTTCCCCAAGTTTGTACGTAATGCAGAACTGTAGTTTTTCCTTAGTGAAAATGGGAGCTTTATTTATTAAAAATATTTATACTCTGCCCCTCCAGTACACTACTGCTCAGGGTGGCTCACAACATTAATAAAATAGATACAATATAAAATTAATAATAAAACTGAACAAGTTAAAAGACAGAGCTAAAAATCACATTTAATTTTCATCTCATGTGCAAGGAGGAAAGAGGGACCCTAAACATTTTCATCATTAAGGGGGAAGTTTTTCCAACTCAAAACAGTGAATTCTCAAATTATGCTTAGGAAAAGAAGCAGATACATACATAGATGCATAAACAAACAAACACATACATACATACATACAACCTCTGCTTTCTAAGCAAAGAGGCACCTTCTAAAGCAGTGACTCTCATATCCAGCAGCGGGGAAGCAATTGCCCCTATCCAACCCCAGCACAGTGTTTTTCCAATGGCTGTTGTTGGTCTCTATCTTGTACAGGGGTTTCCCCCCACCCCCGCTCATAGACTAAATATTTACTTCTTCCACTAACAGGAAATGTATGAAGCTTTTGAACAAGAGGCCTCTCAAACCAACAAACCCAGACTGCTGATTTCTGCAGCTGTGTCTGCAGGTGTAGGGACTATTGAAACTGCTTACCAGATCCCACAGATGTCTAAGTAAGTGGCACACTGATACCTCAGCCTTTCTAAACAATAAGAGGAAACATACATGTGTGGTGAAAAGGTGCTAGCTTCAAGGTTAGATGGAGCACTGTGATGATTTTGCTGTAGGGCAGGACCTCTACCAAATCGGGGTCCCCACTACGGTATGAATGGAGACCTTCTTGGTTTGGAGAATGTAAGTTGCCTGCTCTCTCTATCTCTCAAAGCATGGGGGCTAGCTTCTTTATCACAAATCAGGTGAACAATAGCAATGTTCCTGACTTCAGTGACTGACATTGTGCAATGCTGTCAACATTCGTGAAGTTGTGCAAGAGCACTGTTGCACAAATGCAGTCATGGAACTGACGGCCAGTATTGCACTGGCCATTTGCACAACTTTTGCATGTAACACAACAGCACTCTTGCTCAACTGTGTGGACATTACGTTGTGATGCGCATATATCATTGTGAAATATGTCAGCTGCTGAAATCTGAAACACTAATAGCAGGTGGGGGGGAATTTGTGTGTCTGCACCTGTTAGTACAGGAAAGAGGAAAGAATGTGGCTTATGTGTCACCAATAGATGTGCATGGATCCAAAATGTGTAGGATACCCATATCTTTAAACATGGTCCAGACCACATATGAAATAAAGTGTAAATTGGGGTGGATTGCTCTGTTCACCAGCTTTAGACAACCAATATTAGCAATGATGCTGAAAAAACTGAAAGTGGTATACAGATAAATCTTGTATGCCTTTACTTATATAAATCATGAAGTTCAGTCAATTAAACATACATCTTGGCTATTTGCATACTGTTGCATATAACAGTTGCAAATCTCAGGAAGCTGCCTCCAATATTCAGTTACTAGGATTTCACAGGAGCTAAATCAGACCCTTTTGTAAATAACTTAACTGAGCAGCACTGCAGTGTGGATTAAGGATGTGCAGAAATGGATTTTGTACTTCGTTTTGAGCTCAAAATGAATGCAAAATGTTCAAAATATTTCATTGAAATAGCTGCCAAGCTGGCTGTTTCAACAAAACAAACTTGAAATATTTCAGGTGTTTTGTTTCAGCCATAGGGAACAATGGGGAACTCAAAACACCCCACTGTTCCCCATGGGTAGCTCCTAGCAACACCAAAATGTGTTGTATATTAGGGCATGATGAGTGCTACCTACTAGCCAACCCACAAAAGAAATGGGCAAGTGGGCCATTTTTTAAAAAAAATTTAACCAGTCACCAAAACCCCCATAGGATCCTATGGGTGTTTTGGGGGTTGGGGGAAGGTTAAACATTTGTTTTGTGGGTTTTCTTTTTGTGGGTTGGGTGGTAGGTAGCACCCATCATGCCTGCCACACACGCTTTTTGGTGTTCTTAGGAGCTACCCATGGGGAATACTCGACAAAGTTTGCATTGCAATTTGCAGTGCATTTTGCGACCCTGACTTGCAAAACACTGATTAGAAGCACACAGTAAAGGGAAATCTGTCCCTCACAACATAGAACAACACACATTTTTTTCAAACACAGTCCAAAAATGACCAAAAAAGAATTACTGGACCAGAATCCAGTCCACTGCCAGCCACAGTGCCTGTGCTGCAGTAACATCATTGGCACAAGTTGCTCTCTGCACAATTATAACTTTTTTACTTCAGCATTCCAACAGCTGCCACAGCAGCACCCTTAGCAACAAGCATAGCCATAAGCTTAACTAGAGCAACATCTTCAGCCACATTTTGACTTAGTACACCTTGCAATGCAGATTGCAGAGCAGACCATAGCAGTGAGTGAAGCACCAGTTAGCTTCAAGGCCAGACATGGACCTCATCTCACAGCAATCACCAGGAAAATATGAGGGGTGGGGGGGTGGGGGGAGAGAGCTGAGCTGCCACTGTCCATTTTTTTGCCACAACACTATCTCACAAACAAAACAAACCACAATTCAAGGAAGGAAGGAAGGCACCCAGGTTCTGCCTTTGTCAATCTGAGATCCAGCAAAACCAGATACTTAATATAGCAGCAATAGCACAACACATTATACTCAGTGCCGAGAAAATAAAACCACAAAATCAAACCTTCCTTGATTCCTTTCTTCCTCCTCTCCTGATGAATCCTCTTCAGGGGCACACTAAGGGCTCTCTCTGCCTCCCAGGCCGTTTAAATACATTTTGAAATTCCCTCCTTTTTTGTTCCTCCCCCTCCCCCCAGCCAGTGGAGCACAGTGGCTCACGACAACACTTGATCTGTTTGATAAAGCCGGCCAAGAAGCAAAGAGATCTCAAGCCAATTGGAAGCCAGTGCCAGAAAACCAATCAGCAAGGGAAAAACAGCCCACCAAATGGCTCTCAAATTCAAAATATTTTGAGCTCGAAACAGGCCCTTTATTTTAAGGGGGCTTTGTTTTGAGCTTGAAACACTTGAAATGGCCCGTTTAAAGCTCAAAACATTTTGCCCATCCCTAGAGTGGATTAATTTGCCTTCATACTTAGCACATAATTGAATTAGATGAAACCAAATTACATGAGAACCACAAGAGATGGCTGAGAATATTAGTTTTTAATGGTTGTTAGCTGTAAACCACCTAGAGATTTTTTTTTTATTTATCTGTATAAAATGCAATCAATCAATCATTCAATCAGAGAAAGAAGTCCACAAGTTCTCTGTCTGAATAAAGAACTTACTGGAATGATATGTTTAGCCATTTGCCTTTCCCCCCAAAGGTACATGGACTTGATCAATGTGATGACTTATGACCTCAGAGGATCCTGGGAAGGTTTCACTGGTGAGGACAGCCCTCTGTTTGCAGGGCCTGAAGACCAAGGCTCCTATATTTATTTCAATGTGGTGAGTGACTTGACAGAAATGAAGATATTTCTTTTATAGCCTTCAGACACATCATTCATGTCCAGTTGCTAAGTGGTTCAACATCACAATGGCCTAAGAATCACTTCCTGGCCATTTTGTAATATTCCCTCCAACAGGACTATGCTATGAACTATTGGAAGAAGAATGGTGCTCCAGCTGAAAAACTGATGGTGGGATTTGGAGCCTATGCCCGCACTTTCACCCTCACCAACCCTTCTAACCATGGCCTGAATGCCCCAACCTCTGGACCAGGTAAAGCTGGGGCCTACACCCAAGCAGCTGGAACACTGGCATATTTTGAGGTAAAAATATCATTAGCCAAGTTGTCACCATTCTAAAACTGTGCCCCTATAAAATTTCTGTTCATACTGGAAACTAGATGTTATTGGCTTAGATACCACACAGCAACACACACACACACACACACTCTTCCATAAGTTGGACATGCATGCTGGCTCCTTGAGTGTGGAGAGTCCACCAACGCTCCTTGCAAATGTGCAGTGCCTCTATGGCTGTTAAGAATCACATTACTGCTGTAGGACACTTCCCCCATAATTCCCAGTGGGAGAAGTGTCCTACAGTTCAGATGTGATTCTTAAGAGCCACACAAGCTCTGCATGTCTGCAAAGAGCGTTCACTGGCTCACCACATTCATGGAGCCAGCATGTACACCCAACTGATGGAAGGGTGGGGGGCTGTGCAGCCACCATGTAATAAATGTATTACGTATTAGCCACCATATAATAAATGTATAGTATTGTTGTTCTCTTCTCTATGTACTGTTTCAACTGTGTATGTGGAGATTGCACTTGTGAACCAATTTAATTATAGTTCTATATTTTGTCTGTTTATGTTTGTGCTTCTTTCTTTTGGGAGAGGGGGTGTATGTTCTTGTTGCTTTCTATATTAAAGAGTGAAACCATCCTGTTTTGATACACAGGACCTGTACAGGAGGCTGCTTTAATTATGGTAGTGCCAAATATTCTTCATACTTCTATAGCTTAAATAGCTAGATAGAATGAAAGGTTTTTTGTTTTGTTTTGTTTTGTATTGTTTGCTTAATTCTACTGTGATTTAGGTCTACTGTGATTCCATGACTTCAGTCAGTCTAAAATACCAGAGTTCACTTGATGTAGTCAGATACTTTATTGACTTAAAAAGCATTTTGGTTCCACAGGTCTGTACCTTCTTGAAAGATGGTGCCACTGTTGTGTGGAATGCTCCCCAGCAAGTCCCTTATGCCTATAATGGGAATCAGTGGATTGGCTATGACAACCCTAAGAGTTTTGCCATCAAGGTAAGCCTGCTTGCTGCCTGTCTCCATTTTGTGCTCTTATTAATGGCTACAGACAACACTCTTCGAAAGTGGGAGGGGGAAGAGTAAACCTGCGTGGGATTGTGCTGTTACTTCACACTTTGGCTGGAATGCTTAAAACTCCTTTTATAACTTAAGTGTTGACTTGGAGCCTTTACTTGCCATTTCAGGGGTGCTAGATTCATACTTTGACAATGCAGAGTTGAGCTGTTTATCACTTAAGTGAAGTAATAGAACTGATTCTCTGGGTCTTTTACGTTCTGCTTAATTATCTAACTCACAGGCTAAGTGGCTGTTGGAGAACAATTTTGGAGGAGCCATGGTATGGGCTATTGATCTGGATGACTTCACTGGCACATTCTGCGGGGAAGGCAAATATCCTCTGATGAATGCCTTGAAATCTGCATTAGGAGTCGCCACTCCAAGTATGTAACAGAACAGTGTTTTTATGACTGAGCAACATGTCTAACATGGTCAGGCTGTTTGGAAATACTGCATTTGGATCATGTTTGGATCATTTGGATCAATTGGGTCATTTTTTGTGTTCAGCTCTGCTGTTTCAGGCTCACCTCTCTTCTACCAGCACTTCCTTCTCCACCACACTCCTCTAAATTTAATTCTCCTCACATGACAAATTAAACAGCTTTTGCCCCTCCGAAATTAATCTATTCTTGCAACATTTTTTGCTGGCTTTGCAGTTACATTACCAAGAATGAGAGCCTCCCCTGTGGATTCCTTCATTTCCCACATTTCCCATATGTATAAAGGTAAATTGTACTGTCATCAATTCGATTTTGACTCCTGGTGCCCACAGAGCCCTGTGGTTTTCTTTTGGTAGAATACAGGAGGGGTTTACCATTGCCATCTTCTGTGGCAGTATGAGATGATGCCTTTTAGCATCTTCCTATATCGCTGCTGCCTGATATAGTACAGCAAAGATTCAAACCGGCGACCTTCTGCTTGTTAGTCAAGCCTTTCCCCACTGCGCCATTAGGTGGTTTACATATGTATACACCGATATTCCAACAAATCATTACCCTTAAGACCTTATTTTATTTTATTTTACAATTATATCCCACTCTTCTTCTAAGGAGCCCAGAGGTTATGTGGTTTATAATATCTGGTTATGGTTATTAATATCTCAGGAGATATTATAATCGCCTGAGAAGACTTGGGACTCTTTTAGGAAGTCATAAAACTTCTGAAGAGGGAAGATTCTAACATGTTTCTCACCTTTCTTTCAGACTGCAAAGTGCCAGCAACTACACTTGGCACCAATGCTAATCAGCCTGCCCAGCCAGCAACCGCCGCCCCTGCTTCTGGTGGCAGCGGAAGCTCAGGCGGAAGTTCCAGCAGCGCCTTCTGCAACGGGAAAGCCTCTGGCCTCTATCCAGATCCCTCTGACAAAAATAGCTTCTACCACTGTGTGAACGGGAGGACCTACCAACAATATTGCCAGACTGGCCTTGTATTCGATTCCAGTTGCTCCTGCTGCAACTGGGCATGAGGAATACACACCTTATGAGTGCACACATTCCACTGCAGGAAAGAAAGAGTTCAGCATGACAAATAAAGACGCATTGCATTCAAACTATAGTCTGTGAGTCCTTTCACCATTAAACACAAATGCCATTCAGTGTCTATACAGATCGAATGAAACACTTCACTACTCTCTCTAACTCTATAAAAATAGAACAGGGGCTCAGGATTCTGACATATGTATTACTTGTTTTGAAAATGCATGAACCACTTTTCCACATAAGGTGCACAAAGCAGCACACAACAAAACTGCCTTAAAATACAGCAATACAAAGGCATGCCGCAAGAGAAAATGTTTAAACTCCAAATCATAACAATGATCAGTCAGTGCTGCTGCCAGGTGGTGGGAGGCCCTGGTGAAAAGTCTTGCACTGGCTCCACTGATGGCACATTGGGCCCCATCATATCTCCCAAAGCTTAGCAGTTGGTAGAGGGACCTGATGGCAGGTGGTGGCTTCTCCCACACTCTTTATTGTTGAATGGGGAGATCCTTTGGCATCAGCAGCTCTTCCTCCTCCTCTTGGAGGAAAAGAGGAGGAAGGGGAGCTACTACCACATGCCCCCATTTGCCAGTGGGGAAAGTGGAAAAGAGCTGCTGCCACTGCTAAATCCTGTGGTGGTGGCAGCTCCTTCTACCCCATTGGTCAATAAGCTCCCTCCCAAAGCCCCTTCCAGCATCGCAGAGGCCTTTGGGGAAAGGCCTATTGGAGTGAGCAGGAGAAAATAGTGATGGCATGAGTCTCCCAGCTGACTTACACCATCACTGCCACCACAAGGAGGTGGGTATTGGTGTTGGGTGGTGGTGGTTAGGAGACAATGCCAAGGATTACAATCAAGCATGATTTCAGGGTTCAGCCATGTTAGGCACTGGCTCATGGGCCCATGCCCATCAGAAGGGTCACCTGGCTGACCCCTGATGGTCACAGTTCTAAGAAAATGTACAGAACTCACATACACAGTTTTTGCCTATAAAGAGTAACCTAGTTGGATAATTTTATTGTAGGCCTGCAATGGGTCTGAAAGTCACTTAATTCAACCTCTTCCTGCATTGAAAAAGGATCTTCTGTCAACGTGATTAGATTGAATTTTAAAAGACAGAAAGAAAAATTGTGGCAGTCTTTGTGATTTTTATTTTATTTAGCATATTTGTATACCACCCAAAACTCATGTCTCTGGATGGTTTACAATAAAACAGCACAGATTAAAAACACAGTTAAAATATTAAAATAATTTAAAACAATGATGGATTCTATAAATCTAATTAAAAGCCTGGGTGAATAGATGTGCCTAAACAGCCCAATAAAAAAGCTGTCAAAGAGGGGGGTGGGGGCTATTATTTGACAGGAAATGCATTCCAAAGCCTCAGGGCGGCAATGGAGAACAATTACCAATTTTTTGTTGTTTTAGATCAATGAACCCTCTAAGAATACAAGTCTAGGATCTGCTTGTTTCTGGGTCTCCCACAAACAGCTTTATGATTTCTTATATTAATCCCCTATCATCAGTGGCGTAGCAAGGTTGGAGTTGCCTTAGGGACAAAAAATGAAGGTGGGCCCCCTTGATTTTTAAAGTCTAAAAATCTCTCTCTCTCTCTCTCTCTCTCTCTCTCTCTGCTATGTATACAATTCTGAAAACTTGCCTGGTTGAAAAACCACTGAATATATATTTAACAACAACCACAGACCAGCCAATAAATTCCACCCCACTCAATCTCTTACTTTCTGCTTTCCTTTCCATGGAGAGGAAAACAACTCATTGCACGTTCCAAGGGGAAGATCACATGGGTCAGGACTTATTGGGAAGAACTCAATCATTTCAAATCATTTTTTAAAAAGTTAAAAATATCTTTCACAAGCACAAACAAGGGCTTGGGGATAGGGAAGAGATACACCAAGGGAGGCTTTCAGTTAGGGATGGGATATCTCTCTCACACGCAAACAGTTTATGAATGTGGAAAGGAGAAAAACACACATTGGCTTCTGAAGGAAGAAATCACTTTCATAGCGAAAAAAAGATAAGGGTTGTTTGTTTGTTTGACTTGCCTTTCCAGTTCTCCTTGTGGCCATGCTTCCTTCCTGCTCCCTGCCAACTCTGCATTGAACTGCCGAGCAGGGGAGGAGCACAACTCAAGGAAGACCAATCAAAGACGGCTGCTGCTGGGCTGATTTAGCCCTTTCCTTTCTCAGCAGTCAACGGTCATCATCGACCTCCTGCCTGAAAAAAGAGAAACACCTCACTGGCCATGATTGGGAATCACACAGCTGGCGGCGGGGGGGGGGATGTTTGTGTGGCAATGTCACACCCTCACCACAGGCCTGTAGAGCCTTGATGGGGCCCCTTGACCCTCTGGGCCTGGGGGCAATTCCCACCCCCCCGTCCAATGGACCCTTCACCCCTACCCCTCTTACACAAACTACTAGAAGAGGCTGTGAAGGCTCTAGCAATTATAACAAGGTCTGTACCACTCATGATGACCAGATATGCCTGTGATGAAATGGGGCACAGAGTTATTCTTTTAATCTTCTGCCCAACCTTCAATTCTCCTCTCGGTTGTTACAGAACCCCAAAGCTTATAAAAACCTGAACTAACTGCCACCTATCTAGATGTTTAAATGAGGCCACTATAGACACTGACACATACCCATACCCAGAGGCATAACTATAGGGGGGGCAGGGGGGGCACGTGCCCCAGGCGCCATCTTTTCTGGTCATGTGGGGGGCGCCGCCAGGACAAAAAAAAATTTCTTAATTTTTTTTTTTTTTTTGGTTAATACAAATGTTTCCTGCTCAGTGCAGCAGCGCTGCAGCAGTCAAGGGAGCGCGTCGGCACCCCCTCCCCCATGAACAGTCCCTTCCGCACCGCCCGCGCCCCCCCATTGCTTTGCTCGCGCCTGGCGGCCAGTCAGTGGCCTGGCTTCGCGGCAGCGGCGGGCGCTTGTGAGGAAAAACCTAAGTATAATGTAGTATGTTGGGGGGGGTGCGGGGGGGCGCCATTTCAGTGCTTGCCCCGGGCGCCGTTTTCCCTAGTTATGCCTCTGCCCATACCAGAAAACACCAATCACACTCCAAAAAATGGTCTGGGATTTGGGCATTAAATGTTCCTTCTTAGATAGGTAACCTAGCAGGACTTGGGTGATCTGAAAGGAAATCCATAGGGCAATTAAAATGTAAAACTGAATTTATTCAAGGAAATCAGAGTTGATATGGCTTTCAAAAGAACAAAATTTCTTTTAAAAACAACAACAAAAAGAAAATAGTGCAAATTTTGCACACTACCTGACCCATTATTTGACCAAGAAGGATCCCCAACTGACTTGCTTACTACAAATAATCCCTTGTTCACCTCATTTCCGCAAATGAAGATAATCACATGCTCACTCAGAACACAGAGGCATGAAGAAACGGGAATCTAACTCATTCTGCAATACCTGGGGACCACACCAAAGAAACCCTTCCCCCAATAAAAAGTGTTCTTGATTATTGAGAAGTCCTCTAAACAATAAAGCAGAAGGAACTGGAAAAAAATGATGAATGAGAAAGGTTATAGAAGCTCACCAGTCATATGCAAATATCAGGGTAATCTCATCTGCCTATTTGAATTTGAGTTTACCTGGTTTACCTGTGACCTCTGACTTGAGCACTGATGTGAAACATGCCTTCCAACTGTAGTACATACATCCATTCGCTCAGGACAAGCAGCTATCAAGGAAAGGAGAGGATCTGGAGGTGTTGGCTGCTCCACAAATGAAATGACACTCACACACATATCTAAGCAAACAGACAGCTAGAAGAAAAAAATCCACACTGGCATAGACATACGAAGTTAGTCTGGTTGACACGCTTTAAGAATCCAGCAAGAATCCAGCTCCTTCACAGTGTTCCTTTATCTCATCACATTCAACATCAGGCATCCCCAAACTGCGGCCCTCCAGATGTTGCTGAACTACAACTCCCAGCATACCCAGCCACAAAAAATTGTGTCTAGGGATGCTGGGAGTTGTAGTTCTGCAACATCTGGAGGGCCGCAGTTTGGGGATGCCTGTTCAACATGTTCAGACTTTTCAGAGGTACTAGTTTGCTAAATCCTTATCTTACTGACTCAAATGAGAGCATGTGGAAAAGGAACTTAAACCAGCCTTTCCCAAAAATGCAAAGCTCAGTTCTATGGAAGAGCAAATAGTATAGGCTTTTGGAAAGTGGATGGTACTCTCTCCTCTCTGATAAGAACAGCCCTGCTGGATCAGGCCCAAAGCCCGTCCAGTCCAGCATCCTGTTTCACACAGTGGCCAACCAGATGCTTCTGGGAAGCCCACAGGCAAGAGCTGAGGACATACTTTCTCTCCTGCTATTACTGCCATGCAACTGATATTTAGAGGCATCCTGGTTCTGAGACTGGAGGTAGCCTATAGCCCTCAGACTGGTAGCTACTGATAGATCTGTTCTCCATGAATTTATCTAAACCCCTCTTAAAGCCATCCAGGTGGCTGTCACCACATCTTGTGGCACAGAATTCAATAGATTAATTATGTGTTGTGTGAAAAAGTACTTCCTTTTGTTGGTCCTAAAATTCTTGGCAATCAGTTTCACAGTATGACCCCATCTCATAATGTTATGCAAAAAGGATAAATATTTCTCTCTATCCACTTTCTCTACACCATTCATGATTTTATAGACCTCTATAATGTCTCCCCTCAGTCATATTTTTTCTAAACTAAAAAACCCCAGGTGTTGTAGCCTTGCCTCATAACTTTCCATGAGTTGTCCACCACGATCCCATGATTCCTCTTCTAGTCAGTCACTGACAGCTTGGATCCTATCAGTGTATATGTGAAGGGGGCGGTTGCCCCAACATGCATCACTTTGCCCACATTGAATGGCATTTGCCATTTTGTCTCCTACTCCCCCAGTTTGGAGAGAGGTTAAGGTTGCAAATGTGCCCTTAACCCAGCTGCCAGGGATCGTGTGTGTTCAATTGTGGTGCTTGCAGATTGCGCTGACACAGAGATGGATGCCTAGAGTGCCCATCCCACTGGAGAATCCCCGAGTGCACTGTGCTCAGTGTGCAGTGCACTGTGGGATTCCTGGAGGCTAAGACCACACATTCCAGCCTCAGAGCGATCCACCCTGCTCCCCGCTGCATGGAGCAGGGCTGATCGTGTGGGAGCTTGGAGTGCACTCCCAGCAGGAAAACAATGATCAGCAGGGGGGGAGGCAAGGTTTGGGAGGCCTCCCCCCCCACCTGCCCAGTAGGTCATGTTAATGGCCCCTAAGTATAATAAAAGAGTCAGTGTAGTGTAATGGCCCCTGGAGTGTTGGACTATGACCAGGGAGACCTGAGTTCAAAATCCTGTTCAGCCATGAAACTCACTGGGTGACTCTGGGCCCGGCTGAGTTGTTGTGAGGGGAAACATGTATACTGCTCTGGGCTTCTTGGAGGAAGAGCAGGTATGTGTCATAAACAAACAAACAAACAAACCAATATCTCAGGTTGGTATGCAACATGCACCTCTTCTCCTACTACTTTCCCTGCTGCTGAGTCACCAGTGCACCAGCACTGCATAGCCCTGTACAGCATCTTTATACCAAACCTTTAATGAGCAGGACTACCAGGAACACTAAAGCCGGTAGCAGCTGGTGGCCACTCTACTGGAATCATCTGGATGCTAAGCTCTGGGTCCTTAAACATGCTTTGCACTCCCCTAGACAACCCTGCTATATCTGTCACTTCATCGTGACCAAGTGGCTGGCATTACAGTAGCTGTATAAAAATAATTGATATTTAATCAATAATTAAATAATTGATATTTGACAGTATTAGATTGCTTTCGTGTAAAGGTTGTACATATCTCATAATTGCCAGTTACAAGATTTCGCATTTGATTTCTCTCCAAAGCAAAACGAAGACTCGCTAATGTGTCTAAGGCATTTGCTTTCGAATACAGAAGTAAAAGTTAATGAATTTAAAATTAAAATTTGTATATAGAAAGTGATTTGCAGTACTCAAAATGTTGGCAAATTTCAAGTAGTGCAAATAGTATTCCAATGTACTCTTTTCTTCCTGCCCCCCCACCACCACAACCAAGTTATACCAGAAACACCGGTCCAACAAGAGTGATCTTTATGCTTTATGGTTAGACCACATAGCTGGGCTTCCTTAGCCAGGTCTGGTTTTTAAAACCATTTTAATGGGGAAATTAGGAATTGAAATTGGAGACAAATGTCAACCCATTTGAAACCTTGAAGTATTATAGTGACTATTAAGATCATATGGAGAGGTTCATCTGCAGTTGCCACCGGCCCATCTGGTGTCTACCAATCATTAATGTATTTTGCTATCTTTAGCATTACAGGCAGCCATTTCAGATTTCAGGCAGCAAATCAGTCCGGCACAGAAGGAAGTTAGGCCCTGCCATCTCAGGCACCTGGCTACAGGGCGCTTGGTGAGCTTTCTCTAGCCAAAGTGGTGAAGAAGACAATGGCAAGAGATGAAGGAAGCAAATAGCAAGCAGGGGGGTGGGGGTGGGGTGGGGGAGACTTCCAGCTTGTATCAGTATTCAGTTTGCTGATACGTTTGTCAGTTCCATTGCAAAAGTGGGCTCACGGCATGGCTGAATAAGGTGATGTGTGCCCCCTTTTTATATCCTGAGTGGTTGACTTAGGACATCTTGAAACACAGCAATGCTAGGTAATATATTAATAACAAATAACTATTAATAACTAGGTCACATATTTTGCCACGCATAGATCAGAGAAGAAGACAGAGTGTTTAAGAATCCACAGACATAGCCATTTCGGACAATCAATCAATCTGGCAGAAGTGTACCTCTCAAGTTTTACAAGCTATAGAATACAGAATGATTTATTTTTATTTTTACAGCAGACCCCATATGGCAGCAATTGTCTTGCCGTTGTAATATGGAGAAACTGTCCCTGACAGGAGATTCTGATGAAGCAATTTCAAAGAACCAGCCATCTAGTACAAGTGCAACATATTTGGTTTTGTAGACATTACACTGGAGAAGAAGTTATTGGTCCACTTAAGAGATCTCGAAGCCTAGTGATAACAAGAACCAGTGTTCTAAGTGCTATTTTGCTAATCTTGGAGCAGAAAACCCAATTGTGTTCCAGGTAAGAGATTCTGGCAGGTCGCAATTTCTGACTTTCAATCAATCCAACTCTAGCAAAAGCTCACAGCTTCCAAGTTTTGCCCTCTGCAAAAAATGGACTAGTTGTCCACTTGTAGAGATATTTTCCCTCTTGTGCCAATGTTGGAGGGGAGTGTGTCCCCCTGTCCCTTTGTTACATTTTTGTTTTTGAGAAAGGACAGGTTGCTGTGTCAAATAGTTGAAACTGCTGGAAAATCAGATTACATAAGAAAATATTTGTCCTCAGTCTACAATATAATTTTAAAAATGAGTTACTATAGCAAATACACAGCACTGATTTCAATATATGTAATCTCCTAATCAAGAAGACTATAGCATTGTAATCTTATCATTGTAACCACATCTGCCAGGAGTCCACTAGTACTAGCAAAATAAAAGTATTGATAGCCATGTTATCTTAAATTCAGGTTGCTGAAGGTGTCATTGTTCTGTATCTTTACTGGAACTGGTTGCAGGCTGCTAATTTTAGGTGAATGTCACAGTCATCAGATGTCTTTGGTTGCATGGCACTGAAGTGATAGAAGGGCAACTACATGGTATAAAAGGGAGAGAGAAACAGTGTTAGGTCAGTACAGAGACAAAGATGGCCAAGTTGATCCTTCTTACCGGTAAGTACATGAAACATGTTTCCTCAGTTAGCTGAAGGAATACATTCTGCTACCTGCAGTCTTTATGCTTTCATGCATTGTAACATTTAAAAGAAGAACATGAGAAGCTTTCACTGCCATACCCGAAGCGGTCATTGCATCAGGGATCCTCTGCATGCAAAGTATAAACTCTGTTACTGAGCTACAGCCTTTTCCCTACGATACACTATGATGCATTGAAGGATACACTTTTAATTGAACGTATTTTTAACAGACTAAGGTTGCAATCCTCTGCATACTTACAAAGGAGTTAAGGCATAAGAATAGCCCTGCTGGATCAGGCCCAAGGCCTATCTAGTCCAGCATCATCCTGTTTCACACAGTGCTCCACCAGATGCCCCTTAGAAGCCCACAGACAAGAGGCAAGGGCATGTCCACTCTCCTGCTATCGCTTCCCTGCAACTGGTATTTAGGGGCATCTTGCCTTTGAGGCTGGAGGTGGTCTATAGCCACCAGACTAATAGCCACTGATAGACCCATCCTCCATGAATTTGTCTAAGCTAGTGGCCATCACCACATCCTGTGGCAGAGAATTCCATAAATTAATTATGCATGGTGTGAAAAAGTACTTCCTTTTGTTAGTCCTAAATTTCCTGGCCTTTCATGGGACGAACCCTGGTACTAGTGTTGTGAGAGAGGGAGAAAAATCTATCTCTGTCCACTCTCTCTACTCCATGCATAATTTTATATCATGTCTCCCTGTTGTCTCTTTTCCAAACTGAAAAGCCCCAGATGCTGTAGCCCTTTGCCTCATAAGGAACATGCTCCAGGCCTCTGATCATCTTGGTTGCCCTCTTCTGCACCTTTCCAGTTCTGAAATGTCCTTCTTAAGATACAGTGGCCAGTACTGTACACAGTACTCCAAATGTGGCTACACCATAGATTTGTATAAGGGCATTATAATATTAGCATTTTTATTTTCAATCCCCTTCCTAATGATCCCTAGCATAGAATTTGCACAGCTGTGTTCCATTGAACACAGTGGAACTTACTTCTGAGTAAACACGTACTGTATAGAATTGTGCTGAAAGTATAACATCCGACTCAAGTCACTGTGAGTTTGCCAGGTTCTCACTTGAAACAATTACAATGAATTTTATACTTCAAAGAAAAAGGTTTCATATATTGTATAGCCATTATACTGTCTTTATTGTATTAAACTGGTAATATTGCTTCTGAAAATATATCTTCAGATTTTGTTTACTGATTATTCCCTCTTCTTTTCCCCCTTGTAGGTCTGGTGTTCCTGCTGAATGCACAGATAGGTATGAACTATAATTCTTAAAATGTGTGCATAAGTATCTTGGCCATTAGAAAAAGCAACCAGTCAAATGTATTTAACATTGTTATCTTCCTTACAATACAATCCTAAGCATGTTTACTGAGATGTTTATCCCACTGAATAGAATGTTTATCCCACTGAATAGAATGGGGCTTACATGTTTATCCCACTGAATATAAATATAAACATGTTACATGTTTATCCCACTGAATAGAATGGGGCTTACTAAGCAGTAAATGGATCTAGGACTGCAGCCTTCATGAGTTTTTGATGGTATAATATGTAAAGTACATAAAAATAATAAAGAATATACTGCTGACTGCTTCTGCTATAAAGGGCAAAACTACATTTCATCTTAAATGTATTATTAAGAAACATGCTTAAATCTGGCATTGGCTTTCCTTAGGCAAAGCAAATTCAAAAGAAAAAAGAAAAGAAAAAGGACATTGGGTCCTAATCTGAATTAGGATCATGGGCATGAGGGCTACCCCTTGGCATCACATTTGCAGCAAATATCAGCTTGTGGAGGAACCCCCATCAGGAAAATGACATGCGTATGACACTGCAGTCCCAGTCTGGACTGAGGTCCCTTACAACTGCTTTTTGTGCATTAAAGTAGCAAATAGGGGTGTGCAATTTGGATTGTTGGTGTTTCGGTTCAGATCCAAATCGAAACACCCCCGATTCAT
Organism: Hemicordylus capensis; assembly: GCF_027244095.1. Taxonomy (NCBI): domain Eukaryota; kingdom Metazoa; phylum Chordata; class Lepidosauria; order Squamata; family Cordylidae; genus Hemicordylus; species Hemicordylus capensis. Next base: position 71,134,391 of record NC_069660.1, read on the forward strand.
TTTGGATCCGAATCTGACCTGTCCGAATCACCCCTGATTCAATTCTGATCTGAATTAATCCGAATCCGAATCGGATTTGGATTAAAAACTGGGTCCTGGGGACAAAAGGGTGGGGTGGGGTGGTAGTGCCTAATGGGTGGAGGCTACCACCCAAATTGCAGAGGGATTGGGCAGAGGGCTGATTTTGGTGAATTTCTGAAGTTTTAGTGTCTTTGGGGCAGATTGTGGGCATAACGTGGGATCTGGGGCAGAAGAGTGGGGTGGGGTGGTAGTGCCTAATGGGTGGAGGCTACCACCCCAATTGCAGAGTGATTGGGCAAAGGGCTGATTTTTGGTGAATTGTTGAAATTTATGCATCTTTAAGGTTTTCCCCCATTAAGTATAATGGAGGGTGTATCGCTTCACTTGGGGGGGAAAGGGGTGGCCCAGAGCGGTGTGGGGTTGGTGGTAGTGCAAGATAGGGGCAAGGAAGCTACCAGATTTTTTTCAAAGGATTTGGGCAGACGGCTGATTTTTGGTGAATTGTTGAAGTTTACGCGTCTTTAAGGTTATTCCTCATAAGGTATAATGGAGGTTTCAGCAGCCCCATAAGTGCACTTGGGGGGTGCTGGGGTGGCCCAGAGTGAGTGGTGGTGTAGTGCACATAGGGTTCCAACCACCCCCATGGGTTTCTAACCCATGGGGTACAGGGTTCTGTTGTTTCTTAGATGTTCTGAGTGTAGATTCTATGATAGCAAATGAGAGTGGATTCATGGTGTCTCATTGAAAATCTTTTGGCCCTGGGACCCAAAATTCGAGTAGACATCACATCAGACCTTTTTGCATTGAAGTCAATGGGAGGCAAAAAGGCGGGAAATTCAAATTGATGTCATTGCTCAAAATGGAGGGGGAAGAAGAAGGCATTTATCGGCCACAAAATGGAGGGCTGAAACAACACATAATTCGGAGCCGAAACGGGGGTGTTTCGTTTTGGCTCCAAAACAATTTGGGGGCCGAAATTTGTGATTCGATTCGGATCCGAATCACCCGAAATTGGCCATTTTGGGTACAGATCATTCTGTACCCAAAACGTTTCACACATCCCTAGTAGCAAATAGAATCACAGTATCATGAACTCCTAGAGCTGGAAGTGACTTTGGAGGTTTTCTGGTCTAACTCCTTCTCAGTGCAAAAATTCGCAGTAACATTCCTGACAAATGACCATACAGTTTCTCTGTAGTTTGACCTTAAGTGCATATGTTATTTAAGATGTGTCCTTGCTTGCTACTTTGCTAGCTTTGATAAAACAGAAAGGCATTAAATAATATTTTTGCAATTAAATAAAGAAGCTGGCCACCAGAAACCAATGAAAAAAGTTAAAATGGTGTGATTATAGTATGAATAATTAATATATTTTTAAAATATCATATCTCAGTGTCCTCATAGCCAGTTAAAACAGCCTCTGCCAAAAAGAAGGAAAAACATATATGTAAATAGCAACCACAGTTCATGGCTGCTACTTCTTCAAGTGCTCCGAAAGCAGTTCCAAAGAACACAGGAGTGTATATAAGTTGTAATGTCTTCAAGCAGTTGCTCTTTTTCCATCCTTTCTTTTTCTGAAATTATCTATGTTATCTGCCTTCTTTCTAATGTCCTCTACTATATTACATTTCACTAGGCACTGCCAGTAGGCTATGCTCTCAGAGACATTGTGGGTTGAGCTGCACACTTACTTCTTGGATGGGACTATCTTTCTTCCTCCCAAACCTTGAAGAGATAACTTCCCCATCTCTGCCTACCATAATATGTGAAATCTGTAGCATATGCTGAGTCCTACTGCATGCACAAATGCACACACACACACACACACACACACACACACACAATTTTTACTATGACTAAACAGCATACACACTTTTCTTTCTCTCCCTTCACTGGATCAATTCAAACTTCACAATAACCTTTTCTGTTCATCTTGGCAGGTTCTGCCTATGTGCTATCATGCTACTTCACCAACTGGGGCCAATATAGACCAGGCCTTGGGCGCTACAAGCCTGACAACATTGACCCTTGTCTGTGTACTCACCTGATCTATGCCTTTGCTGGGATGACCAACGGTGAGATTGCCACCATTGAATGGAATGATGTCACGCTTTACAAATCTTTCAATGGCTTGAAAAACCAGTAAGTATCTATTCATAAAGGTAGCCTCTTCCCACATTTTGCTTTTTCCAATGTGCTGGTAAGTCACATGCTGCATTTTCTTTGGATTATAGTAAACTCCAGATTACTAAACTAAGTAAGTCCTAAGCTAAGTACTTGGGGGCAGTCTTATTTATTTAACACATTTATATACCTCCCAAATCTTATGCCTCTGGGTGGTTTACAATAAAACAGCACAAACTAAAACAAAATAAAAATCTTAAAACATTAAAATAATTTAAAATTTACAACAGTGTTAAAATCTGTAAGTCTAATTAAAAGCCTGGGTGAACAAATGTGTCTTAGCTGCCTTCTTAAAAGTTGTCAGAGATGGGGAGGCTCTTATTTCAACAGGAAGTGCATTCCAAAGCCTTGGGGCAGCAATGGAGAAGGCCTGTCTCTGAGTAGCCCCCAGGCAAGCTGGTGACAACTGCAGACCAGCCTCTCCAGATTATCTCAATAGACGGCAGGGCTCATAAAGAAGAAGGTGTTCTCTTAAATACCCATAGCCTACGCTGTTTAGGGCTTTATAGGTTATAACCAGCTCTTTGTATTTTGCTTGGAAACATATTGGTAGCATATAACATATTCATTATCCACTGAATATGGCTTTATCTTGAGAGCATTAGTAGCTAAGTGGGTTCCACAAAATGAAAAATATAAACCAGGCAAGACAATGCCATCTATTGCACTGACTGATCTTTTAACTATTAAAAGCAAACATTCAGATTACACATGCATCAGGTTCTCAGAAAATAAACAATCATCTTTATATATAATTCCCTAAGACATACCCGTGGCTAATCCCATGCGTGGCAGCTCTCACGAGAGTTCAGAGAGCTGCCGGATAGCCACGGGCTGGGCCAGAGAAAGAATATGGCAGTGGTGGTGGTGGTCGGCTGGCTGAAGAAAATGGCGGCCGGCGGCCGAGCGGCTGCACCCAGCAGGCAGGCAGGTGGTCAAGTGGCTGTGACCAGCAGCTGGCTGGCAGGCGGGCAGCCAGAAAGCGGGGTGGGTGGGCGGCCAGGTGGCTGGGCAGCGCAAAAGAAGGAGATGGAGGTGGGCAGTGGGTGGGGAACAAGAAGAAGGAGGTGGCTGCAGGTGGGCAGAGAAGAAGACAGGTGAAGGGGAGAAGATGGGTGGGGCAGGCAGGCAAAAAAGTGGCGGTGGTGTGGGGATGGGGGGAGAAGGCGGAGAACTAGGGGCACAGATGCTCTGCGCCAAATCAGCTAGTAAAATAATAATACATGCTTAGATTTGTTTGTCATAATACAGCCGACTAACTCTGCTGCTATTCAAAATGAAAAGCCTTGAGAATAGAACACATGGCTAAGATACTAGCACTAAGATGATAGTACACAAATACATGGTATTTATAAGAACAAAGCACTTGGATACATGGAACTGAGAACCAAAACTAAAGAAAAAATTCATTCTAGATTAATTAATGGATCATCTGTCAAGGAAATGCAGTTCAAGGTTATTAAAACATACATACTCTATAGATTGGCACTAGCTGACATGCTGTGCAGAGTAACAGTGGCATTATTTCCAATGTATGTAGTACTGCGGAAGGGTGATTGCACATTGTTAAGTAGTACTGCACCAGCTCTGTTCCGCATTGTTTTAGAAGCCTGCAGTGGCACAGGCAGTTCAAAACCGCTCGCATTACATTGCACAGCATGTCAACTACTGACTTTATCTTGCTAATTCTTGTGAGTCCTTGTTTGAGAAACAGACTAGAACATTGACCTGTATAATCATTTCCATCATAGGAATGGAGAACTGAAGACTCTTTTGGCAATTGGAGGCTGGAACTTTGGAACAGCTCCGTAAGTATGAATAATTTCTCTGCTATGCCATCTTGCTACTACAGAGAATAATGCATGTAACAAGTAGGCAATTCTCATCTACTGTCTTTGGCCACTTTCCAGATTCACTGCAATGGTTGCCACTCCTCAGACCCGCCAAACCTTCATCAACTCTGTCATCAAGTTCTTGCGTCAATATGAGTTTGATGGGATAGACTTCGACTGGGAATATCCTGGCTCCAGAGGTAGCACTCCTCAAGACAAGGCCCTTTTCACTGTCCTGGTTAAGGTAAGCCACTGGCAGTTGGTAAGCCAGTGCCAGTATACAGTGTTGGCTCAATGGTCCTGTGGAAATTCCCCTCTGCCCTCTCTCCTCTCAACACAGGGAAGGAAGTCAATCTAACCACACTGGTTGGATGAGTAATGGCTGGCCCACTGATTCTATCAGGAGATGAGTAACAACAGCTCCCAGTCTCCCACTGCCACAGCTGTATAACAATAATGTTGACCTTTCATAAGCATTGGTTAAACCAGGGGTTCCCAACCTGTAGTACTCCAGATGTTGCTGAACTACCATCATCTCCAACCACAATAGATTATAGTTGGGAACGATGGGAGGTTTTCTGCAACATCTGGAGTACCACAGGTTGGGGACCCTGGGTTAAACCAACGTGGTTTAGAACTCATCTCCCATAAGACCAAAGGATTGGAGAGGAGAGAGAAGCAAAGATAACAGCACAGAAACAATCTTGCAGCAACAGATTAGTTTAACACAATCAATTGGTGACTATGGTGATTTGAGGGGGGCGGTGATAACCTGCTTCAGGCAGAGATGGCAGAATGCACTGAACCTTCACATTTCATTCTCCTATGCACTAATAGTTATACTTCTAAGAAAGGTTTCTCAAGAGCACAGAAATGTCCTTGACATGTCGACAACTTTCTTTTGCAGCTGAGATCATCCATAAGGATGTTGGGCTAGGCTGAGCATCATTTTGTTCAGGCCTGGCATAGGAAAATAAGTCCATTGTGGGCTCTGCTTGAATTTACATTTACTTTACTATCTTATAGGAAATGTTGGCAGCCTTTGAGGAGGAGGCCAAACAAGTGAACAGACCCAGGCTCATGGTCACTGCTGCTGTGGCTGCTGGACTTTCCAATATTGAGTCAGGCTACCAGATTCCTGAGCTTGGCCAGTAAGTACAGTTATTTCAAATGCTTGGGCTGTTTCTTTTAGATTTAACTTCTGACGTAAAAAAAAATCTACAGTATATGAGTGAAGATCCCCATTCACTGGCTTTACATTAATGCACTATGCGCAGCATCTTGTTTATCAGTACACAGGGGCGTAACTATAATAGGGCAAAGGGAGACAGTTGTCTGGAGGCCCACTGCCTTGGGGGCCCCCCAGAGGCAAGTCACATTACTGACTCCCCCAGCCGCACACCCGGCTGGGCTTCCTTCAGTTGTATTCACCCTCCAAAACTGATGTGAGTGTTAAGACCTGGAGCTACCAGAACAGCATGTCTTTCTTTTGTACCATTAAATAATAATAATAATAATAATTATTATTATTATTATTATTATTATTATTATTATTATTTCGATTTCTATACCGCCCTTCCAAAAATAGCTCAGGGCAGTTTACACAGAGAAATAACAAATAAATAAGATGGCTCCCTGTCCCCAAAGGGCTCACATTCTAAAACGAAACACAAGATGGACACCAGCAACAGTCACTGGAAGTACTGTGCTGGGGGTGGATAGGGCCAGTTACTCTCCCCCTGCTAAATAAAGAGAATCACCACGTTAAAAGGTGCCTCTTTGCCCAGTTAGCAGGGGTACTTGACTTGCATCGTCCACAAATGACTTGCATCGTCCACAATTTACAAAACCTTAAAAAAATAATTTAGGATGATGTTGTATTGTGGCACATAGATAGATAGATAGATAGATAGATAGATAGATAGATAGATAGATATGCTTTTTGTTACCACTATTCAGCCTCATTTAAGATTTACTTCATGAGCTTAGCTTCAGTGGGGTGGGGGACAATCTTGTCTCTGGGCCCACTCCAACCTTGCTACGCCCCTGACACAGACTGTGCATTAATGTTAAATCAAGCTGGTGATTAAATCACTGTACCAGCATCCACATGAAACCGGGATTAGTATTAATACTGGGCTTTTCCACATACGATCATTGCTGTTGTTAAGAGTACAGTGTACCTTGCATCCTTCTTGTGCACAGGGCTGCTGCAGAAGATGCAGGCAGAGATGCAATTTCCTCTGTTCATTAGCCCCCAAATGCATTGAAACACTGATAAATAATGCTGTGGATACTCATTCATAAGGATAAGCCTGACCTTTAAAGGGGAAAATAAAAATTTTGATTGTATATAAATAAGCAATATCACAATAATCATCTCAGTTTTAATGAACAACTGAACCTGTGGAGGGTTTTACACTATGAATTTACATTTATGGTTCTAATTATGCATCAAATGTCATCATATATGGTTCAAAAAGATCCAAGTAATTGTAGAATTGCTGCACAGAGAGAAAAGGTAAGCTATGGAGTGACAATGCTTACTAAAAGTGGGAACACAAAAGCCTTAACTGTATGGAGTCTGTACAAACAGTGTTCATAGTTGTATTGTATAGTTGTATTGGATATAGATATATTTATCTCCTTGCAGGTATCTGGACTATTTCCACGTGATGACCTATGACTTCCATGGCTCCTGGGAGGGTTATACTGGAGAGAACAGTCCTCTATATAAAGGTCCTGCTGACACTGGTAGCAACGTCTACTTCAACATTGTAAGTATATCATGAATGCTTATAGCAGTATATATCAAGCCTATAATGAAGTAGGGCTTTTAAAACTTTGGTAATGGAGAAATCCTTTTTTTCCACTTGGAGACAGGATAATATATGTACTGCCTTTATAGGATTATGCCATGAACTATTGGAAGAACAATGGTGCCCCAGCTGAGAAACTCATCGTTGGATTCCCAACTTATGGACACACCTTCATCCTCAGCAACCCATCCAATACTGCTATTGGTGCCCCCACATCTGGGGCTGGGCCTGCTGGACCTTACACAAGACAATCTGGCTTCTGGGCTTACTATGAGGTCTGTGCATTCATTCATATGATGGTTAATATATTGAAATAACTAACAAGTTGGTTCTTTTACTGAAGGTTATTCAAAAACTACTTAGATACTTCTTAATAAGTACTTAATACTTAATACGTAGATACCTCTTAATAACTACTTCTTAATAAATACCTCAGCACTGCCATCCTATCATAAAAAATGAGATCAAGTTAAGTGGTTATATTACAAGATATATTACTTATGAGAGTATAGATTTCTTTAATTTAAAAAGAACCATATATGCCATCTGAGCATCACTGTAAACAAATAGAAACTATGTGTTTCAGCCATTGTGCATATCATGGCTACAAGCAATGCTTTGTTATATATATTTTCTAAATGTGCTTTCATTAAATATATAAATGAATACACTCTAAAGGAGTCCAATCAAATAAGAGATCATGTAAGTAGGATATCAACACAACCAAATTTAGCCAAAGGGTTTGAACATTCCTTTCACATAAAAGGGTATGCTAGTATTTATTCAAGACCAGAGATGCAAAACTCGTTTGCAAAGTTTAGGAGCTAGAAAAGAGGAGGAAGAGGAGGAGAGAACTGCTTCCTGGCCATTGCAGCAACTCGGGTTATAGTTGCCAGACCTGGTATTTTAGGCGACTGGGTCCCTGGATGTTTGCATCCCTGCTCAGAGTTATAGTGACATGGAGTAATATGGCTGATGCACAGTAGTTTGAAGCAAATTGGAATTTCAAATACCTGAGGTTCAGATGATATTTTCATTCAGTAAGGTTCTGTGTAATTCATGGGTCGGAATTCACATTGTGTTTCCCTGGTGTTCCTGATCCATGGTGGATATGTTACCCTGTTATAGACAGTTCTCCTACCATTGACCAGGAGAAATGTCCTTAAACGATATACAAGATACCTTTTTGTTTCTCTTTTAGATCTGCACTTTCCTGAATAATGGAGCCACACAAGCCTGGGATGGTCCTCAAGATGTACCCTATGCCTACAAAGGGAATGAGTGGCTTGGGTATGATAATATCAAGAGCTTCAATATCAAGGTATGCAATAAAAAGTGGATGTACCAAAGTCACTAAGAAAGAATGGGCTTCCATTCTCCAGTGCAATGTAAACTGATTTCAACTTTCCCGTCCCCCCCCCCACCTTTGTGTGTGTGTGTGTGTGCATCTAACAGGCTGAGTGGCTGAAACAGAACAACTTTGCTGGTGCCATGGTTTGGTCCCTTGACTTGGATGACTTCACTGGCACTTTCTGCAATCAGGGCAAATACCCTTTGATCACCACCTTGAAGAATGCCCTTGGACTTCAGAGTGCTAGTAAGTAGCCCCGTGGAGAATGTATGGAATGCTTGTGAAAAACAAAGTTCTAGTAAAAGTGTTACAATGTTCCATAGACATATCTATATTAAATAGTGATGGCACTGTGACCTTGACCCACACTCACTGTTTTTAACATACTTTCAAACTGAGATACTGTGATCAAGTAAGTGGTTTTTAAAGCCTATTTCTAATCTGCTCATGACATTAATTCCATTCAGGAGTTATAAAAACTGTAGTCACATACAGCATCGTGAAGGGCGCATTCTAAAGTCCCACCCCTGTGCTGATGTACTGAAGCTCCGCCCTCCGCTATCCACTCTTATATCATTTGTCTCACACTCAGAAGTAAATGCTGTACTGGTTATACATCATTGGAAAGATAAATTTTCTCCTGATTTGCCGTTATGCATCATTGGAAAGATAAATTTTCTCCTGATTTGCTGTTGTGGATAACTGATATCTACTCCTTTTCATCATCTGGCCTTTTTCAATAGAATGGTAAAGAAGCGGAATTTTCAGTGATCTGGTCTAATTTTAAAGGACTGTTCTTATTGTGAAGAGTTATATCCTTAGAAGAAGTTTTCTTTCTTGATATATATTAGTCGGTGTATTATTTTAGATGTTAAGTTTCTTTTTTCTTTTGTTTAATTATTTTTGTTAATGCTATGATTTTATGCTGTATTAATTGAATAAGGAGGAAATACTTGTGGACAGATTATACTCTATTAATTGAATGAGGAGGGAATACTTGTGGACAGATTCTTACTGTGATCGAAATGCTGGGGCACCACAGCATTCTGCATCATGGGAAGAATCAGTCCACAAGTACAGAGTTTGTCTCTGTAGACAAATGTTGAAATAGTAAACAGTGGTGGCACGACTTCTGAGTACATCAGCACGGTGGCAGGGCTTCAGCGAACACTCCTGGGATACTGTACGAATGGAACATTTGAACATTCAAGTGAAATTTACATTTAAGGGAACATCTTCACCATGAGCCCCACTGCCTGTTAAGGTCATCTGGAGAGGTTCGTCTGTGGTTGCCACCAACTCATCTGGTGGCTACTCAGGGACGGGCCTTCTCCATTGCAGCCCCTGGACTTTGGAATGCGCTCCCTGTTGAAATAAGAGCCTCCCCACCTCTGGCAACTTTTCAAAAGGCACTGAAGATACATTTATTCACCCAGGCTTTTAATTAGATTTATAGTTTTAACATTTTAATCCTGGGTTTTAAATGTTTAATGTTTTAAATAGTTTTAATTGATAATTGATTTGATGTTTTAAATGGTTTTAATTGTAAACCACCCAAAGATGCAAGTTTTTGGTAGTATAGAAATAGTTAAATAAATTATATATATATATATAATATATAAAAATATATAAAAATCTATGCTTCCTCACCACAATGCACTTTGCCCCTTCTGTGATCTCTTCATGCACAGTATTTTTTTCTGGTGTGAACACTGGCAGAATTCCAGGCCCAGAATAAAGTAAAATGCACATCTCCATTCAAACACAGTGCAATGCATTTCAGAGAAGAATGGTCTAAAATTCTGTTCTGCTTCTTTCCCAGGCTGCAAAGCTCCTTCCAAGCCCATTTCTCCCATCACAGCAGCCCCCAGTAGTGGCAGTGGAAGCGGAAGTGGAAGCGGCAGCTCTGGCGGCAGCCCCAGCAGTGGCGGTTCAGGAGGCAGCCCAAGCAGCTCTACAGGCAGTGGCTTCTGTGCTGGCAGAGCTGGAGGCCTCTATCCAGATCCATCAGACAAGAACAGCTTCTACCACTGTGTGAATGGGAGGACCTTCCTGCAGCATTGCCAGGCCGGACTTGTCTTTGACACCAGCTGCTCCTGCTGCAACTGGGCATGAAGAGATCAGGGTTACATGCAATACCCTTCCTAATCTACACGTAGCTGCAAAGTGAAATAAAGTTCAGCAAAAGCAATGGCGGTTCCCTCCATGTCTATTTTCTACAGTGTATGGGGTGTGTCTTTTCGTTTACTCGCTGCTCTTACAGTGACTTATGCTCTGGCTGTAGCTACAAAAGAGCTTTCCTGTGCTGTAGGCTTGGTGGCTTCAAGCAGAACTGGAGGTTCCTGTGTTCATCTTAAAAGTGAACCTGGATATAGTGGAGTTCTTACCCTTGGACTTCAGGGCTGATGTCCAGGGCCTCCACACCCCTGAGGTCCCCCAAATCCTCTTTAGTCTGTCCTGGGTGGTGTGGTCACCACTGGCCTGCACTGTGCCGAGTGGGAGAGTGTGATTATGACCTGTGCTGGGAGCTTTAGACACAGAGTGGGGAGTGGGGAAAGAAATATGTGAGATAAGAATAGGGGGATGATGCTTAACTTGCAGCAGGAGGAGGCCTCGAGCAGGGGAGTGGGCTCCAAAGGCCTTTAGGTCCAGGCTCCAAAATTACCTAGGTGCACCTCTGCCTTGATACAGGCCCTTCAAATGCATGGTACAGATAAGAAGATTACTGCTTTACCTATACACTTACCTGTTCAACATTTGATTGACTGTACCTGTGTACATATCTATAACTGTGTACACTGTACACTCATTGTATGAGTGTTGAACTTAATGTGCAAATGAGCCTAATCTGCCTTGTGGAGCACTGCCATGTGGCTTACAGAGACTGGATGCATCCCAGCCCCGCCCACTACAAAAAAAAAACCAAATGTGAATTTCCTCATAGGGAATTGACCCAATATGAGTAAACTACACGGGAACTTAAGTTTCATATGCAGTATAAGATTTCAGTTCAAGCCACATTATATTTTAGAGCATTTAGAGTAAATGTAACTCTTACCATGTTCTCCCAAAGAAAAATAAGAGATGCAAAGCCAGAAAGATTATACCATAATATCAGGGTTAGAGCAAGGATTGAAAAGTCATCTAGCCCAATTCTGTGATGAAACAGGCCTATCTATCTACAAGCCCCTACAATTCACCCTGAAATCCACAAACAAGGAGCAGATCCATATCAGAAAGATGCCTGCAGGGAAAATAGCCCCCATAGATTATTGTTAATGGTCCAGTTTCTGTTAATGTTAGAATAACTATGCTATGATTATTGTTGTTGTTATTATTTATCCAATTTCTATACCGCCCTTCCAAAAATGGCTCAGGGCGGTTTACACAGATAAATAATACATAAATAAGATGGATCTCTGTTCCCAAAGGGCTCGTAATATAAAAAGAAACATGATAGACACCAGCAACAGTCACTGGAGGTACTGTGCTGGGCTGGATAGGGCTAGTTACTCTCCCCCTGCTAAATAAAGAGAATCACCACATTAAAAGGTGCCTCTTTGCCAAGTTAGCAGGAGTTAACATAGTCTTTGACATATGCAGCAATTTTAATTTTTATTCTGGCCAGCAAAAGAATTGTGTAACACAAAAGCTTGCATACTAAGTTGGCCCATGAAGGCAGAAAACCCTTTCATGCTCCATCTCATGAGATGTAACAAAGAAGAGAGAGAGCAAGAGGACCCAACTTCCCTTAAATTTTGGGAGATACTGGAAAGTATTTCCTGGCTCTCCTTGCTCCCCTTCACAGAGTTTCTCATTATATTGCAGCCATGTTGTTCACACCCAGACATAGAAAAAGAGCATAACATAGGACACATCCAGAGCTAAGGGATATTTTTGAAGCCCAGAAATGTCACGATTCCCTAGGGACACCAAATTTCCCTCCTCAAGATACAATATTTTTATGCAAGGGGATCTGTCCCCATCGTCACTACAGCCCATTATGCAAATAAGTGGGGAAAGGTGAAAAGGGAGACCAGGGAGACCTTGCTGGGGACACCTGGAGGCACAACTGATATCCATTGCAGTTCCCTGTGACATCCTTATCAGTGGAAACTGAGCTACACAGTGTTTCCACCACAACATTAGGGTTGCCAATCCTTCAGGACTGGCCAAAAATCTTGAGGACTTGGCATCAACCTCTAGGAAATTATTGAAAGCAATTCTGGAGATTTTAATCTCTAGGGAGTCATTCACACATGGCTTTATGCCGCTAGGGTATCCGAGGAGCAAATCTACTTTGCAGTAGATTTGAGGCAGTTTAATTCAGGGGATTAGATGGACAGGAGCCGTAGGCTCCTTCCCGCACTCCTTGCAATCTTTCTCCTATGTGCTTTCCCACTGCTTGCTCTGGTTTTTTCCTCCAACCAATCACATCTCAGAAGGAGGCACGAAATGCCTCCCTTCAGTATTACTTTTTTTTTTTTAGTTTGACAGCCAGCCGGATTTCCACAAAACTGACAAGTCAGAAACAACAGAACGCTTAACCCCAACCTGCTGAATCTGACCCAAATCTTTGCTGGTCTTTATAATGAACTTGCCTTGTGAAATCATTGCTATCTCTCTGTGAAGAAGAAAAATCAGCTGAGACACAAAGGGCACAGGTTACATCTAATCTGCAGTCTCCATTGTTAAGCTTCCAAACATCTGCATATGTAAGCTCTGTTCCTATAGTGACCAAACTTGAAAGCATAGGAAGACTCACATTTTGCATGTGCTTGCGTTTAACTCTCCCTCCCTCCCCCTCCCCTCCTGGACTCTCTTCACAGAATTGCATCAATCTGCCACAACTCCCCCCCTCCCCCAGCACTTGCAATTACAAATCACTCAAAGAACACACCAGACTGAGCTGTCAAACTCTCATTTACTGACACTTGGAAGTCCACCCAGCAGACATTAAAAAAAAAAAAAAAACCACCATGAAAGTGTGAGTAATCCAAATTATCTGCAATGGCCCCTCTGCATATCAAAGAAAAACCTCGGAGCATAGCAAAAAGGCCACTGGAAATACAGGATTTTTTAAAGCCAGACATACTTTGGGCTAAGCCAGAATGTGCGGCCTCAATTTGGGGGGGAAACAGAGTCATGTCTGTACTGGTCCCTGATATTTGACCAAGTTCGGACTTTGGGGTAAATGCAGCTAATGTGTGGATTGGCCCACTCCATTCCAGAGGAGATTGGAAGAAAAAGCCCTGTGTCTAAAGACTCCAGGCTTGGTAGTGTGTGTGTGTGTGTGTGTGTGTGTGTGTGTGTGTGTGTGTGTGTGTAGGGGGAATACTGAGGGAAAAATATCAAGGAATAGCTTCAGTTGGCAAGCCTACTGAGTGCAATGTTTTACTTTTTCCGTAAGAGTGAATGGCAACCCTGCATATATATATAGCAGAAAGTAAAGAGTAAAATGATGTTCTTGAGCGATCCCAGCATGTTGAGCAGGAAGCCGTTTTTGACCCCACCCAGAAATAAGTCAAACTGTATGAGCGTGGGGTCCATGGCTGGATCTTAAGATTTGCTTTGCTAGATGGGTATGATCAAATCCAGACCTTGGTGCTAGAGGATGAGGTTTGACTCTTCCCCTGTGCCATTTCCCCAATCTAAATCACTCCTCCAGTTGCAGTTTGCCCCACAAAAAGAAAACAGACAGGCACACCATGCCATCTCATCCACTTGGCCCCATGTCCCAGACTGCAGCTCATTTTCTTTGTTCCATACAATATGATGAGAACCAATGAGAACCACTCCAGATAGAGCCCACTCTAGCTGTACAACTTACTCTGAGTGGGACTGCTTCTTGGTCATATTTCAGTGTTACCTAGAGTGTGACAAAGAGACCCATCCCAGGCACTAGGATGGCTTTTCTTGCAGGCTTTTAACTGGAATCAATTTTAATAATTCGTTTTAATAACTTGTTTTATGAGATTATTTTTATTGTGTCTTGTGGAATTTTGACCTGTTTTTGCTTTTTTATATTGTTTTAAATTTTGTATACTGCCTAGAGATGTACATATCAGGCAGTATAAAAATATGATAGATAGATAGATAGATAGATAGATAGATAGATAGATAGATAGAACTAAACAGGAGATTTTATATCTTTATGATTCAGAATGAAAACAACTTATGGAGCAATTATTTGTGCATGCACACAAAGTGGCAGAGGTTTCCTATGACTGATGCCATAAAAGGAATTTTCTTATCTAAGGTCTTTGATTAGGATTTAACTGCATTGTCTAGTGGCATTACAAAGACCATAATAGCAGCTGTAATGAAGAAAAGTACCAGTGCTGCTCAGAGGTTAAAGGCCAATACTGGAAACAAGGAGAAAAAGAACTGAGAACCAATATTTGGCTGCGTCAACACACTATGCAAATGTTTTCATTTCACCTGTAGTTTATAACCAGTACAGCTCTATCTTTAAATTTGTGTATATATAGGCCCTAATCTAAAGAACTGCAAACACAGCAAAAGACTGTGCACCCACTCTCAGAAAGGACTGGACCTTAAAAACAGAAGCTGCATTCAGCCACAGTCAGGTATCAGGTGGGGCTGAATGGGGAATAAGGAGCCTTGGACTCACTTCTTCCTTTGTAATATCAGGTTGACACTTAGCCCTGTTCATTTCATTGTATATCTGTACACATATACATGTGTTTGTGTGAATGTCTGCACATATACTCATTTTAAAAGGGAACCTAAATATAGGTCCCCTGAAATGCATGGTATGGATAAGAAGTGGACTGCTCTGTGTGCACTGAACATAGTGTGTGAATAACTGCATTCAGTTCTGTGTATGCATACACTTTACACAGATTGTATATGTATTGAACATCATTTGTGAACAGGGCTAATATGGGGAACTTTTTGATCACCTGTTATGTTGGCGGTGTGTGTGTGTGTGTGTGTGTGTGTGTCCAGATATCCCTTTTACCTGTACTACCTGACAACAGATCACAGCTGATTCAAATGGACAGAAAGAGTATGTGTTATACCCAGTGGTTCCTCTAATTTTTTTCATCTCTGTGCAGAATAAGTTTTGTTCTGGGCAGCAGTATCAAGGCAGTGTGTGTGCACCTGCATTCAGAATGGAGCCTTCCTGATTCAACCTGAGCAGGATCTAAAAGGAGCTGAGCGGACATTCAAAAACTTGTGAGCGTGCGCATGTGTGCATGCCTTAGAGGGAACAGTGGTTATACCCCTTTCTGAATTATTCTACTGAAAACTACAGATAAGGAATCTGCATGGCTGAATACTCCCCCATACAAAATGTTCCGTGCACACACAAAATAGTGACCATGTCAAGGAGAAGATTAGGCTTAAACAAAACATGTGCAGGGGCATTTTAAACAAAGTGGAAGAGGGTTTCACTGAATTTAAACCCTCTATAGACTTGATAATACTCACATATGTGCTGGAGATGCAGCTCCTGATGGCATCGACTCTTAGCACCAGCAACCATATTGACCACTAGGGCCACCATGGATAGAGACAGTGAGCAAGGGAATCTCCTCTGACTATGCTCTCTCTATTGCACTTCCTCTTTTGTTAGACTGAGAAGCTGTTCTCATGCCAGTGGGGTAGGGAGGCCAGTGGTGGCCCCAGTTCAGCCCACCATCAGCAGCCCCCCTGGCCATGCCCACTGCATCTGAAATCAGATGCAGGCGGCATGGCTGGGGAGCGAGGTGTGGCCCCTGAGCATGGTGGCCCGGGTTCTTTGAACCTGTTCACACAATAGCAACTCTGCCCCTGTCTCATGTGCAGCCAAGTCCAGGCTAAGGCAACCAAGCCTGGTCTTGGCTGCACGTGTGAAGCAGCAGAAGCCAAGCCGCTGCCAGTAGTACCATGGGGGCAAACCCGCCTGCGGAGCCCACCTCTAAAACGGGGTTAGAGGAGTGAGCGCCCCCTTAGCCCATTTTTGTTTGTTTGTTTTTGCTTGTCTATTAGCACCGGCTGCTTGCAGAAATAAAGAAATTTCCCCTCCGAGCTCTATATGTCACTGTTTTGACTACTTTACACAGTAGCTTCCCAACATGGGCAATCACAGCAAAACCCATATATGTGCATGCCTCATGTATGAAGGGTCTACACATTTTGTACATTTCCCCCCTATGTAAAGATTATTCCATGTTGGAAAATTCATAAGGAACTATTCGTGTGACTTAGGCTATCTGGGAAAGAAAAATATGAATAAGGTAGGTTCTTGCCTGCATTTAACTATATTGACACTTTGATAGTGGTTTCAGTACATGGCAACCCTGACACTAGCAAGCACTGAGACCTAAGAACTTCTCTACGCAGCAATGCCATGAATAAAGGTTCTCTCTCTTTCAGATCTATATTCTGAAGGAGCTTGATTGCTTTGAATAACACTTTGAATAACACAGATTGAGTTATAACACAGACTGAGACAAGGGCATAGCGAGTGGAGAGGGGGCCCATGCTCAAACACGGGAAGCCTCCCTACTAGCAGCAGCGTTCTGCGTGCTCACCACACACATCCCCACTCACCAGGCTCCACGCATCCTCCTTCCATTGACTGGACTCTCAGCTGATGGGATGGGTGGAGGGCAAGCAGCCGGAGGAGGCAGCTAGAGGTGCCCACCCATGCTCAGGCTCCTGGCCGATAGAAGGAGGGTGCACACACAGCCCATCTGTCGTAAATCTGTTAGCTCAGCTCACCCAACAGGATTTACAACCCCCTTCAGCACTCCCCCTGTGAGTTAACAGAAAGTAGCAGCGAAGCTATGCAAAGAAAATAAAAGGCTCACAAAGAAAATAGTAAATGAATTAAGTCCCCCTGAACTGAACTAGGTACCCCCCTCTAACAATAACTAAGTGATAACTGAAAAGAAAACACAGAGCGAAGAATGAAAAGAGCAAAGGACACCAGAAACAAGGAATTATTGGAACAAAGCAGGAAAGCATAAACAAGGGCAAACTGGAATTCGCAAAAGTTAGGAATTCAGGATAGCACACGGACTGCGGTCAGCGACGTTACTAACAGCACCTGAGCAATTGACAGACTGCTAAATATATATGGGTCAAGAGAACCAGCAGCCAATCAGGCTTCCCTGAGTCAGTACCTCTGCTTCCTCTCTTGTTATCTCCTGCGCCTGCGTGACTCCCACTGAGCTTGCCTCTTGAGACGTTTTCTCAAGACAGGTGAAATCCCAGGCTCCTCCCCATCAGAAATCATGTCTGGCAGCTGTTGCGAATCCTCAGCTCCAGAGTCTGGTCTGCCTGCATCCTGTTGCTGTGCCTCTGAGCCCTCACTAGCAGGCGAATCCTCCCATTCCTGCTCTGACTCTTCTGAGTCAGAAGTCTGAGCCATGACACCAGCAGGAGCATGTGCATATCCTCCTCCAGTAGCCAGGAGCCCGGCCGATGGAAGGAGGATGAGCAGAGCTGGGCGAGCAACCAAAGAATTTCACTGGCGACAACAGTGGCGGGAGCCCTGACCAGGGGAAGGGGGAGCTCAGCGGCTCCTTCTGGAGGCTTGGTGGCTCCCGGACACAGGGCATGATGGGTTCTTTGAATCCTCTGCGCTATTGTAGCTCTGTCCCTGGGAGGAGAAAAATTAGATCATATTGGTAATATTTTTGGAACACTCTTAATTAATTTCATTTACTTGATAACCTAGAACTAAAAAAGGAGGCAGAAGCATATTACTAGATGTTATTGTTGTTTTAAAACAGTCATACCAGCTTATAACAAGTCAGGATGGGTACCAATCTAGATTCAATATTTTTCATTTGTATTCTATTAACAGGAATACATTTTAATTTGAATAGTTTATACTACTATTCAATATGGTACCATTTACGCACACACACATTCACACACACACCTACTTTAAGAAACAAAAACTGACTAGGGCAGTTTTCATCACTGTAAGGTCCAGGGACCAGTGGTGGTCCCCATCAACCCTGTGGCTCCCTGACTAATTGTTTATTGGACCTTTAGGACCTGCACAGTTCCTGGCACCACATGGAGGTGACCACTCTCACTGTGCAGTGTTGTGCTTTGCCCAGTGCCGGGGATGGGGTGGGGTGGGGTGGGGTGGAGTGGGGTGGTGACTTTAAGGGAAACCAAGCTGTTGGGGCAATGGTATGGCTGCAGTTTCCCCTCCTCCTGGTGGTAAAGCTGGGTCCGGTCACAGAGCACTGGCTCGTGTGGTCCCGTGGATCCAGCACCTGTTGCCACCAGGATGACCAAGACTGGTGCCACCGCCCAGGGCCTTCCGCAACTCAGGCTCCCTCTCCCTGGGTAGCCCTCACCAGTCTGGCCTCTCATCACTGGCTGGCCCATCTTTATATACTATCAAGATTTTACACCCATGAGATATGTAGGTCTCGCTGGAACTCTTGCAAGGCTTCATGAGGTGAATCCCACATCTCATGAGATCTCATCATCTCCAGACGATGCTAGGTCATTTGGCCAGGTGAGCCAGAAAGGTCTGTTCAAGCCTGCTGTGAAGGCGTGTTGTGAGGTTGGGGGCACATCGACAGCCCCTGAGTGTGGGGAAAGGGGACCGACACTGCTTCTGTGTGCTGACGAGTGGTGAGTGCCCAACACAAGCCCTTTCGAGTCCCTGTATCATCTTGGAAGGTGTGCACAGAGTGCCTCAAAGTGTAGCCTTTTCCAGTGCTTCTCACATAGAGCTCTTAAAAGAAAGGACTCAGTCTATCTTAAAGGACCCTCTCAGCAATCAGAAAAATGCATGCAATACTGCACAGAGGTCAGCACAGTTGGAAATGGCTCTCACACTGAAGGGACTTTTTAGCCTATTTTCCAGTAGGCTTATGAGATCACCTGGCATTCCATGTGTGTGTCCATCCATGTGTGTCTGTGTCCCTGCCATCAATTCCACAATGCCTGGACCAATATGAACCAAATCAAGTATAGTTGTAGGGATACATAGTGACACCTCACTGGCATAGTTTGAGATGATGTCATCCACTCCAATTCAAGATGGCGGACGTGTAAACCTTTGAGGCGCAAGTGGACTGAACCATCTGACTGATTTGAACCAAATTTGCTACAGATGTAGGGACACAAAGGGATGTCTCAAGGTATGTGATGATATCATCCATCCCAATCCAAGATGGCAGACATGTGAACGTTTGAGGTGCAAGAGAGCTAACATGTGGACTGCCTAACAGATTTGAACCAAATTCGGTATAGTTGTAGTGAGTGACACACAGGGACACCTCAACGGCATGGTTCATGATGATGTCATCCACCCCAATTCAAGATGGTGGACTTATCAACATTTGAGGCCCAATTGGCCTCAATTGTGAACTGCCTAAATAATTTGAACGAAATTCGTTACAGGTGTAGGGATGCCTCAGTAGTGTGGTTTATGATGATGTCATCCAACCCGATTCAAGATGGTGGATACATGAACATTTTATGGAACCAATTTGGAACCAATTTGGTACAGTTATAGGGACACATAGGGACACCTCAAACACATAGTTTGTGATGATGTCATCTACCCTACTGCAAGATGGCATATGCATGAAAGTTTGAGGTGCAAGTGGGCTAACGTGAACTGCCTAACCAATCTAGACAAAATTTAGTCCAGTTGCAGGGACAGAGAAAGTAAAGTAGGTAGATTAGTTCTTACTAGAACAACTTGGTTTTGTTTGTGTTTTTGTTTTTTGCCAAAGTGGCTCCACATGAGAGATAGTGAAGATCACTGGTTTTTAAAGGGCAATTCAACACTAATACCTCAGCTCCTAAGCCATTGGGAAGTAATAAAAGAGATAAACCTGCAAACAGGAAGCTTTCAACTTAAAGGAACATTTCCCCTTAAAAAGCCCTAATTATGCTTTGCCTGTCCAGTGTGGTGCTGAAATTGCATTTTATGAACACAGTAAAATACATACATACATACATACATTAATTAATTAAAATAAAATAAACCCTGACTACTAATTAATCTGCAAAACCATAGGAAGACAATACAAAAAACACTGGAATGCGACAATATCATGTAATTGCACTGTAAAACGTACATGAACATAGGGTGTCGATTCCAGAAAAATGTCAATTCCAAAAAACAAGTTTAGAGTGGAAGAATCCACAGTCATTGCATGGAAGGAAGTTCAATTGGTTTTTATGACATTTATTTTAAGTAACGTTTTTGGGCTCAAGATGTGAGTTCATGTAAATTTCCTGGGTCACTGAGTGGGTTATAAGAAGTACAAGTGTTTTAGAAGGGAACCATTATTTGTAAATGTTCTTTCAGTTTTAGCTCCTCTCTTAACAGTTCAGCCATAGCTATCACAGAAGATTTTACCTGCACCTGACTAAAGCACCTGTATTCTGCTTTGGCCGAATACAGTAAGGTCATCAGAATTTGACTCCCAGAAGCTGGCACAAGGAGTCCCAGCCTAATAGATTAAAAAATGTTCATTTGAAAATGCCCTTCAGAGCTCATTTGCAAATACATTTATCCACAGATGTTCTTTCCACCAACATTCTACAAACATATTCCTTGAAAAGCTATTTACCTAGCAGTACAAATACTGTTAAAATAATTTGAAACATAATAGACACTATCAATTCCATTTGGAACAATCACATTCCCAAACTGGCTCTTATCTTTATGAGGACATTTCTTTATTGGCTCTGCTATTTCCATGGTGGAGTAGACCTACAGAATGAGGCAGAGGGAAAATGGCACATTACAAAGGTGAGATGGAAATATTTATTTACTTAGCCATTAACTACCAATTAGCTTTGTTTGTGATAAGGAACCATGTGGTAAAAGGAGAAATCTTCCTCTATAAAAGGCATTGGAAGACAGTGAAACAGTGGTACATAGATCAACCATGGCAAAGCTGATCCTCCTTGCCGGTAAGTCTGTGCTTAATACTTGAAATTTAGGTACTATATTATTGAGATATGAATTGTGCAACTTTGTTCCTAAGCACTTCATTGGATGCACTAATCTGATGTTTTTTATTGTAAGGCCCGGTGAGGGTGGGGGGTCAGTGGTCGCTCCCATCAACCCTAAGCGCAGCTCCATGACTAGTTCTTTACTTGGCCTATGTGAAGCTTCAGACAAAGCTGAATATTATCATTATCACTATCATTATCATCAATTTGATTTCTATACCACCCTTCCAAAAATGGCTCAGGGTGGTTTACACAGAGAACTTACAAATAAATAAGATGGATCCCTGTCCCCAAAGGGCTCACAATCTAAAAGGGAAACATAAGATAGACACTAGCAGCAAACACTGGAGGTACTGTGCTGGGGGTGGATAGGGCCAGTTACTCTCCCCCTGCTAAATAAAGAGAATCACCACATTAAAAGGCGCCTCTTTGCCAAGTTAGCGGGGGTACTCTGCATAGTCCCCCTGGCACCATGCGGAGGCAACAATTCCTAACATGCAATGCCGTGCTTTGTCCAGTGCCAGGGGTGTGTGTGTATGTGTGGCTCCTTTAAAGAAAAAGAAGCCCTCTTGAGCCCCTGCATCATCTTGGAACCATCTTGTGCACACCATCTTGGAAGGTATACACAAAGTGCTTCAAAGTGTAGCCATTCCCAGGGCTTTGCTCCTAGAGCTTTTAAGAGAGGGCTCCATCTCTCTTAAGGGGTCCTCCCAGCACAGAGCTCAGCACAACCGAGAAATAGACCTCATATTGAAGGGGGGAGTTTTTTGCCGTAGTGGCCCCTGCTTGAAAAACAGTGAAGATCACTGCACTAGTCTGAAAGGTGGCTAGGACTGGTACAGTCCCATGGAATCCCAAAAGTGGGTCCTGTATAACAAATGGTTTATGGAATATGGTTCAGTTATAACAGATGCATCCAGACATTTATTTATTATTTATTTATTTAAAGTATTTATACCCCGCCCCTCCAGTACATTACTGCTTGGGGCGGCTCACAACAATAAAATAGATACAATGTAAAATAAAGCTTAAAAAAAATAACCAAATTAAGTAAACAAGTTAAAAGTCCAGGCTAAAACCACAATCAGAATTAAGTTCCAGATTAAAAGATTATTTAAAAAGCTAGACCTTGAGAAATATAAAGCATAGACATAGTGGGATTATGGTTTACCATGGCAAGCAAGAGCTCTGTGGTCTCTTGCAACAAGATCTTGTTTGGTATTTGAAATATGGGACATCGATTTTTGAGCTATGGATGTCTGAACTGGTGTTCAAGAGAAGGGGCAGCTACATTCTGTGTAGGATGTTAGTCAATCCTATACTAACTTTAAAATAAGAAACAGCAACATCCTTCACATCAACCCCTTTAACTGCAGAAGCAAACAATTAGACCTTTGAAAGTAGGAAGAACAGCGTGGTGTAGTGGTTAGAGTGCTGGACTAGGACCGGGGAGACCCGAGTTCAAATCCCCATTCAGCCATAATACTAGCTGGGTGACTCTGGGCTAGTCACTTCTCTCTCAGCCTAACCTACTTCACAGGGTTATTGTGAAAGAGAAACTCAAGTATGTAGTACACCGCTCTGGGCTCCTTGGAGGAAGAGCGGGATATAAATGTAAAAAAAACAAACAAATAAATAAATAAAAACTTTCAAATGATGCAGGTCAGCCCTGGTGGATGATCTACATCGGGAACTAGATAGGGGGAGTGCATCCCTGTTGGTTCCACTAGACCTCTCAGCGATATTCGATACCATCAACCATGGTATCCTTCTGGAATGCCTCACAGGTATAGGGATTGGGGATGGTGCATTGGAGTGGTTTTGGTCCTTCCTTGGGGAGAGGTTCCAGAAGGTGGTACTGGGGGCACTTCTGCTTGACTCCTTGGCCTTTGGCCTTTGGCCTATAGGGTCCTGCAGCTCAGTATTGTCCCCCATGCTGTTTAATATCTACATGAAACTGCTGAGAGAGTTTGGACTAAAGTGTCATCAATAGGCAGACGACACTCAGTTCTACCTTTAGCAGACATCTGATCCTATGGAAGCAGCGGATGTACTGAACTGGAGGCTGGAGGTGGTGATGGGCTGGATGTGGGCTAGCAAACTGAGTTTAAATCCAGACAAGATAGAGGTGCCACTGGTCAGTAGAAAAGCCAACCAGGATTCAACCAGCTCTGGATGGGGTTGTGCTCCCCTTAAAAGAGCAAGTGCACAGCTTGGAGATGTTGCTGGACCTGGCTCTGCTTTTGGATGCTCAGGTGGAGGTGGTGGCGAGGGGTGCCTTTGCACAGCTTTGGCTAGTGCGCCAGCTGTGTCCCTTTCTCGAGAAGACAGTTCTGGCCACGGTTACCCATACCTTAGTCATGTTGCAGCTGGATTACTACAGTTCATTTTATGTGGGGCTGCCCTTGAAGAATATTCGGAAACTTCCGTTGGTGCAGAATGTAGCTGCCAGAGTTTTTTATGGAAATGCTCGCTCTGAGCATATCACACCTATTTTGAAATAGATGCGCTGGTTGCCAATTTGTTTCCAGATCCAATTCAAGGTGCTGTTTATTACCTTTAAAGCCCTTAATGGTTTGGGCCCTGGATACCTGAAGGACCGTAGGTTCCCAAGGGTTTCTGCCCACCCAACAACTTCGTCAGGTGGGGGCTTTGCTCCTTTTGCCAACACTGAGAGAATCTAAATTATCATGCAAGTGGGACAGGGCCTTCACTCTTTTTGCCCCCAGGCTCTGGCATGCTCTCCCAGTGAATGTCCTCTCTTTGACATCTGTAGCTGCTTTTTTTAAAAAAAACTAAAGACCTTTTTATTTGTTCAGGCTTTTACCCTTTATGAGCTGCCAGGTCTCTCAGCTCTCCTGTTTTTATTGCCTTATTTTAATAGTGGGTTTTGGGGGGGGGTGTTTTATGGTTTTTACTGTTTAACTGATTTTAAGGTTTTAAATTATTTTTATGGAATTTTATTGTATTTTAACTTTTGTAAACCGCCTTTGGATACTTTATGAAAGGCAGTATAAAAACTGAACAACAAATAAATAAAATAAATGTATTATGACTGTAGAATGCTTTTCCTATGCTGTACCAATTTAGGCCTCTAATATATTAAGTATATAGATATATTAGGTATATGCAGATCTGCTTTAGAACCTTCTGCTGCAAATATTACTTGAAGTTTGTTCCTTCTGCAATCTTCCTAACACTAAAGTCAGGTTAAATAAATCTGGAGTTGATCTTATATGTTCACAAACAGAATATATTCACAAACTGGCCATTTTTGTGTATGTGATATCTCAGGGCAAAAAACCCCCACTATACTGAGTTCAAAATTCATTTGCACACCTTTGCCTCTTAAGCCAATAAAACACATGTGCTGTTTTACATTTTCCAATGTTTATTTGTTTACTCTTTATTTTCTTCGTAGGTCTGGCACTTCTGCTGAATGCTCAGCTGGGTAAGCAACAAGTGGGTTGAGTATGGGCTTTGGGTAGCCTCAAGCATCTTGTGTTCCAGTTTGATACTAATGGAGAAACTTTCTTGCTGGGATGCAGAATAAAATCCCCCAAATAAATAAATATGGTCCTGCCATGTTCAAGAGTCTGGTACTGAAATTGTGTTTTATAGTTTTTGTGTTTAAAAAAAACCAAAAAACTCACCACAAAGGGAGGGCATTAAAGTGAGTGAGACGGTGATCATAAAATAATTCCATCGCTACCAGTATAAAAATGCAATATAGGGTTGTTTCTCCACCTTCTCTGCACTTCTGGTCTCTTAGCATTTCTGAGTGGTGCTGTCTTCTACTGCTGGTGCAGAACAGCATTTAAAAATGCATGTCCTGCTGAGATTTTTACGATAATGCTAATTCTTACTGGACAATATTTATATTGTCATCTTAGCTTTCTCATAGCTGTTTTGCCAGCAGAGATCCAGTAAATGCCCCTGTAGAATCTACTCAGCTGCTTAGTCTTCAGCCTGAGGACTAATTCACGTGACCATGCTGAAGTATTCAAAATATGGTGTGAGTAGCCCTCAGAGGGTGCTAAAGAGGTTGCATGATTGCTTCAGTCCACCCACATGACCCATTCAGTGTACCATTAATAGCTCTGAGGAGGCACTGGAAAATGTGGATTCATTTGAGAACTGGGCACATATTAAAGCTTTCGTCACACTATCACTCTCTGTGTGGATCCAAAAAAATCCAGTTCTTGAACACATACATGACTATGATGTATCCAGCTCAAACCATAGCCTCTGTATCTGAAGCCATTTTATTTTCATGGACCACTGTGGTTCAGTATAGAGAGTACCCTACTACCATTTCCATTTTTTCTCTTAATCACACAGGCTCTGCCTACCAGCTGACATGCTACTTCACCAACTGGGCCCAATACAGACCCGGCCTAGGACGTTTCAAGCCAGATAACATCGACCCATGCCTGTGTACCCAGCTGATCTATGCATTTGCTGGCATGAAGAACAATGAGATTGCTACCATTGAATGGAATGATGTGACCCTTTACCAGTCTTTCAATGGACTGAAGAACCAGTAAGTAGCTTGATGACAAGATATTCTGATTTATCTTCTTACAATGTTGTCTGGAAATCAGCTCACTAGAGCACCTTTTTGAAAACTTCAGCATAATTAGTTTGAAGTGCCTACGAGTACAAAGTGAAACAACATGGAGCCTTTAATGTGAAGCTGCTGCAGTTAAACACAGTGAAATTTAGAATACACCAGGCAGCACCATGGATGTGTACACATACAACTCTCTCAGAGCATTCCTAGATGAATTTAAATGAAAGTTGCTAGTCTATATAAGACCAAAGTTCAACTTCTGAATGGTCCAGGCTGTAGGAAATTGTCTGTATGTACACCACATGAGAAGTTAGGAATTTAATTACATGCTAAATCCTTCAAAGATTACCATCCATAAAAAAATAACACACTCAGGTGTATTGCTCTGGTCTTTTTCCTTGGAACTTAAGTTACTGGGATCACTTTCCAATGAGTAATAGTTACTCAGGTTGAAGTGAATTGTGTCATTCTGTAACATCAGAAGCTCTTCAGCCACCTGACATATAGTGGCCGTATTCGCATGTAATGTGGAACGACAGGTCCAATTGACCCATGGTTTCACTCCTCACCCCGCCCCCCACATTCGGACAAAACAGAGAACAGGCTCTCTGCAGTCAGGAAGACTGCAGAGAGGAGGGGGAAATGGTAGTGTGGGCTTGCTTGAAGGACAGCCCGCACAGCCAATAATGCCCAGCGGGGGGAGCTTCCTCCCTCAACTCCAGTTACATCAAATGCAGCTTCCAGTTCGGCATTCACTCATAATGCTCCCAAACTCTAACCTCGCGTATGAGCAGTGAAACTCACTACAAGCTGAGGGTTCAAACTGGAGTTTGCAGAACACAGCTTCAGGTTGCTTCCCAAATGGTTCCTGAAATGGAAAATACCCTAGACATCTCACTGCTCTAGGAAAGGGGAACAGAATAGAAAAAAAGATATTGTGAGCAGCTATACTGATGTTAAAATACCAGTGGCATCATGCACATGTGGGGATAGCACCCCTCTCATATCGCAGGGTGCCCCCCGGTGCATTAGTGCAGTGGCTGCTCTTGTTAGAGCTGCCACCACACTCAGCGCGGACACTCCTTCCCCTGTCTTACTGTCAGAAATGGTGGTGGGCCAGGGAAAGCCATTTAACCCAGCAGTGATCGCCCAGATGATCACTGGCAAATGCCTGGTTTAGAAGAGGGGCTTGGTGTGGGGTAGCGCTGGGAGCGACCTCATTCCTGCTGCTTCACCTGCACAGCCTAACCCAGGCTGGGCTGCCCTAATCTTGGGTTAGGCTGCTCATGTGAATACCCTTATTGTGTGAGATATGGGACAGTAGAGACTTAAAAGCTCAATAGCATCTATTCTGGTTAGGGATGCAGAATCAAACAGTACAGAACTGTAGCAACTCTCTTTTCATTCTTTCTTTACAGGAATGGACAACTAAAGACACTTCTGGCTATTGGGGGCTGGAATTTTGGAACAGCACCGTAAGCTTTAATAACTTTTTCCTAAGATTTAGTGAAAGACATTGATTCAGACACAAATGCTCAGTCATCACCATAATTTGGAATTTGAAAGGAAATGACTGGTAATGTTGGAGGTTTTTCTCTTTTCCCCTTCAGCATACAGGTTAACACACTTACCTGAGCCTTCTAGATATGCTCTTTGGCCCCTGTCTCTAAATCCCTTATTAATTATTGTGGTACACCAGAATCAGAACAGTGTGGCATCATCTTTGTGGGGAATGGCGATTGGGTGATCCTTTCTGGGGTAAAGAATTGAAATGGTTGGCTCTTTGCTACTTTTTATTAAGTCTGATATATTCTCCATTCTCAGTATTATAGTCTACTATTACTGAATGGAGTGGATTTGTGTAGTGATTACAGAATCAATTCTCCTAATGTTCCACTTCTTTGGTTTCTTGCCTAGATTCAATGCAATGGTTGCCACTTCTGCGAACCGCCAGACTTTCATCCAATCTGTTATCAAATTCCTACGACAGTATGAATTTGATGGGCTGGATTATGACTGGGAATACCCTGGTTCTCGAGGCAGCACTGCTCAAGACAAAGCCCTCTTTACTGTTCTGGTTAAGGTAAGCTCATTACTACATTATCATCTTCATCATCATATTTGTCATAGCCATAACAACAAGCATAAAGGTTTTACAGTTTGTTTATTTGTTTATCATTAAATTTTTATACCGCCTTTTATTAAAACAATCTCAAGGTGGTTTGCAAAACATTTAAAACAAGATAAGACCATAAAGCTGTTACACAATAAAAATATTAAGTTAGAATACAAAAATACAAATCTAATTAAAAGTTTTAAAAACATACCCAATAGGACCATAAAATACAGAGCAGCAGCAACAAATACAAAAACAAAAACAGTTACGTAAATGTGACATGGTGAGAAATTTGCAGCAGATATTAATGCATTGGCAACAGTAGTCTGTTGCCAATGCATTACTGCACTACTGCAGGGGTTCTGAAGCTGTAGTACTCCAGTAGGGATGTGCAAACCAGCTCGAGGTCAAACCGGTTCACCATCAAACTGAGCTGCCTTGAGGGCTCATCTTCGAGCCGGACTGGGCCCGGTTCAGCTTGATTTCGAGCCAAACCGTGCGAGCCGGCTCAGAGTTGGTTCGGAGGTTCAAAGTTTTTTTTAAAAAATAAATGAAAGGACTCACCGCTGGGTCCAGGGGTGCTGCCGTGGCCGCAGGAGAGTCACTGCCATCTCCCTCTCCCCCCGCCAGCCTCCCCCTGCTCTTTAAAGGTCCTTTTTTGAGCTGTTCTGTCCCTTCCTCTGGCGGCAGTCATTTTGGAGGCCTCTGTGCATGCACCCTGGCCATTTGCATGGCCTGGGGGCCAGGGCGCATATGCGGCGGCCTCCAAAATGGCCGTCGCCACCGAAGGAAGTGCCAGAATGCTCCTAAAACAGGCTGAAATGGCCCTTTAAAGTGTGAAGGAAGGCAGAGATGGCAGATTTTCCCCCACAGCCATGGCAACAACCCCCAGACCTGGCGGTGAGTCCTTAAATATTTTTTTTAACCATAGAACCCCTGAACTGGCTCAAATTCAAGCCAGGCCAGGGGTCTGTTCAGGGGGCACAAAACTAAACATGCCTAGTTCGGTTCAAGTCCGGTTTGGGCTCAAACTGAACAAGGCAAACCGGTTTTGTGCACTATACTCAAGATGTTGCAGGACTAAAACTCCCATCATTCCCAGCTACAATTAATTATGGCTGGGGGTGATAGGAACTGTAGTCCAGCAAACTCCGGAGTACCACAGCTTGGGGACCCCGCAGTACTGCATCTCTTGTACAATGCAAGCAAAGCAGTAGATGCAATATGTATGTGGATCCTTAGATCTATGGATCTCAAGTTATTTCTGCATCAGGGTTCAGCTCCTCTGCAGGTAAGCAATGAAAGCGATTGTAAACTCTTACTGAATAAGAGTTTAATAAGAATGTAAACTCTTACTAAATAAATAAACTTTGCAAGAGGTCAGATGCAAGTCAATTACGTTAAAAATCTTTGAGACAGAAAAAATCTTTAAAATATACTGGCTGGGATCTGAAAACCCACACAACTAATTCCACATGCCCAAGAGAAGCTTGAGTCTGTGCTTCTCAAACAGCAGCTCCAGCTCCCTTGCCCCATGCCATGTAGCAAACCACCTTTGAGTTCCCACTAAACTGAAAGAACTTTCAAAAGCAATTTGTGATAAGGCGCAATAGTCTGGTGCTCCAAGAAAAAGTCAAAAATCTCACTGGGCATACCCAAGCCCTTTAGACTCAGCCACAATTTTGCCCCCCCCCCCCAAAGGCAATGAGGCTGTTCTCATGTGCAGCCTAACCCAGGCTAGTAGGGACACCCAGCCCAAGTTAGGCTGCGCATGAGAAATTCCGGGATTGGGGCTGATCCCGATGGGGCAGCACCGCCTAGCCTGGCTTTTAAGCCTGGCTGTTAACTGAGGTTAAGGGAGTAAGCGCTCCCTTATCTCCGGCTACCTGCTTGTGTGCAAGCCGGCCTGCTTCCACCTAGAGTGCCCATCTTTTGGGGAATCTCCCAATGCAGTGCACATTGTGGGATTCCTGGAGGACGGGACAATGAGTCCAGGCCTCTGATTACCAGCACTGCCAGGAGCAACATGGAGATTCATCTGCGCTGCTCTCGGCAGTGCCGGCCATGTGAGCTCGTGGTTTGCACACTGTCCAGGCTGTCAGTGGTCTTCTGGGGGAAAGTAGGTTGAATCTTGCCTCCCTCCCTCCACCCATCCACATGCACGGTCATATGAACAGCCCCAATGTATCTTAATTTTTCTAATTATAAATATTACAATACGATTTATTGATGGGAGGATGCCAGGACCATTGGGAAGAAGCCTAATCTTTAGCACTTTAAAACAGGAAAATGTTCATGTTTATGCTTCATCTTTGCCATAGCTAAGAAGTAATACAAACCAGGGTTTATGTACTGTATACAGAATAAGCATAACTTATACAGAGAGCAGAAGAAAGCCATATGGTGATACAGAAATGATGTACAGCACTACCTCTGCTTCACAGGAAATGCGGGAAGCCTTTGAACAGGAAGCCCAACAAACCAACCGACCCAGGCTCATGGTCACTGCTGCTGTGGCTGGGGGACTTTCCAACATTGAGTCAGGCTACCAGATACCTCAGCTTGGCCAGTGAGTACTACAGTACCTTATGGGCTGATCCTAGGCAGCTGCTTGCTTATTTATTTTTTCATTTATTTATTTAACATATTTTTATACTGCCCAAAACCTACATCTCTGGGCGGTTCACAACAAAATATAAACAGAACAAGTAAAACATTAGTTAAAACAAAAACAAAAAGTTTAAAACATTACAACAATTTAAAATTTTTAAAACAATATTTTAAAACAGCATTAAAACCATTAAAACAATATTAATTAAAAGCTTGGGTGAACAGATGCGTCTTTAAAGATTTTTTAAAAGCTGTCAGAGATGGGGAGGCTCTTATTTCAGCAGGAAGTGCATTCCAAAGCTTCGGGGCAGCAGCGGAGAAGGCCCATCCCTGAGTTGCCAACAGACAAGCTGGTGGCAAATGCAGACGGACCTTTCCTGATGATCTCAATGGGCAGTGGGGTTCATGTCGAAGAAGATGTTCTCTTAAATATCCAGGGCCCAAGCTGTTTAGGGCCTTATAGGTTATAACCAACACCTTGTATTTTGCCCGGAAACATATCGTCAGCCAGTGTAGCTCCTTCAGTACAGGAGTAATATGGTCTCTCCGAGATGACCCAGAGACCAACCTGGCTGCTGCATTTTGGACCAACTGTAGTTTCTGGACTACATACAAGGGCAGTCCCACATAGAGCGCATTTCAGCAATCCAGTCTGGAGGTTACCAGCGGATGTACCACTCATTTGAGGTTATTCATCTCAAGAAACGGACACAGCTGACATATCAGCTGAAGTTGATAGAAAGCACTTCTGGACACTGCCTCAACCTGGGATACTAGGGAGAGGCTTGGATCCAGAAGCACCCCTAGACTGTGTACCTGTTCCTTCTTGAAAAGTGTGACCCTATCCAGAACAGGCAGATCAAAATTGTCTCTTGAGTTCCGACCCCGCACAATGAGTACCTCTGTCTTATTTGGATTCAGTCTCAGTTTGTTATCCCTCATCCAACCCATCACTGACTCCAGGCAGGCATTCAGAGAGGTTATGCCCTCTCCTGATGATGCTGACATGGAAAAATAGATTTGGGTGTCATCAGCATACTGATTGCACCCTGCACCAAATCTCCTGATGATCTCTCCCAGCGGTTTCATGTAGATGTTAAACAACATCGGAGACAATATGGAGCTCTGAGGCACACCATACAAAAGTTCAGATTTTCAAGATGAGCAGTCGACAAGAGACACCGTCTGGAACCTGCGTGAGAGGTAGGAGCGGAACCACTGCAAAGCAGAGCCTCCCACTCCCAATGCCTTCAGGCGCTCCAGAAGGATACTATGGTCGGTAGTATCAAAAGCCACTGAGAGGTCCAAAAGGATCAAAAGAGTCATACTTCCTCTGTCAATTCCCAATTGGAGATCATCCATCAGGCCAACCCAGGCAGTCTCCACCCCATAGCCAGCCCGAAAGCCAGTCTGAAATGGGTCTAGATAATCAGTTTCCTCCAAAACTGTCTGGAGCTGGGAGGCCACCACCCTCTCAATTACCTTGCCCAGCCACAGAAGGTTGGAGACAGGCCTGTAGTAGCTGAGGGCATAGGCTCCAGCTGTCCCTATTTACCAGGGACAGTCCCTATTTTCTGGAATCTGTCCTCACTGTCCCTATTTTGTCCTCAGTGATGGTACTAGATAAATATTCGGCATAGAAAGTGCATGGATGGGTGGGCAAGCTGTTTCCCACATATTAGATTCCTGAAACAGAAGTGGGGTGGGAG
Source organism: Hemicordylus capensis (assembly GCF_027244095.1). Classification (NCBI taxonomy): domain Eukaryota; kingdom Metazoa; phylum Chordata; class Lepidosauria; order Squamata; family Cordylidae; genus Hemicordylus; species Hemicordylus capensis. The sequence goes on from NC_069660.1 coordinate 71,166,566, forward strand.
GGGGGAGCCACTTGCCCGGTGAGATGCTTGCCATGTCCCCCTCTGGAGCAGCCCTAGTTTGTCCCTGTTTTTGCCTCTTGAGAATGTCTTCCTTTTTTCCCCCTATGTGAGTTGCTAGAGTTGTCATTTCGCAGGATTCAGATCTCACCTCAGAATCTCTAGCTATTGAAAGTCCAAATGGGGTGGGGTGGATGCATCATGTCTCTAGTCCACCTGCACATAAATGGGTGGACAATTCTAAGGCATGTTGCTATGCACAGCACATAGCAAGCAGAATCCAGTCTTCAGCAATGTGTAATAAGTGTGTGTTGGGGGCGGTTGGGCAGTAATCCTTGGTAGGAGAGTTGATTATTTCAAGTTTATCACTATTTTCATTTGTGAAATGTTGGAGAGTATGTTAGAGCAATACATCATATGAAGCAGCACTTTTGCTTTGAGAAATACATAGAGATGGACTTGGTTTGTTCAGGGTTAGCTCCAGATTTGAGGGGGCCCTCAGCAAACCACCCTCCACGGGCTTCCTCCAACATCCCCCCCACCCTTATGAATCTTGGTGTGGAATGAAAGACATGAGGCAATCATGGAGTAACTCTCTCAGTGAAGAGAGTCACTGCACTACCAGCACAAAGGAGCTGTATGCTCGGATACTAGTCTTGTCCTTCCTATGGCCAACTCTCTGAGTCAATGAAAGCAAGTGCCCAGAACACTGCAGCATATGAGAAAGGCAAAAGCCCCATTCAGACATTATGTTGTGCAAGTTTACAGGTCTGTATGCATTTTTGTGTGAATGACCGTACTTGCGTTCATTTTAACAGTGGACCTGCATGAAGGTCTTTTAAATGCATGGTACAGATTAAAAGTGTACTGCTGAACCTGTGTTCAACCTGTGAATAACTGTTCCTCTGTACAGATCTGTACCTGTGTAAACTGTACACTCATTGTACAAGAGTTGAACATAACCTACTTCACAGGGTTGTTGTGAGTAGAAACTTTAAGTATGTAGTATACCGCTCTGGGCTCCTTGGAGGAAGAGCGGGATATAAAATGTAAATAAGTAAGTAAGTAAGTAAAGTGTAAGTAATTCAGGGCCAGAATGGGAACATTGAGAGGGCGGTGGGATGTATGTGCGGAGGGTGCCAGGTTTTGAGCAAAATGGGTAATTAAGGGTGGGTGTATTCACTGCTGCCGAGTGCAGCAGGGTGCAGGGACGCCCCGTGGATGGGGCGCACCAGGAATATGCCCTGTTGCCCTGTGGGTCAGTCCGAGCCTGTAGTAATTCTGAGGTGGTACAATTTCTCCTAGTCTGTGGTACAATCTGTGGTACAAGTAGTACAATCTCCCCTATTCTGTAGAAATGGGACAGGCAAATAGATGAGCGGTGTTACTTGATATCAGGATTACCTTGACAAGGGCAAACATGAAACCAACAAAGGCACAACTGCACTAACAGGGAGAAAAAGCTCCATCAGGGCCCCAAAAGCTATGTTAATACTGTCTAAAGCCTTCGTTCCTTGGGTAACCCCTTATGTAAAGCAAATGTACTTTAATTTGAATATTCTGTGTGCAGCTTTCAAACTCAGATGCCATAACAAGACATCTCAACTAGGTGCTTGCTATTAAACGTTTCAGGCTTCCTTTACAATCTGCAAGTGCTCTAAATATAGAAGTGCTCTAAGAACTACCAGGCCAATAGTGCAATCCTATGCATGTTTATTCAGAAGTAAGTCCCACTGTGTGCAATGGGACTTTCTCCCAATAAGTGTGCATAGGACTGCAACCCCAATGGATTATTTCATCCCAGACTTAACAGTTTGCCAATAAATATTTAAAAAGCTTGCCAATATGTGAGTAATGAACAGAGAAAAGCCATGTTTTTTTCTAGACAGAATGTAAAATGAATGCTAGAAATGTATACTATTAATATAACTGTTCCAATTGCCACCTCCTCAAGCAAGATAGCACACTGATCACAATGAATGACACTGTGCTGCCCTTCTCCTCAAACCCCACCACCACACAGGTACCTGGACTATTTCCATGTGATGACCTATGACTTCCATGGTTCCTGGGAAGGTTATACTGGAGAGAACAGCCCTCTGTATAAAGGTCCTGCTGACACTGGAAGCAACATCTACTTCAATGTTGTAAGTATATTTTGGATACTTGGTAAATTATAGGTAATTGTTGAACTTGCCTCAACAAAACAAATAAAGCTGACCCAAAATCTCTGATAGAAGATTAATAAGGAAGAGAAGAATCCTAGTAACTGGATTACTGGAATCATCACTCAATTAATTTTTTTTACTCCTAATTCCTTGGAGAAACTCTAGCTCCTATGTCTTTCTTACAGGATTATGCCATGAACTATTGGAAGAACAATGGTGCCCCAGCTGAGAAGCTCATTGTCGGATTCCCAACATACGGACACACCTTCGTCCTCAGTAACCCATCCAATACTGCTGTTGGTGCTCCCACATCTGGGCCTGGAGCTGCTGGACCTTATACAAGACAATCTGGCTTCTGGGCTTACTATGAGGTGTGCATCACCTGTTGTCTGTATGCATGAGTCTGGGTGTAAACATAAGAGTTCTGCTGGATCAATCCAAAGGCCAATCTAGTCCAGCATCCTGCTTTCTAAGGAGATCAATCAGATGCCAATGGAAAGCCCACAAGCAGGATATGAAGGCAAATAGTGAGATATTGAGGCGATTCTCACGATCGCCCAAAAGGAGGCTAAGGGAGCCTAGACCACTTCTGGGCGATCGTGTGCTGCAACAGGAGCCGTGTGGCTCCCGGCAGCTAGCCACCCTAAATACCAATCCCCTTAGCCAAAGATAATGGAGCAAGCGCTCCTTTAACCTCATCTTTTTGCTCGTGTGTTGCCACAGCACGTGGGACACACAAGTAGCCTCCCGGGCTCGGGGGTCTCTCCAGGATGCCCCACGTGCTCATATGGGGTGTCCTGAAACTTCCGGGGGCTGCACGGCCCCCAATCCCTGCAGCCCCCATTGGCTCTGTGATGGAGCCGGCGATCATGTGGGCGGCCAATCTGGCCACCCAAGGCTGCCTTCCAATCATCTACGGGGAGAGCAGGCTAGGCCCGCTCTCCCTGCAAACCCCATTACGGCTCCTCTCCCTGATCCTGAGACTCGCCTCATTGTCATCACCATGCAGTTATCTTTGGCTGGTTTGGATCATCAACACCTGACCAGCTGCCCAACACACAATAAGGAGTAAGTGTGAATATATCTCCCTCACCCATGCAGTGCAGTGTTTCTGACACCACATAGTCACATGGGTGGTAGAATATATAAATAACATGCAGCTGCATTGTTCAATTCCTGTTCCATGTTACTATAGTGCTGATGAAATAATACATAATTTCTCAGTTTTACCACTTTTAATTGAAAAGTATGTTTATCTTGTTTGTAGGTTGTATGCCCTTGGTAGGGTATGGTTTTATTTTTAACTAATACAATGTGTAGTGCAACATTAGGTGGAAGAAGAAGAACTGAACTGAAGCACAAACTAAATTATTTATTATTATTATTATTATTATTATTATTATTATTATTAATTCGATTTCTATACCGCCCTTCCGAAAATGGCTCAGAGCGGTTTACACAGAGAAATAATATATAAATAAGATGGAGAAATAATATATTAGTTAGTTAGTTGTTTGTTTATGATCTTAGATCAAACATAGAAATAATATATAAATATAAATGTCCAGGTAATCTGTAACCATTCTATTTTAGAGGCAACTTAGGAAAACTGAATTCATAGCAATGACAGATCCCTAGAATCTGTCCTGGAGCAAGGCAGAGCTCCTAGAATCTTGTCTTGCAACTTGTTTTTGCTGTACCCATTAATGAACAATAGTTCTAGCAATAGGTAATTAAAGACCACTGGAATCTTCTCGCATGTGTCAACAATCATGTTTTTAAAAACAAGTAAGAGCTTGCACACAGATATAAACTATGAAGGACTGAATTTCCTGCCATATTTTTTACTTTAAAAGTTTTTTATTTTCCCCCCAACCACTTGTTGCTTCTCCCAGGCATCTGGTTCCCTTTTCTCCATTTCATGTGTCTCAGCTAGTGAAATTGTGTGTCCTCCCTCTTAGATCTGCACCTTCCTGAAGAATGGAGCCACTCAAGCTTGGGATGGTCCTCAGGATGTCCCCTATGCTTACCAAGGCAGTGTGTGGGTTGGATATGACAACATCAAGAGCTTCAACATCAAGGTATGGTCAGACTCAGTTGCACAAATGTGTGCATTTATTCTGGGGAGCCAAAATCTCTCTATTTCTGAAAAGCCTGCTGGGCTGACATTTTGTTCCTTCTTCAAAGGCTGAATGGCTAAAACAGAACAATTTTGGAGGTGCCATGGTTTGGGCCATTGACTTGGATGACTTCACTGGAACTTTCTGCAACCAAGGCAAATATCCCCTGATCACCACTCTGAAGAATGCCCTTGGACTGCAAAGTACCAGTAAGTAGCAGCAGCAAAGAGCTTTTTTAAAGTAATGGCCATTTCCCAGATGTAGCTGAACATTTGCATGTTCTAAGCAACCATATAATGCAGACTTATTGTGACCTGGACAGAAAAGTCCTAGAATTATGAGGCTTCTGACTTTTTTTATCTTTTTAACGCTTTAATGTTTTGCTTTATCTGCCTTTTATAGTGATCATTACTGCTTTTTGTTTCTATATCTACATTGTATGGACATTTTCATTTTTCATCTACCACTCTGTGTAGTCTTTGAATAAAAAGATGGTATTAAGATTTTATAAATAAATAAGGACTATGTAATGAAGCACAAAGAATGAATGTGTGTGATGTAAATCACGTATATTTAAGTGTGTAATGCTCTCTTCTGTTTCAGGCTGTACTGCTCCTGCCCAGCCCAATCCCCCAATCACGGCAGCTCCCAGTAGTGGAGGAAGTGGCAGTGGCAGCTCTGGTGGTGGCGGCAGTTCTGGTGGCAGTGGATTCTGTGCTGGTAAAGCCAATGGTCTGTATCCCGTAGCCAATAACAAAAATGCTTTCTGGCACTGCCTGAATGGAAACACCTATGAGCAGAATTGCCAGACTGGCCTAGTCTTTGATGTAAGCTGTGAGTGCTGCAACTGGCCATAAAATCATCTCTTATCCATAAACAAGCCCAATTCCTTTTCAGGTTAAACTCATGTCAGCAAATTAAGAAATAAAAACATGCAAGATAAACCCTGTGTTGGGCTTCTTATTGTGTTTCTGTATCATTTAGTCATTTGTTCAGATTTTATTTTGAACTTTTAATTTTGAGAAACACATTTAATTAATAATGCACATTCTAACTGCAATATGAGGTCCTGCTTACTTAATTTACTTAATTGTATTTCTTCCCTCATAATGACCCCATGTTTGCTAGCTGTGGTGTGAAGTGGACTGGCATGAACAGAAACAGAGATAGTGTGGAATTTAGTTGTGGGTGCATGTGAACTACAGAGGTTGTGCTAGATATACACCCATCCCCCAATCTCTCTCTTTTTTTAAAAAAAGAATTGAACTGTACTGCAGTTTCTCGAGGTGTAGATACCTTTGTTCAACATGTGTAGTGCCTAAGCAATAGGGTGACTGAGCCCTATCCCCCTGCCTGATGATTTTCGTTCCTGGATGTACCTTCACGGATACATTTCCGATTACGATTCCATGCCATTTCAGAAAAATGTTTACTTAGTAAGTTAGCACTATAATGCTATTTTTTGATATATTTTTTAATATTACAATATTTACACAATATACTATTTTTCAACCAAAAAAGTTTACAAAGCAAAAAGAATAAGGGGCTCACAATTTGAAACAAAACACAAGGGAGACACCAGCAATAGCCACCAGTAAGGAGCTTTACAATAGGGACAAATGTGCTCCCCCTACTGCATGGGAGGAGGCAATGGTATACCCCTCCTGTATTCTACCAAAGAAAACATGGCTCTGTGGTCGCCAGGAGTTGACACCGACTCGAGGGCACAAGTTTACCTTTACTACATCGCGAAAAGACATCACTTTAAAAGGTGCCTCTTTGCCCAGTTAGCAGTAACTAACTATATAAGATAGTAAGTACCAAATTATTAAAGGGACATGGAGTGCCCCTTTAGTTAAGGCAAATAGCAACAAAAACCAAAAGCTCCACCATTATAAGCCTCGATTGCTTATATATATGACCTCCATTGCTTATATATATGACCACTGTTGAGCTAATAACTTGAAACCTGGCAGGCACAATCTACTTGATGAGGTCTACAAATGTGCCTAATTTCAAAGAGCTGTAATAAAAATTGCCACAGCAAGTTAAAAAAATGCTGGAAATCAACACTTTGGTCCTTTCCCCCTCCAATCTTCAGGACTGTAAGATTCTTTTGTTAAGTGGGTTTAGAGTACTCACTCAGTCCATTAGAGCCCCTGTATGTTCTACTATTCTTGGTCAGCATCAGCCAGAGAGAGATGCTTAAAACAATATTTCTTTATTGAATCTAAACACAAACATGAAGGTACTACATACGACTACTTGCAGGTATATAAAACAACCACAACCATAGGCCAGGTTCACAAGTAATCTTAAACCAAAAGTTGGCAAAGTGGCACTTCCAATTTGTAATTCCAAATCATGCTGCAGACGTTTGTCAATCCATGGCCTGCCAGACTCCAGTTCCAGGAGAGAAGAGCCCCCCTCCCTGCTGCTCAGCCACTGAGCCAGATCCCAGCAAGCTCCACAGCCAGACTGTGGGCAAAACATCACCAAGTCAGCAGGGTGGCTGTGATTGGCAGTGATCTTGAATGGGACATGCTGAGCGCGATCGTGCATTTTTGGAGTGCCCCACCTGCCCTCTGCATGGAAAGGGCATTTAGATCCACTTAAATGCCCTGCAATGCCCTTCCATTCCATGCCACGCTAACGCTTCTTCTGCAAGAGATGACACACACACACCCAGGAGCTCCTCACCCTAACAGTCCCCACACAAGCACAAATTTGGGTGGGGGGGAGGTTGGTATTTCACTGTTACTGAGGGAAGGGAGGGGAACATGGAGATGTCTTAGGAAGGGATATGTATATGAGGAAGGGCAAAGGATGCTGGGGGTGGTGGGGGTGGCCTGTCCCACCGTAATCTGGGGAGATGTTGCAAGGGGTGATCCCCCCACAAAGCAGTCCATGCAGACCCAACCAAAATCCTGCTGCCTGGCAGCTTGCTGCCAAACACTCTTGCACTCTCATGAAAGGGTCAGTCTTTGGGGGAAGGCTATGCTCGAGTAAGGTCACTGCCCCACCCACATACTATGAGCTCACGAGTTGAGCCAGCTCACCCCTACACACACCTAAGGGGGCTCTGCTTGTGTGAGAGCCCCAACTCTCACTAGTAAAAGATGGAACAGATCCCATCCTCACTCCCTGTGGAGACTTTCTCACACCCAAAGGACATCTAGACACTCCATGTGCCATGGCCTGGCTGGCCGCGTGTGTGGAGGGGAGGGGAGGAGGGCACTCTGAGATGGACCTTTAAACCCATTCAGAATCCAAGGACCCGGTTCAGCGTTGCACCATATGCAGATCTGCCAGTGCGTGGCTTCTCAGGAGACAGTGGACCCTGTTTTGAAGCGACCCCAGGATAGCAGGATCACCGTTTCATGGCATGGGTAAGGATGCACATGGGTAAGGATGCATGGGTAAGGATGGGCGGACAGGCTGGCAATGGGCACACTCTAACAGCTACATGGCAGCAACCACCAAGAAAGAGATCAGTCACCGGGGTACCCCTTCCCACGGCTTCCCTCCATATAGCAAGCTTGCTCGATATAGCGCCCCAGTGGCCTGTCACTCCTGTGAGGGAGGGATTGGTGGGAGAAGGGGATGTTTTGCTGTCAGGCATCGTGACTGAATTTGTTCAGCAATTCTCTCTCCTCTGGTGGTCCTTCTCATGGGTTGTATAGGGGTGTTCCCATGGCCTGGAACTCTCATGAGCAAGCGGTTGGTCCAGGGTCAGATGAATCCGTCTTCACAATAGTAGTGCTTTCTCCTAACACTGGAGCACTATTGACCCTGGTGCTCATGAGTTTGCTCATGAGCAAGCCTAGGGAGCAAATATCCCTCCCCCAGGGGCAGAACCACCACTAGGCAAACGGGTCCAAAGAACCCGGCCCACCTCGCAGCTCCAGACATCAGACTCGGGGGACATTATCTCACTTCCAAATGGGGCCATGGGGCCCTGTTTAGAACCAAAATTGTCCCACGCTGCATTGGCAGCACGGCCAGAATGACTCTCCCTGCCTTTTAAAGACCAGAGTTAAAGCTATCTCATTTTGGCTCAAGCTCCATAAAGTTGTGAAATTGGAGTCTAAGGCTAATGCCTTAACAGATGTGCTACATGATCAAAAATGATGTTGCACAATGCCACAAATTGTGCTTGCTTACAGTTTGCCTTCAACGGGCAATGTGGGGCATCTTTGCTGGGTCCATCCTCCCCATTTTGATTTGGGTCCTAAATGTTGGAAGGAAAGGACTTTGCGCTGTCTCTTTGCCTCAGACAGTGGAGGACAAACTAGTAAGTCAGAGGGCTAGAAGGTCAAAGACATTTGGTCATCACTTCCTGCTGCTCTGATGCTATCCCTTTGAAATGTAGATTGCTAATCTTAGGGGATTCAACTTCCTTCCTCCTTCTCTCTCTTCCTACCTGGCTGTTGACCTTGCAACATGGCAAGTCTCTTGCCCTGCACCATATGTGCAGAGAAGATGGTGAATCCATCTGCATCCATTTAGATAGATAGATTAGAGATCCTAAATCCTCACTTTCCTATCTAGAATGGAGTTCCTTAATAAATACCTTTTATATTGATTTGAAACAAGCAATTGGCTCCAAGTTACTTTACTCTTAGCACACATGCATGCATAACTAAATCCGCTGTGTTTGTGCCTCTGTGCACTCTGCTATATTGAAAAAGGGATTCTCTCACCACAGAGAATTTCCAACAGGTTATGGGCCCAGCCAGTTATGGGAGCAGTATTTTGAGCTGCGTGTGCTGCAACTAGATAGTTAGGTTTGTTCCAGGAGATCCATTGAGATCTAGCGTGGACACTTTGAATTGCTAATCTACAGCAACTGCCTTTTGGAGCCGGTGAGCATGGCTGCATACCTGGAAGGAAAACTCAGGCTTACCATCCTGGAAGCGGATAATTACTTGGAATGGAAGACTCGACTGAAGATTGCACTGAAAGCAGAGGGACTCCACCAAGTTACTGAGGAAGACCCGCCGCCAGATGGAACCTCGGATGCTGAGAAAAAGGAGAAGGAACTCTGGCTAATTAAGGACCGAAAATCACAAGCGATGATTGCAGCTTCCGTGAGTAAAACTTTCCTTTATGCTATTTGTGATCTTGGAACCTCAAAGGAGATGCTAAACAAGCTAGATTCTATGCATATGAGGAAAGGATGGGCATACACGTTTAATTTACGCCGAAAATTGCAAGATCTCCAATATAAAGATGGGGACTGTTTCTCTACTTTTATTGGGACTTTGGAAGATTTCTTTTTTCAATTTAGACAAGCAGGAGAGGAATTTACAGAGAGTCAAAAGCTGGAGACTCTGTTCTTGAGCTTGCCTGCTTCCTATAGCACTATAATTGGGCAATTGGAAACCCACACCAATCTAAACTTTGAAAAGGCTGTAGAAACATTGTCTTCGGAGGCTAACCGAAGAAACCTTTTAAACTCACGCTATGAAAGTGAACTGGCTAGCAACTTTGCTCTTAAAGCAACAATTGATCATTCCAGACGTAACCCGAGATGGGGAGGGAATGCTGGAGGAAATGCTGCAAGAGGGAACCGCATGGGCACCTCACATTTGCATACAAAGAGAGCCGATTTCACCAGAGAAACTCAGCCCAGAGAGAGAGGTCACATGACCGCCAGTGCTGAAATGAGGTCAGCTGGAAACAAAGCCTTCAGGTGTTTCCTATGTAACGAATTTGGCCACCGGGTGGCGCATTGTCCCAAGAATCAGACCAGGAGGTCTGGGAATATCAGTCAAACAAAGGAGAATGAAAATAGAGATTCCAAGTATACAGACAGACATTTCAACAAGAACTATAGTGTTAATTTAATGAAAAATAATGAAAAGCTGATTTTAGATTCTGGGTCATCTGTCCATATTTCTAAAAATCTAAGTTTCTATACTGAACTGTTTGATATTCCTGAAGAGACCGTTTATTTGGGCAATAATACTACAATTAAAGCAAAGAAAAAGGGCGAAGGAATTTTATATTGCAAATTGCTGGATGGATCTGTTAAACCATTTTTTCTGAGAGATGTTTTGTATATCCCTGAATTCTCAAGCTCCTTGATTTCAATATCCAAGCTAGAGCAACAAGGCTGTGAATTGTATATTAAAAATGGACAATGTGTTGTTACCCAGAATGGAGAAGTTTGCCTTGTGGGCTCGGAATTTCAAGGTCTTTATCATGTGGAAGAGCAATTTACAGACAGAGAAAGACCAGCCCAGTCCAGACCTGAGGCATACCAGCCTAATGTAATGAACCTAGCCAAGTTGTGTCAGCATGGAAACTGCTTACAATTATGGCACAGAAGACTAGGACACAGAAGTTTTGAATCAATTCAAAACATGAAGGAACAGGGATTAGCTAATGGCATTGATTTTGTACCATGTGACACTGTAACTAACTGTGTTTCTTGTCTCGAGTTCAAAGCAGTAAACAAGCCATTCCCAAAGCAGAGTGAAAGGAAGACGAAAGGACCCTTGGATCTGATCCACAGTGACATATCTGGACCACTACCAGCGACCATAGGTAATCATAAATATTTTCTAACTATAACAGATGATTTCTCAAGATACACGTGTGTTTATTTACTGAAGGAAAAATCAGAGATGCTGGAGAAATTAAAACAATATGTGGCGATGGCAAGCAACAAATTTGGCTCGAAGCCAAAGATCCTGCGCACAGACAATGGAGGAGAATACATGTCCAATGCTACACAGCAGTTCTTAAGAGAACATGGAATTGTGCATCAAACTACGGTGCCTTACTGCCCGCCCCAAAATGGAATCGCAGAAAGAATGAACAGAACTCTACTGGACATGGTAAGATGCATGCTTGCTGACGCACACCTCCCACAGAAATTCTGGGGAGAAGGCATCATGACTGCTACATACATACACAACAGAATGAACACAAAACCTATTGAAACAACACCTTATGAACTTTGGCATGGTCATAAGCCGTCCATGACGCATCTGCGTGTCTTTGGAAGCACGGCTTACTCATACATCCCAAAGGAAAAAAGGACTAAGTTAGGGCCTAGGGCCACAAAAGGGATTTTTGTAGGCTACGCAGCACAATCCAAAGCCTACAGAATTCTGGATCCTGACACCAACAGGATAACCATAAGCAGAGCAGTGTGTTTTGAAGAGGATGAAAGAGCTACACCTTCAGAGGGGGCCTACACTGAAGCAAGCAACCAGACCAAGCACCCTGATGACTGGATTATGCTTCCTGATCTCAGAGGAACTGAGGAGGAGGAGGAGACAGCAGATCCAGATCCAACCACACTTGACACAGAGACCCCCAGCGATCCACCAGACGCACCTGAGGTGATAGAAGGGACCACAGAGGGTGAGGTGAGGCGATCAACTCGCTCAAACAGAGGTGTTCCAGCTCCGAGGCTGTCCTACCTCGCAAGAACAGCGGAACAACCAGAACCTTCATCATGGGAGGAAATATCCCAGCTACCACAACCAGAAGCCCAGAAGTGGAAACAGGCTGCAATTGAAGAGCTTGAGGCTCTACAGAAAAACAAAACCTGGACTCTTACTAAGTTACCACAAGGAAGAAAAGTTATTGGCTGCAAATGGGTTTTCAAACTCAAACATGATGCTGATGGTGAGATTCAGCGCTACAAAGCCAGATTAGTAGCAAAAGGATATTCACAAAAATATGGAGAAGATTATGATGAAACCTTTGCACCAGTGGTTAAACATACCACAGTAAGGACTCTGTTAAGTATTGCTGCTAGCAAAGGAATGCATGTTGAGCACCTAGACGTGAAAACTGCATTCTTGCATGGTGAACTAGAAGAGGACATTTACATGCAACAACCACCAGGTTTCTTACAGGAAGGCAAAGAGGACTATGTATGCAAACTGCAAAAGAGCATTTATGGTTTAAAACAAGCTGCCAGAGCATGGAATATAAAACTGAATGATATGCTGCTTCAAGCAAACTTCAAAAGAAGTGAAGCTGATCCCTGCCTGTACACGAGATGCAGAGATGGGAAATGGACTTACATTTTGGCGTATGTTGATGATTTGATTTTTGCCTATGAAAATCCAGATGACAGCAAGGAAATAATGGATCATCTGAACAAAGAAGTGGAAGTCAAGCAACTTGGCAACATTGCACACTACTTGGGCATTCAAGTACAAAGAGAGAAAGATGGAAGTTTCCTGATCAACCAAGAACAGAAAATTAAAGACTTGATAAACTTGCTCAGACTGGAAAATGCAAATCCTACACCAACTCCAATGGAAGTGAACTACATAAAGCAAGAAGATCAAACTGAGCCACTATCTGACAACCATAGATATCGTGAAGCATTGGGTAAGCTTTTATACATTAGTACACTCACTAGGCCAGATATTAGTACAGCAGTTGGTTTACTTTGTAGAAAGACTGCATCACCAACAGTCAAGGACTGGAATGCAATGAAAAGACTTGTTAGGTACCTAAAGGGTACTGCACACTTTAAGCTCAAGCTGCCAGCTAATAGTGAACCAAAACTAGAAGCATACGTAGATGCAGACTGGGGTGGAGATATAACAGACAGGAAATCCACCAGTGGTCACATAATTTTCTATGGAGATGGAGCGATAAGCTGGTCAAGCAGAAAACAAGACATAGTAGCATCATCAACCACTGAAGCGGAATATGTATCAGCTGCACAGGGCTGTCACGAGATACAATGGCTGTGTCAACTACTGAAGGACCTACGTACAGATGTACCACAGCCCATACCAGTGTATGAAGACAACCAAAGCTGCATTCAACTCTCCAAACAAGAAGATGTAAAGAGGAGTACCAGACATATTGATGTGAAGTACCATGTAGTGAGAAGTCTGCAGAAAGATGGACTAATCAAGTTGCTCTACTGCCCGACAAATGAAATGCTCGCAGACTTACTCACTAAGCCACTACCAAGACCCTGCTTTGAAAAGCTGAGAGAGAAAATGAATATTGTGAACTGAGTCACGAGACAACGAGAGGGGGTGTTGGAAGGAAAGGACTTTGCGCTGTCTCTTTGCCTCAGACAGTGGAGGACAAACTAGTAAGTCAGAGGGCTAGAAGGTCAAAGACATTTGGTCATCACTTCCTGCTGCTCTGATGCTATCCCTTTGAAATGTAGATTGCTAATCTTAGGGGATTCAACTTCCTTCCTCCTTCTCTCTCTTCCTACCTGGCTGTTGACCTTGCAACATGGCAAGTCTCTTGCCCTGCACCATATGTGCAGAGAAGATGGTGAATCCATCTGCATCCATTTAGATAGATAGATTAGAGATCCTAAATCCTCACTTTCCTATCTAGAATGGAGTTCCTTAATAAATACCTTTTATATTGATTTGAAACAAGCAATTGGCTCCAAGTTACTTTACTCTTAGCACACATGCATGCATAACTAAATCCGCTGTGTTTGTGCCTCTGTGCACTCTGCTATATTGAAAAAGGGATTCTCTCACCACAGAGAATTTCCAACACTAAAGACCAAGGAATAGCATGGGTATGTGGAGGGCAATTTGTAAGCAAGCACAATTTGTGACATTGCACATAATTACTGATCATGTGGTGCGTCTGTTAAGGCATCAGCATTAGATTCCAATTTCCAAATTTTGTGCAGCTTGAACCTTAGCTCTGGTATAAAACGGACAAGGTTTTTTAGTATCTAATCTAATACTAGTTTATTTTTCTCCACTCACCCCAGAACAGCCACCCAAAGGAAGCTTCTCGACTCCAGGCCCAGCCTAGGAAAGATGCTGAACCAAGGAGATGGTTTTTGGCACTCCCAAACTGAACTTTCCCCAGAAAAATGCCCATGCCAGGGGAGTATCTTCCTGCCTGCATAAGACCCAATCTATAGAGGATGATATGAAGGAAGAAACAATAGTAGGAATGTCTGTGGCTGCAAGATCTAATAAACCTCTTACATTTGCTATCAAAACTGTGGCAAAAGGGGGAACATTTTACAATCTTAATGTAGTAACCTATACTACTGGAAACTAGGACTCCTCCCAGCAAGTGATGTGAATAAAAAAGTAATTTCTCCCAAATCCAAGAGTGATCAACTGAATTACCAAGCTTGACACAAGCCTATATTGTGTTATACATATGATGTCCATATATGTCATAATTAGACCAAAATGATTCAAGGGTGACAGTTCTATAGCCTGCATGATGTCAGGCTTGAAGATCACAATGATCTTAAGTTGAAAAAATGTTATTTGGAGAAAAACTGTGATCATCAAGTTGCTGTTCTGATCTGCTCCTATTAGTTTTATGCCTTTCAACCCCAGATCATTTGAAACACAGTGTGTACCATGTCAGACTATTTGTTAGGTAAGTGTGTAAATACAATGAGTCAACTGAATCTGTTTAGTATTCAGTTTCTAATCCTAGTGATTTCATATAATATTTCACAGGTCATGATCAAACCCACCTACAACAATGTAATATTTAGCTAGTACCAACAGTGTGCTACATAAAGGTTAACCAGTCCCTGGCTAAGGGTCTTACAAGACAGGTAGAAGGAAATGTCAAGGACTACTGGTGCCATTGAGGGACTAATCGCTTTAATAATTGTGTGGCTGGCAGAAACTCAAGACATTTGTAACCTATCGTAGATTTACAGCATGGGTTGGGGAAAAATTAAATTTACTAAACTCGAGTCTGTTGTGTCATAAAAGAAAGTAAGGGAAGGCTAGGATGCTTGCTTCAGAAAAAGCTTGACTGAACAAGAAATCTAGATTTTTGGATCCACAAGCAAAAGGGATCCAAAAGGCTGCTGAAGTCTCTATTGGGACTGAGCACCATGAGGAAGAGGGCATTAAAGAAGCAGGCAAAGGAGCAGATCAGTAGTATAGGAGCTGTACGAGGCTGAAGAAGCCAGATATTATGAGGTGCAGTGGGGAAATGACTTGCCTAGCAAGCCAGAGGTTGCCAGTTCGAATCTCCACTAGTATGTTTCCCAGACTATGGGAAGCACCTATATCAGGCGGCAGCAATCTAAGAAGATGCTGAAAGGCATCATATCATACTGTGAGGGAGGAGGCAATGGTAAACCCCTCCTGTATTCTACCAAAGAAAACCACAGGGCTCTGTGGTTGCCAGGAGTCGACATCGACTCGATAGCACACTTTATTTTACTCACATATTGGTACTGATTGCTAACATATTCCCAAAGTGCTAGGACTGGCCTATAGTCCTGCAGCTTCTTTGCAATGGAATGAACTAAGCATTTCACAACTGCATAGCTACTGTGTTGCTGACCCCCCTGAAGATAGTTCTTCTCAGCTTAAAAGCAAATTGACTAACAAGCACTTTATGTCAACACGAAAGAACTTAGACAACTTGGTTCACTTAAGCTCTGGTGCACCAAGCACTTCAGCTTGGCTGCAGAAGCAAACCATCAGATAATCAAGTTGTGATCAGAGCACAGTAATAATGATTCAAGCATAGTAATAATGTACATGTTGTGTAGTTAGGTCTCTATTGAATAAAATTCCTCTGGAAGATGAAATACAGCAGCTTTAATTTACCCGAATATTTCTTTGATCAGAAGAGTTTTATACCCACACACTGTGCCTTTAAGGGCTACAGGACAGGCTCAAGTTTAGTAAATTTAATTCCCCCCAACCCATGCTGTAAATCTTCGATAGGCTACATGCGTCTTGAGTTTCTGCAAGTCACACAGCTATAAAAGAAACAGGAGTCTTGCTAGGAGATACCCACTCAAGGAGGAAATGGGGTCTTCCTTCTCTACCTCCATCACAAACACCTTGCAAAATCTGATTACAAGACCCACGCTTAATTAAATACAACCTAGAAGTGTTTTGTAGCAGCAGCCAGACAACCAGGAGGCGCCGGGGAGACAAGCTAGTTTGAACTTCAGTCTTCAGTGCTTTACGCGGGCGGCGGCAGGCGGGATGGAAGCCGATGTTATTTACCGTCTGTAATAATAGAGGGAAAGAAAGAACTCTGCGCACGCTTAGACCCCTCTCCTTTTTTAGTATTACTTGCTTCCGATGTCACTGTAAGTCCGCGGAAGAGCTGACCTCTAATTAAGATCATACGGATGAGAGTACGTTCCCCATCCAATTAATCTTCAAATGTCTGTGTGTACACTCAATCATTCACCCTCAACTGCTGCCGCCAATCAGAGTAGACCTCACTGAGCTAGCGTAGCCCAACGTCCCGACTTACTTTAAAAACAAAACAGAGAAGAGCCGGAAAGGATAACCGCGATGTATACAATAATACGGACATTACGACTTTGTAATATGTTTCAAGAACTTTATCCGACTAGCGCGCGCTCTCTCTCTCTCTCCCCCCATTAAATCAGTGCCGAATGTAATGTTGTTTTTTTAAAAAAAAAATCTATTGAAACTCCAACTAGCCGTGGCGTTTTTTTTTTTTAATTCGTGCCTGCGTAGACTCCTCTTTCAATCTTGAAGCTTGGCTGCACCGCCCACGTGGTTTGAGTTATCGACCTCCGTATCCATGGAAACTACCAGCGGGAGGTAGAAGTCTGAAGAAGAGCGCCTTCGGCATGATCGCTGGACAACGCCAGTTGGCTTGGGAGCTCACAGGTGAGCCAAGCAGGGATTGGCCCGAGTGGGCACGAGGCGAGCGGTTCATCTGGCCACTCTCAGTGGCTGCACCAAGGGGAAAAGAAGGAACAAATCCGCGCGGGGCGGAAGGTGCATTTCGAGGCGGGGCCCCAGTCCCGCATGTCTTCTGGAGGAATAGTAACAGTGCATTTTACATTAAGGTTCCCATCCCATCCTTAACACAACCAGAGGTCGGTCTTTGGGGACCTACGCTTTATAAATGTATTTATGCTTTTAGATAGATAGATCGATAGATTACATAATTATAAAGAGAATCTCCCTTTATGTGAAAAGCACCTCTACGTTACTACGGGTGTCCAACAATGTGGGGGCAAGCTATTTGGGTGGGTGATTGCCTCCCGCCTTGCTCCCCACCCCTCTCCGGCAGACCAGTGGGTGCGTGGTGAAGGGGGCATTCTGTTCGTGCTGAATGGATAGAGCACTGTGAGACCCTGCAGAGCACTTCGCCTTCCGTGGATGATCTAGCAGAGCTGTGCCTAGATCTCTGATCACTGTGATCCTGCTACATGTTTTTCAGGCTTCCTACGGCACTGTTGATGTGCTTGGTAGTTCTGCAGACTGTGGGCATGTGAGCATGGCTGGAATGTGCAGTGTTTTTTGTTTATGGGACAAAACACACAATATTCCTTAGCCTGAGATAGCCAGCAGTGGTGAAAGTAGACAGTACTGGACAGGTACAGTGTGCCATCAAGCAGGGGCGTAAGGAGGCTGGAGTGGGCCCAGAGACAAAATTTTAAAATGGGCCCCTCGCTGATACACACACACTCACTTCACATGTGACTTGCCTTTGGGGGGCCCCTCAAGGCGTGGGGGCCCCCAGGCAGCCACCTCCCCTTGCCTAATGGTAGTTACGCCCCTGCCGTCAAGTCGATTTTGAATCCTGGTGCCCACAGAGCCCTGTGGTTTTATTTGGTAGAGTACAGGAGGGGTTTACCACTGCTTCCTCCATTGGGTTTACCATTGTCTCCAGTATGAGATGATGCCTTTCAGCATCTTGCTGTGTCACTGTTGCCTGATATAATACCAGCAGGGATTCGAACCGGCAATCTTCTGCTTTTTAGTCAAGCATTTCCCCACTGCGCCACTTAAGGTCACTGGTACAGAGCACCAGCCAAATATTTAATCGGCATTCACCACAGAGCTTAGAATGCTGGTATAACAATGTGAGAATTCTGACATTCTGAAGTCTGTAATCCATTTTCATCGCTGGTAAGTAGCCAGTATAATTAATAGAACAGTACACAATTTAAAAAAAATGTATTGGAGCTTTTCAGTATACAGCCTTGGAATCCAATGTTGAACACCAGGACTCAGCCCTGGGAAATGTGAAGTAATGAGTGCTTCTCTGAGTCTCCACAGTGTCTCTCGCTTGTCACTAAAAATAACATTGAACAGAGGGTCCTGGATATGGTGTTGGAGATGAAGTTCCTGTGCATCAACCTTTTGCACCAACTGTCCTAATGACCACTAGGGGCATTGGGGGTAGAGACAGTGAGTTAGGGTCTCCTTATCTGTCCCTACTCTATGACCCCTGAACTGACTCTGCAGCACTTCCTGTGCTGAGTCACAATCCTTCCTTTCCTCCTAGAGAGCAGATGGAAACCTCTCTCTCTTTCTCCTTACCTATCCATTATGTAGTCCTTTAGATTAGATATAGGTCTTTCCTATCTAAGTGTATTTAACCAATAAATATTTAGTGTTTAGTCATACAAGGATCTCCGTGTCTTTTCTCTAAATAGCTGCAATATCCAAACCATTCTCTTCTACCTACTCTGTAACTGGAGTGTGTGCTCATGCCTTAGTGCTCTGCTGTTTTACCTATTGTGGGTAAAAATCAACAACCTCTAGCAGGGTTGTGGGCCCAGCAGGAGCAACAAGCCTCTAGGCACAAGCAGAGTTTATTTTATTTTATTTTTCATTTTTGAAAGTGCAGCTGAGTTAGTTAGAAACTGCAGCATGGATCCTGTGACTACAGCCTACTCAGGAATGGCTCCTTCTTTTCCCAAACTGGATGGCAATAACTACGAAACCTGGGCCCTCGAGATGAAAGCGATCTTCATGACAAAAGGAATCTTTGAAGTGCTCAGGGAGGGACAGCCAGCCCAAGATGAAGCTGCTCAAGCCTCGTGGGACAAGAAAAACCAACATGCGTATGGCCTTTTAATTTTGAGTATAATCGATGATTTATTGATCTATGTGCGGGATACAGATTTAGCTTCAGAAGCGTGGGATAGACTGAAAAAGCAATGTGGCCAAGTCTCTGCAAACGCAGCTCTTCTGCTGTATAAAAGGCTATGCGAAAGCAAACTGCAGGAAGGGGGAGACTTTGAAGCCCACATAGCGAATATCTTAGAAATTAACAGGCTTTTGAAGAGTAACCAATGTGAATTGAATCATGTTATTCTAATTGGGGCAATCCTACAATCCCTGCCTAAAAGTTTTGAACCCCTAATTGTCGCTCCTGAACTGTCTCACTGTGAACTGAAGGTTGGTCATGTTGTGTCAAGTCTGAGAAATTTTAATGCAAAGTTGCAGCAGGAAAAATTTGAAAGCGATGGCACTCTGGCACATTTCAGCAGACAAAGTAATTACAGCATTAGCAAGCGAAGTAGCCTCAGTAACTCATCAGCATATTCAAAGAGCGGGAAGCTCAGAGGGCACAGACCTGGTCACCATGGCAATGAAGTAAACACAGGGATGAGTCATGGTGACAAACAAAGAGGGGAGGAGAAGCAGGGCCAAGGTGGCTTATCTGAAAGGGCTAGTAGTAATACCAAAAGCTACATTGCCTTAAAGGAGCCAAGGAAGGGTCACGTTTTCATCCTGGACTCAGGTGCATCCCAGAATATAATCTGTGGTCCCAGTCTATTTATCGAACTTGATAAAAGCCACAGATCTGTTGTGACCCTAGCAGATTCAAGGAAGCTAAGTGTGGCTGGCAAGGGGACAGCAAAGATACTTTGTGGCTCTGCTGCTGAAGCTTATGAGGTTAAGATAAATGATGCACTTTTCATCTCAGAGATGCAAGTCAACTTGATTTCAATTGAGCATGGACTCAAGAAGGGGTGTAAAGCAATTTTTGAAAATGAAGCATGCTACATCTCTAAAGGTGATGAGTTAATCATGACTGCCCACATGCGGGATGATGGACTTTTTGAAGTAGACTGTGCTACTGCACAAGCAAACATGGCAAGTAGTTGCCAACACAAAAATTGTGATTTCTTATGGCACAGAAAATTGGGCCACCGAAGCCTAAACTTTAAAACTGACTCCCAAATGAGGGAACTAACCGAGGGATTTAATATAAGGGCATGTCCAGAAATGGCCAGCAGATGTCAGTGTTGCATTCTTAACAAGGGAGTCAAGCCAACTTTTCTGGCAAAGGGAAATGTATAGTCCGGGAGCGTTTTGGAACTGGTTCACTCAGATGTTTGTGGGCCATTACTGATGAGTTCAGGAGGAAATAAGTATGTCCTGACTTTCATTGATGATTACTCCCGAGTTTGCTATGTGTATGTTCTAAGAGAGAAAAGCCAGGTGTTTGAGAAATTTAAAGAATATATTGCACTGGTGAACAACAAATTTGGAAGGAAGCCCCAGTGTTTGAGGTCAGACAATGGAGGGGAATATATGTCAAACCAGATGAAAGAATTTATGAAATCAAATGGTATCTCTCACCAGACTACCCCTCCATTTACTGGACAGCTCAACGGGGTAGCTGAGAGAAAGAACAGACCTCTAGTGGAAATGACCAAATGTCTACTGCATGATGCCAATCTAGCAGACAGGTTCTGGGGAGAAGCAGTGATGGCTGCTAACTACCTGCAAAACAGATTGCCAACCAAGGCAACAAATAAGACACCATTTGAACTTTGGCTGGACAGAAAACCTTCCCTAAGACACATCAAAGTGTTTGGATTAATGGCCTATGCATTAATAGGATTAATGGCCTATGCATCCCAAAGCAAAGAGAACCAAACTCAACTGCAGATGTGAACTGGGAATTTTTGTTGGCTATGAATCCAGAGGATACAGAATCCTTGATCCAAAGAGTGGAAAGGTCAAAGTCTGCAATGCAGTGTATTTCGATGAAAGACAAAGATCAAATAAAGGTGAAGTATCAAAGATTTTCCCAGAAATCCAGATGAATGAAGAGCCATGTGATTGGGCTCAAATGGATCTGGAGTCAAGCAGCGATCATGAAGAATCAGTGCCAGATTCAGAAGGGGCTGCACAACCCGAACCCGAACTGAGGCGCTCACAGAGGCATAACAAAGGGGTTCCACCTAACAGACTCTCACTCATGGCTAAAGGAGGAGAGATGCAAGAACCCACTACATGGCAAGATATAGAAAGGTTGCCAGCTGATGAAGCTGAGAAGTGGAGAAAAGCAGCAATGGAAGAAATTGATTCCTTGAACAAATGAGACTTGGAGACTTGTGGAACTACCCGCTGGAAGAAAGCCTGTGGGATGCAAATGAGTCTTCAAAGTCAAGCAGGATGCAGAAGGGGATGTACAGCGCTATAAAGCCAGACTAGTAGCCAAAGCATACTCCCAAATCCATGGTCAGGACTATGATGAGACTTTTGCACCAGTCGTGAAACACACGTCAATTAGAACATTGCTCAGCGTGGCAGCAGCCAAAGGGATGCAAGTTGAACACTTGGATATAAAGACTGCCTTCTTACATGGGGAAATCGAGGAAGACATCTACATGCAACAACCACCAGGCTTTGAGGAACCTGGAAAGAAAGGGCTAGTGTGCAAACTGCAAAAGAGCATCTATGGCTTAAAGCAGGCAGCCAGAGTATGGAATGAGAAATTGAATCAATTACTACTTAAGGAGGGGTTCACGCAAGGAAAAATATTCTAGACTCAGAGACAATAGGTGGACTTACATTCTGACTTACGCTGATGGTTTGATTCTTGCACACGAGGAAAGTCAAGACAGTCATGAAATTGTTCAACACCTGAACAAGGAAATAGAGGTGAAGGAACTAGGAAGCATCTCATATTACCTTGGCATCCAAATAGAAAGAGAATGGAACGTTCCTTCTCAGCCAAAAACAGAAGATAAAAGATCTTCTAGAATGCCTGGGACTGACAGATGCCAATGAAGTCAGCATGCCAATGGATGCTGATTTCTGGAAGCAAGATGAGGACAGCCAGCCTTTACCAGCCAACAATCAATACAGAAAGGCAATTGGAAAACTTTTGTACATAGCCACAGTGACAAGGCCAGACAAGGCCTCAGCAGTAGGAATCCTGAGCAGAAAAGTGAGTGTGCCAACGAACAAGGACTGGAAAGTGGTCAAAAGACTGGGAAGGTACCTGAAAGATACTGCACATTATGTACTGGTGATTCCAGCAAACAGCAATTCCAAACTCGTGGGATATGTGGATGCAGACTGGGGCGAGGACAGAACGGACCGCAAGTCCACAAGTGGACACCTGTTCCTGTATGGAGGTGGAGCCATAACTTGGAGTAGCCGCAAGCAGTCACTTGTCACGCAATCATCCACAGAAGCGGAGTACGTTTCAGCAAGTGACGCATGCAGGGAAGCAGTATGGATACACCAACTACTATCGGACTTTTGCATCAAGGAACCAAAGCCCACAGTGATGTTTGAGGACAACCAAAGTTGTATCCAGATTTCCCAAATGGAGAAGATGAAATCTCGAACTAAGCACATTCCCATAAAGTAACACTATGTTTGGGACTTACAAGAAAAAGGGGTGGTCCAGCTGAGGTACTGCCCCACAGAAGAGATGCTGGCAGATGGATTAACCAAGCCATTATCCAAAGACAGATTCCAGATGCTTCATGAGAAGATGGGAGTCGTGACCAGGTGCAACAGGTGATGAGAAGGGGTGTTGGAGATGAACTTCCAGTACATCGACCTTTTGCACCAACTGTCCTAATGACCACTAGGCGCATTGGGGGTAGAGACAGTGAGTCAGGGTCTCCCTATCTGTCCCTACTCTATGACCCCTAAACTGACTCTGCAGCACTTCCTGTGCTGAGTCACAATCCTTCCTTTCCTCCTAGAGAGCAGATGGAAACATCTCTCTCTCTCCTTACCTATCCATTATGTAGTCCTTTAGATTAGATATAGGTCTTTCCTATCGAAGTGTATTTTAACCAATAAATATTTAGTGTTTCGTCATACAAGGATCTCTATGTGTTTTCTCTAAATAGCTACAATATCCAAACCATCCTCTGCTACCTACTCTGTAACTGGAGTGTGTGCTCATTCCTTAGTGCTCTACTGTTTTACCTATTGTGGGTAAAAATCAACAACCTCTAACATATGGAACTTCAGGTGGATCTAAGTATGGTTCCTAGCTATCAGGCCTCGGACAGCTCTAGGTTCACCATATCCCTCCCCCCACCCGACCGCAATATATCTGACCCAGCTGGAAATACCAAGCAACAGAAGGGCGTTCACCCTCGCCCACTATCATGCCTTTCCATCCACTGTTTTGGAAGGTAAATACAGGAAGATCCCATTTACGGAAAGGGTCTGCCCCTGTGCTTCTGGGGAGGTGAAAACCACTGAACACGTACTCTTGAGTTGTCCGTGTTATAAAGATAGCTGGGAGAAGCTCATACTTCCTCTACTTCGCAACTACCCTGGCCGCTCCAGTCAAGTCTACAGTAAGATGCTGCTCTCGGATGAAAAGCAAACCTTCACGTACAGTGTTGCTAGGTTCTGCACAGCAGCATGCAAGATCCATCGGACCCTGACTGCCAGTCCATAACCCATGGTTTTAACTACTGACCAATTTATTCTAACATGTCCCTTTTCTAACATGTCTTTAAAAATATTTTTACTATCTTAGTTGCTTATAACTTACAGTTATATATGTACTTATATATTTAACTATGTTTTACCTTCATTTTATTAGACATTCTGTTAGAGTTGTATTCTCCTATAGACCAGTTTTTATGTATCAAATTATTTATATTAGTTTTAATTAGTTTTATTAGTTTTATTAACTGCTTTCCCTTTTTTTTTTTTTTAGCTATCCCACTTTTAACTTTTAGTATATTTTATAGCTTATATAACACAATTTTATTGTAGGGCAGTATCTGGTTATAGTGATGTATTTTTAGTATTTGATGTTTTTTCCATGCCCTTGTATGCTTTTTATTCTTGTGCTGGTCTGGGACCGTAATAAAGACTGATTGATTGATTGATTGATTGAATAATAACATTGAGTATCCATACATTTAGGTCAGAAGATGTGTTTTACAGGCTCGAGCCACTGCATATGTCCAGAATATTATTAAATGATAGGCAACTTTGCTACTTTTAAGAAGGCCATCATAGCTCAGTAGTAGAATGCATGATTTGTATGCCAAAAGTTCCAGGTTCAATCCCTGGCATCTCCAGATAAGGCAGAAAAAGACTTCTGTCTGAAACCTGGAGAGCTGGTGCCAGAATATATAATGTTGAGCTAGATTAACCAATAGCCTAGCTCAGTTCTCTATGAATCCATAGTCTCAATAGGAGCGACATGCCAGAGCTGCAGTAACAGTGATTTTCAAGCTTCCCAGCTTCTGTGAACACTTTCCACCACTTCAGCTTCTCTGCCAAGGGATTTGTAATTGACTCTCATAGAACTTCTGTATATTGCAGAGGATTCTGTGGCATGTTCTAGAACACAAAATGTTCTATCACTCTACAGTGCAGTCCGTTTCGAAAGGTCATGGCAACGCTCCAACCAACTGTTCAATCAATCAAAACTCAATTTTCAGGCTGCAAAACTTCCAGAGGGTATCCATGTCCCTCTGTTGCAGCAGAACAGCAACAGGGAGTCTTGTGGCATCCTAATAAGGATGCCATCTCCCCTAGATTTCTGGGTTTTTGCCAGATTTTAAACATGTTCTCCTGCACCCAGTTACCCCATTAGCTTGCCTAGCTTGCCCAGTTTTCATTTTTTAAAAAAAAAAAAAGCTACGCTCCAGCCCTTGTAGAAGCGGAGTTAAGGAATGTGCAGTCACTACTCCGTTCAACCGCTGGACTTGGAGAAAGGCAGGTGAAGCACAGGAGGCTGGCTGGGAGAGGTTCACACAATAAGTAATCCAGGGTGTTTTTCACACTGCAGGCTCTACCTTGAGTTTACTGCGTGTTCGAAGTTGCCCAAAAAAACTGATGCAAAAAATGGATTTTTTTTACTTTGGATATAATTGGGCTACACTCTTAATTCACAATGAAAAACCTGAACCTTGTGTGAAGTGTTTTCCAAGCTTGTAGAGACTTCTGGCTGATATGTGAACACACACCCTCCATTCGAGAGGAGATGCAAGCTAAATGCCCTGTGTGAAAAACTCCCAGCTGAGGAATGTTGCCTGTCCCCTGCTGACTGGGCAAAGAGGCACCTTTTTAATGTGTCAATTCTCTTTATTTAGCAGGGGGAGAGTAACTGGCCCTATCCACCTCCAGCATTGTACTTTCAGTGACTGTTGCTGGTGTCTGCCTTATGTTTCTTTTTAGATTGTGAGCTGTTTGGGGACAGGGAGCCATCTTATTTATTTATGATTTCTCTGTGTAAACTGCTTTGGAAACTTTTGTTGAAAAGCGGTATATAAATATTGGTTGGGGGGGGTTGTCAGCAGGGGATCTCTATATGGCAGTTGAGAGGATACCTTGATTTTGATATAAATCACTGCCTATCTGTGTATTGCAATGTGTAAGGTTTTTTCTTTGTAGTGCAATCCAGTCTATCATGCCTACTTAGAAGTAAGTACTATTGGTTTCAATCAGATTTTCTCCCAAGTAAGTGTGTATAGGATGAAAAGTTTGGTGTATTTTTTGTTCTATTGCTGCTATTAATATAGCAAACTTAGTGTAGTCTTAAGAGCCACCTAATGATGCAGCAAGGAAGTAACTTGCCTAGGAGCAAGAGGTTGCTGGTTTGAATCCCCGCTGGTATGTTTCCCAGACTATGGGAAACACCTATATTGGGCAGCAGCGATATAGGAAGATGCTGAAAGGCATCATCTCACACTGCACGGGAGGAGGCAATGGTAAACCCCTCCTGTATTCTACCAAAGACAACCACAGGGCTCTGTGGTCTCCAAGAGTCGACACCGACTCGATGGCACAACTTTACCTTTACTTTTACGTTTAATGTAGTCTTAATTTATTTTCTGTAGATTTTTTTTGTTTGTGTGTGTGTGTGTGTGTGTGTGTGTGTGTGTGTGTGTGTGTGTGTGTGTTTTAATTTTGCTTTAAGCCACCATGAATTCTCCCTGCCCCCTGCTCTTTTCCTGTATTAGTATTCTAAATCAAAAGGAGTCATTTTGGAGTTATGTTTTATGTTCTTATCTCAGGATGTAAATGGTGACTGTGACAAGGCTCAGGAATTTGTTGTTAACCACACAGAGATGAAAGTTTGGGCAGTGTACAAATTTGACAAATAAATAAAAATAAATGAAAGCCTTAATCCCTAGCACCAGTTTTGTAGGGTCAGAATTTAGAGGTGATGAAAATGCACTCAGCACTGCTCCTCAACATGAGCTTGATTTGGTATCTTCACCCACCTTACTCCTATCTTTACCTAGCATATTTAAATTAGCATATTTAAACCAATAAATAGCATATTCAGGTACTGGGAAATGGAGTGGGGTAGTAATCTGCAGTTGGTGAGGAATCCATAACTGCACTACATACAGCTTATAAGACAAGGTTAAAAATTGAACTTGTATATTAGAAAGTGAGGCTCTTCTCACGATCTGTGAGAAGAGTGTCTAGGGGGTTTGCAGGGAGAGCAAAGGTTTGTGAGACTTACTTTTAGGTAAACATACATAGGATTGGACTCCTAGAAACTCAAAAATAAAGACAGTGAGGAACTGTCTTTGTTGCCTCCCTCTGCAATTATATCCAGGATAATGATGATAATAATAATAATAATAAATTAATAAACAACTTTATTTGTTAGCCGCCCCATAACAAATTGTTCTTTATACATGTTGCCTCCCTCTGTAGTTATATCCAAGTGAATACATATTTCGTTTATAAGTTCATCTTGCATGTATGTGTTAAAACTGACAATGAAGGGAGATCAAAAAGATTTCCCAATCCTGGGAGGCTGAATTCAAACATTTGAGAGGAACTTTTCAATGTATGAATTCTCAGGGTTTGAGATTTATATTATTCTAATTCATTCCTGTTGCTTAGAAAACACATCCCTGTTCTGTCCTCTTGCATATGAATTACCAGTTCTTTCAAATATTATTTGCATAATGGTGTAATATTGTTGTATACAACTTAATATCATTCATTGTGGCCTTTATCCCAAAATAATTTGACCTGAATTAGCTCCCATCTCACTTAGGGTGTGTCAGTACACAGCCTGAAGCATTTTGGGAAATGTCAGGCATCTTTTACTCGAAGACATTCCTATCCTCTGTACCAGAAGCCGATCATGCAAACCACACATTCACACAGTGGTCCTGTGCAAGTTTCTGCCAACTGTGTCCGCTTCCAAATAACAGCAATTAGAGCCACATGGAAGGGTCCTCAGGAGTGCATGCCAATAAAGTTACCATAGGCAGTAAACAGCTGCTATTAGCTTCATTTCATGTTACACAGAAGAATGGCAGGATAGCGCAATGGGCAGAAGATCTCACCATAGCCCTTCTGTGCTCATTATTTTGCAACACATGTTGTGAAAGCAGGCAGTATTCTGATTGACACTCATCACTGTTTGTGGACTTTACAGATGCGCAAAAACGGAATTCATTCGGATCATGTCAGCAGAAGAGAATTTTCCCCTTTTTTCATGCTCCAGACCGATTAGGCAATGAGTGGGTACCACTTAAAGGTGATCCCAACCGTGGACCTGGAACTTATAACCATGCAGAGGTACTGTCTTTGACTTAGCCATATTTTTATTTTAAGGACCTTTTCTTTAAAGAAGGAAGAAAACTGGGTACTATACTGCTTTCAGAAATCAGATTCCTATTGTTCTACATGCACTCTAACTATAGGCAACCACCCCTGCCTTGAAAAAAATGTAGTTTGGGTATCCAGGGCTGCCATCCACAACTGAATTAGATGAATTACGCGAAATCAGTGTATCCCTATCAATGTCAATGGGACTAAATGCAAGTGCCAAAACGTAACTCGTTTACTTCGTGCCAGTAGGTAAGGGGGAAGGAAAATGCCACCTTCTACATTATTATCCTGCCAACTACAGAAACATAAGGGGTATAATGGATTACCAGGAGAGGCAAGATTGAAAAGTATATAACAGTTCAGTTTCTTAGTTGGGCAATGGATCTTGCACATTTCAAAATATTATTTCACATTGGGATTCAAATTATAGAATTTTACAGATTAAGCCAGATATGTGTCAAATAAAAAGCTGGGTACATTAAGGTGTGACAGTGTGTTATTTTATTTGGAAAATTGTAAGCAAATAAATATATTAATGAATCTGCCACTTTGCAGCAATACAATGTATTCTAGAGTTTTTCCTGAGGTTTTCTAGGTGAGCTTTTTGTATTTTTTAATATCTACATTTTCTTCAGTAGACCTTGAACAGACCGAAGAATACTTGAATAGACCAAAGTATACTTCAAGAATATATAATATTCCATGAAGAGACCAGTATTATTCCATTTGTAAAAGGATTCTGAATGAGGTTGTTTTGTAACGAAGTTCATAACATGGTGGAGGCAATCACAATATCTTTCTCTGACTCCCCATCATCCCCTTCACCTATTTGTGTTGATATCCAGGGCTTAATCTGAACACACTGTTTTCAGTATTAGGCCCAAGTGTGGAACATGTGATGTCATAGCAAGGGTAGAAGCGTAAGATACATGTGGTTTGATGAGTTGCCCTGCCTCGCCCCCTGTGCTTAATTTTTAAACTGCAAAGCAGCTATAGGTGATTTCAGACTGAACAGAAGACTGTGGGAGGGCAAAGGGCTGAGCAATCATTTCAATTTCAGCAGCTGGCCTGCTGAAATCCCCCATCTACTGCTTTCCCATGTATGGCAAAAGAGAGAGAGAGAGAGAGAGACCCCCCCCAAGGGACCTATATATTTTCTCTCTCAGGAAGAAAAGCAGCTAAGGGGAGTTTTGAACAAACTGCTAGCAAGGAAAAGGTTTAATAGCTGCTTTCCTCCTCCTCCTCCTTCTCCTAATGTTAGTCCTATGCTCAATTTCGAGGCACCTACTGTACAGTTGCTTTACACTATAAAAAGAATGCTGCCCTGTAGCCTTTGTACATGTCAAAGGTCTGAAAGCTTTGAATAACCATAACACATCTATATTCCCTAGGAGTTAGGAGGTAGAATTTATTTATGAGTCAGAGCAGACTTGAGGCCCAGCACCTCTAGCGGTCTTGTTGTATCTATTATGTAAGGTTGCAATAAACTCAGTGGGGGTTTTGTTTGTTTGTTTTAATGCATAGAGGACCAATCTTCTATACGTTCTGACTAAACGGCCAGAGAGTACTAAAGGTTATGCTCTGGGAGCAAGGACAACTCCACGTTTTGGATTTATCAGCAAGGTAAAGGCAGTTATCTTTATATTGCTGTAATACAAATCCTAATCCCATGAATTGTAAAGATATGTTATAATATAGACAGTCTAATATATGAGCCCAACCTGTACTAACTACACATTACCATCAGGGGATCAACTAGTATTTTTTGGTAACATGAGGAGTTTATTATCTTCTTTATATATAATTCGCTAAGGCATACCCATAGTGAAATCCCATGTGTGGCAGCTCTCGCAAGAGTTTGAAGAGCTGCCAGATAGGATAGGGATGGGCGGGGAGAAGAAAATGGTGGTGACAGCCGTCCATCCAGCGGGCCCAGGAGTTAATGCGGCCGGGAGGAGAAGGCAGGGGCAGCGGGCGGGCAGGCAGGAAACAGCGGCGGGCAGAGGAAGGAAGGAAGCAACAGCGGAAGTGGGCAAGGGGGAGGAAGGAAGGAAACAGTGGTGGAGGTGGGCGGGGGGGAGCAAGGAAGGAAACAGAGGCGGGTGGCCAGGTGGGGAGAACTAGAGGCACAGATGCTCTGCGCCAAGCTGAGCTGCTGCTGCTAGTATGCTGCTGCTATGTATACTTTTATTTTAAAAGTATACATAGCCTTTCCATTAGAATGGTATGACTTGTGGTCAACCTTCTGCTCTCTCACAGCAAAAGGTAAATTGCAAATTCTTCTATATGGAGACTGTATTTTGCCACTCCCCAGTGGCTCCATCCCACATTGCTCCAGTAATACAGGAATATAGAAGGGACAGATGGGATTTTATGGAAAGAATTAGTCTAATATCCTTGTATTACTGGACTGTGGCATGAAATATAGTAAAGGATAACAGTTCAGTGGTGGAACACATGCTCTGCATGTAGAGTGTGTGCTGTAAAGTAAGACCTTTGAGACTTTAGAGAGCTGCTGCTAGTTAAAGCAGACAATACTGAGCTAGGAACATAGGAAGCTGCTATATACTGAGTCAGGCCATTGGTCCATCTAGTTCTGTATTGTCTACACAGACTGGAGCAGCTTCTCCAAGGTTGCAGGCAGGAATCTCTCTCAGCTCTATGTTGGAGACGCCAGGGAGGGAACTTGGAACCTTCTGCATGCAAGGATGCAGATGCTCTTCCCAGAGCAGCACCATCGCCTAAGGGGCGATATCTGATAGTGCTCGCACATGTAGGTTCCCATTCAAATGCAACCAGGGCAGACCCTGCTTAGCAAAGGGGTCAAGACATGCTTGCTACTACAAAGACCAACTCTGCTCCAATGGTCTGGCTTAATATAAGGGAGCTTCATATGTTTATATCTTCATTATAAGAAACTGCTTTTAATTATGCATTTTCAATAATGGTAAGTGATTTTCCACATTAGTGGGACTCCACACCCATCAATTATGATTAAAGCATCAAACATTACAAATGTATATCTTCTAACCTGTAAATCAAGTTGAAAATAAATCTCTCAAGTGATGTACCACACTACAGTCATTTATCAATGTACATAGCATCCTGAAAGAGAATACTTAATATCACTTAATATCACTTAATATCACTTTTGGTTTATCTGTAAAATAGGAATATCAACAGAAAATTGAAAGAATCAAGCCTACTCAGAGGGGGTAGGCTCATCTAGAGTTCCTACAGATGATGTGTCTCATAACTTAATTCTATATGTTCAATTTATAGATTGTGACTCCTGCTCCTACAACGTACCAGGCAATATGGATCAAGGAACAAAAGCATCAGGCTGCATATGCCCCATTTTCCAGCAGGTTGCCACGATTTTCAGAGAGGGTTATGGACAGAGAGCTTTTCCCTGGGTACTATTTTTCATTTCTTGGATTATCATGGTGACAGTTATGATGGGACCCTGAAAAAAAAACTGGGAGGTCTTACACAAATTCCAGTGGCTTGCCTCTAACTAGTGCTGTGCACATGGAGTCAAAGGATGCACACCCACAGTGATTGCGCTTTCACTTCACCAGCACTGATTGCACTTTCACTTCATCATACATACCAGGGATGGGCGCCCATCCCCATGACTCTGGAATACACTTCCTCATGAAATTAGAGTTTCCCCTTCTCTAAATGTTTTTAAGAACCACCTGAAAACATACCTGTTTAGCCAGGCTTTTAGTTAATAGTTTTAAAGCTTTGGGTTTTAGAGTTTTATTTGTATTTTAAATTGTTTTAAAGGTTGTTGTTAGATTGTGAACCACCCAGAGACCTTTTTGTATGAGGCGGTGGCTCCCCCCCCCCCCCACCCGCCACCGCCGGCAGCCCAGAGAGACTGGAGGTGGGGTTAAAAATGGTTTTTCAAAATTGTGTGCATTATTTCTGGGGGCCTGGGGAAATTTTTTTAAAAAGTGATTCCGTGTGTGTTTTATGTGCGCACACTGCCTTGACAGTGCCACCCAGAATAAAACTCTTTCTGCTCATTGGTGATAAAAAAATAGAGGGAACACTGATAAGAACCAAAGGTAAATGTCCATCTTGCTAATCTTTTCATAATAAGGCATGACTCCCTGCATGGCTTTGATAGGTACAAATAGACAAAATTAATTCAATTTGCTTTCCTCGTTAAATTTTAGGGACCCCCATCATCCTTATCATCTCTTGTTTATTATTTGGTTCTCCTATTTACCCGAGTCATTTTTGAATGGAAAAGATGCAGCTAAGGCCTTCCATGTCTTAATTAAAACTTCTGTTTTAAATTTTACACTACAATATCATCATGATGGAATGAAAGACAATATGTAAAAACATCTCTCAGTGGATTAATCTGGTACGGTATAAAGGGATATATGAATTCACTGCAGATAAGACACATTATGAAAGGTCTTCTCTCTATATAGACCTGGCACTTATGACCCTAATAAGATACCACACAGGCATGTCACCTGGCCAGGAAAGTTTGGATCCCCAGACTGGTCTTTAGTTCCAATGCCAAAGAAGAGGACACTGAAGACTGAGGTATGAAATTAAGTAGGGCCCTGTGATTACATTTGAGATCGGAATCTTGAATCTTTAAATACATGCATACTTGATTTTAGTTAAGGGGCAGTTTTTCTTCCAAGGTGGTAGCCTTAGTATAGTTAATGAAGCCCTCAGAAATTGTCATCCCTGATCACTGGTGCACAAGGTGCAACTATATATAAACCAGCTGTGCTGTGTGCTGTGTAATACCCTATTACAGTGCTGGTACACTAAATAAGCAGGATTGGGGCCTGGAAATGTGGTTTATGTTGGATTGGTCCTAGTTAATGTTAACTGGGAATCCTTATCTTGATACCTAATATATTTTGTATCGTCTTTGTTGAAGTGAGGCTAGGTTTAGACATTCAACTATCATTTGCTGAACTGCCTTTCCAGACCTCCATCATCTCAGTATGCATCATAATATTATGATTTATGTTATGTGGATAGAATCCATTGTTGGTGTGCTGCTCCCTGGATGGCAGCCATGGATCCCCAGTGGCAATGGGAGAGAACCAGAATTATAATGTAGTTCTGGCTGGGCATAGATAAAAGAACGTACACAGCTGTGATTTGTAAACACAGACTCAGTTAAGTGCTCCAAGTGAAGAAACCTACTGCATCAGTGTGAATATTGATCCCCTAAAAGTAATAGCCTACTACTACTGTTTCTTTCTGGGGGGTTCCTTTGTCAGAAGCAGTTGTTGTGGATATGGAAATCTAGATTTAAAACTGTTCTGAAATTGTTAATGTTTGCTTATTTTTTTGTGCTGTAGTTTTCTAGCACCATTGCAAGCATAACTATTTTTATTTATTTTAGCTGTTTTCAGACAAAGAATTCAGGAAGCATCGGAATCTAGTGGCCTACCTGAGCATATATTACGATGATTAATTCTGCTGGCTGAAGTCTTTTCATTCCTATGTATTTAGACTACTAACTTACCTTTGTTGTTAGATAGGATTTGGACATGTATTTATTTGTTACTCTTATTCAATAACTAGATTGTTTCATAAACAGTTGGGGTTTTATCCCTTTAAATGTCTCTTCCCTTCCTAATTTTTCATTGTTTGATTCAAAAGGCTCAAGTTATTTCATACATCACACAACTATTGATCTGTAAAGATGACTTCACTGCATTTCCTTTATATATTGCAACCATCCATTGGAGTCATTCCAGTTCTTCAGTTTTGAAGTGCCACATTCACCCTCCTCCTTTTTGCAGTCTGTTAAGCTTGGCGAATGCTTATGGGAAGCTCAGATTTCTACTGTCTCACTTTGATGTATATGTCAGTTTTGAAATATCTTCTCACCACCTAGAGGCTTGAGATCAAAGTGCTTACACAGCCTTGTCAAGCAGGAGAAGTTGCTACGGTGGCATATCCTGATGAAGTGCCAGGATCCAGAATCATGCATTGCTCTGCTCAGTTGCAGACTCCTTCCCCTCACTATTTTCAGCACAAGGAATACTGGGAGCATGTGCCATATCTGCTGTGCTCATGTCCCATACGTGGCTTGACAGCATCTGATTTCTTCCTGTCTCTGCATGTGACTCATGGTAGAACTACACCTTACGTGCAGTTCCATTATCCTTTTTTGAAACATTTTCTTTTTCAAAGTGCATCTGCTGAGGCTGCAATATGACACAGAAGACCAGGGAGAGGGACTTCTTAACCCTTTTCCCTCACTGTTTTACTGCTGCAAATCAGCTGGCTCCTGCTGATTTTACCTCTGCTGGGTGGGGGGTGGGATACTGGTACTATGTTTAAGAGCATAGGTATGCTTTTTTCCCTTCATAAACCCTATAGTCAAGGTATGGGGATTCCACTGTGCACAACTAGAGCAGGGCTACACAGCTTCAGTCCTCCTGCAGCTATTAGGCTACAGCTCCCATCATCCTAGACTATTTGGCCACTCTGACTGAGGATGATGGGAATTGTAGTCTAGCAACAGCTGGAGGGCCACAGTTGTGCAGGCCTGCTCATCCATCAGTTTGTCTCTTGCTTTACTGTGCAACATGGGAGGAAACACATGGATAATAGGAAACATATTGATAGATAACATCCTTCCCACTTCAGCACTATACTCCAGTATAGTATAGTATTAGCCCACTTCACTTTGTCAACTGCTGCTGTTTCATTCTTCTCTGTGGCATTAAGATAAAATACTTCTATAATCCCATCCTATAAATAATGTTTACTGTTTTCTTTGGGTACTCGTGATT
This sequence comes from Hemicordylus capensis, assembly GCF_027244095.1. Classification (NCBI taxonomy): domain Eukaryota; kingdom Metazoa; phylum Chordata; class Lepidosauria; order Squamata; family Cordylidae; genus Hemicordylus; species Hemicordylus capensis. The sequence goes on from NC_069660.1 coordinate 71,201,212, forward strand.
TCTCCAAAGAGTTGGTTTTCACTTAGCAGTTTCACATGGGAGCCTTGTGATTCCAGTGGAATCACATGCCAATTTTGTTATCCCCCTTATTTCTAAATACGACTTACCTTCAAATTAGGTAGTCTATAGCAGGGATTCTCAACGTTGGGTCCCCAGATGTTATTGGACTTTAGCTCCCATAATCCCCAATTCCAGTGGCCTTTGGCTGGGAATTATGGGACGAAGTCCAATAACATCTGGGGACCCAACGTTGAGAATCCCTGGTCTATAGAACTACTTTCCTCATAACAAAGTAAGAGAGCTTATCAGCTAGAAAAGAAACCCTTAACTCTAAGTTCCAGACCTTGCCCAGAAGTCCTGCATCTCTACATTCATCTGTCCCTCCAATCCCCTGACTGTTGTTGTTACTTGCCAAATGTGTCTCTTTGTATAACCTCATTGAAATAATAAAACTTGGAAACTGAGTCTGTATCGTCCATGTGTCTATGCTTTCATTTTCTAGTGATAACCAGTTATCCAATGATAAATACGTGATCCTCTGTCACACCACTCACAAAGACATCCTATGAATTTCTCCTAGCCAAAAAGTGTACTAGGAGTTGATTTCCTACTACCTGTATATTTTATGACTGCTTTGGTTTAGGGAGAATCAAACAGCTTGTTCCAAATTATCAGAGATCTATAAAGTAAAGTTGTGCTATCAAGTCAGTTTTGACTCCTGGCAACCACAGAGCCATGTGGTTTTCTTTTGGGTAGAATACAGGAAGGGTTTACCATTGCCATCTCCTGCACACTAGCCACTTGGTTCATTTATTCTCTTAGAAGTCCTGGATGCTATTCCATCTCCTTTTTATTTAGTTACTATTGGTAGCCACAAGCTCAAGGCCAGTTACAACATTTACAGCTCTCATCAAACACCAAACTGTCTCCACAACTCTTGAGGATTGTGTTGCCACCGAAGCACTCGTAGAACTTCGATTTGTCATCTGGATTGGCATAGATACCATCAGCTTTCCCTTCACAGAAAATAAGGGGAGGTGGGACTGTTGGAGGGGGTGGAGGTACACAGTCTAGGGATGAAGAAAATAACCAAGGACAACATTTCAGAGATGTCATATACGTTTCAGAAGTTGCTCCATGGCAACCTCGGTGACTTCGAGGGATCATAGATGGGTTTTTTCCCAAATAGGTTGGATATGCATTGAAGTGTCACCCTTTGCTAAAACATTGCATTTGGAAACTTGCTGTTGGAGATAGAGTTCCAATGATATCACCCTTTTGCACCAACTATCTTAATGACCATGAGGAGCATTGGGAATAGAGGTAGTTAGTAAGGGTCTCCTTACATGTCCCTGCTTGCCTCTACTCTGACTCCTGCTTTGACTCCTCAGGTACTTCCTGAGTCAGTCCTCTTCCTTTCCTCCTATAGAGAAGGTGGAAACATCTCTCTCTTTTCCTGCTTATTCATTATGTAGCTATTAGATAGGATTAGATCTTTCCTATCCTAATGTATTATCGTCAATAAACTAGTTAAGTAATTTAGACTACAGTGATCTCCAGGTGTGTTCCTTAAATAGCTGGTGTGCATGTCTCTCTGTGCATATGTGTATACATACATAATTCTTTTCAATAAATTAACCTACCTGGAGTCTGTATGTCAAGGAGTTGCTTCAAATATGATATGAGAGGATATTCCCCCTCATTGCAGAAAGTGCCCAGGAAATCATCCAGGTCAATGGCCCAGACCATGGCACCCCCAAAATTGTTTGCTTTCAAAAATTCAACCTGTGCAGAAAGCAAGTGCAAGATTTAAGGTAAGTTGCCTGCACTAAAGCTGTATGATGTGGGATCTGAGAATGCCACCGATCACCCAGCCCTGTCAGCGCAACGGATTTGCCCTGCCCCTTGGAGGATGCAAGCGGGAAGATGCAATTGGCTTGGAGGCGCTGAGGAGGCAGAGCCAAGTAGCGCACATTGCACCGGCTTCTTCCCAGCCACCATTTGTCCACTGAACAAATTAAAGAGACTCACAGGCAAGCCCTGGAGGATATACAGCACAAGGAGTTTTGTCTAGGGTTCCTTAACTTGGAAACACTGCCAACCTCAAAGGCTTCACAGTTTAGGACTGCCAAGGTTGCAGTCTGTACGTTGATATTGCTTAAGTAGCTAGGAAGAGCAGTCCTTGGCTTTAGGACAAGGACATTGCTGTGAACACTGGAGCATTTGCCCTATAGATTTAAGCAGGAATCCCAGAAAGGGTCTAAACCTTAGTGTGGACCCATGCTGTTGCAGGGTGAAGTGCCAATTCCCATGCTTGCAGTGTTGTAATCTTAATTAAATAAGGTTGTGGCCCTTTTCATCCCAATTCCAATTCCTGTCTCTTGCCTTTGTGGGTGGGGGGGCAATAGGGGAACACAGCCCTTCATGATAACTGTGTGAAGCATAGGTACTGGACTAAGCCAGAATTTTAAAAGGCTGGGCTACATTCGCAAGTCAATGCTAACTTAAAGTTGATTCATCCAGCAACTGACCTGCAAAAAAATATCCAGAGATTAGTGTAGGCATCACTTATATGTCCTTTCCCCACCTTAGGAGACATTTTATTCCTTAAAGATATTTCTGGTAAAAGTTGCATGGAGACAGATATACCTCTTACAAACACAAGAAAGATTTACCATACCTTGTACTTATAGCTGGTTAGATTGTCAAACCCAACCCACTCATTCCCCTTGAAAGCATAAGGGACTTTCTGATCTTCAATCCAGACAATTGTAGCTTCTGGTAAGAATGTACAAATCTGTCAAGAGAAGGCTCATGTTCACAAATAGTGCCAAATGACTGTATACACAAATGTGAAGAATCTGCAAGTTTTTCAGACCAGTCTATTTATAATCCTACATACACATCTTGGGCTGGGTCAGGCATTCAGAATTTCCCCAGCACAGTGCACCCTAATTATCTCCAGAGATTAGGGATTTGCATGAATTGATTTTTTTCATTCAATGTGTACCCGAATTGAATCACCCCCAATTTGTTTTGGGTCCAAATCCCCCCCCCAAAATCACCCAGATTTGATTTTCACCTGAATTTTCTGAATCTGAATCAATTTGGGGCAAAGAAAGGGGGTTATGGGGGCAAAAGTGTGGAGTGGGTGGTGGTGCCCAATGGTGGAAGCTACCACCCAAATTTCAAAGAAATTGGGCAAAGTGGTGTTGTTTTTTAAATCAAAGTTGGCATGTCTTTGTGGCAGATTGGGGGCAGAAAGGGGGTTGGGGGGCAGAAGAGTGGTTCAGGTGGTAGTGCCCCAATGGGTGCCTGCTACCACCCAGATTTCAAAAAAATTGGAGAAAGGGGTGATTTAATTTTTTTTACTGAAGTTTGCGTCTTTAAGCTTTCCCCCCATAGGTAATAATGGGGAATTTCAGCAGCCCCATAACTCCACTGCGGGGGCGGGGGCACCAGGGTGGCTCAGAGTGCATTGTGGCATAGTGCACATAGGGAACCACACCCAGAACGACAAGCCCATGGGGCACTGGGTTTTGTTGTTTTCAGTGTTCACTCAGATGTTCACCACATTTTGCATTCTCCATGTAATGCAATCCATGTCCTAGAAACAGGGAGGGTGCACCATGTGGAATAGATTTTGGATGAATGAACTGGACCAGCTCCTTGGGAAATAAGCTAACATTAATCCTTTAGAATGCCTGGTGTCCTTATAGCAAACAAGCTCGCAAAGAGGATAATAATGTTACAGTAGAATGTGAGGGTAGAGTGTGTCAGTTATGTTTCTTCTACGACTTCCTTTGAATCAGCTCTGTAAACACTGGCTGACATCCTTACTAAGTGTGTGCAATTCATGGGAACCCTCATACAACTCTGCCTTTCTCTCTGTGTACGCACATTGTTGTGCAAGAGCTTTTAGACTTCCAAGTGCTGCTCACCTACAAGATCAGAAACGCACTGCTGAGGATCAGAGATGTTTTACAATCTTGCAAAGCCCTTCCAGAGCATGAGCAATGCTCAGAAGTCTAATGACTCATGTGCAACAATGTGCATGCAGCGGGAAAGTAAGGCAGAGTCATAACGCCCTCACAGTCCCTCAAATTGCATGTGCTTTTTAGGACATCAGTCTGAGTCAGTGACTCAATGTAGGAACGAAAATGTTGCATGAGTAGTTGTATGGAGGGAAACATTTCTGAGGGACACACAGAGTACTGGTCCTACCATGAAGCAGGGTGAAACAGGCTGCCTCAGGCAGTAGATTGTGAGGCAGTTCTCAGGCACAGGCCAACAACCCATTCAGCATCCACCCACCCATATGGATGCCCTGCAGAAGAAGGAAGGCAAAATGGCACTACGCTGCATATCTTTCTCATCAGAAAAATAAGAAAGAGGGAAATATTTGAAAGAAGAAAATAATTTGGGGGCGGAGTGAGAGAAGAGAGGGGCACCAGTTGGTCATCTGACAGCAGTTGACACTCAAGGACCAGAAAGCTCAAGTGGCAGCCATTTTGAGATAAGGTTCTAAGGATTGTATACTTCAAGTAAAGTTTCTTTTGTTGAACTCACTTCAGCTTCTTATTGCATGATTCGTAAAATTTGCTGCAGCAAATGTCCCATTCAGTTGTGTAGCACATGCAGCTTTAAAGCTATAACTTCATTGCAATGAAGTTACTGGAACAAATCAATTTTGTCTTGCAGAGAAAAAGGCATGTATACACATATTCAAATTTATATACAAACTTTAAAATGCAGTACCAGTGTTTAGGTTTTATTTACCTCATAATAAGCCCAGAAACCAGCTTCCCTTGTGTAAGTTCCAATGGATCCAGCACCAGATGCTGGAGCACCAACAGATGTGTCTGTGGTAGTAAGCCTGAAGGTGCGGCCATAGGTAGGAAACCCCATGATGAGCTTCTCAGCTGGAACTCCATTTTCTAGCCAGTATTTCATAGCAAATTCCTTTCAAGAGGAAGTAATAATAATAATACATTGACCACTTTCACAAACTCTAACCAAACAATAGTTTTGTGAATTTGTTCCCTTACGCAGTTGAAGTACACAAAATCTCCTTTGTCTGCAGATCCAACATGCAGCGGGCTGTTGTGTCCCGTGAAGGTGTCCCATCCTCCATGGAAATCATAGGTCATCACATTTATGAAATCCATAACCCTTGTGTGAATTAAACAAAATAACAGATCAATAAGTTTGCTCAATGAATCCATATCCCGAAATAAAGATGGTAGTGCTCCTGGTGGGTTGATCCCAGCTCTCACATTGGCTGTTGCACATTACACAAAGAAACTGTTCATGCACGCAGCCAAGAGTGTGCTAAGGCAGCCAAGCCTGCTCTTTTCTATGCATGTGAGCCCATGGTAACCGAGTGGCTGGCAGTGACGCGGCAGCAGACCTGCCAAAGAGCCCTGCCTCTTAAATGGGGTTAAGGGAGTGAGTGCTCCTTTAGTCCCAGTTTTCTGATTGTCTGCCAGCACCAGCCATTTGCAGCCAGGACTGGAAGACTGTGGGAGTCCTGGCCGGCATTAGGGGAATCCCCATAATGCACTGCACACTCGTGTGGTGCATTATAAGAGTTCAGGGAGCGGGGCTGAGTTCTGGGGGGCAGGGCTACATGTCCCAGCCACAAGGGCAGAGCCATCATTGGGCAAATGAGTTCAAAGAATCCGGGCCGTCACCACCAGGAGCTGCACCTCATGGCCCCAGACACACACCCCATGTCTAACGTCAGACATGGGGGGGAGGCGTTATTTCACTCCCAAATGGAACCACATGGCCCTGTTTGGGACCGAAATTGGCCAGTGCCAGAGTGACTCTCCCTGCCAATGCAGCGAGGCTGATCTCCTTCCCAAATTTATCTATCTATCTATCTATCAGATTTGTACACTGCCCCAAACTTTTGTCTCTGGGTGGTTAACAATAGCACAAAACAATCCTCTACCATAAAAGCCTTGGGCGTGCGGCCGTGCCGCCCGTGTCTTTTTCGCCTGTTCTGGGCATGCGCAGAGCGCATGCCCAGATCGGGCGAAAAAGATACGGCCGCCCAGAGACGGGCGGCCATGTTGGACCAGGCGGTAGCCACGGTGGAGCAACTGGCTCCGATGGCGGCCGCCGGCGTTACGGCGAGAGGGCCGGGAGGAGCAGAAGCGGCGGGCCGAGGAGAAGCGGCCGCCGCCAATGGCAGGAGGAGAGTGCGGCCGAGGCGGCGGCGGAGCCGCGGCCTTGGCCAAAGGTAGCAGTGGCCGCAGTGGGGCAACTGGCCCCGATGGCGGCGGCCGCGACACCGGCGAGAGTCCGGGTGAGGCGGTGGCGGGGCGACTAGCCCCGATGGCGGCTGCGGCCTCAGCAAGAGGTGGCGGTAGCTGCGGCGGCCGAACAGGAAAGGACTGGGCCCGCTTGCGGCCGCACTCAGGGGGCGGGGCCATAAATAAATCTCTTTTCACCTTAAGGCTAGCGCCCGTTATTATAACGGGCTAAAAATTACTAGTTTAAAAATATATACAAAAAACTTAAAACAATTTAAAAATTTAAAAATAAACCAGAGATTAAAACTTAAAATTTTTAGGAAGCTGAGAAAGCTTGGGCGAAAAGATGGGTTTTCAGACGTTTTTTGAAAATTGCCATAGATGGGCAGGATCATATCTCAGCAGGGAGCACATTCTACATTAGTAGCGGGGCAGGAAAGGCTCTCCCTGCCTTTAAAGGCAGGGAGAGTCACTCTGGCCCGTGCTGCCCACCACAGCACTGGCCAATCTCCTTTCCAAACGGGGCCATGCAGCCCTGTTTGGGAGGGAGACCACGGTCCCACATCTGACTTCAAACGCAGGGGGCATGGCTAGCCACCCCCTGTGTCTGACATCAGACATGGGGGCGGGGCCAGGGGGCCATGGGAATGGCCAAACACAGGCCACCCCCAGCCTTCCTCTGCCACTACCCAGCCCCCCGCGCTGCCAGAGAAGGCAGCTGCATGTCTGGGTGTGCAATCTCCATGCCCAGACCATGTAGTGTGCCCTTAGACTATGTTAGGACTGCACAGGAGTAGAGTCATTCATAATCACTGGCCCTGACCTTCATGCATTTAGCTGAAGCTCTAAAATGGGTTCCTATGCAACTGTAGTTGTGAATTCATAGGTTCTTCCATGTGATCAATAACCTCCATTGCTCACTGGAACGCCTTTCAAAACTTTGACTGGGTCTATTTTTCCATGAGTTTTATAATTTTGAGCTGCCCCAAGGAGTATTGCACTGGTGGGATTGGACATAAACATGATAGATAGATAGATAGATAGATAGATAGATAGATAGATAGATAGATAGATAGATAGATGGGATTGTCAATGGACGTGATCCTACTCTCATCTTTATATACTCAGACAATGCAGAATTAAAAGTCTGAAAGGGCCTTTAGTGGTCAGTCAGAAATGTTGCACCTAAAATTTTGAATATTTATGTTGAATACTCACTTTGTCAGACTGCACTAATATTTCAAGTTTTATTCTGTGTAGAGATTTATTTTTCTGTGGGCATCTGTCAATTTAATAAATGCACATCTGGGGTTAGCAAATTGAGCTGTTAGGGCAAGACCTCCAGAAAGTTTTAATCTCCATCATTATTTTTATAAAATTAACTACTGACACAAAAGAAAATTGGGGGGGGGGGACCATACAGTTTCATATTCTGCTTATGCCTAAAAGTATACCAAACATTTTAAAAAACTGTGAAAGCTTTACCACACTCTAGAAATGATCTTATTTACTGTAAATGTTTTACAATAGACTGTCAGCCAAAGGAAACAAAAACATGATATTCCTGACTATGTTCTATCACTTTAAGCACACTATTTGATATATGATCCACTTACTTTCCTATCTCAGCAATTTCATATCCAGCATCAATAGTTGCTTTGCCAGCAGACACAGCAGCTGTGATCAACAGCCTGGGACGCCCACTCTTGGTGGCTTCATTTGAGAAAGCAGCCCGCATTTCCTGGAGAATGACATTGAAGATTGCTGTTAACAGCCACATTCCTTCCAAGTTAACCATTATGTGTGAGACTTTTATGAATATGATGAGTATTTATATATCGCTTTTCAACCAAAGTTCCCAAAGCGGTTTACATACAGAAATTAATTAATTAATTAATTAATTGACTGCCTGTCCCCAAAGGGCTCACAGTCTAAGAAACATAAGAAAGACACCAGCAACAGCCACTGGAGGGATGCTGTGCTGGGGTTGGAGAGGGCCAGTTGCTCTCCCCCTGCTAAATAAAGCGGATCACCACTTTTAAGAGGTGCCTCTTTGCTCAGTTATCAGGGGATATTTTATGTATCTGGCTTGTTTGCAAAAGATCCTTTTAACTTATTAGTCTGAAGATTCCACTTATTTGAAATGAGGATATATGAACCTTCCACCTGACCCACGCAATTCTGCACAGCAAGGAATTCCGAAGGCACTTCTTCAGTCACTGCCTTTTTAACTAACCAAGCACACTACCATGCTTGTCGTCCTGTTATTTCAAAGCAGCGAGCATCATATTTCACTATCAAATGTGAAGGCATTTCATATCCTCTTACAATCTGAGCATAAGCAAGTACTCAGGAGGAAACAAGCATCTTGCTTTTGATGTGGAAGAAGCAAAACTGGAAAAGGATATGAGACTCTGTGATTGGCATTTCATTTCTAAACACATTTCATTGGAGCTAAGGGTTGACTCAGACACTGAGGCTGTTCTCATGTCACGAGCCGCCTGGATTACCCCAGGCAGCTCATGTCGTCTGGAGTGCCGGAAGCAGAGGACTCCTGGCTGCTCCAGAAGTGGGTAGCCCAACTTTTTACCAAGAAAAAATGAACATGTGGTTTGTTTTACCTCGGTAGGCAATTGCATGAACAATTGCCCCCAGGTTTCCGCCTGGCCCACCACCATTTCTGGCAGTGAGCCGGCGGGACTGCCACACTCATAGCAAGAGGCACATTCGGATGCAGTGTTGAAGATGCATTTCCAGTGCAACGACCTTTTGCACCAACTATCCTAATGACCACTAGGGGCATTGGGAGTAGAGCTAGTGAGTAAGGGTCTCCCTAGCTGTTCTTCCTGTCTCTACTCTATGACCCCTGATTGGACTCTTCAGGTATTTCCTGTAAGAGTCAGATTCCCTTCTTTTCCTCTTAGAGAGCAGATGGAAACATCTCTCTCTCTCCCTACCTATTCATTATGTAGTTCTTTAGATTAAGGATTAGGTCTTCTATCCAAAGTGTACTTCACCAATAAATAATTAGTATTTAGTTCTACAAGGATCTCCACGTGTCTTCTCTAAACAGCTGCAACAACTAAACTCTGCATTCTACTCTGTAACTAGAGTGGGTAGCTTCTTTAGTGCTCTGCTAATTAACGGGGGGGGGGGTAAAATTACAACCCCCAACATGCAGGAGGGGGAAGTCCTCTTGCTCCCAGCTTTTGTCTTCGCCACACTGCCACCCATGTGGGTGCATGGCGCAACGAAGGCAAAGATGACGACATTCATCTGGTGGGGAAGGGAGGGCGCTTTCCAGACTAGCTGCTCATTAGCAGCAAAATGCCTCCATTTGGACAAGTTGCATTTGGAACGTAAACAGCAGAGGGAGCAGTCTCGCAGCAACTAACAACCTGAAAGAACAGCAACTTTTTCACACCAGATAGATGACGTCCTTGCTCTATATCGCAGCGGTTAACTTCACGACAAGGCATGGGAAATGTGAACAGCACCCTGCTGTCCATGTAGGGACTGCGGTGTCATGATGCAGGAAGTGTGGATGCACACTTCCGAGATACATCCTGACCCCATTGTAGGATCTAGTCTGGAAAGCGCCCTGGCGAGCTCCTGCCTTCCCTTCAGGTCTTCCCAGTGGTGGCGTGAGGTCATGAGAACGACCGCATTGTGTCTCTTGCTGTTGAAAGCTATGCTGGCAACCCCTTGAGTACCAGTGCACATGAGGAAATGTAATGTGCAACTATGCAGCTAAATGGGATCAATTTTTGTAAGTATCTGGAAAAGTGATGCCATAATCTACTACAAAACCAACACATTCACACATTCCATTTGTTCTTATAAAGGAGTTGTTAATGACAGATAGGGACATAGGAAGCTGCCATATACTGAATCAGACCATTGGTCTACCTAGTTCAGTACTGTCTTCACAGACTGGCAGAGGCTTCTCCAGGGTTGCCGGCGGGAGTCTCTCTCAGCCCTATCTTGGAGAAGCCAGGGAGGGAACTTGAAACCTCTGCTCTTCTCAGAGCGGCTCCATCCCCTGAGGGGAATATCTTACAGGGCTCACACATCAAGTCTCCCATTCATATGCAACCAGGGTGGGCCCTGCTTAGCTAAGGGGACAAGTCATGTTTGCTACCACAAGCAAGAAGTTGGAGTAGGAAATGTGTGTCTGAACCAGTCCACAGTCCCCCTGATTTTAATGGCACTTAGAGATGCCTTTTAACAGATTACGCAATCATTTAAATGTAAATACATTTACCCCCAAAACTCAGTGCAGGTACTTTGAAGGAAGTGTGCAATAATTTTCAATTTAATAAACAATAGCTATCACTCACTGTTAAAAGAAAAATATCTTTCATATTTTTCTTTTCATTCCTTATTAGAATGACACACACACTAACATCAAAATGGCTTCAAAAAGATAAACCAATACCATTCAATTTTTGCCTTATTGGTTAATGGTTGCCCCTTCAATTAATCAACTAAACCTTTAGGTCTGCCAACTAAACCTATTCAAAATTTGCCAACTAAACCTATTCAAACATGCAGTACTTTATGTTAATTTCTCCACCGACACAGTCACAATATATCTGTCAGCAGCTGTGTTTGCCACAGCAATATCACAAGACATGTCAGTGTTGAAAGGACATTGCATACCACCATTATCAGGCAGATATGATGGAGCAAATGTTGAGGATTAAAGTTGGGCTGTTCATCATTCATTCCCAATGTATGCATGTTGCACATTTCTAATGTGTGTCATAATCTTAAGAACTAGCTTGAAAAAGAGTTCAGTGAAGATGAGAGCCTTCTTCTATAAGGAGCCAGACCATTTCTCTATAACTCTTAATATTTTCTAAAACATTGCTATGCTTTCTACAAAGACATGCTTCTTTGGCATGACAGGCAAGCAAAATATAATGTTCAAAGGGCACGGAGCAAGCCATTGCTGTCTCACCTGGACTAAGAGAGTAAAACGATGCTTGTCCTCAGGAGGGCTGCCCCGAGACCCTGGGTATTCAAAGTCCAGGTCAATCCCATCAAACCCATATTGACGAAGGTAAGCAATCACAGAATTGATGAAAGTCTGGCGATTAGCAGGTGTAGCAACCATTGTAGTGAACCTGACAAGACCAAATTTCTTACTTATCAAGTGAGTTGGATATTGTGAAGCACAAGTTTAAGCAATGACTGAACTCAACGTGGTCCTTGGAGGCACAGGTGGTAGCAGTGTGCAAGAATGCCTTCTACCAGCTGCAGCTGGCATCAGTCACTCGTGCATTGGTGACATCCATACAGGATTACTGCAATGTGCTCTGCATGAGACTGGCCTTGAAGATTGTTCAAAAGCTTCAGCTGGGCCTGAATAATGCAGCAAGAATATTCATGGGCACTAGTCACTTCATGAGTATTACACCAATCCTGCAACAGCTTCAATGGCTACTAATTTGCTTCTGGGCCAGATTCAAAGTGCTGGCTTTGACCTTTAATGGGACCTGGCTTGGGTCCTGGGTATCTGTTGGACTACATTCACACATGAATTTGCTAGGGCCCTCTGTTCTACATCTCAGGCCCTGATTGTGGCCTCACCATTCACTGAGATCCGGTAGGCAGGACAGAGCCTTTTTGGTTATAGCCCCTCAGCTTTGGAATGCCCTCCCAGATGAACGTCGCCATGTTCCCTCCCCCTGGGTTTTTAAGAAATGATTGAAAAGCCATCTTTTTAGAGCTATTTTTAGTTCTTTAAAAAAATTTATCTGTTCTAGTATATCTGATTTTAACTGGATCTAGTTTTTAACAGAATTTATTAATTTTGTGTTGTTTTATCCATTTTATTGTTTTTTATTGCCCTGAGCAATATTGTATTGAAAGGGTAGGATATACATATTTTATATAAATAAAAAAATCTGTTTCAACTTCTGCCAGCTTGCTGCCAGCTTGCTACACTTCTAAATATTACTGTTTACTCACCCCATTCTTCCCTCTGACTCTTCTAAACTCTCCTCCTGTATCATCAGAGTAGTCTCCTCATTAGAGCAGCAGCATCACTATCTCCACCCCTTCCATTAATTCATTGCCTCTTCATCACAGTGACTAACATCCAGATTAACTTACTGAATGGTACTTGTTGCTCAGGGAGTAGTTTAAAGGACCACGGAATTTCAATAGGACTTCTAGTAAAAGCAGTCAGGATGTTAGCCAGTGTCAGCAACAGCTGCACCAACTCCCTCTTCCTATCTCCTTCATCATAATACATCTCAGGGGAAGGGGTAAAAAACTCACTTCTGGGTGCCAAAGTTCCATCCTCCGATGGCCAACAGGGTGACCATGTTTTCATTGCTAAAGAAGAGCAGGGCAGGGAAGTGGGGAATGAGATGTAATTAATTAGGAGTCTGAGCTTATTGTTTTTCACATCAACATTATTTTACAGCTGGTCTGAGTGCTAAGGTCAACTAAGGTCAGCCCCTCTTTGTTGAGAGGTGGCAGATCCTAGAACAAAGAGAAGAACACAAAAGTGGCAGATGGAAATCAGGACAGGAGACATTTGAAAGGTCCATAACTCTATGGTTAGAGCACATGCTTTGCAGGAAGAATGCCCCAGACTCAAACTCCAGCAGCTCTAGCTCAAGGATCTCAGGCGGGAGAGCTGAAAAATACTGTTCTGTCTGGACCCTTAAAAAGCTGCTGCCAGCTTGAATAAACAGCACTGGGCTAGATGAACCAATGGTCTGACTTGGTCTAAGGCAGCTTTATATTTTTAGAAAGTGCAGAAGGATAATTTGGTAGTTTCTAGGGATGTGCAAATTGATTCGGTTACAAATCGATTTGTACCCGAATCTAGCTGATTCAGGTGATTTGGAGACAAAACAAATCAGCCTGTGGTCCATTGGCTAGATTTGGGTACAAATCGAATCACACCTGATTCAATTCAAATTGATTTGAGATTTGGATCCCTCCTATTAATTAATAAGGATCCCTCCTTATTAATTCCCCTGATTCCCAGCTTTCATCTAAAAAAAAAAAATCTAAGCTCTAGCCCTTGTAGAAGTGGAGTTATGGAGCAAAATGTGTGGTCACTATTTTTCAAGTGTTTGGATTCTTTGGTGTATAATAACGTTCCCTCAATGAATCCCTATGAGGATTCATTTCACACCTTCATTTCTTCTCTTCATTTTGACTGCCTTTTTGACAGTGCCAACCTTAACCTTGTTAAGTGGACCAAATAAGTCTGAATCCAAATCGAACCAAAACAAATACAAATTGAGTCTGGGGTGATTTGGAGGGGATAGATTTGGATACAAAACAAATCAGAGGTGATTTGTTTTCGGCACAAATTGAATAAAAAAAATCAGTCTGTGCACATCCCTAGTAGTTTACTTCAGTGATGGGTGGCCCAGATTCATGGACTGCAGGAGACTTTGAATGATGTAGGAGACAGTAGCACAGGACTGGATCTCTGAAACTACCCAATTCCCATGTCCATGAAGACTCTGGACTGTGTCCTTCATGAACAGTGAATTGAGTAGGAATCTGAATTTAACTGGCTTCCCTCTTACTCTTCAATCAATTCAATGAAAGGTAAATTCACTACAGATTCCATTAATTGAATCAAATAGTTCTTTCTTCTGACCATTAGTGAGCAGGGCATAGGGAATCATTCCCAGCTTTTCAATTTCTAATATGAGTACATGGCAGCAGTTTTCCTTTTGAAAAATAAACCAAAATTCTACAGCCAGGGAGCTTTGATATTCAGAGCGGGTCTGAGCCAGCCTTCTCCAGTTGACCAAACTCATACCTGCCAACATGTCCCTGTTTTCCCATTCAGGTGAATCTTGGCAGGTATGCAAACTATATTGCTTCTTATTATCTACAGATGTGTGGCCTATTAAGTGCTTAAAGAAATTACTAACTATTCTTTTAAGCCATTGAACTGTGGATAGAGAACATCATCATTCCATTCGTAGGGAGCGATTTTATTGTTGCTCATGGTAGCAAAGGCATAGATGACATGTGTGCACAGGCATGGGTTCACATTTGCTGGTTTATATCTGGCAGGGTCAGGTCTGTACTGGGACCAGTTTGTGAAGTAACAGACCAATTTGTAGGAAGCACCTGGGAGGAAGAAAAAACATGGTGACACTGGATGCTATAGGCAAGTACTACTCCATGGAAAGACTAGATCAGGTTCCAGAGCCCAACAAAGACATCTTCATCCACCCACTCCATGCATAGGACCTACATACTTGAAGTTTCATGTGAGCTGGTCCCAGAGTCTGACACTAAATTACTGGTAAAAACAGCCCCCAGAATAAAGGAAAAAAGGAATCAAAAAGAAGCTTTGCCTCTTCAGCATGACTGTGCACATCTGTCTGTCTTACTGCTGAAGTATTATCACAAGTGATATTAATTCCTCTTTCTAGGCTGAACTCTGAATGCATCTAAATATTATTAATGCAAATCAAATATGCCCCATTCTAGTCAACACAGCTTTTTCACAGATTTACTGTTAGTCATAGTAAATGATCAAATAAGTACTTTAAAGTGGGCACTGTGAAGGATGGCTATAAAGAGAGATAGGTTAGAGATGGATGGGTTATTGATCTTGCCCAGTAAATGTGTTATATTCTTGTGGCCTCAGTGGTAAGTATGCTTGAAGGATAAAGCTGGTGGCTGTTTATGATGTGAAACTGGGCAAGACCAATAAACCATCCATCTCTAACATATCTCTTCTTATAGCCATCCTCACAACTGAACCTTGTCTATCAATTGTATCCACATTGTACTTTATTTCAGATCAATGGACAATTAAGTGAACAATTAGGCCTCTGCAAAAATAAAACAAAATAGCTCTATAGAATTTGATGGCCTTCATAGATTGACATCATGCAAAGATATGGTCCCTCAATATTGCATTCACTTCTGCTTAGTGCTGCCACTCACATACCAATATGACAACAGTCACTATGGTGCACAAATTAAAACATAAAATTTGAAGTATATTGGTCCTCCCCCCCCTCCAGACAGTACCCCTTTAGGGTCTATAGAATTCTGCTTACCAAGCTGCAAGTGCAGCAAAATGGCCAGACCTGCAAAAGATAAAAACAAATAATACATCAAAACTACCCAATTCATTTTGCTAAGTGTCCCATTCCAAGGATTGTCCAAAACATTCCCACAGCAGACCTGATTATGTTCTCTATGCTCAAATTTCATCTCCCTTGACAGGAAAAAGTGTGTTTTTCCCCATAAGATGTAAAATAAAATAAAATGCAGAAACACTCACTTGCCCATAGCAGCATTTTCCCTATCTGTTCTTCAGAGGAAATGGCCCACCTGGAGAAATCCAACACTGCCTTATAAATGGTTAGGTTATCAGCATGGGAACCACACACCTGCTTAAGTGGCATATGTCTGCTAGCCAAAATACACAGCTAGCTGCATAATAAATCCAGGGACAGAAAATAGATTTATCTTCAAGGATAAAAATAAGTGTTGGCTTTACATGATTTTATGTAACATGACATAAACAAATTGTATTTTGTTATGCAGAGGGAAAGGCTATTTCTAAAGTTTATTTTATCTGAATTTTAAACAGATGCTTCAGCATAGCCCTGGATTCACAGAAAAACTCCCATTAATGTTAATTAGGCTGTCACCTACTTAAGCATACATTACAGACTGGATCCTCTGGGAATCCAAACCAAACCAGGCAACTGTGAGTGCAAGAAAGTCACCTCGACACAATTTCAGAGGACTCCCTCATCTCCCTGCATCCCTCTCATTTCACAAGCCTTTTTGTTCTTGAGGGTCTTCTGATCTTCAGGAGAGGCTTTTGGAGAAAGCAAGGGGATGCACTCATTGGTTCTAGCCCTGCCCTCAGGAGCAACAGAGTCCACTCCTTCTGCATGACAGCCTTTAACTTATTAGACCTCTTTTGAAGATCCCTCAGAATTAAGCAATTATAGGTCCATCTACAACCTTCCATGGTTGGGCAAGGTAACTGAGAGTGTGGTGGCCTCTCAGCTCCAGACAGTCTTGGAGGAAACAGATTATCTAGACCCATTTCAAACCATTTCATGGTTTTCGGGTGGGCTCTGGGATGGAGACTGCCTTGATCGGCCTGATGGATTATTTCCAACTGGGAATTGACAAAGGAAGTGTGACTCTTTTGCTTGTTTGGATTATCTCAGCAGCTTTTGATACCATTGGCCGTAGTATGGTTCTGAATTGTCTGAGGGAATTGGAAGGCACTGCTTTGCAGGGATTCCGCTCCTACCTCTTGGGCAGATTTCAGAAGGTGTCCCTTGGAGACTGCTGCTTGTCAAAACAAGCACTTCTGTATGGAGTCCCACAGGGCTCCATACGGTTTCCTATGCTTTTCAACATCTACATGAAACCACTGGGAGAGATCATCAGGAGATTTGGTGCAGGGTGTTATCAGTATGCTGATAAGACCCAAATCTATTTCTCCATGTCAGAGTCATCAGGAAAAGACATAACCTCCCTAAATGCCTGCCTGGAAGCAGTAATGGACTGGATGAGGGATAACAAACTGAGACTGAATCCAAATAAGATGGAGGTGCTTATTGTGTGGAGTCAGAACTCAGGAGACAACTTTGATCTGCCAGTTCTGGATGAGGTCACACACTCCTCCAGAAGAAAAAGGTACACAGACTGCAGCCTGGGAGTGCTTCTGCATCCAAACCTCTCTCTGGTATTGAAGACTGAGACAGTGGCCAGAGGTGCTTTCTATTATCTTCAGCTGATATGCCAGCTCTGTCCATTTCTTGAGATAAATGACCTCAAAACAGTAGTGCTCTGGTAATCTCCAGATTGAACCTCCACACTGCAATGCACTCTGTGTGGGGCTACCTTTGTATATAGTCCAGAAACTGCTATTGGTACAAAATGCAGCAGCCAGGTTGGTCTCAGAGACCATATTACTCCTATATTTTTTTAAAAACGGCACTGGCTACCAATACATTTCTGGGCAAAATACAAAGTGCTGGTAATAACCTAAAAACAGCCTAGGACCAGGATATTTAAGAGAACACCTTCTTTATGAGCCCCACTGCCTACTGAGATCACCCAGGGAGGTCCATCTGCAGTTGCCACCAGCTGATCTGGTGGCTAATCAGGGATGGTTCTTTTCTATTGCTGCCCCAAGGCTTTCAGATGTGCTCCCTGTTGAAGAGCCTCTCCATCTCCGGTAGTTATCATAAGGACCCTCAAGACACATTCATCTAAGCTTTTAATTAGATTTGTAGAATTGTTGTATTGTTTAAAATTGTTTTAATGTTTTAATTCTTGTTTTAATTTATTTTAATTTATTTTATTGTAAACCGCCAAGAGACATGAGTTTGGGGCAGTATATAAATATGCCAGATAGATAGATAGATAGATAGATAGATAGATAGATAGATAGATAGATAGATATTATTCTATTGTCTGAATTTATTTATAATGAAAGAAAAATCAGTATTGTTTTCACATGAATTTCATTATCTTTTCAAGGTAAAACAAATCAAAGCTGCTAAAGAAGCAGCATGTGCATTCCAAATTCTACATACATTTCACAATTTTGAAAATCAGACTAACAGAATAATGAGAAAACCAGAGTAAGTATTCAAATGTGACAGAGTCTTATGACAGAGAGCTCAGTTCCAGATGATTACATTTTCCTCAATCATAGGTATCCCTGTTCATATACAGTATTTGCTTGCAATCTCTGCAGGTCATATTTGTGGCCAAAGATATGAATGTGTCTTGAATTCAGATCTAAGTTTTAAATTCTTATGAGGTTCTGGTCCCATTCTGGTTTTGCAGGCCATTGGTTTGCTTGGGAGGCTGTCTTGAATGTCTGTAAAGAAAAAAACAAATTCACATCAGAAACAGACCAAAGATAAGCTTGACTTCATGTTTATTTAAAAAATGTAACACATAACAGAGAAAACAATCCTGAACTAATGAACTCTGTATTACAACATTTCCTTAAACTCTATGAGGAATCCGACTAATGGTAGAGGAGAGAGTAGGCCACTGCGGCCTCCTCTTCCTCCCCCTCCTCTCTTCTTCTTTCTCTTAATTTTTTCTTCCTCTTCTTCATGTTAGAGTTTAGATCTGTATTTTGTAAATGGAAGGGGCTGGTAAAGGGACAGGGGAAGCATTAAAAGAGATAAAAGTGATTCTGATTGGTCGAAGGAATTTGAAGGTAAAAACCTACACATTATTTTTTATTATTTTTAATAAATCAGTGTTCTTCATTCAAAGTGATCACAGTTGCTTTGAAAAAGGTAGTGTTGAGAATTACCATTGTGTACATTGCCTGTTCTCTCTTCTATGCAGTGTTTATGTCTATGCTCGTTTGTGTGCTTAGGCCTGGGGAAGGAGTCCAGTTCATTGATTGGTTAATTTGATTTTGAATTCAGTCCTTTGTGTATGTGTCATTACAACTGTTCCAGTCTTTGAGCTGTACAGAGGTAGCTCTGTTTCTCTCCTGGACAGGAGATTGTTCGATTGTTATTTTTGTTTCTGTCAATAAACATAGGCCTCATTGTTTTTTATCTTCAACTCCGCTGTGCATTCCTGTAACAGGTAGTTGTCAGACCATTCCTGGAGGCTTTACACACAGGGCTTTTACTTCAAATCTCCTCTAGAATGGAGTGTGCCAGTCCACATATGAGCTGCATTTACCCCAAAGTAGCTGTGGGCTATCAGGGACCAGTGCAGACAGGACTTTGCTTTCTCCTGAATTGAGGTTGCGCATTCTGGCTTAGCCCAAATTATGTCCAGCTTTTAGAAATCCTCTAGTTTCAGCAGCTTTTGAAAAAAGGTCCGAGGCTTCTGTTATGCCCCTGCCACTTCTCCCTTGATGCATGGAGTGGCCATGACAGTAGTTTGGCATTCTCAAAACTCAATTAAGGGGCGTTTACATAGGCTTTAGACATATAGAACAGATGTAACCTGAGCCTTTTTGTCTGAGCTGATTCCACTAGTCTGCAATTTTCTTCATGACAGAAAGAAAGCTCTGATTTCTGCTTTAAACTTTCCTGCCTCTTAAATCGTCTGGGGGTGTGGGGGTGTAGGGGTGTGGGGGGTAGGGAACATGAGGTGATGAAGGCAGTAACTCACAAAGATAAGGGTTGTCTTTGTGAGTGACTGCCTTGCATCTTAATAGCATTCTGCTATTTGATCCAACTTTTGGCAACTTGTCATGCTGGTCTTCCATTCCTCTGAAGCTCAAACTAACAACAAAAAAGCTCTCTCACCTCCTCCTCTCTGTGATGTGAATTGTGATTGGTTGGAGGAAAAACCTGGAGCAAGCTGGTGGGAACTCACAGGAAAAAGATCTGACAGGGATGACGGAGAGGAGCCAACCCCATGTGAACTGTCCATTTATTCCCTCAAATTAAACATCTTGCGAATCTGCTGCAAAGCAGATTCGCTCTTCAGATACCCTGAAGCATGAAGACATGTATGAATAGTTCCCTGGAGAACTTTCTTTGTTGGGGTCTGAGAGTTTAATATAGTTTAATTTTTTAAAAAATCTCTTGCTAATGCTTTGAAGTGTATTTTCTGCTGCTGTCTTAACTACATTTCAATTTCAACTTAACTTTATTTGTTGTATGTCTTGAGTGGTTCTGGAGACATCTCTCAAAATGAGTTACAAGTGAGAGGCGGGATATACATATATTAATAATACATTTTAAAATGCTTTTGTGACATGCAGTTTATCATATAAATCCACTTTAGTCTAAACCCAAAGTTTAGGAAATATGAGGTGAGACTCTCCTGGGTGCTTTCCAGTATACACACTGTTCAGCAGTAAAATGCTTCGGCTTGGCAGGATCATTTTGAAAACCCAAATAGCTTGCGCAACCCTCCTACAACAGGAAAATACAGCTATTTATTTGTGATGCACACACAACGTTGTAGGACTAAAACGGAAGGATAAAATCCGAAAGAAGGCATTGGAAACATGAATGGCATCTTGCTGACAGTGCAGGGACTGCGATGTTGGAACACAGGCAGTATAGAAGCACACTTAGTGGACAGTAGTGCCACTGTTGTACTGTGTAATCTGGAAAGCACCCTGTACTCAGTTCTTAGTCTGATTCTAATTTCATTTGATCTGGATTAGTGATACTTGTGCCCTGTCTTAACTCAAATTTGCCGTTATCTCAGGACATCCCATAATATCCCAGTAAGGGCATAATGTCCTTGATTACAGAATTTGTCAGCGAAGTCATCCATGTCAAGATTCCAAACCATTGCTCCTCCAAACTTCTCCTTTATCAGGAACTCAGCCTACAAAAAAGAAGGGGGAAGGGGGAAAGAATAATACTGTAAATTTTCTGCAGAGCAGGATTTACTGGGGAACTAGTTCTATAATGATTCTTATGCAATCTCTTTCTTCCAAAGCCCTAACACATTACATTCACACATTACATTCACACATTACATTCAATGCACAGACAGTAGTACACTTCCTACCTGTACCAACCCTGCAATTGAGGGGGCCTGTGCCCAGGTTCACTTTTAAAAGGAACTCACAGAAAAACATGTAAAGTCTACAGACATGCCTGTACATATGTACAACATAATGTCTGGATTGGGCTACTGTATATCTTCTGCTAGGAACACGGGAACACGGGAAGCTGCCATATACTGAGTCAGACCATTGGTCTATCTAGCTCAGTATTGTCTTCACAGACTGGCAGTGGCTTCTCCAAGGTTGCAGGCAGGAATCTCTCTCAGCCCTATCTTGGAGAAGCCAGGGAGGGAACTTGGAACCTAGATGTTCTTCCCAGAGCGGCTCCATCCCCTGAGGGGAATCTAATAACAGGAAACTACACATTAGTTCCATTACTGCTAAGAGTGGGAGATGCAATAAAATGCAAAGCAAGTAAACCAGTATACAGTTGTTCAGGATAGGAATAAATTTTCTGTGTATCTAGAATGCACAATTCCCTATTGGAATAAATGAGGCTCCTCTTTTTCTCCATGAAGGAGCCACTGTGACTGTGTGAATGACTTGGATACAGACTACCTTAAATGGAAAGTACAAATAATAGGTGTACCTCAGTACGTGAGCTGAGCATCATGCACAACTAACTGTATGTGCAGGCATTGCACACAGACAGGGGCGTATCTAAGGTGGGGTGGGCAGGGCACGTGCCCCGGGCGCCACTTGGAGGGGGGCACCATTTTTAATTTTTTTAAAAAAATAATAATAAATGGCCACCAAAACAAAATGGCCACCACAGAGGCCATTTGAGCATGCACAGTGGCCATTTTGTTTTCAGCGGCCATTTAAAAAAAATATTTTTAAAAATGGCCACTACACATGCTCAAATGGTCCCTGCGAGGCTCTAGAGGCCAGAAGGGGGAGGGGGGACTTTTGAAGACACCCCCCCCACAGCCTTTAGGAAGCCACATGAGGGGGCTACAGATTAAAAAAAATTAAATTAATATAATATAAATCACTGTACACATATTTAGTTTGGCACGATGTACAGAGAATCAGGGTTTGTGAATACTGAGCTGAAGCTTATGAGCTAGGATCAGATTCATTTGCTCTACTTTGCTTCTTGTGATAAGTGAGTTAAGTGTGATGTCTTAATAATATGACTATTAATGGTGAGTTTGTCTTTGAATCAGTGTGAAATCCTTAGTATTAAGACCCACTGGGAGTTTCTTGCTCTCTTTTTCTCATTTTAACTGTCTTTCTGAAATACTAGAATATATTCCAAGCAGTGACACAGTTTACTCTGCATATCCTTTAATTATTTTCCAGAGTATCTGGGAACAGTCCAATTCTCCATTTATTTTTAAAACTTATGTAATAGTGATGCTACAATGCATAGCAGAGCATTAGACAGGCACTTCTGTTTAGTTTTCCAAGTACACCTCCACATAGTATTTGGGTATTTCATGAGCCCCAGCATACTGAAATTTGTCATTTTCTGGCATTTTTTGGTCTGGCTACGTCCACTGCTAAATATTTTTTTAAAATATTAAAAGATTAAGGAGCTTGACTTGTATTTTTGAGCTGATATTATGGTAAAGTTATCTGAAAGATGGGTGTCAGATGTTTGGATAGGGGGCGCCATTTCAGTGCTTGCCCTAGGTGCTATTTTCCCTAGATACGCCTCTGCACACAGATTATATGTGTGAATTATAATGTGTGAATAGGGCTTCAATAAACCTGTTAAGAAGCTGAAACTGTCCCAAGTACTAAGTGATCTCCATACTCTTAGGATACAATGGCCGTGTTCTCATGACTACGTTTCTGGCGCCAGAGGTTAGCCAGAATTGATGGGTGTGCCCAGCACATGCTCAGTATCCCACACAATCCCAGTTAGCAACTTCAGGGGAGCAGACTGTGGCAGCTATTGGCCTCCAAGGACCCACATGCAATCCTGACAGGCCCAGCATTGTTCCTCGTGCTTCCCTCAACTTGGAAAGCTTCCAGTGTGTCACCACACACACATTGTCATTGGCCCTGATGCCAGAGTGGGTGCCTGAAGAAGCTCTGACTGTGCTCAGTTGCACTTGGCAATCCAGAGATTCAAAACTAATTGGCAAGCCTATGGAGGCAGGGGAGCATTCCATGTGAGTGGAAGATACCATAACGCTTTCCCTGCCATGGGGTGCTTAGATGGGTCATGGCCTTGATGATACATGCTTCATCCCAGCAGGGAGTAAAGAGCAAGCCAGGATGAAAGGGTCTAGCTAGGATTAGACTGACAGGTAGCCTGTGCAATGGCAGCTCTGTCTGAACTCCAGAGTTGAACTGGCCAAATCCACGAATCCCCCCTCCCCCCAGGTAGGGATGTGCGAGCCACCTTGATTTGAACCACAGTTCAAATTGAGCTGGCCTGATTCAGGTGGTCCGGCTTCAAACTGGACCAGCCCCACAAATGCGCAAACCAGTCTGAACTCGAACCTGATTGAGCGCTGTTTCTAGAACTGGTTCACAGATCGGCTTGGGTATACTTGTAAAAGGGAATCCAGCGAGCATTCCCCTTTACAAGTAAAGGGGGATTCCCTAACATAAGGTGGGGAAGGGATGAGCAAAAGGGCCCTTAGTACCTCCTTTTATTCTCAGGCCATGGCGGTGGCAGAAAGTCACCGGAGGTGGCAAGAGACGGCCGGGGGGGGGGGCTCTTCCAAGAGGTTATGCAAATGACCTCTGCTCATGCATGGAGGGCACAAAAATAGCCTCTTCAGTGTGTGCAGAGGCCTGAACCGGCTGCAACCAGCCCTGGTTGTCATTTAGGAGGCCGGTGAAGGGCTTGGAGGAACCCCTGCTGCCACCCCCCACTGCATCCGGAGACTCACCACCGCCACCATGACCTTAGAATAAAAGGAGGTACTAAAGGCCCTTTCACTCGTGTGCACACACACACCCGACACACACACTGCCTTATGTTAAGGAATTTCCCTTTACTTGTATACCAGGTTGCCCTTTAAAGATTGCCCTTTACAAGTATACCGGAGCCAGTCCATGAACCAATTTGGTCTGGTTCAACAAAGACAAGACCAGGCTGCATGGGTTAGAATCCAATCCGGATTCGAACCAAACCAGTCTAATGGCCAGCTTGCACATTCTATCTTCTGGGGCATCCTGGACAGCACCTTCTCCATTGTCTGCCACTGTTCTAAGGACAATGTCAGTGCCTATGATGGGCAGGTTTGCATCCCGGGAGAAGGAGGCACAGAGGGACCATTTCTTGCACTCAGCCACTGTGACCTTGGAAGCCCCTCCAAGGCAGCCAGAAGGCAGCTTTGTTCAGCCCTATTGCTCTCTGGCCAAGTTAGCAGGGAGGGGTGCACATAGTGATGAATTTGTGTTCTCCCATCCTGGTCTAGCCACATTATCCCTTTGTTCCCCATCCATACCTTTCCCTCTGAGCTCAATTTATGGAGGGGGATTTGTCCAACTTCCATTGGTCAAAAATAGAAACAACAAAAGGGAAGTCCCTTCTGACCAAGAGCAATTTGGTGAAGGTCTAGGTGATCTAGTAGTCACCTAGACCATCCCCATCTCTCTCTGTTCATGTTGCACAATCACACTCACGCATCCCCACAAGTAGGCAAGCAGCTTCCCAGTAGACCTGGCTCCTGTCACATGGGCAGCCAGATCTCCCTGCTGGTATCTGTCAATGGAGCATGGAGCTGCTGTTCCTGTGTTGCTGAGGATGGCATGCTGTTCTGTGTCTTGAAGGGGTGGGAGTGTGGGTATTGTGGCAGGTGCAGGTGGGGAATGCAGGTATGGATGACATATGGTTTTACCAGGAAGAGTGGAGCTGAAGCTGTTCTGACTGTATGGCTGTGCAGTGCGAGTGGGAGGTTAGAGTGTCCGTGGATGTCATCCACTCGGGTGCGGGAATCTATGGTGATGGAGGTGAGGGTGTGTGGCATGCAGGTATCCAGGATTGTTGAGAGGCACAGTGTCAAGGAACTATGTGCATGATGAGAGTTAGCCTCTGTTATTTTGAACTGAGAGCATCACATCCACAACATCTATTGGGCCTGCCATCCACCAATTCCCTAATCCTAACACAGGAGAAATAGGCGTTTGGCACCCCAACTCCCCTGTGTGGATGGTAGCTGGAAAACTCTTTGAAGTACGGACAGGTGTCAGGCCCACAGTCACCTCTACCCAGTGTGGCATGTCCCCTACTCATTGGCTGAGGAGCTGTCACCTTGAGCCCACATGGCCTACCTCTGATTGGGGGAAGGTGCACAGAACCCTTCCAGGTGCTTTACCTAAAAAACTCTTTTAAAAGTGTTGGGTTGCCTTTGTTAGGGGTCAGCTATTTTCCATCTATGGGCTGGACCATTCCTCATCAAAAGATGCAAGTGTTCTGCTTAGACTATAGAGTGTGTTAGGAGTTAGAAATGATTTTTGCTTTATTTTCCCCAGTGCCTGCCTGTTTCCCTTCCTCAATTTGTGTTCCTGTAGATTAATAAAGAAATTTTTTTCTACCTACCATCCAGTGTGACCGAACTTGAACAGTTCTGTATGGAGGAGTGGGCACATATTGCTCCGTCTAGATATGCAAGGTTGATAGAGAAGTATCCCAACAGACTCAAGGCTGTTATTAAAGCAAAAGGTGGTTCAACAAAATATTGACATTGGGGGGGTGATCCTTTTTCAATCTCAGTAATTCTTGTTTTTTATTTCTGACACTTTTTCTGGACTGTAATTGTGATGTTTTTCAGTTGGATGTTATAGGTTGCATTGGATAAGTACAGCTGGTGAAGGGAATTTTCTTTGCGTTTTCATTTCAGGATGTAAGGGAACCAGAATTTAAGGTCTATCAAAGGGGGTGATTCTTTCCTATACCCACTGTATATCAGAAGGCACAGCTTTTCCTGTCTCCACCTACCCATACAGTGAGCTTTCTCATTCTTCATGCCCTGCATTTTTTGTTTTCAGAACTCATTATATCCTGAGGTAATAAAGGAGTGGCTATAAGACAGGAACACACATGATTAAATGCATCACCTAAGAGCAGTCACCAGGTTGGGGGACTGGGCAAACAAGCAGTCAACATGCCCTGAGGTTAATATAGTAGTGGGTGAAGAGAGAGGCAGCCAGGGAAAAGCAGGGAGAGCTGCACTGTAACTTATTTTTCCCTCCCCACCCCATGCAAATCGGTCACCACTGCTTTTCAATATTGCTTCTATTCTAATTTGAAAAAGACACAGATTGTGACCATGGCAGTGACAAAAGGTTAAGGCTCCTCTCCCACTGCCAGGGTTCTTTTGCAGATGGCCCCCATCCCCTACATAGGAACATAGGAAGCTGCCATATGCCGAGTCAGACCATAGGTCCATGTAGCTCAGTATTGTCTACACAGACTGGCAGTGGCTTCTCCAAGGTTGCAGGAAGGAGTCTCTCTCAGTCCTATCTTGGAGATGCCAGGGAAGGAACTTGGAACCCAGAGGCATATCTAGGAAAAATAGCACCTAGGGCAAGCACTGAAATTGCACCCCCTGTCCAAACATCTGACACCCATCTTTCAGATAACTTTACCATAATATCAGCTGAAAAATACAAGTCAAGCTCGTTAATCTTTTAATATTTCAAAAACTATTTAGCAGTGGACATAGCCAGACCAAAATATGCTGGAAAACTACACATTTCAGTATACTGGGGCTCATAAAATACCCAAATACTATGTGGAGGTCTACTTGGAAAACTAAACAGAAGTGCCTGTCTAATTCTCTACTATGCATTGTAGCATCATTATTACATAAGTTTTAAAAATAAATGGAGAATTGGACTTTTCCCAGATACTCTGAAAATAATTAAAGGATATGCAAAGTAAACTGTCACTGCTTGGAATATATTCTAGTATTTCAGAAAGACAGTTAATATGAGAGAAAGAGAGCAAGAAACTCCCAGTGGGCCTTAATACTAAGGATCTCACACTGATTCAAAGACAAACTCATCATTAATAGCCATATTATTAAGACATCACATTTAAGTGGAGCCAGCATGGTGTGTGGAGCCAGCATGGTGTAGTGGTTAGAGTGCTGGACTAGGACCAGGGAGACCCGAGTTCAAATCCCCATTCAGCCATGAGACTAGCTGGGTGACTCTGGGCCAGTCACTTCTCTCTCAGCCGAACCTACTTCACAGGGTTGTTATGAGGAGAAACTTAAGTATGTAGTACACTGCTCTGGGCTCCTTGGAGGAAGAGCAGGATATAAATGTAAAAAAAATAAAAATAAAATAAAACTCACTTATCACAAGAAGCAAAGTAAGAGCAAATGAATACAATCCTAGCTCATAAGCTTCAGCTCAGTATTTACAAGCTCTGATTCTCTGTACATAGTGCCAAACTGATTATGTGTACAGTGACTTATATTATATTGAAATTTTTAATTTTTTTACCTGTAGCCCCTTCAAGGGGCTTCCTAAAGGCTGTGGGGGAGGTCTGCAAAGCTTCCTCTTCCCCCCGCTGGCCTCTAGGGCTTCACAGGGACCATTTGAGCATGTGCGGTGGCCATTTTTTAAAATCAATTTTGTTTTTTAAAAATGGCTGCTGAAAACAAAATGGCCACCGCGCATGCTCAAATGGCCTCTGCGAGGCCTGGCGGGCATCACAGAGGCCATTTGAGCATGCGTGGTGGCCATTCTGTTTTCCACAGCCATTTTTTTAAAAAATTAATTTTCAAAAATGGCACCCCCCTTCAAGTGGCGCCTGGGGCATGTGCCCTGCCTGCCCTACCATAGATACGCCCATGTTGGAACCTTCTGCATGCATGGAGCATCTGCATGCAGATGCTCTTCCCAGAGCTGCCCTATCCCCTAAGGGGAATATCTTTCAGTGCTCAAATGCAGTCTCCCATTCATATGCAACCAGGTTGGACCCTGCTTAGCAAGGGGAACAAGTCATGCTTTCTATCACAAAACCAGCTCTCAGTGATTCATTTTTGAATGGAAAGTTAAATCAATTAGGGCTAATGAAGGACTTAGTGTAATGTTGAATATGACTGCTGAGACAATGGTTCAGTACTCTTTGGCTTTGAAAAGGTGACAACAACCAACTTGTGTGCCAATCTCTGACTATTGTAGAACACTAAACTGTGTCCCAGTTATGTCTGCTGGGAAATTATTGTTTACATAACACCACACCACAGCATTCAGATTTAAATCTAATTGTACTTGGACTTCAGTTAATCCTGGACAGTACTAGTCCAAGTGGCACTGACAAGGGCTCCTAACATCTGGCTTAGATTGACATGAGAAGATATAAGTTTGGGGTGGGATATAAATATGTCAAATAAATAAATAGGAAAGTAAGTGGGTGGGTGATGTGGGGCATGGATCACATGCTGGAATGGATCTGGCTTTCAATATAAAAGGTTGTCAAAGGATAACAAGATTCTGAAGGTATCTTAAAAATGCCCGGTGCATTTCAACCAAAAATTTGCTCTTTAAATACCTGTGATATTATTAATTCATTAGCAAGAATAATATGAATAAATTTTAGAGGATTTAACAGATTTTATTGGTCTATTGGGTCTAAGTAAAGTAATAAATGCATTTCAAACAAAGAATTTTTCAGAGGACTTGTATGCACGGTGTTAGCTAGGATATGTAAAAGACATGTGAGGGGTAAACCAGGAAGGGAAAATATTATTAAACTGGAACTGACTGAAATATTGCTATATTTCTTGTTAAAATGTTTTTAAGAGCTCACTTTTTAACCAGAAAACTGTCGCATAGAAGGAGGAACATACTTTTTCTCATT
Organism: Hemicordylus capensis; assembly: GCF_027244095.1. Lineage (NCBI taxonomy): Eukaryota > Metazoa > Chordata > Lepidosauria > Squamata > Cordylidae > Hemicordylus > Hemicordylus capensis. The sequence continues at coordinate 71,229,752 of NC_069660.1, forward strand.
TGCTAAGGGCAGGACTAGAACCAAGGGGCTGCGATTACAAGGAAGCAAATTTAAGCTAAGCATTAGGAATATTTCCCAACTGGGAGAGACACTGGCCATATCATGCAGTCCTGGGTTCTCCACTGGAGGTTTTCAGGCAGAGGCCAAATGAGCACTTGTCAGGGATGCTGAGGTTGGGCTACATAACCTTCTGGGTGCCTTCCAACTCTAAAATTCTATGATTCCCCTTTCACCCTCACAACAACCCTGCAAGGTAGGTTAGGATGAGATCACATGACTGGTGAAAGATCACATGCTTTGCTCCATTGCTAAAATGGGGATCTGAACTGGAGTTTCAGTCCCCACCCCAGTCTTATTCTTCAGTTCTGTAGCCACCACACCACACTTCTCACTCATTCCCATGCAATGATGCAAGTGTGGCTGTGAGGACTCTGCAGATCCTCAGGAACTGTGGATATATTTATATTCATACAAAGCAGTAGAGGCCTTACTCCGGAGTAGAACTGTACAAGTACTTAGCACATGCTCAGAGCAGTGGTGCTCTAACCCCCAGACCTTGGAGCCCCAGTCTGTGCTGCAGCTAACCTACGTGCTGTGTTTTTTAAAAGCAAAGCAACCTGCGTGGCCTGCGCAGTTCAAAGAAAGATCTTCACAAGCCTGTAACATCACAGACTTGCAACAATCTTTCCCTGAACTGTTCAGGCTTGCCTCGCAGTTCACAACAGCCGCTGGGCCAAGAGGACATGCCCAGCGGTCGCTCCCCCTGCCGCCACTGGGGTGAGGAGGAGGAGGTCGACTACTCGGCTCACACATACACACCCGGCAGCCATCCCTCAGTCACACGGTGGCTTTGATTTTTAAAAAATGGCATGTAGGTTAGCCATAGCAAGAAGCCCCCAAAAGTAGGTTTCAGGTGCCTTGTGCCACGGTGGGCGGGGGTGGCCTCGTGGCAGGGTGTTGCCTCGCGGATGGGCTGCTCCAGGCGCCAAAATCATCTAGGTGTGCCCTTGGCTCAGGGTCAATAATATCCAGAGGCATGGCTTCAGTAACCGGCAGCAGGGATGGAAGAAAGGGAGTATAGGCAAGGGGGTACTGAATGGCCCATTTTGTTGGGCAAAGGAACAACTCTATAGAATTACAAATTAACATTTTGTGACCCTAACCTACAAGAGCAGGAGCTCAGATAATGAGGGACTTTGTTTCACTGATCTTGAAAAAATGTGATTTTGTTCATAAACCTGATTAAAAATTAGATAAATTATGTCAGCCACTTGTAGACTGATTCTCTTGTCCATTAATAGAAAGCAAGCCATGAAGTCTCATTTCTTTCTGTCCCCCAATGGGAGCAGACTGCTATTGTTTTTTCCTTCATTTTCTTCTCCGAAATGAGGAGCATTTTGGTAAAGAAACATCATTTTCAGAAAACCAGATGCTGCACTAAAGAAGACCCTCATATGAGAATTTTGGAGAAAATTCAAGGGTTCTGCAAAAATTCATCAGAATTTCCTCCTTCACATTTCTCCCCTAAGAAATTTCAGAGAATATTGGGGAGACATATTCTCCCCAAATCTAGTTCAAACTAGTATTTGGAGCACATGTCAAATGGCTGTTCAAATAGCCACACATTAAGGCAATGTTCTGGGTGGATGTTTGGACAACTCTGCTTTCAGTGCATCCCCTTTTAATTACACTGGCTGGTAAGATATAATCCAAACTGGTCCTTCCTATCTGTTCCTTGCATTTGAGGGTCTTGTACACAGGTTCACATTTGAAATAAGCCCATCTGCACACATCCACACAAAGATATGTACCTGTATGAATGTACAGCATAATTTCTGAATAGGTTTGATCTGGTTCTAGTGCTTGAATCAAACTTCTGGTCAGTTCTAACACACTGGTCACAGACTGGTAGTTCAGTTCAAATTGAGTTCAAATTTGAACCGAACCACCCAGAGTGGTTCCATGTACATCCCTACTTTGATTCTATGCACAGAGCAGTTCCATGCACAGACCTACTTTGATTCATACAGTAAATATCCATGGTAGTCGCTGTGAAAAAAACAAAACAACACCTTCAGATTTTAAAGAGTGCCTGCACAAAAAGCACTGGTGCTATTTCAGCTTCATGCCCTCCCAGTGTTCTACCACACCTGCAATTTTGACCCTATTTTTCAAAGAAATGAAAAAGTTATGGGGGTGTGACCTCAAATTTTAAAAGTGTATTTGCATAGAAACCACTGGAACTATGGATCCTCAACCACTTCTGGTATTTTCTAGGGGTGTGCATTTTGGAATTTTCTTGTTTTGATTTGTATCCGAATCGAAACACCCCCGTTTTGTTTTGTACCCAAATTTTCTGAATCCAAATCAGCCGTTTTGTTTTGTAGCCGAATTTTCTGAATCCGAATCCGTATCGATTTGGATTTTTTAAAAGGGTCCCAGGGCAAAAAGAGTGGGTGGTGGTGGTAGTGTCCAATGAGTGGAAGCTAGCAGCCAAATCTCAAAGGAATTAGGCAAAGGGATGATTTTTTGTGAATTTTTTAAGTTTACACATCTTTAAGAATTTTCCCATAGGGAATAATGGAGATTCCAGCGAATGTATTGCTTCAAATCAAGGGAAAAGGGATGACCCAGAGCAGAGTGTGGTGGGTGGTAGTGCCCAATGGGGGCAAGGAAACTTCCAGAATTATTTCAAAGAAATTGGGCAAAGGGTTGATCTTTTGTGATTTGATGAAGTTTATGTGGCTAAGATTTCTCCCATAGGGAATAATGCAGGTTTTGGTTTCAGCAGCCCCATAATTCCACTTGGGGGGCACTGGGGTTGCCCAGACTGAGGGGTTGTGTAGTGCACATAGGGTGCCAACCACCCCCATACCCACAAGCCCGTGGGGTACTGGGTTTTGTTGTTTCTGAGGTGTTCATTGTAGATTCTCTGGTAGCATATGAGATTTTCAGTGAAAAACAAGAATCCACTCTCATATGCTACCAGAAAATCTACACTCAGAACACCACAGAATCAACAGAACCCACCACCCCATGGGTTAGCAATCCTTCCCCTGGCCAATGTGGGGTCAGTAAAGAGTGGCAAGAAGCAAAAGAGCCAATGAGGAACAAGGAGGGAATTGTCAGCAGGTCAGCCCATGATTTAGGTCACTGATCAGAAGGCTGGAAGGGTGGGAAATTCAAAGAGATGTCAAACACAAAATGGAGACTGACTCAGAGATCACCACAAAATGGAGGTCCGAAACAACAAAACGTTTTGTAGCCGAAACAGGGACGTTTTGTTTTGTATACAAAACTTTTGGATCTGGAAAATGGGTGTTTTGTTTTGTCTACAAAACACCCGAAACAGGCTGTTTTGGGTACAAAACGTTTTGTATCCGAAACGTTTCGCACATCCCTAGTATTTTCTACTATGCCTGCAATTTTCATGCAATTCTGCCAAGAAACAATGCAGTTGTGGGTGTTTTTAGTGATTTCTCATTGACACAAGCTCTCAGCTCTGATTTGATAGCTATCAAATGCAAATTTCAAACTTTAAAGTATGCCTGCATGGAAACTACTGGAGCTATTCCTCTGCAGTGTGGGGATGGAGCGGGGCGGGGGGGGACTTCATGCTCTCCCAAGATTCTACACCTGCTATTTTCATCCCATTCTGCCAAGAAATTAAAACATTATAGGCATTGTAGTGATTTTCCATGATTGTCTATGGGCAAAGCTTCAGTTCTGAATCAAAACCACACTTCTGAATCAATCCAAAACAAAACACAATGGTATTCCAACATGCCAAATCCAATGGATCTTCCTTCCATCCAAAGTTCCACAGCAATTTCTGAACTGAATCTTTGTCCTGCTGCACAGCCCTAATATTTAATAATATTTTTCATTATAAATGCATCTCAAATGCTAGATGTACATGACTGAATAATGGCAAAGACTATTTTCTTATTAAATGCAACAACAGGTCTGCTTCTCAATTTTATTTAGGAAAACAGGGGAGTGCTACAGTGAGCATGGTCATAAATACTTGTTCTATGTGGTGTTACTATTATTGTGACCAGCTGCAGCACTTGCAATTGTCGTTGAAGACTAGGCCAGCTGCACAGCTCAAGTGGAAAGTGCGATTTCCCACACACATGTAGAATTTTGTATTGTCTTTTGGGTCAGCATGGATGCCATCAGTCTTTCCAACACAAAAGTTTTCATCTCCTCCTGAGTCCCCCGGAGAGGTAACAGTAGGATCAACCGAAGGAGTAACAGTGGGATCAACCGGAGGAGTAACTGAAGGATCAACTGGAGGAGTAACTGGAGGATCAACCTTTTCAGGGCAATTTGGCTCAATGGGATCTGAAATGAAAGTGAACAACTTTTAAAAATTAATTCTAGGACTAACAGCTGTGGCTTTGTTGGGGCTGGGTCATGGGCCAGCCTTTGGAGCATGCAGGGTCCAAAGCTGGGACTGGGACTGCTGGGAAGACAAGCAGGAACTTGATTTGGGGAACAAAGCTGGGGTCAGAGCCAAAACTAGAGGTCAGAAATTGACAAATCAGGAGTCGGAAACCAATCAGAATCAAGACAAACAAAGAGACAGTGGTAACCAGCAGCATTAAAGGCCCGAGTAATCTTGATACTGAAATAAAGCTTACTTCAGACAGGAAGCTCTTACGTACTTCCTGTTGCTAAGGGAGCCAATCATCAGTCTTGCTGAATGGCCTCGGGCTTGAGGGTTCAAAGACTGCTGTAGTGCAGAAAGCAGCCACAAGGGGCAGTGGTACACAGAGTCTCAACCTGAGCCAAGATGGCTCCTGACCTGCATCCTCATTCTTCTCTCTTCACCTAAGCCCTTACAGTTTATGAAAAGCAAAAACTGCAGTTGTGGGATTCATCTTTTTAAACAAAAATTATCCTACTTTCTCACCAAAGGTAACTCAAAGTGTCTCATGATCAGAAAAATCTCAGCAAAATATTATTAAAGCATAACAAGAAAATCATAATAAAAAGGCAAGCAACAACCAAAGTCACAGTCTACAATTAAACCTGCCAAATCACCATCCAACCACCAATAATAGTGCATCAGCCTCACAAGCACAACAAAAAAGTCCACAGTTTTAACACAATACATGAAAAACTGAAGAGTAGTTTGATATTTAATTCTCAATAATTTAGCATGAGTTTTGAAGTTCTGAACCTTTTGAATTAATAATTTTAGGAGATATAACTACCTGGGAAATCAATTGCAAGGAATGATTTAAAAATACAGGTTATCAAAACCATGGACCACAAACCTGAGCACCAGAACCTTGCCAATTCCAACAGGTTACAAACCATAAGAACTCAGAGAGAGCACCCAGAAAATAAGATTAATAATATTAATTCACCACATGCAGCAGCTGCTCTGCCAAACAACCAGAAAAAGCTCATCAACAAATGTTTTGAAAACATGAATGTGTGAAAGCAGAATCTGCATGGACAGAGCACTCAAGGAAGGTGGGCCGTGCTGCCTGCTCTAAGTCTGCTTGTAGAAATTATTAATTTTTTATTATTTAAATCAAGCAGGAGTGGCCACCCAGGGAAGCACTTCTGACTCCATTTCTTATGACACCCCTAGAGGACAGCAATAAAAAGAACATCATTGGTTAGTGGAATGATTGTTCTGTTTTATTCATCCCTTTCCCTTCTGGAGTCTGTCTGTCTGGAAAAACTAAAAACTAACATTAACAAATCGCCAGGGCCAGATGGCATCCATCCGAGTCCTCAGAGAACTCAAATGTGAAAATGCCTACCTCCTTGCTAAAATATATAACTTATCCCTGCAATCAGGCTCTGTACCAGAGGACTGGAAAGTAGCAAATGTAACACTGATTTTCAAAAAGGGATCCAGGGGTGATCCGGGAAATTACAGGCCGGTTAGCTTAACATCCATTCCAGGCAAATTGATGGAAAGCATCCTCAAGGATAAAATTGTAAAGCACATAGAAGAACAGGCCCTGCTGGGAGAGAACCAGCATGGCTTTTGTAAAGGGAAATCTTGTCTCACCAACCTTTTGGAGCTCTTTGAGAGTATCAACAAGTGTGTGGATAAAGGTGATCCAGTTGACATAATATACCTGGACTTTAAAAAAGCTTTCGACAACATTCCTCATCAAAAACTCGTGAGAAAACTTAGCAGTCATGGGATAAGGGGACAAGTACATGTGTGGATTGCTAACTGGTTGAAAGACAGGAAACAGAAGATAGGTATAAATGGAGAGTTTTCACAATGGAGGGAAGTAAGAAGTGGGGTCCCCCAGGGATCTGTAGTACTGGGACTGGTTCTTTTTAATTTATTCATAAATGATCTAGAAGTAGGGGTAAGCAGCGTGGTGGCCAAATTGGCAGATGATAGCAAACTATTTACGGTACTGAAATCCAAAACGGGTTGTGAGGAGCTCCAAAAGGATCTCTCCAAACTGGGGGAGTGGGCGACAAAGTGGCAAATGTGATTAGATGTTGGCAAGTGTAAAGTGATGCACATTGGGACAAAAAAAAACCCAACTTCAAGTATACGCTGATGGGGTCTGAGCTGTCTGTGACTGACCAGGAGAGGGATCTTGGGGTTGTGGTAGACAGTTCGTTGAAAGTATCGACTCAATGTGCGACAGCTGTGAAAAAGGCCAATTCCATGCTAGGGATCATTCGGAAGGGGATTGAAAATAAAACGGCTGATATTATAATGCCCTTATACAAAACAATGGTGCGGCCACACCTGGAGTACTGCGTACAATTCTGGTCACCACATATAAAAAAGGACATTGCAGAACTGGAAAAGGTGCAGAAGAGGGCAACCAAGATGATCAGGGGTCTACAGCACCTTTCTTATGAGGCAAGGCTACAACACCTGGGGCTATTTAGTTTAGAAAAAAGATGACTGCGGGGAGACATGATAGAGTTCTATAAAATCATGCATGGTGTGGAGAAAGTGGATAGAGAGAAATTCTTCTCCCTCTCACATAACACTAGAACCAGGGGTCATCCCATGAAATGGATTGCCAGGAAATCTAGGACCAGCAAACGGAAGTAGTTTTTCACACAACGCATAATCAGCTTGTGGAATTCTCTGCCACAAGATGTGGTGACAGCCAACAACCTGGATGGCTTTAAGAGGGGTTTGTATAACTTTATGGGGGAGATCTCTATCATCAGCTACTAGTCAGAGGGCTATAGGCTACCTCCAGCCTCAAAGGCAGTACCAGCTGCAGGGGAGTAACAGCAGGAGAGAGGGCATGCCCTCAGCTGCTGCCTGTGGGCTTCCAGCAGCATCTGGTGGGCCACTGTGTGAAGCAGAATGCTAGACTAGATGGGCCTTGGGCCTGATCCAGCAGGGCTGTTCTTATGTTCTTATAAGAACATAAGAATGTCTGAAAGAGAGATAGCACAGTAAAGGGGAAAACAGAGGTTCTGGTAGTGCAATGACTGCTAATACAAGACCGAAGGTTCTCTACTTCCCCCCTGTAGAGGCGCCATTCCCTGCCATAATAAAGGCACCATTCCCTGGTAGGTGGTCATGTTCATGAGAATTGGGATGGGAGGCCAGCAAAAGTGCACCAGCAATTCATATTATTCAGAATTCAAGCCCTTTTGCTTAATCTTAATCCTTGGAAAGTTATTGTTTTTCCTAATTATTTAAACTATAGGTTCTCTATTACCATTTCTTACCATTTGTTTCAAGCAATCTCTTCAGCTCACTTATTAAAGGGTTTTTTCCTTCATTACAGAAAGTACCAAGGTAGTCATCCAAGTCAATGGCCCAGACCATGGCTCCTCCAAAATTGTTCTCTTTCAGGTATTTGGCCTAAAAATATATATTTTTAAGGGTTTTGTTTTTTTTTAAACTTGACAACATCTTCCATTTCCTTGTCATATGTGAACACATGCATTGGAGCTGCCCAAACAATAGGCAGCAGTGGACCATAGATCAGCTCAGCAACAGTATATTATCTGTCTATCTATATAAAACTAAATGTCCATTTGTCTGTCTGTTCGCTATACATTCCCACACCCTCTGAGCTATTGGGACCAAACTTGGCAAAGTGACTTCCTAGGACCCTACAAGTAACGTAGGGTACCCGTGAACCCCAACAACCACCTCGCACAGACAGAAGGATATACAACGGGTATATCCACAAAATGGATATGGATGCAATAACAAAGAGAAACTCGCACCATAAGCCCGAGCAATAACGGGTACTCAAGGCTAGTTACGCTATAAAAAGTGATTGATTGATTGATTGATTGATTGATTGATTATTTAAAATAGTTGTCATAGCTATTGGCCTCTCTTTAGATCTTTAGAACAGGGTGTTTGGGGGCTTGTTAGCTTACCAAAGAAGATAAGCTTAAAAAAATAAAACTACTCTGAGCTCCTTGGAGGAAAAGCGGGATATAAATGTAAAATAAATAAATGTATAAAAATAAAAATAAATCAATCAAAACAGAAGATTAAGGAAAGAAGAGCATGAAGGGTGTTTATAAAATGATAAATTGTGTCGTGGGTGGTTAGATGGAAACTTTCAGTCTTCCTAATAGTACCGCTTAAATGCTGACAATGTGAAACAGGCTCTAGAGGACACCAATATTTTAATTTTAGAAGTAAAATATTAATAATCTTAAAAAATAAAAAAAGGTCTTACTTTGTGTCTGTAGCTACAAATATTGTCATATGTCAACCATACGTCGTCCTTGTAGGCATATGGGGAATGCTGAGAATCCAGCCATTCCACCTGAGCATCCTTTAGGAAGGTGCAAATCTGTAAAAAGGGCAAGATATTAATGCAGTGGTCCAGAGATACCTTGAAACAGGTGCTCATTTTATGTGCAACCAAGAGAACCCCCTGGCTGTTCAGTATCCACATCTTCCTGCCCTCCCACATCCAAAATGGTGGGGCATCCTCTTCTTCACAACTTCTGGGGGATCCTCCTCTTTCCGAATGAAAAGGCATTGTAGAATATGGCACTCCTGAATCAGAGTCCAGGCTATGGGAGGCCCATGTTTCTAGGAATAATTCATCTCCTGTTATATAGGAGTGTATCTGACATCTGTGACTACAGTAAGAAATAGCAATAGCAATAGCAATAGCAATAGCACTTACATTTATATACCGCTTTATAGCCGGAGCTCTCTAAGCGGTTTACAATGATTTTAGCATATTGCCCCCCAACATTCTGGGTACTCATTTTACCGACCTCGGAAGGATGGAAGGCTGAGTCAACCTTGAGCCCCTGGTCAGGATCGAACTTGTAACCTTCTTAAATCCTTCTTAAACCTTAAATCTTGCTCTCTTGCAAGAGAAAAATCATTCTGGTCTTTACAGCACCCCAATCACTCACAATTGTACTTTATCAAGGGTCTGAGGTTGCTACCATTGAACAAAAGGTTGGTCAGAACCTGGCTGGTGATAGCGTTAGGAACTTCTTAGGTTTAAAACAGGAAGTTCTCAATAAAATGAATGAAGCTTTCTTTCCACTTCTTTCAATGTCCTGGTCACATTTTCAGGGTGACAGCTAATAATAAAAATAATTCTGTCAAGATCTCCTATGATTCCCTCCCATGTAATATTATTCTGGTTTGTACTGTAATATAAACAGAAAAGTTATTAGAGGTGTACATACAGACATGCTGATCTCCTAATCCTACTACCCTTCAGAAAGCAAGCCAAAAAAAGAGTTTGGGTGTTTTGGTTTGTTTTTAAGTGACAGAGATTTATAATATCATGGATGGTATCGTGAGCAGATAGAGGGAAATCTTTCATCTTCCCTCATAATACAAGAACTTGGAGTCATCCAACCAAGTTCATTGGCAGTAAGTTCAGGATTGAAAAAGGAAGTACTTCTTCACACAATGGGCTGGCAGCCTGGCTCAAATGATACATTGCTCTCTTGACCCAGCCGCCATGAGTAGGTGTGAGCATGGTATGAGTGCACACATTCTTTCCCTTGGTTAAGCAGCGGGCAACTTAAGAGTAGGGATGTGCCCATTTATGGGCCTCTGGACAGGTTCGAACTACTGGCGGTTTGACGGGTTCAAAGGCAGGGGGATACATTTAAGGGTGGGGGAGGATGCTCTCCCCCCCGCCACATTTCCCCCACTGGCACTACACTTCAAAAGAGTCCAGTGGAGCAGCAGCATACCTCCTGTTGCCTCATGACAGGAAGTGACAGGAAGTAAACAATGTGTGAACAAGCAAGCACGACCTGTGTGCGCACCTGACATACACACACATGTTGGGTACTTCCTGTCATTTCCGGTCTGATGAGGCAATGGGGTGGCTGGGAGGTACACTGCTGCCCCGCCTGACCCTTTCGAAGTGTAGCGCCGGCGGGGAAAATGTCAGGGGGGTAAGAGCACCCTCCCCCGCCCATAAAGGTATCCCCCACCTTCGAGCCACCGCCACCACCCCACTGCCAGTTCCATGCACATCCCTACTTAAGAGGGCCTGCATCTCCCAGCGGTTCTCACATGCAGCAAAATCTGGGCTGGGCTCCCTTAGTGCATGTGAATAGCCTCACTGACTTACGACAAAAAGAGAAAGAGGATTAGCATTAAATATTGTAAGTAACAGCAGCCATCCTCAATTTCTTCTATACATAACTATGAAATATATAATTATCATATCATGTTCTCAGGCTTCATACCTCAAAGTAAGCCCAATATCCAGCTTCCTCAGTATATGGTCCTGGGGGCCCAGCCCCAGAGACTGAAGCACAGAGACCTGTGTTACTGGAACTACTTAGCCTGAAGGAGCGTCCATAGGTGGGGAATCCCATGAGGAGCTTCTCAGCTGGGGCACCTTGGTCCCTCCAATACTCCATAGCATATTTCTGCCAAAACATAATAGAAAAATATTGTACAATATAGTTTCCACTTACTGAAAAAATGAGAAAGGGGTGTGGTTTTCTTCACTTACACAGTTGAAAATGTCAACTTCACACCATTCAGGGCCTGTGTACAAGGGGCTGTTGCATCCTGTGGAAGTATCCCAGTCACCATGGAAATCATACGTCATCACACTGATGAAATCCATAAGTCTGAAGTAATTCAATAAAAAACAGTTAGTAAGCAGTGGCACTCCAAACACCAGATTCAACCACCGTGTTGTCCACTGTGTCACTCTTTGTTCTCATAGACAAATGAGCTAAAATGCTACCAATCAAATATGGCATTTGTTTAAAACGGCCAGCTCTGAATCTTATGTATGTGGTCATTTCTTCACTCTGCTTACTTGGAATTAAGTTCCACTGAACCCAGCAGGCCTTGCTTTTGATACACAGGATTGAACTGCATGTCTTGAATGACATCCCGACATAAACTAACAAAGTCACTGACATTTTGATTTTGCAGAATATTTCCAGGAGCAGTGCTTGGAAGTCTTAGTTTTGTTCACAAGAGCAACTCCCTCAGTCCTGCAGGACTGGGGTGCGTTCCCAAAGAGCCTCAGATGTGGGCTTCATTAGTCAAGATGTCAGCCACTGTGTTCAATTAAGCTTAATCCCAAATAAGTATGCACAGAATTGCAACCAAACAGCCCAATCCTAGCTATGCTGTGGGAGTAAATCCAACTGATTTCATTGGGATTTACTTCAGACTGTATGCTTCCCCCTGACACCACTCCCCACACAAACACCTAGCAATGTGCCCAGAATCTTTTTATAGGAAGGGTGTGTGTTTCTAATCCTGATCCTAGACACATTTGCTTGGAAGCCCCATTTGTTTAAATAAAACTACCAATTCTTGTAATTTGAGGAATCCATATGCATTGTGGAAGCCTGGTTCTCAGAAATCTTTTAAATATATTTGTAGTGACCAGTCTCCCCTCCCTCTAAAGAGTTAACAGGAAGTGAACCCTTGTCTTGTCTGACAGGCTGGTGAACTCCTGACCTCAACCAATCAGTTTGGCATGTGGGGGTGGGGGATCTAGAGAGCTGTTACTGGGAATTTTGGGAAGAAGAAAAGAAGTTCTGAGCTGGAGGAGCGCAGGTGAACATGGGGCAATGGAGTTTTGCTACAGCAGGACAACTGTAGATCCTGGAGAGACAGGATTGCAGGAGGCTTGATTCTCATCAGGAGTTTGGTGAGTTCAAGGAAAAAGGAAGCCAAGGCTAGTGGCTTCAGAAGTTGAGGGCAAGAAAAAGTGTTTTAGTAAGAATTTGTGTTAGAATTTCTGTTTCTTTGGTATGTGCTTTGCATTTCCTAAATATCTGTTATTTGCAACTAAATAACAAAGATTTTACTGTATGCCGCCCAAGTATCATTCAGGGTGCTGTTGAAGTATTCTTGTAACCAAGTATTTTTAAGTTTACCTAACCAACCAAAAGCCTCAGAAGGAACCAGTCTGTAGTAACTGAAAAGGACTCTATTTTGGGCACAAGAGCAAGTGCAGTGTAGTTTATTTTGGGTCATTTAGGTTTGGTGAACACCTTGTAGGCACGCATTTAGTGTGGGGAGGAGTCCTTGTCAGTCCCCTGAGGTTGGCAGCTCAGGAAGTGCTGGTTAATGGATTATTCCAGCCTGCAATTGGAATCACCACCCTCTAAGTCTTGGCAGCTTGGGCAGAGGCGTAACTATAGGGGGGGCAGGGGGGGCACGTGCCCCAGGCGCCATCTTTTCTGGTCACGTGGGGGGTGCCGCCATGACCAATTTTTTAAAAAAAATTTTTAAAAAATTTGTTAATACAAATGTTTTCTGCTCAGTGCAGCAGTGCTGCAGCAGTCAAGGGAGCGCGTCGGTGCCCCCTTCCCCACAAGCGGTCCCTTCCGCGCCGCCTGCGCCCCCCCCATTGCTTTGCTGGCGCCTGGCAGCCAGTCAGTGGCCTGGCTTGGTGGCGGCGGCGGCGGCGGGTGCTTGTGAGGAAAAACCTAAGGGGGGGCGCGGTGGGGGGGCGCCATTTCAGTGCTTGCCCCGGGCGCCGTTTTCCCTAGTTATGCCTCTGAGCTTGGGGATGGTGAATCCTACAGCAGGTGCCTGAACATTAGGTGGATTAAGATGAGCACCAAATGTCCATAGGCTTGGTGCTGCCTGGAGCCAAGGTGTTTCACTCTAGGTGTTTAAGTTGGACTTGCATAGTAGCAGCAGGTCTGGTTTCCGCACTGTTGGGGGTGGAGTGCCAATCTTCTTGCATTATTTTTCATAATAAAGTTGTGGCCCAATTTTCTCCATAACTCCTGTTTCTGGGTACAATGTGTGTATGCAAGGTGCACAAATGGTGTTACACAAGAGCAAGCCTATTTCTGATGGGCTTACTCTAATGAAACATCATTTGCACAGTTTTGGCATTTCTGTAATTTGCACAAGTATTAATGCAACGTTACTGGGCTGGCATACCCTTGAGCAGTATGTTAGCCAGTGCGAATGCACACATGTTATTCATGTTGGTTCAGGAGCCCCTACATCCTCTTAGAGCCAAACTACCCATTAAATTAAATGCTCTGGCTGACATCCAGCCTATGTTGCTCAGTAGTACTACTCATGAGTTACCCTAGATGGCTACTTAAATTTCAATAGGACTATTCAGGAGTAATTTAGTCAGCATGTCAGCCATTGTTCTTCTTTATGTCTCTCCACTCCCCCCCCCCCTTTTTAAACAGAAGTCACAGGGGGTTCAATCAAGAACCTTTTCCCCCTGCATATGATCCCAACAAAAATCAACCCACCCATCCTGGAGCTTTCTGGGGCTGCTATTTGACCTGGAAGGGAAACCAATATTGGCACCCTACTTCTTAGAAGCTTCTCCTGTCTTTACCACGATGAACCATACTAAGTTCAGGGTATAGATCAGAGCTGCTCAGTTCTGGCCCTCCTGCAAATGTTGGCCTACAACTCCCATAATAATAATAATAATAATTTATTATTTATTCAATTTTTATACAAAATTGGCTCAGGATGGTTTACAAATAAAACAAAGACAGTTAAAACAAAGACAGTTAAAATCAATCAACAATTAAAAATATAAAATACCATAAAACAGTTAAACAATAAAACAGTTTTTAAAAACCCCAAAACAGGTACATTAAAAAACCCCTACAACAATCTAAAAACCCTGGAAGGCCAGGCCAAATAGATAGGTCTTAAGGGCTCTCCTAAAACCAATAAAGGGTTCAAATTATGGATTTCTGTAGGGAGTGCATTCCACAGTCCAGGAGTGGCTACAGAGAAGGCCCGCCTCTGAGTCACCACCAGACGTACCGGTGGTAACTGGAGATGGACCTCCTCAGATGACCTTAACGTGCGGTGGGGGTCATGCATAAGAAGGCGCTCTCTAAGGTAACCTGGATCTAAGCCATTCAGGGCTTTAAAGGTAATAACCAGCACTTTGTATTTTGCCCGGAAAGATATTGGCAGCCAGTCAGGGGCGTATCTAGGGTAGGGCAGGCAGTGCACATGCCCCGGGCGCCACTTGAAGGGGGCGCCATTTCTTAACATTAATTTTTTTTAATGGCTGCCAAAAATGAAATGGCCACTGAACATGCTCAAATGGCCTCTGTGAGGCCCTAGGCCAGGCCTTGCAGAGGCCATTTGAGCATGTGTGGTGGCCATTTTGTTTTCAGCAGCCTTTTAAAAAATTTATTCTTAAAAATGGCCACTGCACATGCTCAAATGGTCCCTGTGAGGCCCTAGAGGCCAGTGGGGGGAGGGGGAACCTTTGCAGACCCCCCCCATGGCCTTTAGGAAGCCCCTCGAAGGGGCTACAAGCAAAAGTTTTTTTAAAAAATTAATATAAATCACTGTACAAATACTCAGTTTAGCACTATGTACAGAGAATCAGGCTTGTGAATACTGAGCTGAAGCTTATGAGCTAGGATCAGATTCATTTGCTCTTACTTTGCTTCTTGTGATAAGTAGTTAAATGTGATGTCTTAATAATATGGCTATTAATGGTGAGTTTGTCTTTGAATCAGTGTGAAATCCTTAGTATTAAGGCCCACTAGGAGTTTCTTGCTCTCTTTCTCTCATTTTAACTGTCTTTCTGAAATACTAGAATATATTCCAAGCAGTAACACAGTTTACGCTGCATATCCTTTAATTATTTTAAGAGTATCTGGGGAAAGTCAAATTCTCCATTTATTTTTAAAACTTATGTAATAGTGATGCTACAATGCATAGTAAACAATTAGACAGGCACTTCTTTTTAGTTTTCCAAGTACACCTCCACATAGTATTTGGGTATTTCATGAGCCCCAGCATACTGAAATTTGTAGTTTTCCAGCATTTTTGGGTCTGGCTACGTCCATGCTGAATAGTTTTAGAAATATTAAAAGATTAACAAGCTTGACTTGTATTTTTGAGCTGATATTATGGTGAAGTTATCTGAAAGATGGGTGTCAGATGTTTGGACAGGGGGCGCAATTTCAATGCTTGCCCTAGGCGCTATTTTCCCTAGATACGCCAGTGCAACTGTTTCAAAACAGGCATAATATGATCTCTCTTAGTTGCCCCAGAGACCAGTCTGGCTGCCGTGTTTTGAACTAACTGAAGTTTCCGAACTAACTGAAGTTTCCGAATCCCTGGTTATTGGCCGCTGTGGCTGGGGATGATGGAAGTTGTAGTCAAAAACAGCTGGGTGGCCTAAGTTGAGCAGGCCTGGTATAGATATACTGTACACCATAGCTGCCCACATGTCCCTATTTTCCCATTCACCTGAATGGGGAAATCAGGACATGTTGGCAGGATGCTATACACTCAGGTTGGTTTTTACCACTTTAGTTATCACAGATTCCCCCCACCACAGCTTCAATTCCTAGGAATTGTAGCACAGTCCAGTTACTGAGAATTCCACCCTTCTCCCCTCCCCAGACCCCTCATAGAACTTCAGTTACCTGTATAACCTTAATATAAGTGATTTTAAATCACTAAGTAGATTTTAAATCACTAAGTAGTCAGTAGTAGAGATATGTGAATCACAATCTGTAATTTTTTTCTCTAGTTGTAAAGGGTTGTAAAATGTCTCAGAGTTGTGTTGAGGTGAAAGGGCATATATTCAGTGTACAATGATAGTATAGGTCATGTTGTGTTTTCAAAAGGTCTACTTACTTCCCTAACTTAGGGATTTCATAGCCAGCATTTATAGTTTCTACACCAGCAGACACTGCAGCTGCAATCAGTAGTTCAGACTCTCTAGTACATACATTTTGCTCTTTAAAGGCATCCCGCATTTCCTAGGGTATGAAATGAGAATAATGAGTGATGCTTATTAACAAATGTTTGATGTTTAACCAAGAATATTGAAAACCTATTGTTGAAAAGATAAGTGAATAAACTGATGGGTAAAGTGTAAAGTTAACTGTAGACTGTGAACAGATTAGAAGGGTTTCAGTGCTGGTGGAATTCTTGTAAACTAGGGATGTGCGAAACGTTTCGGATACAAAACATTTTGTACCCAAAACAGCTTGTTTCAGGTGTTTTGTAGACAAAACAAAACACCCATTTTCCAGATCCAAAAGTTTTGTATACAAAACAAAACGTCCCTGTTTCGGCTACAAAACGTTTTGTTGTTTCGGACCTCCATTTTGTGGTGATCTCTGAGTCAGTCTCCATTTTGTGTTTGACATCTCTTTGAATTTCCCACCCTTCCAGCCTTCTGATCAGTGACCTAAATCATGGGCTGACCTGCTGACAATTCCCTCCTTGTTCCCCATTGGCTCTTTTGCTTCTTGCCACTCTTTACTGATCCCACATTGGCAAGGGGAAGGGTTGCTAACCCATGGGGTGCTGGGTTCTGTTGTTTCTGTGGTGTTCTGAGTGCAGATTCTCTGGTAGCATATGAGAGTGGATTCTTGTTTTTCACTGAAAATCTCATATGCTACCAGAGAATCTACAATGAACACCTCAGGAACACAAAACCCAGTACCCCAAGGGCTTGTGCGTATGGAGGTGGTTGGCACCCTATGTGCAGTACACAACCCCTCAGTCTGGGCAACCCCAGTGCCCCCCAAGTGGAATTATGGGGCTGCTGAAACCTCCATTATTCCCTATGGGAGAAATCTTAAAAGACACACAAACTTCAACAATTCACAAAAGATCAGCCCTTTGCCCAATGGAGAGGAGAACTGGCCTTGTGGCTGAGCTTGACTTGTCTCCATAGCTAAGCAGGATCTGCCCTGGTTGCATATGAATGGGAGACTTGATGTGTGAGCACAGCAAGATATTCCCCTCAGGGGATGAAGGAAGAGCAGAAGGTTTCAAGTTCCCTCCCAGGCTTCTCCAAGATAGGGCTGAGAGAGATTCCTGCCTGCAACCTTGGAGAAGCCACTGCCAGTCTGTGAAGACAATAGTGAGCTAGATAGACCAATGGTCTGACTCAGTATATGGCAGTTTCCTATGTTCCTAATTCTTTTGAGATAATTCTGGAAGTTTCCTTGCCCCCATTGGGCACTACCACCCACCACACTCCGCTGTGGGTCATCCCTTTCCCCTTGATTTGAAGCAATACATTTGCTGGAATCCCCATTCTTCCCTATGGGAAAATTCTTAAAGATGTGTAAACTTTAAAAATTCACAAAAAATCAGCCCTTTGCCTAATTCCTTTGAAATTTGGGTGGTAGCTTCCACCCATTGGACACTACCACCACCACCCACTCTTTTTGCCCTGGGACCCTTTTTAAAAATCCAAATAGATTCGGATTCGGAAAACTCGGCTACAAAGCAAAACAGGGCTGATTCAGATTCAGAAAATTTGGGTACAAAACAAAACGGCGGTGTTTAGATTCGGATACAAATCGAAAAAAGAAAATTCCAAAATGCACACCCCTATTGTAAACAGTGTCTTTGAATCCTTCCATTGAAATCCTTCCCTTGATCAACATAGGCTTGCATACGGCAGAGCACCCTGCCAATGGAAGAGCAAGGCATCTGTACTGTTTCTGTAAGAGCTTAAATGGCATCATCACTGCTAGGGAACTCAGAGATATTCTATGGCTCCTAAGGATTGTGTAGAAGCTGCAGCAACTCTTCTCCCATTGAGAATGATGGGAGCAGTGTAACTGCAGCTCTGATGCAATACTTAGCAGCCAGAGAGGCTCTCCTGTTTGCTAGGATCAATGACACAGTTTAGACTCACATAGAGGCAGCGTGTGCACAGCGCCACACTCTTCCATTGGTGGAGCACAGAATGCAAGCCAGTATTACTAGAAACACTAGCTGACATTCTGACTAAGGCAGTGTGGACATGCATTAATCAGAATATCAGCTTAGTTGTTTTTGTTTGTTTATATCTATGTAAACCGCTTTGGGAACTTTTGTTGAAAAGCGGTATATAAATATTCATCATATTTGTATTCATATGCCAGGAAGACACATTCTGCATGGAAAGACGTTTCCCACTGCTGCTATGCCAACACATGTGCAGGGGTAGCAATTTTCAGTGATCTTCTCTGTCTCCAGAAGTACTCTGTACCTTCCAAAAATATGTCCCTGAGGGTCACACAGCCTTCAGGCACATTTTTGGAAGGCACACAGCACTTCCAGAGGCAGAAAAATAGTTGAAAATCACTCCCCTCCCCACCCCACATGCACATGCACAGTGGCAGTGGGGAAGCTCCCCACCTGAGCTGAGCCACCTCCTGCTGTGAGGATGCAGCTCCCGTTGCTTCCTCACTGTATTAGTCAGGATGTCAGTCACCAAATAGCTTTCTCTTTTCCTAAGCTTTTAAGAATGTTCTGTCACTGATGAATTTCATTCATTCATTCATTAACATAAGAACAGCCCTGCTGGATCAGGCCCAAGGCCCATCTAGTCCAGCATCCCATTTCGCACAGTGGCCCACCAGATGCCGCTGGAAGCCACAGGCAGGAGTTGAGGGCATGCTCTCTCTCCTGCTGTTACTCCCCCGCAACTGGTACCCAGAGGCACCCCGACCCCAAGGCTGGAGGTGGTCTACAGCCCTCCGACTAGTAGCCATCAATAGACCTCTCCTCCATGAAATTATCCAATTATCCATTCATTCATTTAAATTAAAGCCAAGTTTGTGTTACCAAAAAAACCATAATACTTAGTAAAGTTCCTAATAGCAGATGTACAACAACATATATTCATGTTGAATCTTCATGCAAAATTGAGTATATGGCTGTAAATATCTTTCCTACTGCTATGTACCATGTTGCGGGGGGGAGTCATATGTACATAGATGCAAATGTCT
Organism: Hemicordylus capensis; assembly: GCF_027244095.1. NCBI lineage: Eukaryota > Metazoa > Chordata > Lepidosauria > Squamata > Cordylidae > Hemicordylus > Hemicordylus capensis. The sequence continues at coordinate 71,248,919 of NC_069660.1, forward strand.
ATGATATTTGCAAATAACTGGGGCAACTGGGTTATCTAGTTGACATAAGGCATATTTATCTTGTGTTAGATACCCACCTGAACCAGGGTGGTAAAGCGCTGCTTGTCCTCCGGGGGACTGCCTCTAGAGCCTGGGTATTCAATGTCCAGGTCAATCCCATCAAAGTCATATTTACAGAGATATGCAATCACTGAGTTGATGAAAGTCTTGCGGTTTTGACTTGTGGAGACCATGATTGTGAACCTGTGGAAGAGTCCACTCCTAAATATGATTTCTCTCTCAGTACATACAAAAGCAATTTTTAGGGCATGACCAAGTCAGATTAAGCCCTTTCAAGTCCCATCAATTTCAACAGAAACATTAAATTGTACTTTGCAGTAATAAGGACTTTCAAGAGGTTGGCTGTGGCTGAACATGTGCTTAGAGACGATCTGCTTCATAAAGCAAGGATGCATTGTTTACTCACAATTAAGTTTCAAAGTCAATATGAGAAAGGCTGATGGTCTATTCACAAGGGTGTGATCTCTATTCATGAGTAAGGATGTCAGGCATCAGAAAGTGCATCAGAAATCAGAAAGATGTTTCCCCACAGCATTGCACCAGGCCCTGAGGTGGGGCAGGTTTCTAAATGGGTGAGGATCACATGGGAATGAAAGGAGTGGTCATAGAGGTGGCAATGGGGTGGGGCTTAATAGAATGTTCTGGGGGGATCTCATGAGACTCCCTTGGTATCTCATGTGGAGGTCAGGGTTCTCATGAAAATGCTATGGATGCCCAGAACTGTTCAAATCCTGGCAGGGCAGCACTGATGAGGTGGAAGGAAAACTCAGAAGGAGTAATGATTGATGCTGCTAGGGAAGAAGCCAGTTGAGAGAAAAGTCCTGGAAGGGGAGGAAAAGAATGAAGAAAAAACCCCTCCCCTCTGCAACTGAGGTGCTTGTGGGAGGAAGAATAAGGGGAGGCAATGTAGCCACAGAGTACACTATCCAACGAACAATAATATAAAATCAGGTTGTATGTTGATGTCAAAAATATTCTCACTATCAATGATGCCAATATTAAGTAAACAGAAAAACTCACAATGCAGTGCCAAAGTTCCATCCTCCAATTGACAGTAATATAACCAAGTTGGGATTGCTGTGAGGAAAAAAGAAGACACAGGACAAACAGTAGTGTTACTTTGCTGCTCATAAACCCTAATGTGATTTTCTTTATTGCTAAAGAAAAATGAAGATATTTGTATTGCATTTTTAAATCATAAGATGTGACTTCACAGTGGCAACCTGAAGGATGTTCAGTGTTGAACACCCTTCAGTATTCCATATTGAAGTGATTGGTATACATAGGAATAATGCAACATATGAAACACCACACTGAAGACCAAAGATCTGACACAGAAGAAATCCCCCACTTCACATAGCACACATTACATTCTTATTTATGTAGACACAAGAGCAACTTCCCCTTCTGCCACAGCCACTTCAGATATAAATTACACCTTAACTATAGAATTACAAAATTGGATTAGCAGAAGAAATCTGAAATGCCATTCCACTTCTGCTGTGAAGCAAGAACCTTCATACAATGCCCTTTACAAACTATTTCATATTGCCCACAGGCTGCCAATCAGGGATCAGTAGACACCACATGTGCATACCAGAGATGCAGGTACATGAAGGAGTAACCATAATAATATCCTCATTTGTATAGCACCCTTTTCATGCAAAGCACTTCAGAAAATTAAGGATGTCTACACACTCTTGGGCAAGAAGTAAGAGTAAGAATAGAGAGACACACTGAACCTCTCACATCAGGAACAATATGGCATGATGAGACAACCTGGCAGCAGCCACATGCCTGACACAGAGTGAAAGCAAACACACAAATCACACTAGTCTTGTAGTGTAGTGTACAGGCAGTGTTATGTTCAGTCATACAATAGCATGCTTCTGGCACACAAGTGACTCTTGGACAAGGGCTACCTCCATATTACTCTCAATATTGGACAATAATGGACTGCCCAAGGGGAAAGAATGTAACTGAAGTAGCTTTAGCAGCAGCATTCCCCATCCTTAGGCTTTATTATCTTCAGTGTTCACCCAGCCCTGAATGCATCTGTATTCAGGGAAGAAGCTGGGGAAAGCTACATCAGTGCAGGCCCACCCAACAGAAGCTGCAATTGCCTTTCTGGTCTCAGAGTAGTATCTGAGGTTCCACTCATTCTCAGTTTTATCGAGGCTATCTGGAACAAGATGGACGGGACACAGCATTCAGAGCCAGAGACTTTCCTCAAGATCTTCTTGTTCTGAATGTTCTGAATTCTTGTTCTCAAGATCTTCTTGTCCTGAAAGTGGCTATGGAACAGCCAAGCCAAGGACCTTCGCCCAGATCCAGTGAGGTGGTAGGAACAGGAACATAGGAAGCTGCCATATACTGAGTCAGACCATAGGTCCATCTCGCTCAGTATTGTCTACACAGACTGGCAGTGGCTTCTCCAAGGTTGCAGGTAGGAATCTCTCTCAGCCCTATCTTGGAAATGCCAGGGAAGGAACGTGGAACCTAGATGCTCTTCCCAGAGCGGTTCCATCCCCTAAGGGGAATATCTTACAGTGCTCACATTTCTAGTCTCCCTTTCATATGCAACCAGGGCAGATCCTGCTTAGCTAAGGGGACAAATCATGCTTGCTACCACAAGACCAGCTCTCTTCCTCTTACAGTCCTCTTGCATTCTGTTGGATAGCAACTCCTTGGCTTATGGAAGCTGATGTGAACAATGCACCACTTGTAATAATGGAGACAGGGATTTGCACCCCTGCAAATTATCAGAGTCCCAAGAAAAAAGCTGCTGACAAACAGCTTTTTCAGACATGACACCAAAGGCACCTTTTGCTTTTGTCACATCTATCCTTTGAATGTAAACCAACACTGGCTATAAATATATATTTGACTTAATAGTGATTGTCTTTACATGCATACAAATAACATGAAAAGTTCAAAGATATTTGTAGTGTCATGTTGAAGAACCACTTAATATCAATATTAGAGATGAATTGTTGCTGTTAAATAAAATGTGTTTTTATTCCCCATCCCTCCAAAATGGTTGAAAAGGAACCAAATGCTACCTCAGTCACACAGGAAGTTGTGGAGAATTTTTATAAGCAGAACTAGGAGTGCTACCCTTATAGGCTTAAGAATTCTGACCTCTTTTTCAATGCTATAACCCGAGGGAAGAGCTCTTCATCATTCCATTCATAAGGTGCTATCTGGTTATCTTTCATAGTTACAAAGGCGTAAACAATGTGGGTGCAAAGATGTGGATCAATGTTCTCTGGGAAGTATTGCACAGGGTCTGGCCTATACTGAGACCAGTTAGTGAAGTAGCACACAAGTTTATACGCAGAGCCTTGATGGAAGAAAGAAACACATTGTTAATCTGATGGAATAAATGGTTTGTTTTTTGAAGACAGGCAAGAACGGTAGGTAGTTTTTTAATCTAGAAAAGGTTTAGTTCTATCTATTACCCTATTCAGACTTTTTTGTAAAAGGTGGTACTCACATACAGCCATAAAAAGCCGGGCCGGAAGTCTTGCTCTTCACTCTCCCCATCCCCTGCACCACTCACAGATATGCTGGTGTTCATCTGAAGAGGAGAGCAGCATGTCTGTGGTGGCAGGTGCTTCCATGATCTGGAAGCTGTGGCACCGAAGCCTCCTCATCATGGAAGTACCTGCCATCGTGGATATGGCATTTGCCACTTCAGGGGAAGATGACCAGCCTATCCGTGAGTGGCGTAGAGGAGGCCGTGAGTGAAGGGCCAGGGCGAGACTTCTGGCCCCACTTTTGATGGTTGTTTGTAGTACAACCTTTTACTAAGGAACACCCAAATAGGGCCTCTGTCTCTTCAAAATTTGTCATGCAAATAATATTGAGGGCTTATTCTCTCACTTGGGCCTGTTCCACACTAGCGCTCATTAATGCTGCTGAAGCATGGCTTTTCCACTATAAGATAAGTGTGCAGTTATAGTTGTGGATCCACACAGCACGTAACGTAGTGTTTTATTTCACAAGTTTCTTAGCTAGGAATGCAGTGCAGCCACAGGGCAGGCTTTTGACAGCAGAAGTAACAGCCCAGTCTTCTCTCTCCGCCCCTTTCTTGTCATCCACCAGGCCTGCTTCTCTACTACTGTGCCTCCACTATTCACCACTGAATCTCCACCACTGAGCAAGCTGCAGCTCTTCTCTCCTGGCAGCAAACTCCCTTCCCCATATCCAAGCCAAAATGCCCAGTTATCCAATCAAAGTCATTTTCCTTGCAGCAAGGAGTCAAATCAGGAATCATATCAGGAATTCATGTATTGAGCTAGATGGCTCCCTGTCAACCACAGTTAATAAATTAAGAGCCAGAATCAGTAGTGCATGCCCCTTTCCCAGAATCCCCACGGTCCCTCCCTTTTCTGGAGCAAATTCTCTCCTTAACTACATTAAGCAGTTAGGTGGCACTAAAGTTAACCATTGCTAAGGTTAACTAGGATTCCTGTTTACCCAGGAGATATAAAGGCTGCATTCACATGAAATGTGGACCCGTAGTTCCACTACTCCTTCCCCCCACTGTTTGGTCCACATTCGCATGTAACAGACAGGAGGTGAACTGCAGTCACAGAGACTGCAGAGTGGAGGGGGAAGTGGCTGCATGGGCTTCTCTCTAGAATGAAGGACAGTGTTGGCAGCCAATTGCAGCCGAAGCGAGGAAGGAGTTTCCTCCCTCAACTCCAGCTGCTGATTAGTGAGATTGCAGTGCTGCATTCAGATGTAACGCTGGCACCACAGAACTGGAGTTAAAGATGGCAAAGTTCACTACAAACTGAAGGTACAAATTGCAATCTAGGGAGGGGGAACTGTGGATCCATTTACCATCTGAACCACATTCAGATGTAACAAATTTCAACCAGAGGCTCCTTTATCTCCAGTTTCATGTTACATGCAAATGTGGCTATTATGATGGGTGGGTTTCCTACTCTGAGTGAAAGGGTACCTCACATTTTTATGGTACTGTTTGGAACAGTACCATGCTGTGGATTAATAAAAGTGAGTGGGAAATAATAGAGCAGTTCACACAATAGTAGATAGGGTAGGACAAGCATCCTACCTAGCTTTGGGAGCTGTACATGCTCCTGTTATTTGGTCATGCATTAGCAAAAACCTAGGTAGGAGGAGGGGAGAGTGATCATCTGCGAGCCAGGAACTGGGTAGGATGACTTCATCCTTCCCAGCGCTTGTACCCATCAATGTATCGAGGGTGGACGGAGAGCTGTCCTACCCAGCTCCTGACTCGTAGACAATAACTCAACTCTCCTCCTACCTAGGTTTTTGTTAACACATGACCAAAATTCAGGAACACACACAGCTCCCAAAGCTGGGTAGGTTACATGCCCTACCCAGTTTACAATTGTGTGAACTGGCTGCCTAGTTGTCCATTTTTGATGTATTGAATAAATTTAAGGTTAAAGTTTGCTTATTTGTTGATACTTCACAATCAGCTCCTGTACTGCAGGATACATTCTTTGTGTCCTTCATATATCCATTCAACAGAAAACTGTATTTCATTTACCTCATCAACACAGGCACAGAGAAAAGTAGCAAGAGGCTTACCCAGCTGCAACTGCAGCAAAACGGCCAGACCTGGAAACGAAAATAATATAATAAGAATTTTTAAAAATAATGTATTAGTAACATAACAGATTGGGTTCTTTTCAGTGATTAGAGCCCCTGGTGGCGCAGTGGTAAAACTGCCGCCCTGTAACCAGAAGGTTACAAGTTCAATCCTGACCAGGGGCTCAAGGTTGACTCAGCCTTCCATCCTTCCGAGGTCGGTAAAATGAGTACCCAGAATGTTGGGGGCAATATGCTAAATCATTGTAAACCACTTAGAGAGCTCCGGCTATAAAGCGGTATATAAATGTAAGTGCTATTGCTATTGCTATTGCTATTTTTTTTTTGGCAGAATCCATAAGACTACTCCATAATATTATATAACGAGTAAAGGCCAAAAGGTCATAATATCTAAGCCCCAGGTGCAAGACAGGACCCTCCTGTTATTAGCTCTCCACAGTTTAATCCACATAATCCAGACCACAGTGTGCCACAAGCAGAAAATAGGGAAGATCAAAGTGCACCATCCCAAGGTGCCTGCTGAGCACAGTTTCCAATCACTAAAGCAAGTCAAGAAGACAGATGATATCAGTGTCTCAAGCCAATCTGACCTGAGGGAAATACTGTTGTGAGTTTGGTTGTTTCATTATTATGAATAGGTCTATCACTATAGTTTTGCACCACATGTTGCTAAGTGGGTAGCCAGATGTTTATTATTTATTTTATTTATTTATTTATTTTATACATTTCTATACCGCCCCAAACCAAAGTCTCAGGGCGGTTCACAATAATAAAACAATACAAAAACACCAAACATTAAAAACTCTGGGCCAGTCACTTCTCTCTCAGCCTAACCTACTTCACAGGGTTGTTGTGAGGAGAAACTTAAGTATGTAGTACACCGCTCTGGTCTCCTTGGAGGAAGAGCGGAATATAAATGCAAAATAATAATAATAATAATAATAATAATAATCAATTAAAATGCCAAAAAGCAGCCTAAAAACAAAAACAATTTACAATATTTAAAATTACAGAAGTTAAAAGTTAAAAGATTAAAAGGCCTGGTTAAAAAGATGAGTCTTCAGAGCTCTTTTAAAAACCACTAGGGATGGGGAGAGTCTTCTGTCAGTGGGAAGCGCATTCCAAAGTCTCAGAGCAACAACTGAGAAGGCCCGTCCCTGAGTGGTCACCAACCGACTTGAAGGTAGCCAGAGACGGGCCTTTCCTGACGAACGCAGTGCACGATGGGGATCGTGCAGAAGAAGACGTTCTCTTAAATACCGTGGGCCTAAGCTGTTTAGGGCTTTATAGGTTACTAGTATTTGTAAGCCCGTTTTAATAACGGGCTCTAGTGGGGGAGTGCTGCTTTTGGCCTCACCTTGGGCTGCCAGCGGGGCCAGTGTTCTTGGCGTCGGCCGCCACCAGCGGGGCCAGTCTTCTCGGCGGCGGCTGCCGCCAGCGGAACCAGGCTTCTCGGCCACAGCCAGCGGGGCCAGTCCTCTCGGCTGCCGCCAGCGGGGCCAGTCTTTTCGGCTGCCGCCAGCGGAACCAGGCTTCTCGGCGTGGCGGTGGCCGCCGCCAGTGGAGCCAGTCCCTCCTGCCGCCGTCGCATTTCCCTGCTCAGATACAACATGGCCGCCCCTGTCTGGGCGGCCGTATCTTTTTTGGCAGTTCTGCGCATGCGCTCCGCGCATGCTCAGAACTGCCCAAAAAGACACGGGCAGCACGGCCGCACACCTAACCATTTTATGGTATAGGATAACCAGCACTTTGTATTTTGCCCGGAAACCTATTGGCAGCCAGTGTAACTCCTGTAATATAGGAGTAATATGGTCTCTTCTAGATGACCCAGAGACCAACCTGGCCACCGCGTTCTGTACTAATTGTAGTTTCCGGACTACGTACCAAGGCAGCCCCACATAGAGCACATTGCTGTAATCAAGTCTGGAGGTTACCAGCAAATGTACTACTGTTCTGAGGTCATCAATCTCAAGAAACGGACGCAGCTGGCGTATCAATCGAAGCTGATAAAAAGCACTTCTGGCCACTGCCTCTACCTGAGAAACCAGGGAGAGGCATGAATCCAGAAGCACTCCCAGATTGCGTACCTGTTCCTTCTGAGGAAGTGTGACCCCATCTAGAACAAGCAGGTCAATATCATTTCCTGAGTAGTAACCCCACACAACAAGTACTTCCGTCTAGTCTGGATTCAGTCTCAGTTTGTTATCCCTCATCCAGCCCATTACTGCCTCCAGGCAGGCATTCAGGGAGGATATGCCTTCTCCTGATGAAGTTGACGTGGAGAAATAGATTTGAGTGTCATCAGCATACTGATAGCACACAGCACCAAATCCCCGGATGATCCCTCCCAGCAGTTTCATGTAGATGTTAAAAAGCATTGGAGACAATATGGAGCCCTGAGGGACCCCATATAAAAGCTCAAGTTTTGAAGAGCAACAGTCTCCAAGCGACACCATCTGGAATCTGCCCGAGAGATAGGAGCGGAACCATTGCAAAGCAATGCCTCCTACACCCAACTCCCTCAGACGTTCCAGAAGGATATTATGGTCGATAGTATCGAAAGCTGCCGAGAGATCCAAAAGGACCAACAGAGTCACACTTCCTCCGTCAAGTCCTAATTGGAGATCATCCATCAGGCTGACCAAGGCAGTCTCCACCCCGTAGCCTGCCTTTGAAATGGGTCTAGATAATCAGTTTCTTCCAAGACCACCAGGATATTAAAATAATATTCATAGTTGGGAATTTCTCTCTAGCCTTGGAAATTTGCAGAAGGTGATCCTGTTGAGCTAAGGGCAGTTTGGAGCCAATCTGGCAGTATTAATTTAGAGGAAGCTGCAAGATGGCAGAAATTCAAGCATCTTTGAGGTGCAGTTGCTCTCTTTGGAGAACTGATGCAGACCTGGGAGCTGTGGTGTCTGCTTGAAGATTCAGAATTTGGAGCTATGATGTCTGCTGCATCCACTGTGCTCTGCTTGGGTTATGCCAGAAAGCCGGGATCTTTCCTGGCGTGCAGATTCCAGTTGACACACCAAGAGAGTGGAGGTTTAAACAAAACCAGTTTATGCTGCAGAATAGCCAAGGCGGCACTTTGGGAATAATTCCACAAAGCAAAAGCGCACCCCTCCTTTCTCAGAGCGGATTTTTATACATTCTTTGAATGATTACAGCATTTCCCACATGGCAAGCTGCCCCTGCCTACTCTCCCCCTCCCTTCCATTACCTAATGCTCCCTAAATATTCATGTTAATATCAGCAATTTCAAAAGAGCATATTAGTGCAATCACGTCTAACTGGCATGAAGCCATGTAGCAATGCCTGACTACCCACTTCCCCTTTTATTAGGTACAGTTGCAACCCCCTTGTCTGTTGAGGTTATCCTCGTAACATCCTTCAAGCAACATCTCATCATAAAGCCCTTATTTGTTGATTTTAGGCAGCAAAGAACTGGGCAAAGGGTGAGAAGCTGTTTGCACAAAGGATGGAATCAGACACAAAAAGGAGTCTGTCTGGCCTCTTCATATCACTTGTATATTTTTAAATAAAACTAACATTACAAAACACTGTGAGGTTGTTCGCATGACAGATCCCAGAGTGGGGAGGGCAGTGGAGGGGAGGTAGGGTTGAACCTACCTTCCCCCCAGGTGATCAGTAGTTGACTGTGTGGGGCGCGGCTCGCGCTCCCACACGATCCATGCTGCTTCAAGTCGCATGGATCTCTGGAGGCCAGAAAAATGAGTCCCAGCCTCCAAATATCCCACAATGAACCATGTGACAAGCACGGTGCATTGGGGGAATCCCCCATGAGTCAAACACTCTATCAGTCTCTAGAGTTTTGTCATCCAAATGAAATGAAACCCTATAGAGGCTGTGCCAAGGTTTCCAGTGTGCACTGCCAGGATCCAGCCTGATCCAAACCCTGCCTTGGCCCCAAGCCCAAGCTTGAAGCAGCAGGTGTCATTGAAAGCGCAAGCCGTGCTCCATGTGCTCAACTATTGATTGGGGGGAAGGTGAGTTCGACCCTGCTCCCCCCCCCCGCCCTGCCCCCACCACCATCCTCCCACCCTGGGATTGGTTGTGTAAATGACCTCATAGTGTTGCCCCTAGAACCTTTCATCACTCAGGGAAGTAGGGAACAAGTAACAATACTTTTCTTATTTTAAATCTGGCCATCAAATGAGACCTGATCAAGAAAACCTTCTTTCAGGTTCTGCCCATAAAGAAAATTGTTGACATGATGCATAGTATTATAGCTCCTAATGCTGCTCCCTGGGGCTGCTGAGGAACTGGAACGCAGCCTTGATGCTAGTAAGAATGAGCAGAAGCGCAAGCAGTTTTCCCCATTTGCGGCCGAGGGGAAGCCATAACGCTGCACATCAAGTGGGCCAATGTTATTAAGGCTCGTGAATTACTGCAAGATGTATTCGGGGAAATTGCCATCCCTCTCAAAAGCACTGCTGCCTGAATGCTCAGCTTTGCAGGGAAATGAGATTGTGCTTTCGACAGTAATGCTAAGTGCAAGATTCAAGATGCAAGCATGACTTACCAGTCCATAGCAGCATCTTCCCCATCTTTTCTCCTGCCTCCAAATGGGAGTCCAGAACGGAATGGGACTGACTGCTTTATAAGTAGACAAAAATACCAGCTATCAGTGTGGAATTCACACACCTGCATAATGGGAGGCAACAACACACCCACCAGATTACATAATGCCCAGCCGAAAAAAACCAAATAAATGAAATAGCAAGCATTCAAGGACAACAGCAGCTCAGGCATTGAACTGTTACTTCAAAAGTCTCTGCCCTGGAAAAATATAAAGATAGCCAGCTCCAAAATGGAGAAGGACCTCTGTGTTTCTTGGAGGAAGGCTGAGGTATAAATGTAATAAAGAATTAATAAAGAACCCAACCTACCTTGCATGGCTGTTGCAAGGAGGAAGTTGGGCGAATAACTTTGTAAGCCATCTTGAGTTCTTTGGAGGAAGGACAGATTATATATGAAATAATAATGGCTGACATACTGCACAATCTTAACATGCAGTCAAATATAGGGGCGGCTATTCTTACGATCACAAAAATCGGGCTAGGAAAATCCTAGCCTGACTTTTGTGATCGTAAGAACCACCAGGCTCGCAGCTGAGCCCAGTGGTTCTGGAGCAGCTAACCCGCTCCTGTAGCCCGCCCCTTAGCCCGGGTTTGCGGAGCGAGTACTCCGCAAACCTGGGCTATCTGCTCGTGAGTAGCCGCGGCATTGCGGCTACTCGCGAGTAGACCCCCAGCCGGGAGGTTTAAAAGCAGCCTCCCGGCTCGGGGGTCTCCCCAGTATGCCCTGCGCACTCGCGCAGGGTATACTGGGGCTTCCGGGGGCCGTGTGGCCCCCAAGATCCCCAGCCCCTGCTGGCTCCATCTCGGAGCCAGCCATCGTGTGGGCGGCCGATCCGGCCGCCCAGGATTCCCTGCCCGCTCGTGAGCGGGGGAGCGAGCTTAGCCCGCTCTTCCCGCTCACAGCTAGGAACCGGGTCTCACTGATCATGAGACCCGGTCCATAATGTTTTATATATGACTTCACTGTCATTCAACATTGTTTGCACAATTTTTCCACTAGCACAACAGCATTTTTGCACAACTGTATAAATGTTACTGTACCATCTCCCAGATTTCTGGGTATTTCCTGGATTTTAAGCATGTTCCCTGGTGCCCCGGTTAGCTTGCCTGGATTCCCAGATTTCATTTTTTTAAAAAGGAGCTACACTCTAGCCCTTGTAGAAGCAGACTTAAGGCACAAAATGTGTAGTCACTATTCTGTTCAACCACTAGACTTCAAGAAAGGCAGGGAAAACACAGCAGGCTAGCTGGGAGAGGTTCACAATAAGTAATCCCCAGAGGTATGTTGCCTTTGATTTTTTAAAATTTATTATTATTTAATGGGTTTTTTTGACATTTTGTATTTTACAACGTCTTTCCCAGTTACCCACCCCCACCCAACCCCCAAGCCCAACCTTCCCTTCCCCTTTCTGCACTGGTTGTGGGGAGATGAGAAAAGAAAGGAGAGATGGAAAGAGAAAGAGGGAGAGAGAAAGCAGAAGGGGAGGGAGGGGAGAGAAGGGATACTCACCATTGCACTAGTAGGTGTGGGTAGATCAGAGGGGTTTCTATTCTAAGAATAGTTCAAGGAAGTTGTCCCAGATTTCTGCCCATTTATCCGATTTATTTACTTTTAAGAGGGCCCATTTCCCATGTGCCGCTAGCTTAAGCAGGTCCTGCACCCAATCCTCACTTCTAGGGGGACTGGGAGATTTCCACTGCCTCAATATTAACCTTTTGGCTATCAGCAAGCTCCACCATAGCCATTGTTTAGAACTGGATTTGAGTCCCCAGTTGGATGGGTTAAACCCTAACACTACATGCAGATTCTTCAGTGCAAGAGATGAATCCATCACTAAGTTAATTCGCATAGCAACCTCCCTCTAGAAGCTTTGCACTATGGGACAGACAGTCCCAGAACATATGTGTCAAACTGAGGATTATTGCATCTCCAACAGTCACTCACCACATCCACTGTGTTCCACCATCCCCCCCGCCCGGAAATGCAATTGATTTACACACAACAGTGTGAAACAACAACAATTAAATGCACTGCCCCACATGCCCCCTCCCAATGCAGGATAACAGCAGCAGCCAGCAACAAGCAGGCAACTAAGTGTGATATCACAGATGCAGTAGACTAGTAGACTAGGGCAGCAGACTAGGGCCAACAACAGCATCAAATGCGCCCTGCCCTCCCTCCCGCAAGCATTTTTCATCCGCAAGCAACAGACACAGCTACATCTGTGGCACCTGGCCATAAAAGCGGGCTAAGGAAGGAAGGGTGCAAAACAACATTCTGCCAGTGGAACAGCGAGGTTTGCCCCCCCCCCACACACACACACGTAGAAGAGTGATGATGACAACAACAGCATACAATATATATACTACCAGACTTGAGATTATGTTGTGGGGAAGCATAGTATACCTGTGGGTGTGTGCTCTGCGATAGGGTTAGTGGGTTTAGGGTTGATTTTTGCCATGGCCTCAGAATGCTGCAGGTGGGGGTGGGGGTGGGGGTAAATGGGCCGAGGGAGGAGGCTAGAGTCTGTGCCTTCCTGCCCATACTCGGAGCCTGTAGGCTGCTGGGCAGAGAATATCAATACTGATATATTATGGGGATAGAGGGCTGGAGGACAGGCTTCTGTTTTTTAAAAATGCACACACACACACACACACACACACACCGCAAAAAAAATATCTTTGGAATGGGGGAAAAGACAGAATTGTTTTTTTAAACCACACTACCCTTTTTAACATCCAGCTGAGCCAGGGGCACGAGCCTCTTGGCGCGAGCCAAAGGACAAGAGCACAAGGGCTCTCAGCCTTGTGGCTCTCAGTCGAGTGGAGAACAGCCGGTGGACTGCAGTAGCCTGAGGGTTGAAGAGTCCCAGCGAGTTTGGTGGACTTCTGAGCAGGACCATTGATGACAACAGTCCCACCCCCATACCTTCCTGGAGTGTTGTTTACCTTCTTCTTCTTCTTCTTCTTCTTCTTCTTCTTCTTCTTCTTCTTCTTCTTCTTCTTCTTCTTCTTCTTCCTCCTCCTCCTCCTCCTCCTCCTCCTCCTCCTCCTCCTCTTGTACAACTATATAGAACCTACCAGATTAGCTAGAGAGTTGCCCTGTTTTAATAGGAGGGAGTTTTTATAGTTTGTTATCACTAAGGTGTTGGTCTTCACAATGTGTTGGGGAGGGGGCATGGTACTTTGGAGGAGGCACTTCCGACTGAGGTAGTCAGGGGTGTATCTAGGGTGGGGCAGGCAGGGCACGTGCCCCGGGCACCACTTGAAGGGGGGCGCCATTTTTAATATTTTTGAAAAAATTAAAAAATGGCCACTGAAAACAAAATGGCCACCGTGCACACTCAAATGGCCTCTGTGAGGCCCTATGCCATGTGAGGCCTTGCAGAGGCCATTTGAGCATGTGCAGTGGCTATTTTGTTTTCAGCAGCGGCCATTTTGTTTTCATTTTTGTTTTTGTTTTTAAAAAACTATTTTTAAAAATGGCCACTGCACATGCTCAAATGGTCCCTGTGAGACCCTAGAGGCCAGTGGGGGGAGGGGGAACCTTTGCAGACCCCCCATGGCCTTTAGGAAGCACCCCAAAGGGACTACAGGAATTTTTTTTTAAAAAAAAATTAATATAATATAAATCACTGTACACATATTCAGATTGGCACTAAGTACAGAGAATCAGGGCTTGTGGATACTGAGCTGAAGCTTATGTGCTAGGATTTTATTCATTTGCTCTTATTTTGCTTCTTGTGATAAGTGAGTTAAATGTGATGTCTTAATAATATGGCTATTAATGGTGAGTTTGTCTTTGAATCAGTGTGAAATCCTTAGTATTAATGCCCACCGGGAGTTCCTTGCTCTCTTTCTCTCACTTTAACTGTCTTTCTGAAATACTAGAATATATTCCAAGCAGTGACACAGTTTACTCTGCATATCCTTTAATTATTTACAGAGTATCTGGGAAAAGTCAAATTCTCCATTTATTTTTAAAACTTATGTAATAGTGATGCTACAATGCATAGTAGAGAATTAGACAGGCACTTCTGTTTAGTTTTCCAAGTACATCTCCACATTGTATTTGGGTATTTCATGAGCCCCAGCATACTGAAATTTGTAGTTTTCCAGCATTTTTTGGTCTGGCTATGTCCACTGCTAAATAGTTTTTGAAATATTAAAAGATTAACGAGCTTGACTTGTATTTTTGAGCTGACATTATGATAAAGTTATCTGAAAGATGGGTGTCAGATGTTTGGACAGGGGGCGCAACTTCAGTGCTTGCCCTAGGCGCTATTTTCCCTAGATACGCCTCTGGAGGTAGTCCTTGGCAGAGGGTGATATGGCGCTAGGAGTAGGACATGTCAGATAAAGGGAAAGCACACTGGCTGTATCAAAGCCATCACACCTTCCTGTCCTTTTCCCATCCAAGGAGACCCCAGTAACTCTCCCAGCAGCCCACCTTGCCTGAATCTGGTGCTACTAAATGCCAGGTCCATAAATGGAAAATCCACAGCCATCCAGGAGACTATTCTGGATGAACACAGAGTCTTGGCATGTATTACAGAGACCTGGTTGGATGAGGGGGATGTAAATATCTCCCTGTTGTGCCCACTAGGTTTCTGGGTGCAGCATCAGCCAAAGTGGGGTGGGCGGGGATGTGGGGTTACCCTGGTTCATTGGGAGACCATCCCCCTCACTAGATGCACTGTCCACCTTTCTGATCAGTTTGAGTGCCTGCATGTAGTGATTGGATCATGAGACAAAGTTGGGATTCTGTTGGTATACTGCCCACCCCGCTGTCTCCCTGTCTGAGCTGCTTGAGGTGGTCTCGGATGTGGCATTGAGGACCCCACGGCTGTTAGTTCTGGGAGACTTTTACATCCATGCTGATGCCGCCTTGTCTGGTGCAGCCCAGGACTTCATGTCCTCCATGATGTCCATGGGCTTGTCTCTATTGATTTCTGGTCCCACATATGTGGCAGGCCAAACGCGTGATTTGGTTTTTGCGTCAATGGTGGACAGTAGTGCCCCATGGATAGTCCAGGAGGCCTCTACACCGTTATCATGGACAGATCACTATCTGGTGAAGATTGAACTGAGGGTGGACCTACAACACCTCTGCAGGGGTGGGGGACATTATTATTATTATTTTACACAGTCAGACAGGTGTTATTGACTGGTTTGTTTTATCCAGACATCGAGTCCTTCCCAAGGACCTGGGATGCCATAATTTTATTGTCAATGGTTATAGGTATCGTCGCAGAATATAGGCTGTTCCCAGTAAAGCTGCTTTTTGTAATTGGCTGATGGTGATTTCTGTGACCCCTATGGTGTTGAGGTGCTCTTCAAGGTCTTTTGGAACTGCACCCAGGGCGCCAGTTACCACTGGGATTATTTTGGTCTTTTTCTGCCACAGCCTTTCAATTTCAATTTGTAGATCTTTGTATTTGGTGATTTTTTTCCATTTCTTTTTCTTCTATTCTGCTATCCCCTGGTATTGCTATGTCGATTATTTTGACTTGTTTTTCTTTCTTCTTGACTACAGTTATATCTGGTGTATTGTGTGGCAGATGTTTGTCTGTTTGTAGTCGGAAGTCCCATAATATTTTTGCATCTTCATTTTCTTCAACTTTTTCAATTTGATGGTCCCACCAATTTTTGGCTACGGGTAGCTTGTATTGTATTATTATTATTATTATTATTATTATTATTATTATTATTATTATTAACTCAATTTCTATACCGCCCTTCCAAAAATGGCTCAGGGCAGTTTACACAGAGAAATAACAAACAAATAAGATGGCTCCCTGTCCCCAAAGGGCTCACAATCTAAAAAGAAACATAAGATAGATACCAGCAACAGTCACTGGAAGTACTGTGCTGGGGGTGGATAGGGCCAGGATAGTCCACTCCCAGAGGTATATTAATCCTGAGGGATTCCTGACAGCTCTGGGGGAGTTTCCTGCTGAGAGAGTGGACGTTCCTGTTGATGCCCTGGTCTCCCTTTGGTATGAGGAGATGGGTCAGGCGATTGACACGGCCGCGCCTAGGTGCCCTCTCCCGACCCACCGAGCCCAAGCGACTCCCTGGTATACAGGTGAGTTGCTGGCAATGAAGCAGGCTGGTAGACGGCTTGAGTGTTGTTTGAGGAAAACTCTGAATGAATGTGACTGAACACAAGCTAGAGCACATATTAGGGCCTATTCTATGGTGGTGATGGCAGTGAAGAAATCCTACTTTTCTGCCAGCATCGCGTCGGCTCAATGTCATCCAGCAGAACTTTTTCGAGTGGTTTGGGGCCTCCTGGGTGAAGACCCCAAAGACCATCAAACAGAACACTTGGCAGCCCACTGTAACCAATTTGCTTTACATTTTGCAGATAAAATCGTTCATATCCATTCTGACTTGGATGCCAAGAGTTTTGCGGCACTGGAACTGGATGTTGCCGATGCACCGTCTGGTCTTGTTATATTGGATGGTTTTCAGACTGTGTTGCCTGAGGAGGTAGACAGGCTGCTTGGAAGGTTGAGCCCTACCATGTGTGTCCTCGACACTTACCCTTCATGGTTGTTGAAGGTTTGAAGGGAGGGACTGGGTCCATGGGTGGCAGGGGTGGTGAATGCCTCTTTGGAGCAGGGGGTGGTCCCCCCTTGCCTGAAGGAGGCAGTCATTAGGCCCCTCCTTAAAAAGCCCTCATTGGACCCAGATGACCTAAATAACTTTCAACCAGTTTCAAACCTCCCCTTCTTGGGCAAGGTGTTAGAGAGTGTTGAGGCATCTCAGCTCCAGACTGTTCTGGATGAATCTGATTACTTAGATCCTTTCCAGTCTGGCTTCCAACCTGGATATGGGACTGAAATGGCCTTGGTCACCCTGGTGGATGACCTATGCTGGGAAATAGACAGAGGGAGTGTGACTCTGTTGATCCTCCTGGACATCTCAGCTGCTTTCGATACCATCGACCATGGTATCCTTCTGGGATGTCTCTCTGGGTTGGGACTTGGGGGCATGGTTATACGGTGGCTCCATTCCTACCTAGGAGGTTGTACTCAGAAAGTGGTGCTAGGGGATGCCTGCTCCAACCCTTGGCCTTTGGCCTATGGGGTGCCACAAGGATCTATTCTGTCCCCCATGCTATTTAACATTTACATGAAGCCCCTGGAAGAGGTCATCCATAGGTGTGGGCTGCAGTGCCATCAATATGTTCGAGGACATCCAGCTCTACCTATCTTTTAAGTCAGCAGACACCAGGAAGGCAGTGGATGCTCTGAACTGGGGCTTGGAGGCTGTTCTGGACTAGATGGGGGCAAACAAGCTGAAACTCAATCCAGATAAGATGGAAGTGCTCTGGGTTGGTAGAACTGATCATCCGAGTCAGGAGGTCAGTCTGGTCTTGGAAGGGGTCACACTCCCTCTGAAAGACAAAGTCTGCAGCTTGTGGGTGCTTCTGGACCCAACACTGTCCTTGGAGGTGCAGGTGGCAGTGGTGTGCAGAAGCGCCTTTTACCAACTATGGCTGGTACGCCAGCTGCAACCCTACTTGGAGAAGTCAGAGCTGACCTCAGTCACTCATGCAGTGGCAACATCCAGATTGGACTACTGCAATGCGCGCTACATGGGCTGCCCTTGAAGACTGTTCGGAAGCTTCAGCTGGTTCAGAACGCTGCTGCAAGGATGCTCGTAGGTGCAGGTAGCTTCACTAGTATTACACCCATCCTGCATCAGCTTCATTGGCTACCAGTCTGCTTCTGGGCTAGATTCAAGGTGCTGGTGACCTTTAAGCCCTACACGGCTTGGGGCCGGGATACCTGTCAGACCACATTCGCTGATATGAATCTGCCAGGGCCCTCCAATCATCATCTCAGACCCTGCTCATGACCCCACTACTAACAGAGATCCAGTGTGTGGGGACTAAAAACAGGGCCTTTTCGGTTGTGGTCCTTTGGCTTCGGAATGCCCTCTCTGAAGAGCTTTGCCATGCTCCGCCCCTCAGTGTTTATAAAAATAAATAAATCTCAAAACGCACCTTTTTAAGGAGGCTTTTTAATGCTCCATTATTGTTTTGTTATATACACAATTCCAAAGACGTGTGCCTATGTGTTAAAATGAGTACACTCACTCTGTCTAGGGCTTCACCCACGTTGTGTGTCCAGTTGTGGTCTGGTCTCTGAGTCTGCTCTTTCTTCTTCTCCTTCAGTCTTCAGATTTGGGGTTGGGAGGCTGGTGCAAAAGCCTGGGGAATCTTGGGGGGAGGGGTGGCTGACCAGGTGGCCAGTGACCACAGGGGCTGGGGCTGGGGGCTGACACAGACCAGGGGAGTAGCAAGGCTGGAGTGGGCCCAGATACAAGATTTTAAAATGGCCCCTCCCTCACTGAAGCTCAGCTCATGAAGTAAAGAAATCTTAAATGAGGCTGAATAGTGGTAACAAAAAGCATAGGGGTGTGTATGTGTGTGTATCTATATCTATATCTATATCTATCTATCTATCTATCTATATATCCTATGTGCCACAATAGAACATCATCTTAAATTATTTTTTTTAAGGTTTTGTAAATTGTGGGCGATGCAAGTCATTTAATGGCACTCGAGAAAGACATGCTGTTCTGGTAGCTCCAGGTCTTAACACTCACATCAATTCTGGAGGATGAATACAACTAAAGGAAGCCCGGGTGGGTGCACAGCTGGTGGAGTCAGTCATGTGACTTGCCTCTGGGGGGCCCTCCAAGGCAGTGGGCCCCCAGACAACTGTCTCCCCTTGCCCTATTATAGTTATGCCCCTGACACAGACACAGCAGGCACAGGCAGGCAGTTATTCTCTCAGCAGCAGGAAGGGGGTAAAAAAAGAATTCTTCTCAGGAACAAAAAAGCAATGCAGCAAATAATCCATTCCCAGGCTGGCATGCAGGGGCAGGCAGGCTGGGTGGCAAGGCAGGCTAGGCTCAGGCTGGCAAGGCAGAAGGCAATAGGCAATGGCAAGGCAAGGCAAGGCAAAGCTCACTCGCTCTCTTCTCCAGTGAGGCAGAAAGGCAGAATGGTGGCTGCTGCGTCTTTAATTGAAAATCCCTCCTTGAACTCCCTCCCACCCTTGCCCCTTCTTTGACCATTCGCCTGGCTAATGTGGGGTCAGTCAGGAGTGGCAAGAGCCAAAAGAGCCAATCTGGAACCAGGAGGGAATTGTCAGCAGATCAGCCCATGCTTTCGTTCACCAATCAAAGCTTGGAAGAGTGGGACATTCAAATAGATGTCAAACACAAAATGGAGACTACGTGGAGATCACCACAAAATGGAGGTCCAAAACAACAAAACATTCAGCTCCAAAATTTGGGCGATTTGTTTTGAGCCTAATCTTTCAGGACTAGCAGAGGGGTGATTTGTTTTGTACACAAATCGCCTGAAACAGGCAGATTTGGGTACAGATTGTTCTGTACCCAAAATGTTTCACACATCCCTAATGCCCAACCATACAGGGGCCCATTGTGCATGCATGGCAGCCTCCAAAATGGCCACCATGATGGGGGAAAGACCCAGAACAGGCCACCAAACTGGAAGGTTTGGGGTAAAATGGAGGCTGATGGAGAGAGGGAAAACCTCCATGTACACACACACACACACACACACACACACACACACACAACCTCGGAGAAATCCCCCAGAGGGGGTAAGCACTAATAACAAAATTAAATCAAAAAATGCTTGTGAACCCCTTGAATGGCCAGGAGGGGTTGGTCCAGGGTCGAGCCAAACTGGGGGTGGTTTGGCTCATCCCCGAACTGTCAAACCAAACTGGTTCAATGTCGAACCAGTTCAACATCGAACTGGTTTGCACATCCCTAGTAAATGGTGATCATTACTGCCACAATGGGGGGAAATGGCCACCAGGATGGGGGGAAGGCCCAGAACAGGCCAAAGAATGAGCAAACTGGTTTATGGCAACCCTAGTTAAATTCTACCACATGCATAACATTGCACAGTATGTCAGACACAGTAATAATAATAATAAATAAACTGCAGATGTTTTGTTGTATCACTGAACAGAAGAAATAGTGGATCCACTGTAAAATATGTCCCATATTAGTTATTGTTTGCTGTTGTTTCCACATTGCAAATATGCACCACAAATATATCAGCTAGTTCCTGCTTAACTGTGAACAGAGGTATGGAACAATATTTATTTTATTTATTATTTATTTATTTGATTTCTATACCACCCTTCCAAAAATTTACATAGAGAAATAATAAATAAATAAATAAGATGGATCCTTGTACCAAAAGGGCTCACAATCTAAAAAGAAACATATGATAGACACCAGCAACAGTCACTGGAGAAGACTGGAGACATTGAAGCTATTCTCACAATCAGTGGAAAGCAGGCTAAGGGTGATTAGCCCGCTTCCCACTGATCGTGAGACTCACCGAGCTCGCAGCCAAGCCCGGTTTAGTCAAAGCGGGTAACCCACTTAATTGGTTTCCCAATTGGTTTCCTTAACTGGTTTCCCAATTGAGACTCGGGAGTCTCTCCAGCATGCCCTGCGCACATGCTGGAGCTTCTAGGGACCACACAGCCCCTGATCCTCCCAGCCCCCGCCGGCCCCATAACGGAGCCAGCAGTCATGTGTGCGACCGCTTCGGTCACCTGGAACAGACTGCCTGCTCGTGTGCAGGGAGAGCGGGCTAAGCCCATTCTCCCCGCTAACCCTCTGGAGGCGGGTCTCCTTGATCATGAGACCTGCCTCATTATGTCATTGGTTTCCCTGTATGCATTTTCAGATATACTTTGTAGCAGTTGCTAATCAATGGTCCTTTCTACAGGATTATGTCAGTAAACTTTGGAACCAATTTTGAATCAATAGATTATGTTCTGCTTGTCCAGGACTGAAAACAACATTTAGCAATAATATTGAAAAGTATGGAACCAGCTCTCAAGGTTTCATGGGAAAGTGCTCCCATTTCAATGCTACTAGTGTTGGTCTAGTGATAGGGTAAGCAAGGTATTCACCAAAGGCCACACTTGCCTCTGAGTTTTCCAGGCATGCTGACTCAGCTGTAATGCAGTAGGAGAGGTGAAATGACTGTGCTTATCAAATAACCTTGGTCTCCTTGGCACTCATTTGCTGAGCTAGCCTCAAACAAAGGCCGTTGGAGCAAACACTAGTTCAATCAGAGCAAACTCTTGAATCTTCTAACTGTACTTAGTGTCAATCTAACCTTCAGAAAGTGACAAATAGACCGAGCTTCATCTAATAATTAAAGTAAGCCAAGGTTATTTATTTTTGCCTCACCAGACACTTTGCCTGATTTATACTCTGTCCACCATATCCACAGAACTAACAGATTCTACTGTTTAAGAAAACAGTCCATTTGGCCTTCTCTTCAAAGTGCCTCAGGGCTGGCTACATTCATCTAAGCCAGACCTGCACAACATATGGCCCAGGGGCCGGATCTGGTCTGCAGGGACTGTTTTGCTGGACCACAGGTAGGAATATCCTGCAGCAACAGCACCCAGGAAGGCAGAGGGTCACTCTTTCAGTCAGTTCCTTCTTCTCCAAGGAAGGCCATCCTGTGTCCTTCCTTGAAACTGCCTTACAGCACCATCCTACACATGTTTACCCAGAAATACATCCCACGGTGTACCGAGTTGTGGTGTTTTTTGGTTAATCCATTCCTTGAGCCAGGCCAGCTTTTGAATGGGCCTTTAATTACTTGTATTCCAGTCCTGAAGTAGAGGCAGAGCTAACAAACATCCAGCAGCAAGAGCAATAAAAAGTAGGGATGTGCGAACCGGCTTAAGGTCAAGCTGGTTCGCCATCAAACTGGGCCAGCTCGAGAGCTCACCCTCAAACCGGACTGGGCCCAGTTTGGCTTGACCTCAAGTCGAACCCTGCCACCACCTGCCCCGGGGCCGGCTTGGAGCCGGTTTGGGGTTCTAAAAGTTTTTTTTAAAATCCTTTGGGGTGGGTGCTGCCGCAGCCACGGTTCAAGCCTCCAAAGGTTCTCCCTCCCCCCACCAGCCTCCCCCAGTCTTCTTAGGGCCATTTTGGTCCTTTTTCAGGCCTTTTTGGCCCTCTCCTTGCTCCTGGTGGCTATTTTGAAGGCTGCTGTGCATGTGCATGGGCTATTTGTATGCTCGGATAACCCAGGCACACAAATAGCACATGGGCGGTGGCCTTCAAAATGGCCACTGCAAGGAGGGAGAGGGCCGTAAAGGCCCCAAAATTGGCCTAAATGTCCCAAAGACCATGAGGAGGCCAGCCGGGGGAGGAGGAACCTTCAGAGACTCCCCACAGCCACAGTAGCATCCCCAGAGGCTGCTGGGGCCAACAGTAAGTTTTAAAAAATTACTGTTAGAACCCCGAACCGACTCAAATTTGAGCTGAGCTGGGGTTCTCATTTGGGGGTGACAAAACCAAACATGCTCGGTCCAGTTTGAGTCTGGTCCAGGCTCAGACTGGACTGGGCAAACTGATTTTGTGCACACCCCTACTGAAAAGCAATCTGCGCTTGCCTCTCTGGACATAATATCTATTTCAATAACTAATAGCCCTGGTTCCACCCCACTGCCTTGCCCTTGCATACCACAACTCTTTCCCTTGGATTCTACACCAGTGAAGCTTACTCCCAAGTAAGCATGCCTAGGATTGCAGCCTGAAAGCAACAGTGATTTAGGGAGCAGAAAGGACTTGCATTTGTTTGGGGCTGGCATGTACTTCAGGTGACCCATTGACTGAGACAGAACAGGGCCGATTTTCTAGCCTTTATCCTTGGTTAAAATTGGAGGTCCTTTGAGGGTGGGGGGAAGATCTATGTGTAACTAATAATTACTTACATTAATATTGTTAATTAGTGTTAATGTAATAATGTGTTGAAAATTAACCATGGCCCCAGCATACCAAGTAATGGTTTTTTCTGGCCCATGGGGAAATTTGAGGGGTGCACCCTTGATCTAAGCAAATCTAAACAATATTAGATTCTTCAGTAGCCACTGCTGAGACATGTTTTATACAGGAGGCTAAGACCTCTCTCCCATGCTCTATGAAGATGTCTCCACTGCTGCACTTCCTTTCTGGAAGAGGTCATTGAGGAGGGAGATGGCTGATGAGATTTGGGAATCTGAGCAATTCGGGGGAGGGGGATGTCCCATGGGCCACTCCATAATGATGCCCGTGCTATGAAGCATTCTGGGCCACTGCAAAATATGTCCCTGTAAGTTGTGCAACTGCTGGGGATTTATTTTCAGGTGGCACAGAGCACTTCAAAAGAAAGGGGAGATCTGCAAAAAAAAAAACACCCACACACATTCACACTGTAATGCTGAGTCCTTGGTTGCAGCAGGGAGTCTAACACAGAGAAGTCCATAATAGTGATAAGGCAGTTTATTAACTAAAGACAAGAGAAGACCAGGACCAAGTCAGTCCAGCCAAGTGAGGCATCCAGGGTAGAAGGAATGCATCTCACAAAGGACAAACTCACACACTGCAGGTGTGCTGGGAGAGCAATACCAATTAAAGCAACATACATGACACACACATTCACACATCTCACATGAACACTAGTGCCCCTTTAGTTAGGAATATGACAGCTGCACATGTGCATTCTTTGCTGCACACATGAAGCATTAGTCAGAGTGTCAGCCAGTGTGTTTAGGACTATACCCTTAACATTTGTTGTTGCCTCCAGGCTGTGGAACTCACTCTCAGCTGAGACCTGCGTGGCTCCCTCTCTCCTAGCCTTGGAGACTGCCCTTTTTATCCAGGCCTTTGTCCATAAAAGAGCTGTCCTTTGCTCTTTTAAAATGTGTAGCTGTTTTTGTTCTGTTTTTATGTTTATATTACTTGTTTCTATCTGTTGTTAAACACCCTGGAGTCTTAGGACAAAGTGTTGGAAGTTAAAGGACTTTGCGCTGTCTCTTGTCTCAGACAGTGGAGGACAGACTAGTAAGTCAGAGGGCTAGAGGGTCAAGACATTGGTCACGCC
The DNA here is from genome assembly GCF_027244095.1 of Hemicordylus capensis. NCBI lineage: Eukaryota > Metazoa > Chordata > Lepidosauria > Squamata > Cordylidae > Hemicordylus > Hemicordylus capensis. The sequence continues at coordinate 71,273,153 of NC_069660.1, forward strand.
TTCTCCACTGCTCTGACACTATCCCTTTGAAATGTAGATTGGTACTCTTAGGGATTAACTTCCTTCCTCTCTCTCTTCCCTACCTGCCCTTCTACCTTGCAACATGGCAAGCCTCTCTCCCTGCACCATGTGTGCAGAGAAGATGCAGAATCCATCTGCATCCAGCTAGATAGATAGATTAGAGATTCTAACTCCTCACTTTCCTATCTAGAATGGAGTTCCTTAATAAATGCCTTATATATTGATTTGAAACTATGAATTGGCTCCAAGTTACTTTACTCTCAGCATACACGCATGCCTAAGTAAATTCCGCTGTGTTGTGCCTCTGTGCACTCTGCTATAATGAGAAAGGGATTCTCTCACCACAGAGAATTTCCAACACAAAGGGCGGTATAGGAATATACATATATGGTATCCTTCTGGAGCACCTGAAGGGGTTGGGAGTGGGAGGCACTGCTTTGCAGTGGTTCCACTCCTACCTCTCATGTAGGTTCCAGATGGTGTCACTTGGAGATTGTTGCTCTTCAAAATGAGAGCTATTGTATGGGGTCCATTCTATCTCCAATGCTTTTTAACATCTACATGAAACCACTGAGAGAGATCATCAGGGGATTTGGTGCAGGTGTTATCAATGTGCTGATGAAACCCAAATCTATTTCATCAAGAAATGGCCTAACTTCCCTAAATGCCTACCTGGAGGCAGTATTGGGATGGATGAGGGAGAACAAACTGAGGCTGAATCTAAGTAAGACGGAGGTACTCATTATGGGAGGTCAGAACATAGGAAGTGGCTTAGATCTGTCTGTTCTGGATGGGGTTACATGGGATTTTGCCATGGACATTGTCTCAGTTCTTTATATGGGGCATGCTTGTTAGGGATGTGCAAAATGTTTCAGGTACAAAACATTTTGTACTTGAAACGGACCGTTTCGGGTGTTTTGTACACAAAACAAAATGTCCCTGTTTCGCTACAAAACGTTTTGTTGTTTCGGACCTCCATTTTGTGGTGATCTCTGAGTCAGTCTCCATTTTGTGTTTGACATCTCTTTGAATTTCCCATCCTTCCAGCCTTCCAATCAGTGACCTAAAGCATGCGCTGACCTGCTGATGATTCCCTCCTTGTTCCCCATTGGCCCTTTTGCTTCTTGCCACTCTTTACTGACCCCACATTGGCCAGGGGAAGGGTCAAAGAAGGGACAAGGGTGGGGGCGTGTTCCAAGAGGGGTCTTCCATTCATTCAACAAGTTACTTACTCATTCGCCATTCTGCCTTTCTGCCTCATTGAAGCGAGAGAGAGAGAGAACTAGTTTGAATTGCATGGCATGCCTTAAGTTGCCATGATGATGCTGCCATTGCCTATGCCTGCCTGCCTTGTTGCCAGCCTGAGCCCAGCCTGCCAGCCTGCTATGGCTACTGGATGCCAGCTTGGGAATGGATTTATCTGCTGCATTGCATTCTTGTTCCAGAAGAATTTTTTTCACCCCCTTGAGAGATGCCATGCCATTGTCTATGCCTGCCTTGTTGCCAGCCTGAGCCCACCCTGTAGATTTTTTGGTAGCATATGAGATTTTCAATGACAAACCATGAGTCCACTCTCATATGCTCCCAGACAATCTACACTCAAAACATCTCAGAAACAACAGAACCCAGTATCCCATGGGTTAGCAACCCATGGGGGTGGTTGGCACCCTATGTGCTCTATACCACCACTCGCTCTGGGACACCCTGGTGCCCCACAAGTGCAGTTATGGGGTTGCTGAAACCTCCATCATTCCCTATGGGGAAGAACCTTGAAGACACGTAAACTCCATTAAATCTCTAAAAATCAGCCCTCTGCTCAATTCCTTTGAAATAATTCTGGCAGCTTCCTTGTCGCCACTGGGCACTACCACCCACCCTGCTCTGCTCTGGGCCACCCCCTTTCCTCCCAACATGAAGCTATACTTTTGCTGAAACTTCCATTATTCCATATGGGAAAATCTTAAATTCAAAAATTCACCAAAAACCAGCCCTTTTTCCCAATTCCTCTGAAATTCCGGTGGTAGCTTCCATCCATTGGGCACTACCACCCACACCCACTAGTTCTGCCCTGGGGCCATTTTTTGAAATCCAAAACATTTTGGATTCAGATTTTGCAATTTTGAAAAAAAAAAGGGGGGGTGTTTTGGATTTGGGCCAAAAACAAAATGGTGGGGGGGGGAGCACAACCCTATGACCAAAAGAGTCACACTCACTCTGTCAATTCCCAATTGAAGATCATCCATCAGGCCGACCAAGACAGACTCCACCCCATACAGTATATATCAACAAAGATTAGAATCTTTCAGACAATGGTTTTTCCCATGACACTCTATGGATGCGAAAACTGGACTTTGAAGAAGCATGATAGAAAAAGTATTGACACTTTTGAATTTTGGTGCTGAAGAACACATTTGAAGATACCATGGACAGCCAGGAAAACAAACAAATTGATCATAGAACAAATCAATCCAAAATTTTCACTCGAGACACAAATGACCAGGCTCAAACTATCATACTTGGGATGCATTATGCAAAAACCCAGCTCCCTTAAGAAGTCCATAATACTGGGAAAAGTTGAAGGAAAGAGAAGAAGAGGACGGGCAGTAGCAAGGTGGATGGACTTGATTACAACAGCAATGAATGCACCACTGAGAGACCTTAAAGGCCAAGTTGAAGACAGATCATCCTGGATAGAATCTATCTATGTGGTTGCTAAGAGTTCACATTGATTTGATAGCACTTAATCAATCAATCCATCAATCAATCGCTAGACATTATTTCTTCCTAGGGAACCCTAGGAAGCTCTGTGAGGGAAGAGAAGGAGAATTCTCAGCACCTTCACAAAGTCACAGTCCTCAGCATTCTTGGAAGTCATGACAGGTAAATGATGACCTGAGAATCCTTGTGCTGCAATGCCTTTAAGAAGGTCTTCATATAGAACTATACAATTTTAGAGTTGGAAAGAACCTTGGAGGTCTTCTAGTCTGAATTCCTGCCCAGTTAGGGATGGGCACGGAATCACGGAGGCATGGTCCGGCACTAGGGGGAGTGTGCCTTTAAGGGGGGGGAGATAGTACTTACCCACCCCCGCCGCTCTTCCCCCTCCAGCGCTGGACTTGGTTAAAACGTTATTGGGGCGGCAGAGTTCCTCCCTGCCACCCCTGCCCCCATCGTTGTCTTTAAACTTAGCAAGCCAAAAAAGCTGGCGCCACACATGTGACCTTCACTGGCCAAATTCCGGACCGGTCCAAAGCACACTACTATGTATGGCCCCGGACCGGTCCGTGCACACTACTATGCCCAGTTTCTTGATTATTGGTTCTAGTCCTGCCCTCAGGAGCAAAATAGACCTTCAGATGACTGTTGATAAAATATCCATCAATAGTTTACTGGACTTTGTGAACTGCTTTGATTCATAAGAGAAAAGTAGGGCATATTTTTATTTTTTAAAAATTAAATAAATATTTTAGCAACAGCTGTATTGTTGTCAATTTTTTCTTAAAATACACCAAGATTATCATGCTACCTTGGGTTTTCTGTTTTCTTTCTTTTTTCTTTTTTGTGGCGTGGGCTGAAAAATGTACCTTCTACACATGCATGGTAGTTTTTTCAGGTCTTCCCTTTCCCAAGAACATGCGTGTACAAAAGGCAATGTGCACAGTTGTGCCATACTAAATAGGGTTCTCATTTATATTAATGGGAGCAAAGTGCCCATTAAAAGAGTTACAAGCACATTGAAGATGTGGCACTCAATGATTCAGGGTCTACACATCTGGCATTAGTTACTAATGAACCTTTTGCCTGAAACCTTCCAACAGCCTGGGGATAACTATTGTTATTCCTTTATGGAAATTGAAAGAATAGTTTTATCTGCATGTATGTCTATATCTGGAGTAATGCTGAAGTTCATGTTAATTTATGAAGCACTCTTACAAATAAAGATGGTGTATTGTTGTTTACAGATGTAAACAGCAGTTAAAGGGGCCCTTTCTGAATAGGCTCCAAGGTGTGGTGGGAAGGAATTTAACCAACAAATTGCTGTCCTGGTCCATATTGGGTCCTCCCACAGCTGCAATTTGCCCATGACATGAAGTTCTCATTGACATCAATAGAACCAACAGATATTGGGGCAAACAGCAGTTGTATGGTGAGGTGATTGATCTAGATCAGTGTGGAGGAAAAGAGTTAAGGACCCCTTTCCCTCCATGCCATGGTCCCTGTTCAGATTAAGACCTACCCATGCCTGCTGTTTATATTTTTTTTAAAGCCAAAACATGTAGGTCAGATGATGTGATAGACATCATGTCAGATCTTACCCCAAGTCACTCTGAAACATATGAATACAATGTCTACCACACGGAACTTGCCCTTTCATTGGAATCTTCATCACAGGTATATCTCCATGTGTCCCTTCCAATGATTGTGTACAGATACGTGCCTCACAAGGGTCCATTAGATGATGACCAGATGATAATCAGGAACAAACCCCTCTCTGTGAGGGCATCCTGATTATGGAGCTCCCTCTGGAGGGATGTTCAGTTGTTCCCAATAGTGCTAATTTTTACAGAACCAGGTTAAACTAATGGTATTTGCTCATGCGTTGGTTTTCACGTTTACTGGTGTTTTTGAGTTTTGTTGTGGCTTATTTATAGTCGTTTTATGCTACCGTTCTGACATGTATGTTTTAGTTTATTTTAATTTTCATTTATGTTATTTCATATCTAGAGGCCACTTCTGGCATTTGGGGGAAATGGAAAGGCAGGTTATAGAAGTTTAAAATATATATTAGCAAGATCTGGTCAATATCAAGTGTTTATATCCTGCCTTTCTGATAGAATTTCAGGCAACATGCATTGGGTTGACAGACCCAGACCTACGGTACTTAGGTTCAGCGAGGTCCCTGCTTTGGGTGCATTCAGACCAAGTCCTGCCCCCTTTAAAAGTGCATTGGGGGATCCCCTCCCATGTGCAATGAATCTTACCATTGGTTTGGCCACATGTAGTGGTAACATCTTGAAAAACTAGGTGACACAAAGAGGCTCTTCACATGATCTGTGCGGAGAGCTTTGGGAGGGTCTGTGGGGAGAGTGGGTTTTCCCAACCTTCCCTGCAGATGATCCCTTACCTTTCCCTGGGTAGGTGGATTGCCCACCCAGACAAGCAGCAACTCCAGCAAGCCACCCAAGGCTCACCCGGCAGCTCCGGGAGTTGGGTGCAGGGAAGTGCCACTGCACGGCGCCCCACCCACCAGAACCTAAATAATGCACCATGCAAGTATACAATGCATTACTAGTAGTCCCCCCTCCACCCTGAGTGTACAACACCCCCCCCCTGAAATGAGGCTAAGGTGTGGCGAACGCATGAAATAAACCAGGAAGAGTAGTCTCTGTTGGCTACTAGTTGTGGAAGGGCAAGGCCAGCCTGCTCACAACAAAGGGAGCAATTGCTCCCTTAACCTTGTTTAAGAGGGTGGCTATTTAGGCGAGTGTGCCACCGTGAAGCCACAGGGAACACCCTCGAGCCCAGGAGTTCTCACGAGCATGCAAAACCAGGCTGGGCTCCCTTAGCCCGGTTTTGCACTCTCGTGAGAATAGCCTCAAAGTATCTTGGATTTTTTTATGAATTAAAGCCAGGCCACCAACTAATATATTGTTCAAAAATAACTCAGCACAAACATGCTTTAGTCATGCTGGATTTTATTTGCAAAGAAAGTGGGGTGGTCTGCTGTGGGCCATAGAACTACACAATTTTACTCATCTCTCTTTGTTGGAAACCATCTTAAGGATAGACACAGCACTTGCAGCTGTCATCAAAAATCAATTGACTGGGACAGTTGAAGCTGAAACTCTGATGGTTAAAACATTGGTAGAACTTCCTATTGTCTTCTGGGTCAGCATAGATACCATCTGGTTTGTCTGCACAAAAGTTATCAGGCACTGGTGGTCCCACAGTTGTAGTAGTATCTGGCTGACCAACAGTTGTAGTTGTATCAGTATCTGGAGGAATTGTACCTCCACCAAGAGGGCAGTTTGGCTCAATGGGCTCTAGAAAAAATATATAATATCATTTTTTAAAACCACATTTGTGCTAAGTGACTCCATATTTCTAACTGCCATAGGAAAGTTTCCAACATGCACCATAGATACCAAACCATTTACATTATTGTAAATGTTATTAATTTCAATGAGCCTTATGAATATCTAAGGGTCTATTCATGCTTTACACAGCAGAAGTGTTCCCTGTTGTGTATCTGTGCCTCCTGGTGAACAGGAACCTATGAAGGAGCAATATATGTTGGCAATTCTGTGGGGGCATACGACTGACATACAATGGGGAGCAATCATAGGGTGCAGCTTCCTTCCACTGCTTGTGTATAGGCATGTGTCTCCCTAAGGCGGGCTCCAGGTTTAAGGAGGCCCTCAAGAAAATGCTCTCCATGGGCCCTCTTCTAGCTGGGTGGGTTCTGAGGCTCCACCATTGTGATATGAAGACCACAGAGGTGATCAGAAGTGTGTCTACAGCAGCTGCCAAATGATGATGCTGACCTCCAGCACTGGCCTTGTCCTCACCCTACACTTTAGTATTCATCACAATAGAATCTGGCAGGAGTGTGGTAAACACCTCTGCTGCATGGTAGGAACTGGTCCCAAGTGGGCTCAGAACTGCAAATTCAGTTGCCACTGGGTGCTGATTTTGAAACCTCCACCTCAAAGGCCAGCTCAACATATGCTTTCTGTATTGGCCATATGGAAGGTGACGACATAACCAATGTGATCCCACTCCTTTTACATGGATGTAGGTATATTTGGAGACTCTTTAGCCCATTCACACATTATGTTCAACACTCATACAACAAGTGTACAACGTACACAGGTACATTTATTCACATGTTCTGTTGAACACAGGTACAGCAGCACACTTCTTAACTAGCCTCCTTCAGATGTTATTAAAAATGGAGGCTGTTCTTGAGTACAGCCTCTGAAAAAGAGTCAGAAGTCCTGCTGGGCTATCAGTCACTTTCCCCTGTCAGGTGGGCACTTCATGCTTACAGCCTTTGTCTGAAGGAGTGAAGGTTATAAGGGTGTTGGAGGGTGATTCAATGTGCAGGAGGCTCATGAGCTTCCTGCTCAATGAATGCCTTCAACACGCCTTTGCCCCTTCAGTCGAAGGCTGTAAGTGTGAAGCCCCCACCCGGGAGGGGAAAGTGATTAATAGCCCGGCAGGACTTCTGTGTCTTTTTCAGAATCTATACTCAAATACAGCCTCTGTTTTATAATGCCTGAAGGAGGCTTCTCTATACTGCATATCAGGGGGCCTATATATAAGTTCACTTTTAAAATGAATGTGGGTACAGTCATTCACACAAACACACGTTTGAGCGTACAGACATCTGCACACTCCAACAACATAATGTCTGAACAGGGCGCTTAAACCACATATCCACTTCTCTTAAGCCCTCCCACATTCTTAAGCTCAGGATTATAATAAAATGATTATGTTTTTTCAGCACTGAGACTGCCTTCCAGCTCCAATGCAGCCCTGACACAGTGTTCTGGCTCTGTTAGAGTGTGCACCATGTAAGTCATTGTACACACATACGGATCTGTACACATGTACCATTATTCATACATTATGTTGAACACTTATCTCTGCCTGCATTTGAGCGGGTTTGTACCCAGGTTCACTTTTAAAATGAACTCATGAACTGTCATCAACACCGAAAAATGTACATGTATACAGACCCCTGTATGCATGTACAATATAAAGTCTATATAGGGTTTGCGTGTCTGCATGGAATGATGGTGTCATGTGACATGATCTGTGTTGTACAGGTGAGGGAGGCACTACTGATTCTGTACTATATTTAAAAAAACCTCTCACTGGCCTAAATGTCTGAAGTAGCCCAGAGGCGAGGTATTAACTATGAATTCCCCAAAAGCCCCTCAACTGCTTTGTAGGACCATGACTGTGCAAACCTGGCCCAGGCCCACTCCATCCAGCCACTGTAGAACAAATGCCTTTGTGCAGTAGCTTCAGACAGGAGTAAGCAATGTTGGCATCAGGGTATTCAGGGGAGCAGTGGCAATGATGATGCTAGAAGCATGCCCTCGACACAGTGTAAGGACAAGATTTATTATGCTGCCACAGGAGTGCCAGTATAACCATATCTCAGAATTAAGACAAGCTATTTGCAGCTTTTGCTGGTGATTTCCCAACAGTACACAGCCATCATTTGTCTGTAAGTATATTTGAGAATTTAAACAGTTAGCCAAATGGTCTATTCTCATGATGTTGTCCTTCATATCAATATGAATGCCAACAGCACTGAGTAGAAGGGGTTCACTGATACTCCTAGTGGTAAGACCTGCATGTTTGAACCATCTTACCATTTGTTTCAAGAAGTCTCTTCAGCTCACTTATTAGAGGATATTTTCCTTCATTGCAGAAAGTGCCCAGAAAATCATCCAGATCAATGGCCCAAACCATGGCACCTCCAAAATTGTTGTCCTTCAAGTACTTGACCTGGCCAAAACATCATTAAATTTTTAAATAAAAATTCCAGGCATCTTTTCCATCTCATGGCTGTTGCTAAAACTATTGGTGGACATACAGATCAGCACAGTGCTGGGCGGCAGTTGTCTGACATCCAGACTAAATGCTGCATTGATTACAGGGGAGGGACAATTTTCATGATCATCCCTTCCCTCTCAAACCCACGGTGCCTCTCAAAGATATGTCCCTGATGGTCACACAGCCCTTGGAGTCATATTTTGGGGAGGCACTGTAGACTTCAGAAGGAAGGGGAGATTGGCAAAAATCGTCACTTCCTTGTAACACCAGTCAGGGGCATAGCTAGGGGAGAGGAAGCCCATGTTCACCCCTCTCCCTGGCGGCTCCCTCAGAGTGAGGGAGTTAATGAAGAAAATAGGGAAGGGTGGAGGTGGGGGCCCATAGGACCTCGGGGGCCCGAGTTCTTTGCACCCCCCCACTCAATTATAGCTACACCACTAACACCAGCGCAGCATTATTCCCGATGTCAGATAGTGGCTGCAACAGTGTTGTGCTGCTTTGTAGGTATGTCAGTCATCATTTACTACTTGAAGAATGATGGGTCACAGATGTGCTAAATAAATATGCACACAACCAGAAAGATTTCTTT